>NC_081843.1:2313013-2944263 GCF_963259705.1 Myotis daubentonii | reverse complement strand
CTGTAAAAAATCAACAAAATATATTAAAAAACAAACCAAAAAAACCCTGTGGATCTTTTTATAAAAAATAAGTAAGTACATTTATCTAAAGTTTAAAAATATATATATAGCTAACGACAACAACAACAACAATGACAATACTTATCGTTTTAAGTACTGTTTAGTGAGTTTCTATAATAGGTCGTGTTTGTGCGAGGCCACATATCTACTCCTACATTGTCTTCAATCTTCAGAACAATTCTGCTAAGGTATTATCTCCATTTTCAGATGAGAACACTGAGGCTCAGAAAGGTCAGTGACTTTTCTAAGTTGCAAATGTGGGATTTGAGACATCTGTCTGTGCTGTTCTACTACTCTGAGGGAAGTCACATCAAAGTTTGATTTAAAAGTTAGTGTCTTTAATATGTAAAATTATCTTCAGTAGCTACACAAACAAAATTTAACTCTCTTAGGAATGAAGGCAGTCACAACAGAAATATTTACAACAGCGAAATTTAGAAAAAAGTGCCTAATAAGAAAATAACTAAATTATTTAGCTAATCATCCTATATACTAAAAGCCCAATATGCATATTAACTGAACTACGGTGGTACGACTGGTCGCTATTATGTGCACCAACCACCAGGGGGCAGACACACAACACAGGGAGCTGCCTCCAGCCCGCAGGCCCCAGGCCAGCCAAGGTGGGTGCCAGCGGGGCCCCCCTGATTGCCCTGCCGGTCGTCCCACAGATGGGCCCTGATCGCCGGCCAGGGCTAGGGACCCTTCCTGTGCACGAATTTCACGTACCAGGCCTCTAGTGTACACAATCAGTTTATAACATACGGGGGATATGTTTATGATATAAAGTTAAGTAAAGAAAACAGGGACACATGAAAATAATTGCTGTGGAATATGATCTCGCTGATGTAAAATTAAAGATAAGAGATGCATTTTTGGTTTGATTCCTGGTCAGGACACATACGGGAGGCAGCCTATTGATGTTTCTCTCTCACATTGATGTTTCTCTCCCTCCCTTCCTCTCTCCATAAAACCAATAAAAACATGTCCTCTGGTAAGGATTAAAAAAAACAAAACAAAAAACATTGACAAGAAAGATAACAACTGAAAATTCAAAAAAACCCAGAAAAGCAAAACAACCTTAATTTAAAAACAAAAACAAAAACAAAAACAAACAAACAAAAAAAAAAACAGAATAAAGTTGGAGGACTCACAGTTTCTGATTTAAAAACTTACTAGAAAGATACAATAATTGAGACAGTGTGGTACTGGCATAAGGAGAGACAGGTAGGTCAATGGAGTCAAATTGAAAGTCCAGAAAAATTCTCACATTTATGACCAACTGATTTTCAGCAAGCGAGCCAGAGCCATTCAGTGGGGAAAGGACAGTGTGAACACACAGGGCTGGGACAACTGGATATCCATGTGCAAAAGAATGGAGTGGGACCTCTATCTCATACCACAGACAAAATCAACTCAAAATCCACCAAAGACCTGAAAGAAAGCACTAAAATCATAAAGCTCTTAGAAAAAGTCCAATCTTTGTGACCTGGGATTAAACAATTGTTTCTTAGATATGACACCAAAAGCATAAAGCAACAAATGAAAAAATAAATGACTATCAAAATTAAAAATTCTTGTTCTTCAAAAAACACCTAGAAAGTGAAAAGATAACCATAAAACTCAAATCATGTTGCTGGGGTCCAACCCCAGCAGGTCCAGGGGTCCCCAAAGGTGTGGACGGAGTTGGCGAAGAAGGAATGACACAGAGACAGCGTTCAGTTGATCAGCAGCCTAGCCAGGATCTCTAACCAGGTTCTGTGTCCATGTTCTCTTGCTAGGTTCTCCAGCCAGGTTCTGTAGCCATGTTCCCTTGCTAGGTTCTCCAGCCAGGTTCAGTCACCAGGTTCTAGTCAGGTTCTCTTGCCATGTTCTATCCAGGTTCTGTAGCCAGGTTCTGTCTCTAGGATCTTCAGCCAGGTTCTCTCGCTAGGTTCTATCTCTAGGTTCTGTGTCCTGTTGTCTTGTTACATCTGTATTTATACCAGTTGATTCCAATCCTATCAATCTCTATTCCAAAGGTTAGGGCGTTTCTTATCTCCATTCCAGGGAGTAAAGATTATGTAGCTTAAGTGTGATTGTTCGTAGTTAAAGTGATTAATTACCCACCTGGCACTTAGTTAAGGGGTTTTATTCCCTCCCTAACTTCAGGGGAAAATCCCTATCTGGGGAAACAACCTTTCTCGGAGAGGTGACCTTGGTTAAAACACACAGCACCTGAGACACCCCTGAGCCCAAGACTGGGGCAGCCACTCTCTCCAGAGAGTGAGGCTCCTCCCCCCGGCCCCCAGGCAAGGAGCACAGCCACACCCAGATTCCACCCTGTATGAGATCAAGGATTAAAATAACCTTATCAGTCCCTGGGAGTTAACAGGGTCTGGCCTATAGAGGGATTTTCAATCCCAGCAACAACATAGCGCTGGTAACTAACTATTACGCAGTCAGCTCTGGGCAGTGAACTTCCACTGGAAAGAGAGGCCCTATAGCCCCAGAGGCCAACCCCAGAACACTGCCACCCAGAGGCTGACCCACAAACTGACTCTTTGCTAAACACAAAATAAGGCAGTCTGGGAAATAAATGCGACCTGCTTTAAAATAAGGACTGTGGTTCACAACACAGAGGAACAGTATATCGCAGGGAAACTCAACACTCTCCTGAATACCTGGAAGGTCTAAGGCAAGCCACACTAAAGAATAGAAGAACCGAAGGACCTTCACTACTGCATTTTTTTTTTCTTTTTTCACTTTTTAACTAAGAAATCAATTTATTTTTTATTTTTTTTCTGTTCTTTTTTTTTTCTTTTTCCATCACCTGATTTTACCCTTTTAATTACTACCTTCTTATTTTTTAACCAGTATTATTACTGCTACCATTTTACCATTTTTTAAAGTGCCATTTTATTTTCTCCTTATTTTATTTTGGGATTAGTGTTCTCCATTCTAGTTTCATTGTTATATTATTGGTCGTTTCTAGTTTGCATTCATATCCAGGGAGCTGTTGCTGGAATTTGTTGGGATTAATGGCTGTTCTATAGGAGTATTCTCCTCATATAAAAAGTCTCTTCCCCTCTTCCACTTCATTCTCTCTTTTCGCTCTTTTTTCTTTTCTTTTCTCACTTTTATTTTCCCCCCTCCTTTTTCCCGATTTCATTTTTGCACTCCTTTTTTTGGTCCCTACTTTTCTTTTCTTTTTTTTCTTTTCTTTTTTTCTCTTCCTTCTTCCTTATCCCCTAATTCTCTTAATTCAGGTGGTCACCTTTATTTGGAGTTATTAATATCGTGAATATATTTGTGTAGAGTGCCTGGTACGTGGTGCCTTGTTGTGTTGTATTTTGTGCCTTTAAATCAATGCAGCAGACCCAAGCAACAGCAACCTCCTGAGCACCACATCTTCTGCTGAGGAACAGCAGCTGTACGTGAAACCTCGCCCCACCAGCCAGAAGAGCCACCACAGCTGTGAACAGCACCCACCAGAGGAGCTGCTGCCAACTGAAGAGCAGCAGCTACCACAACCGCCCGAAGAGCAACCACAGACCAAGGAGTCACTGCCACCCACTGAATGACTCAACATCTAGATATGTCAGTGAGATCAAACATGGGTAGACAAAGAAACCCCCAAAGGAAAGAGAAGGAGGACTCTCCAGAAAAGCAGCTAAGTAATACAGAGGCATGCAACATGACAGATAAAGAATTCAGAATAAGGGTCCTAGAGTGCATAAACCGGATGGAGGAAAAAATCGACAACCTCTTCAAGAAGCAATAAGAAACAGATGAAAAAATCGATAACATATGGAAGAAGCTAGAAGAAACAGATGAAAAAATCAACAACTTAAGTAAGACCCAAGAAGAAATGAAGAGTGATATAGCTGCAATGAAAAACTCCATTGAAAGTATCAACAGTAGACTAGGAGAAGCGGAGGACTGAATTAGTGAATTAGAAGACAAGGAAGCAAAACACACCCAAAATGTACTGCAATTGAAGAAAAAAATTAAAAGACAGGAGGAGAGCCTAAGGGAGCTTTGGGACAACATGAAACGAAACAACATACGAATAATAGGAGTACCAGAACAACAGAAGGATGAACAAGGATTAGAAAACCTACTTGAAGAAATAATATCAGAAAACTTTCCTGAGGTGGGGAAGAAAAAAGTCACACAAGCCCAGAGAGTCCCAAACAAGGTGAACCCGAAAAGACCCACACCAAGACACATCATAATCACCATGGCAAATGTTCAGGACAAAGAGAGAATCTTACAGGCTGCAAGAGAGAGACGGAAAGTTACATACAAGGGATCTCCCATTAGACTGTCAAATGATTTCTCAACAGAAACACATCAGGCCAGAAAAGAATGGACTGAAATTTACAAAGTGATGCAAAGCAAAGGACTGAATCCAAGAATACTCTATCCAGCAAGGCTATCATTCAAACTTGAAGGGGAAATAAGAAGCTTCACAGACAAAAAAAGGCTAAGGGAGTTTGTCACCACCAAGCCAGCAATGCAAGGAATGCTAAAGGGACTGGTATAAAAAGAAGAAATAAAAAGCTCAGAAAGAAAACAGCCACACACACACACAAAAAGAAATGGCTACAAACAAGTACCTTTCAATAATAACTTTAAACGTAAACGGACTAAATGCTCCAACCAAAAGACATCGAGTGGCTGAATGGATAAAAAAACATGACCCATACATCTGCTGTCTACAAGAAACCCACCTCATTAGAAGGGACTCACACAGACTGAAAGTGAAAGGATGGAAAAATATCTTTCAGGCAAATGGAAAGGAAAAGAAAGCTGGGGTAGCAATACTTATATCGGACAAAATAGACCTCAAAGTGAAGGCCTTAACAAGAGATAAGGAAGGCCACTTCATAATACTAAAGGGATCAATACAACAAGAAGATATAACCCTGGTAAACATATATGCACCCAATGTAGGAGCACCCAAATTCATAAAAAAACTCCTGGAAGATATCAAAGGAGAGATCGACAAAAATACAATCATAGTAGGGGACTTTAATACACCATTGACAGCACTGGATAAGTCCTATAGACAAACAATCAGCAAAGATACAGCAATCCTAAATGACTCACTAGATCAGATGGACTTAATAGACATCTTCAGAACACTTCACCCCAAAGCCAGGGAATATACGTTCTTCTCAGGTGCTCATGGTACATCTTCAAAAATAGACCACATCTTGGGTCACAAGCAAAGTATCCCCAAATTCAAGAAGAGTGAAATCATAAAAAGCATCTTCTCAGACCACGATGGCATAATACTAGAAATAAACTACAATAAAAACAACCCAAAATACTCAAACACCTGGAAGCTGAATAGCATGTTATTAAATATTGATTGGGTTACCAATGAGATCAAAGAAGAAATTAAAAACATCCTGGAAATGAATGACAATGAAAACACAACAATCCAAAACCTATGGGACACATTGAAAGCAGTCCTGAGAGGGAAGTTTATAGCTCTACAGGCCTATCTCAAAAAACAAGAAAAAATGGTAGTAAATCATCTAACTCTACAACTCAAAGAATTAGAAAGAGAGCAACAAGAAAACCCCAGAGTGAGCAGAAGGAAGGAGATAATAAAGATTAGAGCAGAAATAAATGACATAGAGACCAAAAAAACAATACAGAAAATCAATGAAACCAAGAGCTGGTTCTTTGAAAGGATAAACAAGATTGACAAACCTCTAGCCAGACTCACCAAGAAGCAGAGAGAGAGGACCCAAATAAATAAAATCAGAAACGATAGAGGCGAAACAACAACAGACCCCACAGAAATACAAGTGATTGTTAAAAAATACTATGGACAGCTTTACTCCAACAAACTAGACAACCTGGAGGAAATGGACAAATTCCTAGAAAAATACAACATTCCAAAACTCAATCAGGAAGAATCTAAAAATCTTAACAGGCCAATAACTATGGAAGAAATTGACCAGTCATCAAAAAGCTTCCATCAAACAAAAGCCCAGGACCAGACGGCTTCACAGGGGAGTTTTACCAAACATTCAAGGAAGAACTAAAACCTATCCTCCTCAGACTACTACAAAAAATTCAAGAGGAAGGAACACTTCCAAGCTCATTCTATGAAGCCAGCATCACCCTAATACCAAAACCAGGTAAAGACAACACAATGAAAGAGAATTACAGGCCAATATCCCTCATGAACATAGATGCCAAAATCCTCAACAAAATCTTAGCAAATCGGATCCAGCAGTACATCAGAAAGATCATACACCATGACCAAGTAGGATTTATCCCAGGGATGCAAGGATGGTACAATATCCGCAAATCAATAAACGTGATACATCACATAAACAAATTAAAAGAAAAAAACCACATGGTCATATCAATTGATGCAGAAAAAGCATTTGACAAAATTCAACACCCATTTTTGATAAAAACTCTCAGCAAGGTGGGAGTAGAAGGATCATACCTCAACATAATAAAAGCCATATATGACAGGCCCACAGCCAACATCATACTCAACGGACAAAAACTAACACCATTTCCCCTAAGAACAGGAACAAGACAGGGATGCCCCCTCTCACCACTCCTGTTCAACATAGTACTGGAAGTGTTAGCCATTGCAATTCGGCAAGAAGAAGAAATAAAAGGCATCCAAATTGGAAAAGAGGAAGTAAAACTGTCCTTATTTGCAGACGACATGATATTATACATACAAAACCCTAGAGATTCCATCAAAAAGCTACTAGACTTAATACATGAATTTGGCAATGTAGCAGGATACAAAATTAACCCCAAGAAATCTGAGGCATTTCTATACACCAATAGTGAACTTTCAGAAAGAGAGATTATAAAAACAATCCCGTTTACCATTGCACCAAAAAAATTAAGCTACCTAGGAATAAACTTAACTAAAGAGGTAAAAGACCTCTACTCAGAAAACTACAGGACGTTGAAAAAAGATATAGAGGAAGACATAAACAGATGGAAGAACATACCGTGTTCATGGATTGGTAGAATCAACATCATTAAAATGTCCATACTACCCAAAGCAATCTATAAATTCAACGCACTTCCCATTAAAATACCAACGGCATACTTCAGAGATCTAGAACGAACTCTCCAAAAATTCATCTGGAATAAAAAAAGACCCCGAATAGCTGCAGCAATCCTGAAAAAGAACAAAGTAGGTGGGATCTCAATACCAGATATCAAGTTGTATTACAAAGCCACTGTTCTCAAAACTGCCTGGTACTGGCACAAGAATAGGCATATAGATCAATGGAATAGAATAGAGAGCCCAGAAATCGGCCCGAACCAATATGCTCAATTAATATTTGACAAAGGAGGCAAGAACATACAATGGAGCCAAGATAGTCTCTTCAATAAATGGTGCTGGGAAAATTGGACAGATATATGCAAGAAAATGAAACTAGACCACCAACTTACACCATACACAAAAATAAACTCAAAATGGATACAGGACTTAAATGTACGACGGGAAACCATAAAAATTCTAGAAGAATCCAAAGGCAACAAAATCTCAGACATATGCCGAAGCAATTTCTTCACTGATACAGCTCCTAGGGTACTTGAAACTAAAGAGAAAATGAACAAATGGGACTACATCAAAATAAAAAGCTTCTGCACAGCAAAAGAAACCATCAACAAAACAACAAGAAAACCCACTGTGTGGGAAAACATATTTGCCAATGACATATCTGATAAGGGCCTAATCTCCAAAATTTATAGGGAACTCATACAACTTAACAAAAGAAAGATAAACAATCCAATCAAAAAATGGGCAAAGGACCTAAATAGACACCTTTCAAAAGAGGACATCCAGAAAGCCAAGAGACATATGAAAACATGCTCAAAGTCACTAATCATCCGAGAGATGCAAATCAAAACAGCAATGAGGTACCATCTCACACCTGTCAGACTGGCTATCATCAACAAATCAACAAACGACAAGTGCTGGAGAGGATGTGGAGAAAAAGGAACACTTGTGCACTGCTGGTGGGAATGCAGACTGGTGCAGCCACTATGGAAGACAGTATGGAGTTTCCTTAAAAAACTGAAAATGGAACTCCCATTTGACCCTGTGATCCCACTTCTAGGAATATATCCCAAGAAACCAGAAACACCAATCAGAAAGGATATATGCACCCCTATGTTCATAGCAGCACAATTCACCATAGCTAAGATCTGGAAACAGCCTAAGTGCCCATCAGTAGATGAATGGATTAGAAAACAGTGGTACATCTACACGATGGAATACTATGCTGCTGTAAAAAGGAAGGAACTCTTACCATTTGCAACGGCATGGATGGAACTGGAGAGCATTATGCTAAGTGAAATAAGCCAGTCAATAAAGGAAAAATACCACATGATCTCACTCATTCATGGACAATAGAGACCATTATAAACTTTTGAACAATAATAGATACAGAGGCAGAGCTGCCTCAAACAGATTGTCAAACTGCAGCGGGAAGGCCGGGGAGGGTTGGGGGGCAGGAGGTAGGGGGGTAAGAGATCAACTAAAGGACTTGTATGCATGCATATAAGCATAACCAATGGACATAAGACACGGGGTGATAGGGGAGGCTAGGGGACTGTCTAGGGCGGGGGGATAAAATGGATACATATGTAATACCCTTTGTAATACTTTAAGCAATAAAAAAAAAATCACTTCTAAAAAAAACACAATAATAATAGAAAAATTGTAAAAAATATATACTGTAATAAAAGTTATGGAAATGTGAAAAAAAAAGAGTAAAAAGATGTCAGATATTACAAAGCATTAGTAAAATTAAATAAAACCAGGGGAAAAGGTAAAAATAAATAAATAAATAAATAAATAAATAAATAAATAAATAAACAAATAAATAAAACACACAGCACCAAGAAGGTTAGCAAACATATTAAGAACAGTATGCCATGTACACCAGGTCCCTTGAAACATATGCTGTGCAGATGTTTCTTCCCTGCAGCGACTGTGTCAAGCAGCACGGATGGACCGGCTTCCGGCATCATGTGTCTGATAAGAGACTTGTATCTAGGGTATATAAAGAGCTCTTACAACTCAGCAATGAAAAGACAATCCAATTAAAAAGGCAAAGGATCTGAACAGACACCCAGAAGAGGCTCAGGAAGCTGTGCAACTTTGCCAGGCTCCGTGGAAACCCGACTGAAACCCCACGCGACCCCTCCACACCCACGGGGTCGGCTGTGTCCCATGGAGGGCAACAAGTCAGTGTGGACGCGCAGAAGCTGGAGCCTCACACGGCACTGGCTCTGAATATAGATGGGAACAGTCTGGCAGTTATGCAAACAGCTGAATCTAAAGTTGGTCACCCTATGACCCTGCGATTACATTCCTAGGTATAGACCCAACGGAAATGAAAACGTGTCCACACAAAACCTGCACACCGATGTGTGTAGCAGCACTATTTGCACAGCCAAAAAGGAGAAACAATTCAACATCACTGCTGATGAATGGATGGAGCGAGATGGAACACATCCAAACCACAGAACATCACCTGGCCTTGCCAGGGGAGGGATTGGGCACCCCACATTCCGATATGGAAGCCTATGGGACATGGGGCCTTTCAGGAGGTGAGTGAGGTTTAATAAGGTCACAGGGTGGAACCCCAATCCAATAGAACTGGTCCCCAAATAAGTAGGAAGAGATACCAATGCTCTCCCCTCCACTCTGTGAGGACACAGTGGAGGGCAGCTTCTGTGAGCCAGGAGGAGAGCTCTCACCCAAACCCAGCCCGTGGGTGCCTGACCTTGGCTGCCAGCCTCCAGGTCATGGGGAATGAATGCTTGCTGCCTGACCTCCAGGCTGTGGCATCCTGTTAAGGAAGCCGCACTAATTCAAGCCATGAAAATAAATTAAGTATTGCTACTGCCTCAACATGGATGCCCCTGGAAAACACAGTGCAAAGTGACAGAAGCCCATCTGAAAAGCAGATCTAGAGACAGAGGGTGATGAGGAGCGGCCGCTGGGGGAAGGTCTGGCGAGCATGGCTAGGGGAGTAGGGTTTCTTTGGGGGATGACAAAAATGTGCAAACATTGTCTGTAGCAATGGTTGCAAATCCTGTGAATATAGTAAATTGTACACTCTGAATTTTACGACATACTAGAGGCCCGGTGCACAAAATTCATGCACCAGTAGGGTCCCTAGGCCTGGCCAGTGATCAGGGCCAATCGGGACCCTCTGGCTGCTGGCTAGGGCCTCCCTTCCCTGGCTGTGGCCAGGGCCTTCCTTTGTTCCGCACTGCCCCCTGGTGGTCAGTGTACATCATAGCAAGCGAGCAAACTCCTGAGGGGAAAATTTGCACATTAGGCTTTTATATATATAGATTAATTATATCTCAAAAAGCTGTTTGTTTTTTGTTTAAAAAGGATGCCATTTTGGCACTTCCGGCGTTGCCATGGTGGCTAATGCTACCACTAACTTGTCACAGCTGCTGCCTCTAGAGCTTGTGGACAAGTGTATAGGATCAAGAATTCACATCGTGATGAAGAGTGATAAGGAAATTGTTGGCACGCTTCTAGGATTTGATGACTTTGTCGATATAGTACTGTAAGATGTCACTGAGTTTGAAATCACACCAGAAGGAAGAAGGATCACTAAATTAGACCAGATTTTGCTAAATGGAAATATATAACAATGTTGGTTCCTGGAGGAGAAGGACCTGAAGTATGAATGGATTTCCTTGACTTACGCTAGATTCTGTTTTGTCTTATAATGACAACAAAATATATATTTTTTTAAACCTTTCACTGTCTGGATTCTGTGAAGCCAAGTTTCCCGTTAAAGAGGAATGCTTTAAAGAGGCATTGTAACTGCCATTTTTTAAGTTAATCATGTTTATCTTGGAGAAAAAAAAAGAACATTGAAGACTAAAATAAAGGTGGTTTTGGTAAAAAAAAAAAAAAAAAAAAAGATGCCATTTCAATAGTGGTCGTCTCTGGGTGTGAGGCCTACAATGACTTACTTTTTTTGAGCAATTCTCCACAAAGAGCAAATACTACTTGTATAATCAGTTAAGAAGAAAGTAATTTTTGAAAATTCTGTTAAAACAATTGCCAACAGTATTCACCTTTTCTACGAAATGGATAAAACTCACCCTCTGTGAAGTGGACACACCATGCCCTCGTCACAACTTCTCAGAGCCCATGTTCTCCACAGCCATGGTCTGTGGGAGAGGCACAGCCTCGGTGTTGCAAACAAGACAAATTCCTGTTTTCTCCCTTAATGTAGGTATAGCAAGCTTCCTCCCTGAAAGGGTTTGAGACCAGTGTACAACCAAATCTATACTAATAATAGAGGAATATGCAAATTGTCTGAGATGCTGTCACAGTAACAGTAACAACCAGCAGGCTTCCTGGGGCAACCAGGCCAGCAGAGGGGTTAGTGAGGAGCAACTAAATGACTGAACAGCAGGCTTCGTGGGGCGACCAGGCCAGCAAGGGGGTTAGCAAGGGATGACCAAACAACTGAACAGCAGGCTGCGTGGGCGACCGGGCCGGCAGGGGGGGGCAGTTGGGGGTGACCAGGTCGGTGGAGGGGGCAGTTAGGGGTGATCAGGCCAGTAGGCAGAGGTGGTTAGGGGTGATCAGGCTGGCAGGGGGGGCAGTTAGGGGCGATCAGGCAGGCAGGCAAGGTGAGCAGTTAGGAGCCAGCATTCCCGGATTGTGAGAGGAATCCCCCGAGGGGTTCTGGATTGGAGAGGGTGCCGGCTGGGCTGAGGGGAATCCCCCTGCGCACAAATTTCAAGCACCGGGCCTCTAATATAGTTAATAAAGAGAGAAAAGAGAACCCTGTCAGAAGAGAAGTGGAGTAATCAGGAGAATTCATAAGTTGCAATAAATGAGCTTTATGTGGGACTTGGAGGTTCCTGGCAGACAGGCCAAAAGGGGGTGTTGGGAAAGAAGCAGACTGTTTCCTCAAGGGAAGCAACATCCTCCCTGATAACCACCTGCTAAATAACATTTCTTTCTTTTTTAAAATTGATTTCAGAAACATCACTGATGAAAGAGAATCAGTGATCAGCTGCCTCCTGCACACCCCCCACTGGGGATTGAGCCCATGACCCGGGCATATGCCTGACTGGGAATTGAACCATGACCTCCTTGTTCTGAGGTCAATGTTCAACCACTGAGCCATGCCAGGAGGGCTAAATAACATGCCTCTCCCCGGCATGTTACCTCCATAAAGAACGTGTGCGCTCCGCAGAATGTGGGGCAAGAGACAGGACACATGGGCTTTGACTCATGATATATTTGAGTGTGCATAGATATACCATGAGTCAAAGCCCACATGTCCAGGACCTAACCCAGCAGGACAGCATGGCTGTGCTCTGCATGCAGACCCCTAGCACACGGAGGGCCTGGCCCGCGCCTGGGCGCCTCCCAGGGCCTGTTTCTCCGGGGCCACAACGAACATCACCACCAACACTTCCTGTCCATCCACCAGGCCTGCATGTGGCAATAAACGTGTGGACGCGGTCAGCTCTTTGTTAACTGGCCTGCAGAGCACATACTAGGTGGGGACAACCAGGGCACAGGGGTAGGAGCCAGGTGGCCAGGAGGACCCCTGAGAAGGTGACAGTCCACAGAGCCTTGAAGGTGAGGGAACAAGCCAGGCGGTAATTTGGGGTCTGTGCATTCACTTCTTTCTCCCAATTTTTTATTGTGGTTAAATACAATTCACCATGAACCGTTTTAAAGCGCCAGCACAGGGCACTGGGCACGTGCACACACCTCCGCGCTCTCTCGTCTTGCAGAGCTGACGCTATCCCATCGCACACTCGCTCCCACTGTCCCTCCTCCCAGGCCCGGCAGCCTCAGCCCACTCTCTGTCTCTGTAAGTCTGACCACTCTGGGCACCTCACATAACTGGGGTCACACGTACTTGTCCTTTTGTGTCTGGCTTATTTCGCTTACATAATGTCCTCAGGGTTCATCCACGTTGTAGTGTACGTCAGAGTGTCCTTCTTAATAATATTCCCTTGTACGGACAGACCACAGTTTCCTTATCTATTCATCCATTAATGGACACTTGGCTTAATTCCACTTTTTGCCCATCATAAATAACACTGCTATGAACATGTGTGTACAAATATCTCATTGCTGGATCATATGGTAATTCTATTTTTAATTTTGAAAGAAACCACTTTATCTGCACCATTTTACATTCCTACCACCAACAATGCACAAGGGCTCCAATGTCTCCACATCTTTGCCAATACTTCCTATTTTTATAGTGTCCATCCTAATGGATATGGGATCATCTGTGCCTTCATTTTTATTATTTTTGTGACAACTTTGTCAAGATATAACTCACATACCACAACAATGCACCTATTTAAACTACATATTTCAATGGTTCTCAGTATAATCACGGACAGGTGCAACCATCAATACAATATATTTTACATTTTCATCACCCCCAAACCCATTAGCTATCAGCCCTCATCCCCCGCCCTAGGCAACCGCCAACCCACTCTCTGCTCCTGTAGCTGAGCCTGTTCTGGGCAGTTCACAGAAGTGGACTCACACTCCACGTGGCCTTCTGTCTGCTTCTCCAAGGCGCACCCGGCGGGAGCAGTGCCAGCCCCTCGCTCGCTCTGTGAGGTGACCCCCGGTGCAGCTGGAGAGCATGAGCCCGGCCCCGCCTCCGCCTCCGCCCACTGGGCTCAGCCTCCCTGAGAGGCTGCGCGAGAGCAGGAGGCAGAGGGTGCAGCAGGCAGTGTGAACTCTCTCAGCCCCGCACCTGCACCCGGCAGCTGTGCCTAGGGCAAGCGGCTCAGCCTTGGAGCCAGTATCCTCACCCGAGGATATTTTCCCACTGATTTCTAGAGAGCGTGGATGGGAGGGAGAAGGGGGAGAGAGAGAAAGAGAGAGAAACATCGAAGTGAGAGAAACACAAATATTGGCTGCCTCCCACACCCATCCCTACTGGGGCTGGGGAATCTGCCACGGAGGAAGGAGCCCTTGATTGGGAATTGAACCCATGACCCTTCAGTCGGTAGGGCAATGCTCTAACCACTGAGCAAACCCAGCCAGGGCGCCAGGCACATTTCCTAAAAATCTTTATTGTTGAGAGTATTACAGATGTCCTTCTCCCCCCCCCCCCGCCCCATTGTCCTCCTCCACCCAGATCTCACCCCAACCCAGGCCTTCACCACCCTATTGTCTGTGTACATAGGTAATGCATATATGCACATAAGATCTTTGATTAATCTCTTCCCACACCCTTTCCCCCTTTCCTCTGAGGTTCGTTAGTCTGTAACATGTTTCCATGCATCTGATTGTATTTTAGTCATCAGTTTATTTTGTTCATTAGATTCTTGTTTATCTTGATTTTTAGATTCAATTCTTGATAGATATTTATTTATTGCCATTTTATTGTTCATATTATTGATCATCTTCTTCTTTTTTCTCTTCCTAAAGAACACCCTTCAAGCCCTAGCCATTTTGTCTCAGTGGATAGAGTGTTGGCCTGTGGACTGAAGGGTACCAAGTTCGATTCTGGTCAGGGGCACATGCCTGGGTTGCAGGCTTAATCCCCAGTGTGGGGTGTGCAGGAGGCAGCCAATCAGTGATTCTCTCTCATCATTGATGTTTCTATTTCTCTCTTTCTCCCTTTTTTTTTCTCTCTGAAATAAATCTATTTATATAAAAGCCTAAGTGACTGGTCAACTGAACAACTGGAATGACTGGTTGACTGGTTGCTATGATGCGCACTGACCACCAGGAGGCAGACACACAATGCAGGAGCTGCCCCCTGGTAGTCAGTGCATTCCCACAGCCAACTTCCCTCGGCTGGCCAACATCACGCGGTTCCTCCCCGCTACGCCCCCCACCCCCTCCCCCAGGCTAGCAAGCCTTGATAGACCCTGATCACCGGCCAGGCCGAGGGATCCCACCCATGCACGAATTTGTGCACCAGGCCTCTAGTAAAAAATTTTTTTTTTTTTAAAAAAGAGAAAAACCTGTTTAATTGAACCAAAATTTTTTAAAAATAAAGAATACTCTTCAACATTTCATGTAATACTGATTTGGTGGTGACAAACTATTTTAGCTTTTTCTTGTCTGTGAAGCTTTTTCTGACCTTCAATTCTAAATGAGAGCTTTGCTGGGTAGAGTAATCTTGGTTGTAGGTCCTTGATTTTCATCACTTTGAATATTTCTTGCCACTCCCTTCTGGCCTGCAAGGTTTCTGTTGAGAAATCAACTGACAGTTGTATGGGCACTCCCTTGTAGGTTACAAACTGCTTTCCTCTTACTGCTTTTAAGATTCTCTCTTTGTTTTTAACCTTTGGCATTTTAATTATGATGTGTCTTGGTGTGGGCCTCTTTGGGTTCCTCTTGTTTGGGATTCTCTGTGCTTTCTGGACTTGTAAGTCTGTTTCTTTCACCAGGTAGGGAAAGCTTTCTGTCATTATTTCTTTAAATAGGTTTTCAATATCTTGCTCTTTTTCTCCTCCTTCTGGCACCCTCATGATGTAAATGTTGGTACACTTGAAGTTGTCCCAGAGGCTCTTCATATTTTTGGATTCTTTTTCCTTTTGCTCTTCTGATTGGGTGTTTTTTGCTTCCTCATATTTCAAATTGTTGATTTGATTCTTTGAATCCTCTATTCTATTGTTGATTTCCTGTAAATTATTCTTTATTTCAGTTAGTGTATGCTTAATTTCTGACTGGGCCTTTTTCACATTTTGAAATTCTCACTAAGATCCTTGAAAGTCTCACTAAGTCTCTTGAAGTTCTCATTAAGATCCTTGAGCAACCTTATAACCATTGTTTTGAACTCTATATCCAGTAGTTTGCTTGCTTCCATTTCCTTTCTTTCTTTCTGGAGATTTCTTCTGTTCTTTCATTTGTGACATGTTTCTTTGTCTCCACATTTTGGCTACTTCCCTGGGTTTGTTTCTATGTATTAGGTAGAGCTGCTATGTCTCTTGGAATTGGTAGAGTAGTCTTGTGTACTAGGTGTCCTAGAGGACCCAGTTGCTCAGCCTCCCCAGTCACCTGAGCTGGGCACTCTATGTGCACCTCTGTGTGGGCTGTGTGCACAGACTTGTTGTGGTTGAGTCTTGGTTGCTGTTGGCATCACTGGGAGGAGTTGACCTCCAGGCCAATTGGCTCTGAGTACCAGCTGTGACTACGGTGAAGAGCTGCTGTGCAGGAAACACCCCTATCAGGCAGGACTTGCTTCAGTGGGGCTTTGGTGCTCACTGAGTCTACCCCTTGAGTGTGTCACTGTGGATGTGTAGAGTTGTAATCTGGTGTGGTCTGACACTGACCACCGGGTGCACTGGGACTGGGGCCTCCCAGGAGATGCAAAGTCAGACACTGCCTGGGCCACCTGGCAAGAGCTACAGAGTGATCTGCAGATGACTGCTACTTGTATTAGGCTTGAAAGTGCCCTGGTGAGGCCAAGCTGTGAAGCAAGACAGGCTGGTGGTAGTGCTGGGTCTTGGGCCTTTTATTGATAGGTTTGGGGCATGCTGACTCAAGATGCTGCTTGTTTAAGATATTTTAGGAAAGTGTGAAGACTGAGCCAGGACAGGCCATGCATATGGAAAAACAGGTGCAAACAGCTTGGGTGGGGTCACAAGTTAGATGGGGTGGGGTCTCAGAGAATCACCAGGGTGAAGGAAACAGACTTTAATTTCTCTTGCAGGCTATAATGGAGAATGTATGAGAGAAAAATTAAAACAGAAGTGACACTTTCAATTTACAGATTATTTCTTCTTAAGGAGCCATGGTATTATCAAAGCAATGATTTAATTTCTAATTAATTATCCCTGAGATAATCATTCTCATTTTACAGTTGGGAAAATGAAGCACAAAGGTTACATCATCCATACAAAGTCCCAAAGTTGGTGACGACCTGTAAATTGGTACAATGTTTTTGAATGACAATATGATGGTCACTGTCTAAACTTAATAAGTTCATGTTCTTTGACCCAGCAATTCCATTTCTAGAAATTTATCCTACAGAAATCTACACTAATAAAAGACAAAGATGCTAATTGACCATACCTTTGCTATGCCCAAGCCATACCCACCAGCCAATCAGAGCAAATATATGCAAATTAACCCAACCAAGATGGTGGCTGGCAGCCACAGAGCTGGAGCAAGCAGGAGACTTGGTTGCCCCGGCGATGGAGGAAGCCAAGCTTCCCACCTGCTCTGGCCGGCTATGGCCTCCGCAAAAGGCAACAAAGTTTCAATTATAGAAGCTAAATAAATCTGAGATACCTACTTCCAGCCAGCCTCCACTGGGAGCTTGGGTTGCTGGGGGCTGTGGCCAGCCTGCAAACAGCCATCAGCCCCTCACCCAGGATGGCCACACCCTCATGGGGTGAGGGTCCCTGCTGGGGGGCTTGGCCAGCCTGCAAACAGCCATCAGCCCCTCACCCAGACTGGCCAGGCACCCCAGGGGGGACCTCCACCCTGAAGGGGCTGTGGCCAGCCTGTAAATAGCCATCAGCTCCTCACTTAGGATGACCACACCCTCATGGGGTGAGGGTCCCCACTGGGGCCTTGGCCAGCCTGCAAACAGCCATCAGCCCCTCACCCAGACTGGCCAGGCACCCCAGCAGGACCCCCCACCCTGAATGGGGTGTGGCCAACCTGAAAATGGCCCTCAGCCCCTCACCCAGGCTGGCCACACCCTCATGAGGTAAAGGTCCCCGCTGGGGGGCTTGGCCAGCCTGCAAACAGCCATCAGCCCTTCACCCAGGCTGGCCGGGCACCCAAGCAGGACCCCCATCCCTGAAGAGGGTGTGCCCAGCCTGAAAATGCCCCTCAGCCCCTCATCCAGGATGGCCAGGCACCCCAGTGGGGACCCCCACCCTGAAGGGGGTGTGACCAGCTGCAAACAGCCATCAGCCCGTCATCCAGGCTATCCAGGCACCCCAGCGGGACCCCCACCTTGATTCAGGACACCCTTCAGGGCAAACCAGCTGGCCCCCACCCATGCACCAGGTCTCTATCCTATGTAATAAAAGGGTAATATGCAAATTGACCCTAACAGCAGAGCCACTGGGAATCACTGATCACTATGACACACACTGACCACCAGGGGGCAGACGCTCAATGCAGGAGCTGCCCCCTGGTGGTCAGTGTGCTTCCACAGGGGAGCTCTGCTCAGCCACAAGCCTGGCTGGCGGCTGCCAATACAGAGGTGGTGGTGGGAGCCTCTCCCGCTTCCTCAGCAGCGCTAAGGATGTCCGACTGCAGCTAGGCCTGCTCCACGCTTGCAAGTGGACATCCCCTGAGGGCTCCCGGGCTGCCAGAGGGATGTCTGATTGCCAGCTTAGGCCCAATCCCCCGGCCTCTAGTAGTTCTATAAATAACCAAGAGCATATCTGCAAAAATGATGAGATAGATCTATATATATATTGACATGAAAAGATGTCACTGATATATCACCAAGTGAAGGAAAAAGGAAGTTACAGTAACTATATGTAATATGTTTGTATGTTTTTAAATATAGTGAGGCAAATTTAGTTTACAGTTGTTCATATGGAAAATAATATAATAACTAACAAATAATAATACAAGAATAAACTGTTTTGCATACTCACAACTCTAAACCTACTTTGCCCCACACTGTTTGTATAAATATACTTCTATGTTGGTAGACAGATGGAGAAACACTATGAGCTGACACACTCACAGTGGATGTCTCTGGAAGATAAGTCACTGAGTAGCTGACTTTGCTGTTAGACGACAGAGCATGTGTGTTAGTCACTTGCGGCAGAGCGAATGCCCGAACCCCAGCCCAAGCCCGGGCTGTGTGCCCTGAGCCCGGCGTCCTGTTTGTAGTGAAGTCCTTGCTGTTCCTCATCCCTCGATGGGCAGGAAACTTGGGAGGGAAGGTCCTTATCCATCTCCACTTGCCCCGGCTTCCTGTTCTAAAGAAACATCTCCCAGGCACATGGCGGTAGATCCTGCATTCGTGGGGCTAGGGACTCAGCCTCCCCAATCCCAAACCTCCTCGATTTTTGGGCCGTGGTCACTGCTTCGCTGGGGTTCTGGCTCCCTGTTGGGAAGCTGTGCCTGGGCCAGCACTCCCACTGGCACCACGGTGACATTAACTGGACGACATGGCATGAGTGGCCTTGGGTTCCCTGGCAGTAGGCAGATGTGGTTCTGGCCCTGCTGGCCATGCAACCCTGTGTGGGCCCTGTTCGTCTCAGCCTGGCTTTGCCTGTGCAGCAGAGAGAACACCCCCTCTGAGAGCAGCGGGAGGTCACGTGGAAACGTAAGGCGCTGGGTCAGAGCTGTGTGAATCGCAGCCACTCCTCAGTTCCAGACACCCTTCCCGATCTAAGCACTACGTGCCCCAGGGCAGCAAGGGCACTAGATGTGGGGTGGCCAGGATGAGGTGTGTGCTTTAAACCACCCTTAAAACCCAACCCTAGTAGTTAAACTGTCATTATGATCTACACTTAAAATTCTAGATTTAAAAATCAGGGAAAGAAATTCTCGGTCCCCCGCCCCATCCCTTCAGGCTTTCCTGGCCCCCTCCCCCAGCAGGTGCTGCTGGAAGGAGCCCGTGTTGTGTTTGGGGAAGATGGTTCCCACCGTGTCACAGGGTCTTCCTGAGGGAGAAGCCCCCAGGGTCAGTGTGCTGCCTGCTCTGTGTGGGCCTACCGCTCAGCGGTGCTTCTCTGTGACACAGGAACACCGCTGAGACTCCTATGCACACCACATGTGGTGAGGAAGGGCCATTTTCCTTTCTTATGGACACTGCAGGTTATGCGACAGACCCTCCCTCCTCCCACTCTGCTTTGTCTCTAAGAAATTTACAATCCACCAGTGTAGGCCTTGGAGTATTTTGCTTATTCCATTTAGTGGCTTTATCTTTTCCCTACTTAATTTTTTTTCTTAACCTAATTACCACATTTACTAAAAATAAGCAACTGCAAACCACTTTAGAAAGGAGGTAGAGAATAAACAGGTAAACAAATAAAAGTAAACCATCTGTTTCCTTTGACAGGTCAACCACCTTCATCCTCTTTCTTTAAAATATCAAGACGACGTGATAAAGTCATTTAAAGAGTATTGGTACACGAATAAATAACACACACACACACACACACACACACACACAATCTGATGTTATGGGAACACTCTCTATGGTTTCTTTCTTCCTCCTCTTACTAGATTTCCAATAAAATACAGATAGTCCATTACAACGCACAAAGGAAAACTATTACTGACTGCCCCGACCCTTTAAATACAGTTCCTCATGTTGTGACCCAACCATAAAATTATTTTCGTTGCTACTTCATAACTGTCATGTTGCTACTGTTATGAATCGTAATGTAAATATCTGATATGCAGGATGCATTTTCATTGTTCACGACCCACAGGTTGAGAACCGTTGGACTATATGAAGCTAAAGACATGCTAGTAACTGAGAAGAGACTTTTGATGGCATCTCAAAAATGTCTTAGGTATCCTCTTTGGGATTATATTAGCAGCAATTCTTGTCACAAACATTTTAAAATAATTCCTACAACTGTCCCGATAGAGACTCAAGGATAACGTCATCAGTCTCTGTCCTAGAAGAAAATCCGGTTTGGGGTGCCTCTAACTCGAGTAACATAAGGTGGGTTATAAATGACCACAACCACCAGGCAGCTGGTGCTGGGCCCCTTGGCCTCCTGGCTGCACCACGGCTGCCCCAGGCAATGAACGTGGAGAGTTTATTCATATGACAGTACAGAGCACAGTCTGAATAAATGACTTCACCACGAGAAACAGTGTTTGTTTGCTGGGTTTGCACACAGATGGGTTTGTGGGTTTTCTAAATGAAGTAAAAAACACCATTTTTATTTGCAATCACTCTGCTTGTCTTTATTTAAAAAAATAAATGTATTTTTATTGATTTCAGAGAGGGAGGGAGAGAGAAACATCAATGATGAGAGAGGATCATTGATCAGCTGCCTCCTGCACGCCCCCTACTAGGAATCAAGCCTGCAACCTGGGCATGTGCCCTGACCAGGAATCAAACTGAGACCTCCTGGTTCATAGGTCAATGCTCAACCACTGAGCCACGCCAGCCGGGCTCTGCCTGTCTTTTTTTTTGCAAATCTAAAGGACTAACATATGTTTCCATTCATTTTCAAATGGCTTCATCAGAGGTCTGTGGGTCTAACCACAGTGCCACCCTGGCTGGGGACTTCTGTTCTCAATCTCCACGCTAGCAACCCAGATTCCTAAGGATCAAAACAGGAAGTAACTGTAGTGCGTGAACTTGACAAATGACTCAGCGCGAGGACCCCGATGGGACGCTTAGTGGCAGGCGGTCCCCTGCTCCTACACGGGGTCTTCGATCAACACAACACAACAGCAAGAACCTGACGCCCAGAAACTGGACAAGAATGTGCTGTGTTCAGGGGATTCCTGGGGTTGGTCTGATGGAGACCCAGGAGGGTGTCCTGTCTCTGCCTCTCCCCTCAGGCATGTGTGAGAGCACTGAGCACAGGAAGAGCTCCCCACCTGCGGGTGACCTTGGGCGAGTCCCTCGACCTTCCTGGGCCTCTATTTCTTCATCTGCAGACTGAAACCCAGGGATACATAGACTGCCTGCTCCATGCCAGGCTCTGTGCCAGGCTCCATGCCAGGCCTGGGGCATCAGGATGAAAAGGACAGCCCAGTCCTGACATGGACCCCAGGGAGCTGAGTAGGTGGCAGAAAGCAACCCCTGTGATGTGAAAGCACATGGGTATCTCAATGATACTCATCATGGCAGTAACATGTATGGGAACCACATGCCAGGGCCTGTTCTGAAGATCATCTCCTGTGACCCTTCAACACCCACCCGAGACGATGCTGGTGTCAGTCCCATTCTGCACACAGCCACCTGAGGTGCGACGAGGCGGCTGGGGCAGGGTCCCCAGATGAAGGTGACGGGATTCCACAACCACCTGGCTGATTCCTCAGGCGTGCAGACTGCCCTCCTCATGCCCCGCAGGTCTGGGGATGTGTTTAGGGTGCTACTGAACCCCGTCCTGCTTGGTATCCTCTTGACTGGATCCAGAGGAGAATGCTCGCTCTGACCTGGCTGCTGGGCACGCACTGTCCGCTCCCTGCCACATGGCACACCACCTCCGTCAGCCAACCAGAATCAGCCAGCTCACAAGAGTGAGCACCAACCGGAAGCAGCACGCTTGCTGCCCGCCCCGGCCTGAAACGCAGTTGGTTGGTCACAGTTACAGCTCAAGCTTCTTCACAAGGGACAGTCGGGCAAGAACACTGATGCGCACGCCTGCATCAGGGCTCTGAGCCACTCATTGAAGCCTCACACTCCACTAACTCCTTCACCTGTTCACTCACTCGCTCACTCACTCGCTCACTCACTCACTCACTCACTCACTCATTCACTCACTCACCTGTTCACTCACTCGCTCACTCACTCACTCACTCTCTCATTCACTCCTTCACCTGTTCACTCACTCACTCACTCACTCACTCATTCACTCACTCACTCACTCATTCACTCACTCACTCACTCATTCACTCACTCACTCACTCACTCACTCATTCACTCACTCACTCACTCACTCACTCATTCACTCACTCACTCACTCATTCACTCATTCACCTGTTCACTCACTCATTCACTCCTTCACCTGTTCACTCACTCACTCACTCACTCACTCTCTCATTCACTCACTCACCTGTTCACTCACTTGCTCACTCACTCACTCACTCTCTCATTCACTCCTTCACCTGTTCACTCATTCACTCACTCACTCACTCATTCACTCATTCATTCACTCACTCACTCACTCACTCATTCACTCACTCACTCACTCATTCACTCACTCACTCATTCACTCCTTCACCTGTTCACTCACTCACTCACTCACTCACTCACTCACTCATTCACTCCTTCACCTGTTCACTCACTCACTCACTCACTCACTCACTCACTCATTCACTCCTTCACCTGTTCAGTCACTCATTTACTCACTCACTAACTCATTCATTCACTCACTCACTCACTCATTCAGTCATTCACTCACTCACTCACTCATTCACTCACTCATTCACTCCTTCACCTGTTCACTCACTCACTCACTCACTCACTCACTCACTCATTCACTCCTTCACCTGTTCACTCACTCACTCACTCATTTACTCCTTCACCTGTTCAGTCACTCATTTACTCACTCACTAACTCATTCATTCACTCACTCACTCACTCATTCACTCACTCACTCATTCACTCACTCACTCACTCACTCCTTCACCTGTTCAGTCACTCATTCACTCACTCATTCATTCATTCACTCACTCATTCATTCACTCACTCATTCACTCATTTACTCACTCACTCATGCACTCACTCACTCACTCACTCACTCATTCACTCCTTCACCTGTTCAGTCACTCATTCAGTCACTCATTCAGTCACTCACTCATTCATTCATTCATTCACTCACTCATTCACTCACTCACTCATTCACTCATTCACTCCTTCACCTGTTCAGTCACTCATTCAGTCACTCACTCACTCAGTCACTCACTCACTCATTCAGTCACTCAATCATTCACTCACTCACTCATTCACTCACTCACTCACTCACTCATTCACTCACTCACTCACTCACTCATTCACTCACTCACTTATTCACTCACTCCTTCACCTGTTCAGTCACTCATTCACTCACTCATTCACTCACTCACTCACTCTTTCACCTGTTGACTCACTCACTCACTCACTCACTCACTCACTCACTCCTTCACTCCTTCAGCCAGTACTCATTTGGGCCCACTTTGTGGCAGGTACTGAACTAGGGAAAGTCTTGTCTGCCTGGAGCTCACACTAGCAGTGAAGACAAATAGCACAACAAACAGCAAGTGCGCTCACGATGAGCGGGCCTCTCCTCCTGCTCCGCGCTCAGGCCTGCAGGGCCCACGTGGTAAAGGGCACAAAGCAACTGGGGCCCAGCCCCTCGTCAGTGTCCAACCTGCTGCCCGTCAGACCCAGGGACCTCAGCAATCACACGGTGCCCTGGGCCCATCCCGAAACAGCAAGTCAGAGTCTCTGGAGATGAGGCTTGCCTCCGCTCCGACAGCTCACCTTTCTGCTCTTGCTTGGCCCAGAAGAGTCTGACCCGCTCACGGATGTGCTTGTCCTCGCGCAGCTTCTTCTGCCACTGACGCAGCTCTTGGATCTCAGGATCACAGCGAACCTGAAAAATCCCCAAAGCGTGAGTCCCCCTTGAACCTGAACCCCCCAAATCATGAGTCCCCCTTGAACCTGAACCCCCCAAAGCGTGAGCCCCCTTGAACCTGAACCCCCCCAAAATCATTAGTCCCCTTCCGCTTGGGTGAACTCAGCTTGTTAGCCCCACGTGGGACCCTACAAACCAATCTGACAGCTTCCAGCTTCAATAAGCCATCTCTGCTCCGAAAGTTTACATAAAGTGAGAGCATAAATAACGCGTGAGGCTTTGCAATTCTAACAGAGGGTGGGGAACACCCTAGATCCAGGCTGTGCAACGAAAATATAATGGGGCCACGTACGGAGTTTTAGATTTCCTTGCAGTATCCTCTTAAAAGTTAAAACAAGCTTCTGGCTTTATATTTAAGAATATATTTTATTTAAGCGAAAAGATCCAAAATGTCATTTCAACACGCACTCAATATAAAAGCATGACTGAACTTCACTGTCAGTTTCTGTGCTGCCTTCATGGTGGGCTGTGCTCACAGCACATCTCAGCGTGACCCACACACACCTCAGTGCTCAACAGCCCCTGCAGGCCAGGGCAGTGGCCCAGGCTAACCACGGTCCCCATGTCACCACAGCTCTGTGCCTACTGTACAGTGGGGTTTGAGCTGGACATTAGATACGGGGATAGTGGAAGTAATTATAATTACTATTTTCATTATTACTATAGCTCATATCTATTGAGCAGGTATGTCCCAGGCACTGTTTAAGTGTTTTAGAAATTTTAATCATCAAAACTACCCACTGAGGCAGGAATGATGATCCCCATTCCACAGGCACGGAGACTGAGTCACAGACTGGAACAGGGTGGGACTAGGGTTTGGATGTGGGCAGGCTGTCCTGGCCATCCTGGAGGAATGCAGTGAGAGACACGGCACACAGGAGGGACAGACAGTAAGGTGCGAGCAAGGACGTGGGTGGGTAAGGGACACCAGTGGGCGCTGCACTCGCCTGAAGTGGGAGGAAGCATTTCATGGAGCAGGCACCTCTGGGCTGAGTTTTTGTTTTGTTTTGTTTTTTTAAGAGAGGGAGAGGGAGAGAGAGACAGAAACATCAAGGATAAGAGAGAATCACTGATCGGCTGCCTCCTGCATGCCACCTACTGGGAATCAAGCCTGCAGTCTAGGCATGTGCCCTGGACTGGAACTGAACCCAGGACCCTTCAGTCCACAGGCCAATGCTCTATCCACTGAGCCAAACCAATCAGGGCTCTGGGCTGAGTTTAGAAGGATGAACTAGAGTCAGCCATGGAGGAAGGGGTTGATGGTATTCCAGGGGAGACACCAGCCTGTGCAGGGTGCAGGAGGTGCACAGCCCTGAGGACCCGGGAGTCCCATGAGAAAACAGGAGAGCCACTCGCCCTTCCCGCCTGCTTCACCCTCTCCCTCTCCACAGTGCCCCTTGAGTGGCTCTCAGGATTAAAGGACTGATTTATACATGTTGGTGTGTGTCCACTTTCTTTTGAAAGATAAGTTAAAGTTCCAGATGCTGAGACATCTGGAGAATATGTCCCCAGGATAACGGTCTCCTGACTCAGCTCTTTATAGAACTACTAGGGGCCTGGTGCACGGAATTCGTGCACACGGGGGGTTGGGTGGGGGGTGGTGGTGCTGTTCCTCAGCCCAGCCTGCACCCTCTCCAATTTGGGACCACCACTGGCTCCTAACTTAGAGCGCCAGTGGGTCTTTCTTTATTTTTATTTATTTAAATTTTTTTAAAGGGCTAAGTCTATGATTTTTAATTAAAACTGAAAAACTGTCCGGGACAGGAATGACAGAGGACCCATCCTAGGTGGATGGGATCCTGGGGGTGGAGAGTGGGGAACATTGTTGACACAGTTGTCAGAATTCAAATGGGGTCTGTGGATTGAACCTTAATACTGTTTGAATGGAGATTTCCTCATGTGGTTCGGTGGAGAATTGTTATGCAGGAGTGTCTGCTTTTGGGAAATACACAGGGGAGTATCTGGGCAGCCTGTCATGTGTAGAGCATGCTCTCAAACAGCTCAGAAAAAGACTGGGGAGCGGCAGCGCCGGGCTTCTCCCCGCAGGGGCCCCAGCATGGTTGACTATATTGTGGAGTATGACTATGATGCTGTGCATGATGATGAATTAACTATTCAAGTTGGGAAAATCATCAGGAATGTGAAAAAACTACAGGAGGAAGGATGGCTAGAAGGAGAACTAAATGGGAGAAGAGGAATGTTTCCGGATAATTTTGTTAAGGAAATTAAGAGAGGAACAGAATCCAAGGATGACAATTTGCCCATCAGACGGGAAAGGCATGGGAATGTAGCAAGTCTTGTACAACGAATAAGCACCTATCGACTTCCAGCTGGAGGAATTCAGCCACATCTGCCAACTAAAAACATTAAAAAAAAAAGATCAAGAAGCGGCAATGTCAGGTTCGTTTGAGTACATTCCACAAAATGATGATGAACTGGAGTTGAAAGTGGGAGATATTATTGATATTAATGATGAGGTAGAAGAAGGCTGGTGGAGTGGAACCCTGAACAATAAGTTGGGACTGTTTCCCTCAAATTTTGTGAAAGAATTAGAGATAACAGATGCTGGTGAAACTCATGAAGCCCAGGAGGACTCAGAATCTGTTTGGACTGGGCCCACCTTATCTCCCCTCTCAGGGGGATGGGAATGAAACCGCACCCGGATCGCTGACACAGCCAAAGAAAATTAGAGGGATTGGATTTGGAGATATTTTTAAAGAAGGCTCTGTGAAACTTAGGACCAGAGCATCCAGTAGTGAAACAGAAGAGAAAAAATCAGAAAAGCCCTCAATCATACAGTCACTAGGATCCAGAACTCAGAACACGGAGATAACAAAATCAGACACTGAAGGTAAAACAAAAGCTAAGGAATATTGTAGAGCGTTATTTGCCTATGAAGGTACTAATGAAGATGAACTTACTTTTAAAGAGGGAGACATAATCCACTTGATAAGGAGACTGGAGAAATGCCGGGGTCCAACCCCAGCAGGTCAAGGGGTCCCCAAAGGCGTAGACGGAGTCGGCGAAGGAGGAATGACACAGAGACAGCATTCAGTTGATCAGCAGCCTAGCCAGGATCTCCAGCCAGGATCTCCAGCCAAGTTCTGGTCTCGATCTCCAGAGAGGTTCTGCTTAGGATCTCCAGAGAGGTTCTGTCCAGGTTCTCCAGTCAGGTTCAGTCACCAGGTTCTATTCAGGCTCTCTTGCCAACCTCTGCAGTCAGGTTTAGTCCAGGATCCCTTGCCATGTTCTCTCCAGCGAAGCTCCTCCATCTCCAGGTTCCGCATAGGTTCTGTCTTCTGAATTCTGTCTTTCTAAGTTCTGTCTCCTGAGTTCTGTGTTCTAAATTCTGAGTGTTTCTGTCTTGTTACAACTTTATTTATACCAGTTGATTCAATCCTATCAATCTCTATTACAAAGGTTAGGGCGTTTCTTATCTCCATTCCAGGGAGAAAAGATTATATAGTTTAAGCATGATTGTTCGTAGTTAAAGGGATTAATTACCCGCCTGGCACTTAGTTGAGGGGTTTTATTCCCTCCCTAACTTCAGGGGAAAATCTCTACCTAGGGAAACAACCTTTCTCGGAGAGGTGACCTTGGTTAAAACACAGCGCCAAGGGGAGCAAACATATTAAGAACCGTATGCTATATATGCCAGGTCCCTTGAAACAGCAAGGATGGACCGGCTCCCGGCAAATTCCCCCTTTTTTATTTTTTAAAGGCAGGCATTAAAAAGAAAAACCTCAAATGCTCTCTTATATCCATTTTAAGAGTAGGATTGGCGCTTTCCGCTATTACCTGAGTCCTGATCTATCATCCCAGGGAGAGCTTGCCAATCCTGCACTTTCCCAGGGTAGAAAGGCTGCAGTGGGGTTAAGGATAAGGCTCCTTGGGCCTACCTTCTCCCATGCCATTACATTTACCTTTCCTTCCTCAGAAAAGCATGGACATATTTGTTGTACAAAACGTTCTGTCTGACTGGGAGTAACCTTAATTCCTCTGCTAGCAAGCATATGTGTTAAAAGATCAATACAGAGTCTTATTTCTTTAGACTCAGTATGGCACATCTTCTTAATCTAAAGATCAATACAGAGTCTTCTTTCTTTGGACTCAGTATGGCACATCTTCTCAATCTGAGTTCTGTACTATCCACCTTCTTACCCTACTTATCCTCTATAGGGGGGTTTGCAGCACCCTGGTGGAGTCCTATCCGTCCCGAATGTGGGGGTTCTCAATGGGGGAGCTTACCTAGGGGAATCCTGTTCCAGGGGTTCCCAAAGGTGTGGATGGAGTCGGCGAAGACTATCCACCCTCTTCCTATGGTGGAGTCCTATCCATCCCGAGAGTGGGGCTTACCTAGGGGTCCCTGTTCGGGCGCCATATGCCGGGGTCCAACCCCAGCAGGTCCAGGGGTCCCCAAAGGCGTAGAGGAGTCAGCGAAGGAGGAATGGCACGGAGACAGCATTCAGTTGATCAGCAGCCTAGCCAGGATCTCCAGCCAGGATCTCCAGCCAAGTTCTGGTCTCGATCTCCAGAGAGGTTCTGCTTAGGATCTCCAGAGAGGTTCTGTCCAGGTTCTCCAGTCAGGTTCAGTCACCAGGTTCTATTCAGGCTCTCTTGCCAACCTCTGCAGTCAGGTTTAGTCCAGGATCCCTTGCCATGTTCTCTCCAGCGAAGCTCCTCCATCTCCAGGTTCCGCATAGGTTCTGTCTTCTGAATTCTGTCTTTCTAAGTTCTGTCTCCTGAGTTCTGTGTTCTAAATTCTGAGTGTTTCTGTCTTGTTACAACTGTATTTATACCAGTTGATTCAATCCTATCAATCTCTATTACAAAGGTTAGGGCGTTTCTTATCTCCATTCCAGGGAGAAAAGATTATGTAGTTTAAGCATGATTGTTCGTAGTTAAAGGGATTAATTACCCGCCTGGCACTTAGTTGAGGGGTTTTATTCCCTCCCTAACTTCAGGGGAAAATCCCTACCTGGGGATTCAACCTTTCTCGGAGAGGTGACCTTGGTTAAAACACAGCGCCAAGGGGAGCAAACATATTAAGAACCGTATGCTATATATGCCAGGTCCCTTGAAACAGCAAGGATGGACCGGCTCCCGGCAGAGAAACTGGCTGGTGGAAGGGTGAACTTAATGGTAAAGAAGGAGTATTTCCGGACAATTTTGCTGTTCAGTTAAATGAACTGGATAAGGACTTTCCAAAACCAAAGGAACAACCACCTCCTGCTAAGGGTCCAGCCCCAAAGCCTGAGCTGATAGCTACAGAGAAAAAGTATTTTTCCTGTAAAGCCTGAAGAAAGAGATGAAAAATCCATGCTGGACCAGAAACCTTCTAAACCAGCTGCTCTACAAGTTCTACCCAAGAAGCCTACTCCACCCACCAAAGCCAATAATTTATTGAGATCTTCTGGAGCAGTGTACCCAAAGCGACCCGAGAAACCAGTTCCTCCACTACCACCTGTAGCCAGGATTAATGGGGAAGTGCCTGCCATTTCATCAAAATTTGAAACTGAGCCAGTATCAAAACCAAAGTTAGATTCTGAACAGTCACCACTTAGACCAAAATCAGTAGATCTAGATTCATTTACAATTAGGAGCTTTAAAGAAACAGATATTGTGAATTTTGATGACATAGCTTCCTCAGAAAACTTACTCCATCTCACTGCAAACAGACCGAAGATGCCTGGAAGAAGGTTGCCTGGCCACTTCAATGGCGGGCATTCTCCAACTCAAAGCCCAGAAAAAATCTTGAAGTCACCCAAAGAAGAAGATAGTGCCAACATAAAGCCATCTGAATTTAAAAAGGATTCTTGCAACTCTCCAAAGCCATCTCTGTACCTTTCAACACCTCCAAGTCCTTCAAAACCAAATGCGGCTAGTTTTTTAACTCCATTAGAAATCAAAGCTAAATTAGAAGCAGACGATGGGGAAAAAAATTCCCTGGATGAAATTAAAGCTGAGATGATTGAACTGCTGTGCATTGTGGAAGCACTGAAAAAGAAGCACGGGAAAGAACTGGAAAAACTACGAAAAGATTTGGAAGAAGAGAAGGCTCTGAGAAGTAATCTAGAAGTAGAAATTGAGAAGCTGAAAAAAGCTGTCCTATCTTCTTGAAGAGGCACAGACCCAGTATTTATAATGAAATGGGGATTCAGAGGCAACACTATGAACTTCAATTTACTTGTTACTTAAAAATAACAAATACTGATGTTGTGGTAAAGAAATATGAGTATATGAACTATAATATCTATAGAAAAGCAGGAGGAGGGTGAATTTTTTTATATATATATTTTGTTTTGCCAATATGAGGTGGAAAAGAGGCCTTATTTCTTACGTGCTGGGATTGCAAACTTCTTTTTTAGTTTGCTTGAAAATACTACTGAATCTGTATAAAAAGGAAAATTCATAATGGTTTTTTTATTGAAATGTATTATTTTTAAAGAGATCTATGCTATAAATATGGTGATATCTTTACAAATAATCTGTAAAATATACTATTTGAGAGGGACAAATTAGCTTTATAGTAACTATTGTCACTACGTTATACTTAGGGGATATGTACTTTTGTGTATATATATAAATATGTATTTTTTTCTTTCACTTTTAGCTTCTTACCCAGGATGACACTGTTGTGCCTGTTTGTTTGCAGTGCTGTTTATATTCTGGGCGATGTAATGGGAGTTTTCTAGCTGTATCCAGATTACTCACTCATGCATATAGGAATATCTAATGAATTAATCAAAATAATTTCTTCTGCTTTTAGAATATTTCATATTGCTTGCACTATAGGAAAGATTTGGAAGAAGAGAAGGCTCTGAGAAGTAATCTAGAGGTAGAAATTGAGAAGCTGAAAAAAGCTGATTTATAAAAGGAATTTAGTTAAGATATATTGGATTGTTAAATATATTTGGAAAAATACGAGCTATATTTTAAATTCATTGGGTATAAAGAACTAAAAATGTCAATTTAACCCTTAACTTGTTGTGCCTAAAAACTACAGCACATACATGATATGCAAACACCAGCCTTATTGCTGTGCTTTTCTGCTTATTTTACAGGCTTCTCTATTACCCATTTCATAATGTTGTGATTTAATCCTTTATGCCCCTTTCTCTGATTTTTAATAACTGTAAACAAAACTCAAATTTTCAGAAGTTCAGTGTGAGGTTTCATACTTTGACAAGTTATCATTATGTAAGTGCTAGATTTTACAATGTTTAATTGACCTAATAGACCAAACTAAGTGGTGGAGATATTTTGGACTGTGATTTAGGAAGCAACTTCATAAAGAGTGTTAATATATCATTAAATCGTAGCTTATTTAAAACCAAACCTAGTTGACCATATTAAAAATGCATTTTCACAAAATGGATGAATTAGCAGTTCCTTCAGAATCATTTATGAACAGGTGGATATTTTAAAGTGTTATATGTGTAGTCTGAAAATGTCCATTTTTATAATAAAAGTAGAAATTTGACATTCTTCATTTGCAAAATAATTTAGATTTTAAGATTGTTTTTATTGCAAATGACTTAGATTTTGAGTACCCTCTATCATGCTTCCTTTTTATGTTATTTTAAAGCACCAAACCAATATTTTCCTTTAAAGTTTTGATCTTATAATTCTGAAATCTTGTATTAATTTTGTCACATTTCAAATAAAATAACTAAAAAAAAAAAGACTGGGGGAAATGGGCATATATGTGTATAAATGCACACACTCACACACAGTCTAACCTTGCCACTTTCGACTACACCTTGTGCACCTGCCTACTCGTTAAGATCCATAACTCCAGAATCAAGGTTTGCAGAGCATACTCGGCCACTGGGCCACGGCCAGGGTGCAGGAACCCTGCAGACAGACCCGCAGGCACAGTGCCAGCTGAGGTCTAACAGGTGCCACTGTTTTCTTGTTTCCGCTCCAGTATGTGAACTGGGGTCTGTTTCGCGATGGGTTCCGTTGGGGCTTTGGCATTTCTGTGCTTCCTGGTGGCGTCTGGCTGTGTGGGATGGCCAAGCTGGCGCTCCAGTGGATGCTGGCTCCCTGAGCCCGAGAAGACTGTGCGTTAAATACGGAGAAAAGATTGTGTCGTAAGCAAGTTCAGGCTGCCCCATTTCAACCTTAAGGAATCAACAGCCCCCATCACATACGGTGACCTTTCGATGGGAACACAGAGTGCTGCCCTGAGCACACTCGGTGCCGGCTCACCGGGGCCCACAGACTAGCAGCGATGGCCACTTGCGGGTGACGTCGTAAAGTCGTGATGCTGAGGTGATGCCGGGAGTGAGTCTGCTGCCAAGGCCACGTCCTGGCCCACAACCTGACCCACGTCCGGGCCTACGCCCCCAGTGAAGCCTGTGGTCGGGCACCAACCGGCGGCTAGGGGAACTGACATAGCCATGTGGGTACCACTGCAGTTTCTCTATGCACTTTTAAACCATCTGCGTTCTTCCGGAAAAAAAGGGCTTTTTCTCCCACTCTGGACAGCCACGCTCCCCCAGAGGTGCCCAAAGACCTGGGGCCTACCTGGCACCCCAGCCTTGCTGACCCCGCGAGCCACTGCCCTAACAGCTCCGACCTCTGCAGCCCTCGGCGCAGCCCATCGGCGCCGTCCATCGTGGTCTGTCCAGCACAGTCCGTCCATCTGCAGGACACCCAAGGCCACCCGGCCACACACACTCGGGCTGCTCCTGCCTGGACTCCGCTTTACTGCGCCTGGCAGTGGGCCTGGTGTGCCTGCATGGAGCTGCCTCAGTGACTGCACTTCAAGAAGCTGCCCTTTCTTTATTTTTAAAAGACTGCACCGCACATACCCAGCCTTCAGCGCCTCCCCGGCCTGGGTAAGGGGCCGCCAGCATTTTGCAGGCCAGCAGCGCCCCTGATTATGGCAGGGATCCCCTCTGGGGTGCTGGGCTGGCCTGGGCTAGCAGCTACCGGTGGTTTGAAGGCCAGCCACATTCCTGATCCAGGCGGGGTCCCCTCATGGTGACCTGCCGTCCATCTGGTTGTGACGGCCCTAGTCTATTATTAATATAGACTAGTGGCCCAGTACACAAATTCATGCACATTGAAAGAAAATTATCTCTATAATAGAAGTGTCAGAGATGAAAGAAAATTAGTAAAATGTATATGAAAATAATATATAAATTGATTAATAAATAAACAATAACAACATGATATAAAAACAACAAAGACATGATATAAAAAGAACAAAAACGTTATATAAAAACAACATTGATATAAACAATGACTGACAAATTAATTAAACTTATTCTAACACTGAGGCCAGTGTCAGACGGGGACAAATCAATTCTTTGAATCAGAGCAACCTCTCCACCGCAGATCCTGTTAATACTTCAGTTTAAATTATGTTAGGTTGTAATCTTTTGATAATAAATCTAGTACCATTACAAAGACCCCATTTACTATTAAGATTTCTCAGTAGCATGATAATTGCACCTACTTTCAATTCTAATTTAGACACCGCATTCCCAAAGGAGTAATATTTTTAAGGAATTTGATGAGAAAATTTTCCTTTTCGACATCATCCATGGAATCTAGTATGATTGTCAATTACACTGTATTCTCTGAGTCTTAATGCAATATCCATTCACCATGTGGGGAAAGAATAGGATACATCATTACATCTAATGTAGGAAACAGGATACTGTTTTGTTTCATTTTAGTGGCATTTGGATTATTTGGATCTGGTTTACAATGAATGAGCAAGTCCCTTTCAAAAGGAGGTCCTCCATCTTCATTTCTGAATATGACGGCAACTTCGGTTACACAGGGATAATTATATCTACCCAGATCACTATTATATTTAATCACCATTGTTACTTCCGTGTGCTGCCGCCACTTTCTTTCAGCTTCAGAATGTCAACAAAAACAACCAAATTCACAATCGACAATGACAGATCAAACACATGTGTGCGATTGGTGCCAGTGAGAGCTTTATGTATATAGATAAACTTGCTTAATTAGACCTGCTTTCTGATTTAGCCAAACTTTTTCCAGCCCAGTGAAGCACCCCAACTTCTCTTTCAGGTAATTGTCAGCAACACAGCAGTAAATATCAACACGAAGCAGATTATTATTGTAGACCACGCAGGGAGAACAAAGGGTAAAATATTTAACTGCAGCAGTGTTTGACTATATTCTGTGCAGTGAGAAAACCTGAAATCATTTTCAAGGTCCACCATTTATTCTTTTCAGTCGGGTCAAGTTTCTAAACTTTCTAAATCTCCACTTTCTGGCTAATGAAAATAGGATTCTACTGAGTCTCCTATCTACCTACTCCAGGACTTCTGTGAGGATCAAATGAGATGAGGCATGGGAAAACGCTCCACAGACATTTGGTTACAGTGTAAAGTGTTTCCACGTGAGGCTAGTTGCTAGGAAGAGGAAGTGGGGTATTGCTACATGACATCATTACCCGGATGGTTGGACACTTAGCATATTAGCCTTTTATATAGATAGATAAACACTGCCCTTTCGCTGGCATCCCCGTGTGATGGGCTCTGTTCACTGGAGTGAGGGCAGCCTGGTGTCCGGGGAAAGAGTCACCCATCCTGGGGTCGCACACTGTAGCGCAAGCTGGGCCTCGCTCTCCGGGCAGTGGCCCTGCCTGTCCACCTGGAACCCCAGTGCCTGAGTGGCCTCCTCCTGGCCTGCAACCCAGCTCAGACCTGCAGGTCTGACCTCCAGAAACTGCTCTCTCAGCCATGGTGGGTGGAGGGGGCCACAGGCTGCTTAGCGGGGCAGCTCCTCCCAGTTCTGCTGTGTGTGGTGAGGTTACAAAGTCAGGCCCAGCCCCTGCTCTTCTGGATTGCTGCTGGGTCTTGTGACTTCCCACTCTGGGCATTGGATCCAGGCTCCTACTGTGATCACTGCAAGTTTTTGAGTTTCAACTCTTTAGAGGCACTCACTCAACCAGCCTCTAGGACACAAGCTATCCCCCAGGCCTGGACTGAGTCTGGTCCCCATCAACCACCTCACAGCCCAGAGCCCCCACTGCCTTCCTCCTCCTCCATGGTCGGCTCTGCCTTCTCTCTTGGTAATCTGGGAGCCCGCTGCCCCTCTCCCACTATATTTTCACTGGAGGCAGCAGTAACCCTGATTTTAAAATTGTGAAAAAATACACAGAACAAAATTTACCATGTTAACTATTCTAAAGGGCACAGTTCAGTGGCATTAGTGCCTTCCCAGTGCTGGGCAACCGCCACCACCATCTGGTTCATAAGCCTTTCATCCCGAAAGGAGACCCACACACATCAAGCAGCCACTGCTCACACTCCTCTCCTCGGCCCCTGCCCTCCACGGATCCATTTGTTCCCACAGACGGTTCTTCATCCTCAGACCCACAGTCGATGGATCTGCCTTTCACGTAAATGGGGTCATCTGATGTTGCCTTGGTGTCTGCATTCTTTCACATCGCAGGACAGCAGGACCCTTGTTTATCCATTCACCACTGCTGGGCACGTGGGTAGTTCTACCTTTTCACTACTGTGACTATAGCTGTGATGGACGTGAGCACAAGTCTTTGTTTGAACAGCTAGTTTCGATTTTTTTGAGTATATACCTAGAAATGAATGGCTAGGTCACAAGGAAATTTTAGGATTGACTTACTGAGAAACCACCAATTGCTTTTCACAATGGCTGCATCATTTTATATTTTTACCAGCAATATAGGAGGGTTCTACTTGCTTCACATCCTTGCCAGTATTGGTATTTTTCATTTTAAAAGTTTTTATTATAGCCATCCTAATGGGCGTGAAGTGGAATCTCACCATGGTTTTGATTTCCATTTCCTTAATGGTCATGATACTGAGCATCTCTCTATGTACTTGTTGGCCATTGGTGTGTGGTTTTTGCTGTTGTTTTTGTTGTTGTTTTCAGAAACATCCTTCGGCCTTTCTCCTTCTTGGATTAGTATCCAGAGGCCTGTCGTCTTCCAGAAGATCCCACAGAATCTTGGGGGGAAATCTCAGGGTGGGGTTTCCTCAATTCCTTCCCTTCCAGAAAATGTTTGTGTTCGTTACATACCCAGATCTCACCACGAGGAAGTTAGAGAGATGCTTCGTCAAACTCAGAAAACCAAGTCCTACCTATTGCGTCCTCTCCCAGGGCAGGAGGTACCTTACTTAAGAAAGCTACTCAGACCCTAGCCAGTTTGGCTCAGTGGATAGAGCGTCAGCCTGCGGACCAAAGGGTTCCAGGTTTGATTCTAGCCAGGGGCATGTACCTTGGTTGCAGGCTTCTCCCCAGCCCAGGCCCTGGTTAGGGCTTGTGCAAGAGGCAACCAATCGATGTGTTTCTCTCACATCGATGCTTCTGTCTTTCCCTCTCTCTTCCACTCTCCATAAAAAAATCAATGGAAAAAGATCCTCGTGTGAGGATTAACAAAAAAAAGAAAGCTTCTAGGGATTTTCTCTCCAAAATAAAGAAGACAGTTTCCAGCTGAACCTATAAATGTAAGCCACTCTTGCTTTAAAATATATATATTTAAAAATTACATATACTGTCCTAGCCAGTGTAGCTCAGTGGATAGAGCGTCGGCCTGCAGGCCAAAGGGTCCCAGGTTCGATTTCGTCAACGGCACATGCCCCGGTTGCATGCTCAATCCCCAGCAGGGGGCAGCCGATCAATGATTCTCATCATTGATGTTTCTCTCTCTCTCTCCCTCTCCCTTCCTCTCTGAAATAAATTAAAATGTTAAAATAAAATTAAAAATTACTTATAAAGTATATAATTATGCAAATTTCAGAGTAAAAGCAGCACTATATGAATGCCATAGGACATAAGGTAATCACCAGAATCTTTTCAATGACAAATCAGTGTTCTTACTGTAGTTCTGAAAGTCTCACGCTTATAGGAGTAGTAGGTACCCTCGACGTCCCTGGTCTGGGCAAGCCCAAACCCTCCTCAGGGCTAAACAAGATCATACACAACTTTCCCACAGGCTTCTCTGTATCAGCGACCCACGGCCACAAAACCCTCCGTCTCTGCACTGTGACGCTGACACGCTCCGCAGAACAGCCCCGGAGGAGCTCCTGGTTACTGAAGGAAGGTGGCACTGACTGCAGTCAGCAAGTTGGCTGTGCCTCGTTACAGTCAAGTTCTTTCTTTACACTTTATTTATCTTGAAAGCTTGGAAGGGCACACAGAGTGTGGGTTTATCAGGGAGGGAGGAAATGGGTGCGAGGGCTTTCCTTCTCTACCCCATATCCTTCTGGGTTGGATTGGTTGGGACCAGAAACCCTTTATCGATCTTGATTTCCTTCATTTCAAACTAGAGGCTGTGCACAGGGGGCAGGGGTGGGGGGGTCCCTCAGCCAGGCCTGCACCCTCTTGCAGTCCAGGAGCCCTTGGGGGATGTCCAACTGATGGCTTAGACCCCCAAGTGATCGCCGCAGGTCCTGGGATTCCGAATCAAGGCTCTGCGCTCAGGAGGCAGCCGCCTTCCAGCGGGTCTTGCCAGCGCAGGACTAGACAGGCCTCTCCCAGGAAGCCACTCTGTTGTTGTTTTTTTACTAAGTCCCTTTAATAATAAAGACATATCAGAGTATGACTTGGAAAAATGGAATTTCCCCCAGTAGCTCATTTGGTGACAATTGAGATAAAGTTCCTCCAACTTTTCTTGGTACTTGCTTACCCAACTCATCAGGGAATGACTAAGTTGCAAAAGCACTGAAGCTATTCAGTGAACTTTGTGATGATTTATAGGGTTAAATTACAGGCCAGTTTGCGATGCCAAAGACCATATGACCGCCCAGTGCTTTGGCCTCTTCCCTGCACGAACACCCAGAGCTGACATGTACGTGGTTACCGCTGCCCAGATGTTTCCAGTGTACAGTCAAGGGCGAGAGCCACTGCTCTGGACACCTAATGCCTCCATGGGTGGCTCGAAGCACAGTCCCCACACTGGCAGCGTCAGCACTGCCTGGGAACTACACGGCCCGGCCTCCTGACCCGGACACTCTGGGGGGAAGGCCAGCCATCTGTGCACTGCCAGGCTCCCCAGAGAGCTGGGATGCAGCCTAGTGAGTGTGAGCAGCCTGATGCTGAGCCCAGCAATCCCAGCTCCCTGGGCCCTGCCCCCACACAGCTCTGCTCCTCTCCTCATCACGGGGGCATCCATGCCTGGCTCCTGCCTCTCTTGAGCCTCGGAGTAGGTTCCAGAGTCCGGCCTCAAGAAGGCCGGGAGCTTCCATTGCTGCCCCCTGGAATGTTCCTTCCATCATGGAAGATGGCAGGTCTGGCCACTGCAGGACGAGAGCACATGGAATCCTGTGGGCCTCAGTCAGGAGCCAGCACCAGGCCCGACGCAGGGAGTGTGGGGGTGCAGCCAGTTTAACCTTCCAGTCCCCCGGCTCCAGACCCCCAGTCACCACTGAGTGCAGCTCTGTGAGTGAGTCAAGGAAGAGCCAGCAGCTAACCCACAGAATCGTGGGAAATAGTCCATTCTTTTGGTTTTAAGTCACTAAGATTTAGCAGTTTATACATAAACTTTGCCTGAAGGGCACTGGTTAGCCCTTTAGAGAAAGACTACAGGACAGTTGGACCTTGGTCAGGCCAGCTGCTAGGTGCTCAGATGCAGGGCCACACCTTTGTTTCTTCTTTTTATTTTAAACTAGAGGCTCAGTGCACAAAATCCATACACGGGGGTGGGGGGGCGGGGGGAGTCCCTCAGCCTGGCCTGCACCCTCTCCAATCTGAGACCCCTCGGGGGATGTCTGACTGCACTTTTAACAGATGACAGCTCCATTGTTGTTTCTTTCTTTTCATGCTTAAACGCATTGGAATTAGTAGGTATTCAAAGTGTGTATACATTTTGGGGGGACACCCTGTATATCTCTAGCCAGCGGTGAAAGGAACCAACAGCAGGTTTGGAACCTCCAGACAGGGAACCTCGCTCACTCTCCGCATGTCTCCCCACTTCACTTTCCACCTTCACAGGCAGTGGGAGAATCAATGTTTTCTCTCATTAACTCGGAAAAGCACGTCCTGTCACCCGCTGCCCGGCAGGAGTGCGCTAGGCCCCACATGAGCGAGGGTCAGTCAGGGAGGCCTTCGCTCATGGGCGCCGGCACCCCAAGTGCACATTCCTCCTCTGCAGTCGCCCCAACTATCCCACCGTTTCGCTGAGAGGACGGAACTCCTCGCCTCCTCTGGGTTCCTGATCTCAAACGCTGACCGAAGGCACCTCAGTGAGGGCCGCCCACGCCCACCAGGTGTGTCTGTCCACACCTGCTCCCGCCTCAGCACCTGCATTAGCCCCATGGAGGAGATCCTGTCACCACACTGGCCTCCACGAGAACAGGGTGTCACCACTCTGCCCTCTCACTGTCATCTCACAGGTGCTGACCCTGAGCACCCAGACACGCTCCAAAGGACGTGAGCATGTTGGAGGGGACGTGTACATGTTGTGTGCCGGAGGTAGGCATGCCAGGGTTGACGGAAGTGTGGCGGAGGGGTGGAGGGAAAGCGCATGCGCTGTGGTCCGGGACAGTTGTGGGCATGCGTGGGTGACAGCATGCTGGGGGACATTCACATGTGAGGGGGTGGGGGAAGAGAATGCGTGCACTGGAGGCCTGTGCCTGTGCAGATCTGAAAACCCACGCAGTGTGGACAGGAGGACGTCAATCCGGCCCACCACGGTGGCTGTCCCTGCGATCGTACACTTTCTGGGCCAGGAGGCTGCACCGGGATCAGCCAGCAGCGAGGGTGAGGGTGAGGGCAGCTGGCTGAGAGGGCTCCACAGACAACCAGCACACTGTCAGTCGCAGGGGCTGCCGCCACTGCAGCCTGGCCCTGCCCCCCCCCCGACCTCCCCCCCCCCCCCCGCTCCTGACCCCGCCCCCCCGCTCCTGACCCCGCCCTCCACAGCCTGACCACGCCCCTGAAGCCTGACCCCCACCCCCGCAGCCTGTCCTCGCCCTCCATAGGCTGTACTGTAGGGAGGACTCCCTGGACACTGCTCAGTGGGTCTGGGGCGAGGTCTAGATTGTGCATTTCCAACCAGTTGCCCCATGAAGATGACGCCCCTGGTCCCCACCACAATTTGAGAGGCAAGTGTAGCTATTACAATAGCTTCCTCCTGCTTCCACTGCACTGCACCTCCTCAGTCTCCTCACCTCTCTCCACAGCAGCCGGAGTCACGGTGTCAGTCTCCATTGCTGCTTAGCAATGACCCCCCAAGTCTGGCATCTTAAACCAATAGACACTTATGATCGTGCACATTCTCTGAGGGTTAGGAATCGAGATGCAGCGGGGACTCGGGCTCAGGGTCTCGCACGAGGGGACGATCAGGGTGGAAGTGGGCAGTGTCCGGGGGAGCTTGGCCGTATGGAGCGGGATTCCCTCACAGGGCTCTGGGCTGGAGGCCTGGCTTTGTCATGGAGGTGTCTCTGGAAGGATGTCCATGATGTGGCAGCTGGTTTCCCAGTGGCAGAGGGAGAGATGAAAACTGCAGAGCCTTTTATCAGCTGATCTTGGAAGTGGCCGCCATTACTCCTCCCACATTAGACTGGTCACACATATCAGCCTGGTGCCGTAGTGGGACGGGACCCCCAGAATGTGAATGAGCCTCACTCAGGTCTCCACTCAAATAGCTTCTCTGAGACCATCCTGGGGCAACACCAGCCCTTTATTTGCCTCATTTTCTTTGTGCTATTGGTCTGCAGCAGGTAATGCTCAGCGAGCAGACACTGGCGGGGAGGCAACGAGGCAGTGGACATGGGCTGAAAGTTCTCATTAGCCAGAAAACAAGAGGGTCCGCAGGAGCTCCTGCTAGAGGAGCCCTGGGCGGAGACTGCCTGTCACAAAGGCATGAGCAGCCAGGCTGCAGCGATGGCCGAGGCCCCACATTATCAGCATTCCTCCCACACCCTCTCATGTCTGGCTTTTGCTGGCAGAGTATGCCCACCTGCCAGCGGATATCAGCGACTGGAAGAGAAATTCCTGGTGAAGAAATCTGCTCTGCCTGATCCCCAGGCGAACCAAACAGCCTGTGTCTCCAAGGCGCTCCCTTCCACTTCCACGCGGTGTGGGGACGCTTCCCCAGCACAGGCTCCTCGCACTGTGACAAAGGCCATGGCATGCTGAACAGACTTTTCTCAGTGTCGTCTCTGGGAGATGAAGAAGCGCAGCTGCAGGGTTGGAGGGTTCTGGTGCACAAGCGACCCCACAAACAGCCGCGTTTGAGTGCCCATGTGAGGCCCCAAGAAGGGCTATAAAATGAACAGTACAGTTTGGTGCTCATTTTAAATGCCTCACCAGAGAGAACCTTCAAGGGATTTATTCACTAAAATACTGACAAAGTGCCTGATGTGTGCCAGACAGCTGGGGTACAGGATGAGCAAGTCAAGCAGCCTTATCCTCAGGCCCCGCTTCTAGTCAGGGTGACAGGCAGTAGACAAGTGAATATCCAATGTAAGGACAAGTGATAGGCAGAAAACGAAGCCTGCAAGAGGATAGTGCAGCGAGTGAAGAGAGTGCTATTTTAGAAAGTGTTTTAGAAAGGGAGACCAGGAGGGACATTCAAAAACTCTGAGTGAAGCAGGGAAGGGACCCTGACGGACAGCTGCAGACGCAAGGAACAAACAGCAGGTGCAAGGCCCTGCGGCCGGAGCATGCTTGGGGCTTGCACACAATAAGGAGAATACTCGCTGGCTTTAACAAGATTCCCCAGCAAGAAAAGCAGAACCAGTAACTCCGCAATGACAGTGACAATAGCTAATCCTGGCTGTGCACTGACCATCTGACCCAATCTGCATAGGCAGGAACCATTATTATTCCATCTACAGACAGGGAACCATGGTTCAGCAGCTAAATAACCCAACAAAAGTCATCGGTCACCAGACAGACCTTAGGATCCACGCAGATCTGTCTGCTGTCAGAGCATCCTTTTTAACAAGTCGCCACAAGACCTTTTGCACATTGAAAGGCTAAAACACGTCTTTCCATTCAGCTGTAACATTCAAGAACATGAAAGGGAAGCTAAGGATAAGAATGTCAAGCGATCTTTCACACACACATAAAGATGCCCTGCCCACTCTCGCCAACCCAGCCAGCAGCCTTACCGGAGGAAGCACCCGCCTCCTCTGAGCACAGAGCCCCTTCTTAGGGTCTCTTCTTTCTGCCAGAAATCTGGGAGGAACAACAAACCTCTCCTTTGTGTTCTTTGAAGAGCCTTTTCATAGTCACTTGGTTTTTATCCTGGGATGTTGTCATTATCCATTTTCTACCTAACTATATAGGTCATCTCTAAATAGAGAAAGTGGCCTTTCAGGGGGAATAATCAACATCAACAAAATCAAAACCCACTTGAACTCATTTCTTTCCCCCTTTCTTTTCTTGTGGTAAAATGTACATAACATGAAACATACTAGTTTAGTCATCTTAAGTGTGCAGTGCAGTGGCATTAAAGGCATTCCTAGTATTGTGCAGCCATCACCACCATCCATCCCCATGACCTTTTCATCTTGAAAAATGGAAACTCTGTCCCTATTAAACAATAACTACCCATTCTCCACCCCCAGCCCCCATCAACTGCCATTGTGTTTCCTGTCTTTATGATTCTGACTCTGCCAAGAACCGCACCTGAGTGGAGTCACCCAGTGGTTGTCCTTTTGTGACGAGGCTCTGTCATGAGCATGAGGTGTCCAGGCTTATGCATCCTGCAGCATCTCAGAACTGCTCTCTTTTTTAAGGCTGAATAATTTACCATCTTATGTATATACTAGAGGCCCAGTGCACGAAATTCATGCACGCGGGGGGGGGGGGTCCCTCAGCCTTGCCTGCACCTTCTCCAATCTGGGATCCCTCGGGGGATGTCCAACTGCCGGTTTAGGCCCGATCCCTGTGGGCCTGGTTGCCCCCAACTGCCCTCCCTTGCTGGCCTGATCACCCCCAACTGCCCTCCCCTACTGGCTACCTTGTGGTGGCCATCTTGTGATGACGTGGGGGTGGCCATCTTGTGACGATGTGGGGGCAGCCATCTTGTGATGACATGAAGGCATTGCACGAGGGCGCGAGGGCCACCTAGGCTTTTATTAGTATAGATGATTACATGTTGCTTATTCATCTATTAATGGGATCTTGGGTTGCTTCCACATGTTAGCTATTGTGAGTAAAGCTGCTATGAACCGGTGTGTACGAATGTCTCTCTGAGACTTTCTTTTAATTATTTTGTGTGCATACTCAGAAGTGGAGTCACTGGGTCCTGTCATAGTTCTATTTTTATTTTTGAGGACCCTCCATACTGTTTTCCACAGTGGCCGTACCAAATACATGTGCACCGATAGTGCATGAGCTTTTCAATTTCCCTGAGTCCTATCAGTATTTGCTGCTTTTTGTTTTACATGGATGTGAGGTGATTTTTCATCTCCATGACCTTTCCTAATGCTTGGTGATGTTGAAAATCTTTTCATGTACCTGTCGGCCATTCATATATTTTCTTGGAATAAATGTATTTTCAAGTACTTTGCTTATTGTATAAACAGATTTTCTTTGTTGTTGCATTTTGGGAGTTCTCTGTATATTCTGGATATTAATCCTTTATAGGTATGTGATTTGCAGTGGTGGGTAGTGTATTTTGATATACAAAATTTTTGTTTTCAGAAAGTCCAACTTGTCTATTTTTTTTTGTTACCTGTGCCTTTGGTTCATATCCAAGAATTCTCTGCCAAATCCAGAGCCATGAACTTTGTCCCATGTTTTCTTCTAAGCATTTTACTGTTTTAGGTCTTAAATTAAGGTTCGTGACCCATTTTTAGTTCATTTTTGTATATAGTTTTAAATAAGGGCCCAACTTATTCTTTAGCATGTGGACATCCAGTTTTCCCAGCACCATTTCTTGAAAAGACTAATCTTTCCCATTGAATGGTCTTGGCACCACTTGACCATATATGTGAGAGTTTATTTCTGGGCTTTCAGTTCTATTCTGTTGATCTGAATGTCTGTCTTTATGCCACTACCATACTGTTTTGGTAATTGTAGCTTTGGAATAAGTTTGAAATCAGGAAGAGTGAGTCCTCCAGTTTTGTTCCTTTTCCAAGATTGTTTTGGCCATTTGGGATTCTTTGAGATTCCAAATGAATTTTAGGATGGGTTTTTCTATTTCCACAAAAAGCCAATATTTATTTCATCATTGAATATTAATTATTTATACATTTTATTTAAGATGTGGCATGATTTCAGAAAGAAAACTCCCAGATTCTGAATCAAAACCTAGTGCTTCTAGACTGTCTCCTAGCTACAATCCTCGCTGTCTTGCCATCTCCCACCAGTAAGGAGGACTTCCACCCTGTGGGCTAGCAGCTGCGAGGCCGGTGGGCTTACAAAAAAGAAATACGCTGTTTCCAGATCTTAGCTATTGTAAGTTGCACTGCTATGAACACAGGGGTGCACACAATCTTTCTGATTGGTGTTTCAGGTTTCTTAGGGTATATTCCTAGAAGTGGGATCACTGGGTCAAAGGGCAGTTCCATTTTTAATTTTTTGAGGAATCTCCATACTGTTTTCCACAGTGGCTGCACCAGTCTGCTTTCCCACTAGCAGTGCAAGAGGGTTCCTTTTTCTCCACATCCTCTCCAGCACTCGTCCTTTGTTGACTTGTTGATGGTAGCCATTCTGACAGGTGTGAGGTGATACCTCATTGTTGATTTAATTTGCATTTCTCTGATGATTAGTGATGATTACCATTCTTATGTCTGTTGGAGAAGTGTCTATTCAGGTCTTTTGCTCATTTCTAAATTGGTTTGTTTTCTTGGTGTTCACTTGTATAAGTTCTTTATAAATTTTGGATATTAACCCCTTATCAGATGTATCATTGGGAATATATTGTCCCATACAGTGGGCTCCCTTTTCCTTTAGTTGATGGTTTCCTTTGCTGTGCAAAAACCGTTTAGTTTGATGTAGCCCCCTTTGTTTATTTTTTCTTTTGTTTCTCTTGCCTGAGGAGACATATCAGAAAAAATTATTGCTACAAGAAATGTCCCAAGTGCCCATCAGTAGATGAGTGAATAAAAAAGTTGTGGAATATTAACACAAGGGAGTACTCTTCAGCCATAAAAAGAAGGAAATCTTACCTTTTGTGTCATGGGTAAACCTGGAGGAAATTATGCTGAGTGAAATTAGCCAGTCAGAGAAAGACAAGTACCATGTGATTTCACTTTTATATGTGGAATCTAATGAACAAAATAGCAACAGACTCATAGATACAGAAAAGAGACGAACAGCTGTCAGAAGGGAGGGGGTTGGGATCTGGGTGAAAAAAGGTGAAGGGATTACGCAAAAAATAAACAAAACAAAAAACCCAGCACAGACAGTGATGTGGTGATTGCCAGAGGGAAAGTGGTCAGGGTAGATGAGCCTCAAAGTGTGATACAGACAACAGTGTGGTGGTTCCCAGAGGGATGGGGTGGGGGGGAGTAAAGGGTTATGGGGATGGAAGAAGATACGTCTCTGGGTGGTGGGCACTCAGTGCAATGTGTTATAGAATCGTGCACCTGAAACCTGTATAATTCCATTAGCCAATGTCACCCCAATAAGTTCAATTAAAAAAAAAAAAGAAGTGTCTATCTAGTGGTCATTCAACCCACTTCCAGGCTTCTCAGAGCCTCTGAGGTCCGCAGCACACACCCACACACCTGGACACAACAGTGCTGCCTGCGCATGCCCCCAAGCACAGTGTCACACACCTGCCTTCCCCAGCACGCTTCACGCTCACAATCTCTTCCACTCCCCATCTGCCATCACACCCATGCTTAGGGCCCACGTGAGTGCGCCACTGGTGCCTGCAAACAGGTCTGAGCTGGAGTCCCGCCTCTCCAGAGGATGCTTTAGCAATAACAATGAAACTCTGACAAAAGGTGCTTACTTTTTTGAGCTGTCAATTCCACTTCTAGCAATCAATCTTACACAGAAAATCAGATAAGTGTGCAAAGATATATGAAGAAGGATATTTTTTCATAATATATTTTACATGGGAGAGAAAACTAGAATGTCCAACCCACTATGGTAACTAAATCATGGTTCGGTTCGGGCACAGAAAGGTTATCAGAGAGGCTTTGAACTGGGGAGACAGAACTTCGTGTGCCGAGAAAGAAGATACTCCCAACACACCAGTATGGCAGAGGCAGCACAGAGCAGTGTGTACCATCAACTGTGTAAAAAAATTCCTGCATGCCGAAACCGGTTTGGCTCAGTGGATAGAGCGTCGGCCTGCAGACTGAAAGGTCCCAGGTTCGATTCCGGTCAAGGGCATGTACCTGGGTTGCGGGCACATCCCCAGTGGGAAATGTGCAGGAAGCAGCTGATCAATGTTTCTCTCTCATCGATGTTTCTAACTCTCTGTCTCTCTCCCTTCCTCTCTGTAAAAAATCAATAAAATATATTTTTAAAAAAATCCTGCATGAATAGGAAATATTCTTTTATGTATTATCTCCTTTCCCCGCATAGCAATGTATCACTTAAATAATAAAAAATAGATTGTAGAGGACCCTGCTCCATGGGTGAGCTTCCCTCCCGCCCTGCCTCCCGCCGGCCCAGCCTGTCTCTCCTGGGACACCTCGGTGGCAGCTCTGCACGGTGGGCCCAGAGTTTTAGTTTGGGCCAATAACCTCCTTCATGCACAAGTGATCAAGAGCCTGGAAATGGCTATATTATCATTGCGATTACTGGGGCTCCAGACTGTGGCAGAGTCCCTCTGAGAGGACTCCTGGTCTGGCTAGATCCAGGCGCTCCAGCCCGTCCTCAGCTCCGCCCTCCTGCCTTGCAGCTTGGCTGCCTCTGGTCACCTCTGCACAGGGTCTTCATGCAGCGGCCAGGTGGGTGCCAGCAGCAGAGAAAGCTGCTCTGTTCCAACAACTCCTGTGAGACCCCAGAATGGAGCTGCGGGGTGCGGGGGTGGGGGGTGTCTGGCTGGGGCCCTGCCCATTGGGAGCTCCTCCCTCAACAGGGGGCGCACCCAAGTGTCCTGCTGGTCCAGCCCTCCACAGCTCCAGGCCGGGTACTCTTCCTCCATCTTCCTCCATCCCACGCTGCGGGCGCCTCATTCACCTGTCAGTTCACTACAGTCTCAGGTATCAAGGCGCAGATTCAGTCTTCTCTGCACAAGGGAGATGAGGATATCTTGATTTTTTTTTTTTAATTTTGTAAAGCCACAAGGGGGCTGCTGGAGCAACATACCCCATATTGTTCATCAGATAATGGTAATGACTGGAGGCCTTTGTGGTTCTTAGCGGTCACAATGCCTGGAGGGGCGCTGGTGCTGGGAGAGGGGGATACCGCATGCCAGGCTGGTGTCAGGCTGAGCTAGACACATCAAATAGAACACATGGGCAGAGGCACAGAGCACCAGCAGCTCATTAGGCAGAACAAATATTCAGCGATTTGCTGGTGTCTGCCTCCTGCCACTAGCGAGGCTCTGATTCCCGCGTCCCATGAGAACCTCGCTGTGCTCACTGGGGAACCGGTCCCATGGCTGCCGGTCGCAGCTGGGTTTCACCAGCAGAGAAGCACCCCAGGGGGCGGCTCAGCACCAGCCACACCTCGGAAGGGGGTGCTCAGAAGACCCATTTCATCCACAACGTGAATGGCTTTAAAGAAGACACATATTCGCTGTGCACACTGAGACGGTCTGGCTCCTAAGCGCTGAGTATTTTGGGAAAAGGAAGGAAAGCATGCCCACTCCCACAGAAGTGCCTGGAGTCAGGAATGACACAGGACCCTTTGTACAAGGCCAGGCATTCAAGTCACGGTCCCAGGACTACTCGCCACAAATTGCTTTCATATTTTGTGACATTTCTGTTAATGCAGTCGCTTAAAATACAAAAATATATTTTTGAGATGTCTGTCTAGTTTTATGCTAACAGAGAGGACTGTCAGATTTCTGGATTTTATCTGGCAAGAATATTATCCAGTCTTAAAAAGGAAGTTCTGACACATTACATAGAGACCAAGCATGTCAGACTCGCGGCAGGCGGGCCCGCATGTTTGATGTGCTTGATATAGGCGAATCTAATGCACATTATGCAAGTGAAATGAGCCAGCACAAACAGACAAGTCCGGTAGGATTCCAGAGGTCCTCCAGCCATCACAGCCAGAGACAGGACGCGGACTGTGGCTGCCAGAGGGAGGGGAGGAGGACACGGAGCTGTTGATTACTGGCTCAAGAGTTGCAATTTAGAGATTAAAAAGTTATTTTTTATTTATTTTTTAAATATATGTTTATTGATTTCAGAGAGGACGGGAGAGGGAGAGACAGAAACATCAGTGATGAGAGAGAATCATGGATCAGCTGCCTCCTGCACCCCCCCTACTGGGGACCGAGCCTCAACCTGGGCATGTGCGCTGACCAGGAATCAACCATGACCTCCGGGTTCATAGTTCGACGCTCAACCACTGAGCCACAGCAGCCGGGCTAAAAAGTTCTTTAGCTAGAAGGTGGTGATGATTGCACAGCAATGCAAATGTAGTTAACGTGACTGGACTGCACACTTAAAAATGGCTAAAATAGTAAATTTTATGTTATGTATATTTTACCACACTCACGTGTGCACACACACACACACACACTCACACACACATTTTGTAAGATTTATTTTTCCTTCATGTGGCTTAAAAAAGCACAAGTAAAGGTTTTTGTCAACTGTTTAAAAAACTTCATGGTTATGTGCAATATACAGCACGGGGGACCTGTGAGGCGAAGTCTGTGAGAGCACGCATGCGAGGGGAAGTCTGGGAGAGCTCACTGTGAGAGCATGTGTGTGCTGGGAAGTCTGGGAGCTCACTATTAGAGCACACATGTGAGGGGAAGTCTGGGAGAGCTCACTGTGAGAGCATGTGTGTGCTGGGAAGTCTGGGAGCTCACTGTGAGAGCACGCATGCGAGGGGAAGTCTGGGAGAGCTCATTGTGAGAGCATGTGTGTGCTGGGAAGTCTGGGAGCTCACTGTTAGAGCACACATGTGAGGGGAAGTCTGGGAGAGCTCACTGTGAAAGCATGTGTGTGCTGGGAAGTCTGGGAGCTCACTGTTAGAGCACGCGTGTGAGGGGAAGTCTGGGAGCTCACTGTGAGAGCATGCGTGTGAGGGAAAGTCTGGGAACTCACTGTGAGAGCACGCGTGTGAGGGGACGTCTGGGAACTCACTGTGAGAGCACGTGTGTGAGGGAAAGTCTGGGAACTCACTGTGAGAGCACGCGTGTGAGGGGACGTCTGGGAACTCACTGTGAGAGCACGCGTGTGAGGGAAAGTCTGGGAGCTCACTGTTAGAGCACGCGTGTGAGGGGAAGTCTGGGAGCTCACTGTTAGAGCACACATGTGAGGGGAAGTCTGGGAGAGCTCACTGTGAGAGCATGTGTGTGAGGGGACGTCTGGGAGCTCACTGTTAGAGCACACGTGTGAGGGGAAGTCTGGGAGAGCTCACTGTGAAAGCATGTGTGTGCTGGGAAGTCTGGGAGCTGTTAGAGCACGCGTGTGAGGGGAAGTCTCGGAACTCACTGTGAGAGCACGCGTGTGAGGGGAAGTCTGGGAGCTCACTGTTAGAGCACGCGTGTGAGGGAAAGTCTGGGAACTCACTGTGAGAGCACGCGTGTGAGGCGACGTCTGGGAACTCACTGTGAGAGCACGCGTGTGAGGGAAAGTCTGGGAACTCACTGTGAGAGCACGTGTGTGAGGGGACGTCTGGGAACTCACTGTGAGAGCACGCGTGTGAGGGAAAGTCTGGGAACTCACTGTGAGAGCACGCGTGTGAGGGGACGTCTGGGAACTCACTGTGAGAGCACGCGTGTGAGGGGACGTCTGGGAACTCACTGTGAGAGCACGCGTGTGAGGGGAAGTCTGGGAACTCACTGTGAGAGCACGCGTGTGAGGGGACATCTGGGAACTCACTGTGAGAGCACGCGTGTGAGGGAACATCTGGGAACTCACTGTGAGAGCACACGTGTGAGGGGACATCTGGGAACTCACTGTGAGAGCACGCGTGTGAGGGGAAGTCTGGGAGCTCACTGCGACAGCGTGTGGGATCCTGGAACGCCCCTTGTTCTGGTCACATGGTGGCTGACAGAGCAGGCCCAAAGTCAGAACTAAAGAACACGTGGTCAGGAGTAAAAGGAGGGCTGGCTTCATGCTATTTTTTCCATAATACTTGTTTGTTCATCTTACTTACACAGTATTCACATACCATGACATTCACCCTTTTAAAAGGTGGCATTTTCTTAGTTTTATTTTCAGATTTTTCGTAGTCTAGTATATGGAAAGACAACTGATTTTTGTGTATTTATCTAGTAACCCTACAACCTTGTTGAACTTGCTTATTCTATATTTTTTAGTAAATTCGTTAGGATTTTCTATATAGAAGATCATGCCATCTATGAATAGAGGTAATTTTACTTTTTCCTTTCCAATCTGAATGCTTTTTTTTTTTTCTTGCCTAAATTTCCCTGGCTAGAACTTTCAATACTATATTGAATTAAAATGTCTTGTTCCTGATCTTAGGGAGAAAATGTGGCAAGATAGTAAGAAGCCAGGAAAATTCCTGGGCAAGTAGAATTGGAAAAGTGAAACAAGAAAACTAAACAAGGCCGGACAGTGTGGGCAGCTTGCAGCCAGATGGTGAATCAGAGACCTTATCTTCCCCGACCAAGGACACTTCCCCAACCAGAGAACACAGAGCTGAAATCACCCTGGCCTGGGAAACAGAGAACAAAGACCCAATCAATCCTCTTTGTGCCAGCTAAACTCAAGGACAGATGAAGTCTGGGGGACAAATAACAAAAACCCCAAAAGCTGGGCAAGTGTGGCTCAGTGGTTGAGCATCGACCTGTGAACTCACTGTGAGAGCAGATGTGTGAGGGGAAGTCTGGGAGCTCACTGTGAGAGCACGCGTGTGAGGGGAAGTCTGGGAGCTCACTGTGAGAGCACGCGTGTGAGGGGAAACCTAGGCAAGTAGAATTGGAAAAGTGAAACAAGAAAACTAAACAAGGCCGGACAGTGTGGGCAGCCAGGAGGTCACAGTTCAATTCCTAGTCAGGGCACATGCCCAGGTTGTGGGCTCAATCCTCAGTAGGGGGAGTGCAGGAAGCATCCGATCCATGATTCTCTCTCATGATTGATGTTTTTATCTCTTTCCCTCTCCCTTCCTCTTTGGAAAAAAAAAAAAAAAAAGAAAACCCTAAAAGCCAAAAAACATCTGGATGGTAGCAACTGGGGGATGTTAGGCAGGAAAGATAACTGCTAGGAAAGAAAAGAGGGGGATGGGGAAAGAAGGAAGAGTTTATCTCACCCACTAAACAAAGAAGTCAGCCGTCTTAGGACTTGCCAAACAAGATGGCCTCATGTATGCACACACATTCTGAGATCAGCCACAACAATGCAGAAGGGGGCTTTGAAACATAGTCTGCAACCCAAAAGCAGGAGCTTTGAAACGTATAAGGGGAAAAGCATAAACCCTGAACCCCCACCAGGCAGGGTGCTCAGACTAACTGAATTGCCCACTTGTGCTTTATGCCAAGTGTATTCTTAATAAATTCACTCACTTCGCGTTAACACTGCTGTCACTCATCTGAATTCCTTCTCACAAGATTGGTAGGAGCCGAGGAAGGGACAGCTTCCCATTCCGACCCAGGGGACTGTCCAGTCTTTCACCATTACTTAGGATGCAGCAGTGAGATTTTCTTAGGCATTCTTTATCAGGTTGGACGTGTTCCTAATGAAAATCACACTATATTCTTTTTATAAAAAAATCTGTTCAGTTCATATAAGGCTAGCATCTCCCCAATTCTTCCCCAGCCACCCCAAGGTGCCCATTGTTGTCAGAGTGCTTTGTTTCCTTTTAGATATTTTCCTATGCATGTTGTGTGTGTGTGTGCGTGTGTGCACACATGTGTGCGTAAGTGTAAAAAATATACAGTATGTTTTGCCAAGGCTAATCAAAACTGCCCAGCTCTGGCACAAGAACAGGCATATGCATCAACAGAACAGAACAGAGACCCGCGAAATAAGCCCGCTGTTTTATGTTCAATTAATATTGACAAAGGAGGCAAGAGCATACAATGGAGTAAGGACAGTCTCTTCAATAAATGGTGTTGGGAAAATTGGATAGGCACATGCAAAAAAATGAAACTAGATCACCAACTTACTCTATATACAAGAATAAACTCAAGGAAAAAATAAACAAATAGGACTACATCAAACTAAAAAGCTTCTGCACAGCAAAAGAAACCACCAACAAAAGAAAAAGGGAGCCCACTGTAGGGAGATGCAAATTAAAACCACAATGAAATATCACCTCACACCTGCCAGAATGGCTACCATCAACAAATAACAGTGCTGGTGAAGGTGTGGAGAAAAGGGAGCCCTCGTGCACTGCTGGTGGGAATGCAGACTGGTGCAGCCTGTGGAAAACAGTGTAGACTTATCTCAAACAAATTAGAAATGGAACTGCATTTTGACCCAGCAATCCCACTTCTGGGAATATATCCTAAGAATCTCAAAATACCAATTTGAAAAAAATATATGCACCCCTATGTTCATAACAGTGTTATTTGCAATAGCCAAGATCTGGAAACAGTCCATCAATAGAGGAGTGGATAAAAAAGATGTGGTAACACTGGCTAGTGTGGCTCAGTTGGTTGGGCATCCTCCCATACACCAAAAAGTGGTTCATTTGATTCTCGGTCAGGGCACATACCTAGGTATGTTCCTCTCATACATCAATGTTTCTCTCTCTCCCACCCTCCCTCTCTCTCTCTCTTTAAAATCATTAAATACAAAAATTAAAAAAAAGCCGTGCTACATTTACACCATGGAATATTATGCAGCTGTAAATAAGAAGGATCTCTTACCCTTTGCAACAGCATGGATGGACCTGGAGAGTATTAAGCTAAGTGAAATATGCCAAGAGAAAGACAAATTCCATATAGTCTCGCTTATATATGGAATCTAATCCTATCTAATAAAAGAGAAACATGGTAATTGGCGTACGATTGCTACCCTTCCCATTGGCTAATCAGCGAGATATGCAAATTAACTCCCAGCCAAGATGGCAGCCGGCAGCCAGGCAGCTTGAAACTAACATGAGGCTTGCTTGTTTCAGTGAGGGAGGAAACCAACGTTCCCTGCCTGCCTTGCCGGCCTCTGAGCCTGCAGTTTGAAACATAGTTACAAAAATAGAAGCTAAACAAAACCCCAGAAACCTGCTTTCAGCTAGCCGGAATCTCAGAGCTGGAGTTGATACAGTGTTTTGATTATAGAACTGAAACAAACCAGATACCTGCTTTCAGGAGCGGAGGCCTAAGAGCTGGAGCCTCATAGCTAAAGCTGGCCCATAATAAAAAAAAAAAAAAAAAAAAGGAAAAAAGGAGCGGTTGGGAGCTTCCGTCACCCGCCAGCCTGAAAACAGCCCTCAGCCCCTCACCCAGACTGGCCAGGCACCCCAGTGGGGACCCCCACCCTGAAGGGTGTGTGACCAGCTGCAAACAGCCATCATTCCCTCACCCAGGCTGGCCAGGCACCCCAGTGGGGACCCCCACCCTGATCCGGGACACCCTTCAGGGCAAACCAGCCAGACCCACCCATGCACCAGGCCTCTACCCTATATAGTAAAACGGTAATATGCCTCCCAGCACCGGGATCAGCAGAGCCTCGAGGCCTCCTGGCACCGGGATCAGCGTGACAGGGGGCAGCGCCCAAACCCCTTGATTGCCCTGCAGCTCTGTGTGTGACAGGGGGCGGGGCCACAACCTCCCTATCCGCCCTGCTCTGTTCATGACAGGGGAAGGTGCCCCAACCCCCTGATCAGCCCTGCTCTGTGCCTGATAGGGGGGAGCTCCCCAACCCCCTGATTGACCTGCAGCTCTGTGTGTGACAAGCTGTGCTGCCCAAACCCCCTGATCAGCCCTGCTCTGTGTGTGACACGGTGTGGCGCCCCAACCCCCCGCCCCCCCACGGGCCCTGCTCTGTGTGTGATGGGGTAGAGCCATAACCTCCCCATCGGCCCTGCCCTGAGTGTGACAGTGATGGTGCCCCAACACCCTGATCCGCCCTGCTCTGTGTGTGATGGGGCAGTGCCCCAACTCCCCCATTGGCCCTACTCTGTGTGTGACAGGGGGGAACTCCCCAAACCCCTGATGGGCCATGCTCTGTGTGTGACGGGGGGAGCTCCTCAACCCCCTGATTGGCCCTGCTTTGTGCGTGACAGGGGGTGGCGACACAACCTGCCCATCGACCCTGCCTTGAGTGTGACGGGGGCGGTGCCCCAACCCCCCAATCAGCCCTACCCTGTGCGTGACTGAGGGTGGCATCGCAACCTCCCGATCCGCCCTGCTCTGTGCATGACAGGGGCGGCACCCCAACTCCCCAATCGGCCCTGCTCTGAGCCCAACCAGGGGCTGCACCTAGGGATTGGGTCTGCCCTCTGCCACCCGGGAGCAGGCCTAAGCCAGCAGGTCGTTATCTCCCGAGGGGACCCAGACTGCGAGAGGGCACAGGCCGGGCTGAGGGACCCCTCTCCCGCCCCGAGTGCACAAATTTTTGTGCACCGGGCCTCTAGTCTATAATAATGAAAGTGTAATATGCTAATTAGACAGGACGTCCTTCCTGATGACCTTCCCGAGGAAGCCGGGTCTGTGAGGGAAGCCCAGGTCCCGGGTGCCGGAGGGAAGCCGGTGCCAGCAGCTGGGGGAGGAAAGGCCTACTCTTGCACAAATTTTGTGCATTGGGACTCTAGTGTTTTAATAAATATATATGGCATTTCCTCTTCCTTGGATAGCCTCTTGGTCCCAACTGATGACCCTTTCTTTTAAGGCTGAGATCAAATCCCTCTTATCCACAGAACCTTCCAAAGCATCCCGTACATCAGAAATCTTTTCCTTCTAGTGACACCTTAGGACAGGAGTGGGCAAACTTTTTGACTCGAGGGCCACAATGGGTTCTTAAACTGGACCGGAGGGCCAGAACAAAAGCATGGATGGAGTGTTTGTGTGAACTAATATAAATTCAAAGTAAACATCATTACATAAAAGGGTACGGTCTTTTTTTTCAATAGTTTTATTCATTTCAAATGGGCCGGATCTGGCCCGCGGGCCGTAGTTTGCCCACGCCTGCCTTAGGACTTTCCGCCTCCTGTGGCCCCTCTCAGTGACATTTTATCACCGAGACATTTGGCTTTAATAGCCTGCCCTTTTACACAGTGCCTCAGGGACACTTCTAACTGTGGTAGGACGACAGTGCTATAGCCACAGTTAAGTCTGAGCCCCTCGGCAATCTTTTTATGTGGCAGTGTTTGTTGGTGTGGTGAGTTGAAGTCATCTGTCTTTCAGGCTATGATTTTCATTTTGTCCCTAACACAGGCCCTGCGTGTGTGCGTGTGTGTGTGTGTGTGTGTGTGTGTGTGTGTGTGTGTGTGTAGGAGGGCAGGGGTGTTTTACAGCCAGGAAGAAGCAGGGACAGAACAGCCGCTTCTGTGGTTACATCTGGTTACATACCAGGCTTCTCAGTGGGATTTGGTTTGAAGAAAGGGCTTTGCTATTTTAAAGAAACAAAACCTGAACATTACTGTTTTATTGCATTTTTCTTATCTACTTATATAAAAACCTTGGGTGTAACATCACGGCCAGAACCGCGACCAACCAGAAGGAAGTCAGTCCTGCAGGGATCATCTTGGAAATGGCTGCGCCCTCCCCCAGCTGTTTTCTGGAGGTTGAGGTTTCAGGCAGGAACCTGCCCTCTGAGCGGAGTGTGGAAGTAAAATGATTTGTAATGGGTCTATTATTGAAGCTACCTTTGGAAATACTATATCTATAGATAATATTAAAAATATATCTAAATGTGCAATTCTTTGTCCAAAAAATGAGCATGTTCAAAAATTAAATGAATATTGGATATACTAGATGGAGATTTTCACACATATTTGAGTGATGATTCCATTGATTCCACAGATGATGCTGAAAAGGAAACTTTTCCCATCAAATTTCTTATTAGTATTACTCCTTTGGGAATGCCGTGTCCTAAATTAAATTAAAATTGAAAGTGGGTGCAATCATCATGCTATTGAGAAGTCTCAATAGTAAATGGGGTCTTTGTAATGGTATCAGATTTATTATCAAAAGATTATGACCTAACATTATTGAAGCTGAAGTATTAACAGGATCTGCAGAGGGAGAGGTTGTTCTGATTCCAAGAATCAATTTCTCCCCATCTGACACTGGCCTCCCATTTAAATTGATTCCACGACGGTTTCCTGTGATGCCAACATTTGTGATGACTATTAATAAGTCACAAGGAGAAACTCTAGACCAGTGGTTCTCAACCTTCTGGCCCTTTAAATACAGTTCCTCCAGCCCCGGTGAGGTCGAGACTGCCCTGGTGAGATCGGGATGGCCCCAGTGAGGTGGGACGGCCCCGGTGAGGCCGAAACGGCCCAGGTGAGATTGGAATGGCCCCCGTGAGGTTGAGATGGCATCCGGGGCTGGAATGGCCCCCGTGAGTCAAGATGGCCCCGGTGAGGTTGAAACGGCTCCAGTGAGGTCAGGACGACCCTGGTGAGGTTGAAACGGCCCCAGTGATGTCGGGACGGCCCCGGTGAGGTCAGGACGGCCCTGGTGAGGTCGAAACAGCCCCAGTGAGGTCGGGACAGATCCGGTGAGGTTGAAATGGCTCCAGTGAGGTCGGGACGGCCCCGGTGAGGCTGGGATGGCCCCGGTGAAACCGAAACAGCCCCGGTGAAGTCAGAATGGTCCCTGGGAGGTTGAGAAGGCCCCGGTGAGGTCGAGACGGCCCTTGTGAGGTTGGGATGGCCCCGGTGAGGTTGAAACAGCCCCAGTGATGCTGAGAGGGCCCCGGTGAGGTCGGGACAGCCCCGGTGAGGTTGAAACAGCCCCGGTGAGGCCGAGACGGCCCCGGTGAGGTTGGGACGGCCCCAGTGAGGTTGGGACAGCCCCGGTGAGGTTGAAACAGCCCCGGTGAGGAAGGGTTAGCCCCGGTGAGGTCGGGATGGCCCCAGTGAGGTCGGGACGGCCCCGGTGAGGTCGGGATGGCTCCAGTGAGGTCAGGACGGCTCCAGTGAGGTTGGGACAGATAATGGGGACCAGTATAGACTGATGAACAGGGGTAGATGCAGAGGCAGAGCAGCACTGAACAGACTGCCAAACTACAGTGGGAAGCCTGGGGAGGGTTTGGGGGGGTGGTTAAGAAATCAACCGAAGGACTTATATGCATGCATATAAGAATAACCAATGGACACAAAACACTAGGGGGGAAGGGGCTGGGGGAATGTCAAGGGGGGGGGGGAAGGAGACATATGTAATACTCTTTGTAATACTTCAAGAAATAAAAATTATTTAAAATAAATAAATAAATAAATACAGTTCCTCATGTTGTGATCCCCAACCATAAAATTATTTTCGTTGCTACTTCATACTGTAATGTTGCTACTGTTATGAATCGTCATGTAAATATCTGATATGCAGGATGGTCTTAGGCGACCCCTGTGAAAGGGTCGTTCGACCGCCAAAGGGGTTGCGACCCACAGGTTGAGAACCGCTGCTCTAGACAGAGTAGGCATATTCCTACCTGAACCCGTTTTCGCACATGGTCAGATATATGTTGCTTTCCCTCGAGTTTGAAGAGCATGTGACGTTACAGTTAAAGTTCTAAATACTTCATCACAAGGGAAATTAGTCAAGCACTCTGAAAGTGTTTTCACTCTTAATGTGGTGTACGGGGAGATATTAGAATAAGTTTAATCACTTTATCAGTCATTGTTTGCATCACTGTTGTTTTTATATCATGTTTTTGTTTTCATATCATGTTTCTGTTGTTTTCATATCATGTTTTTGTCATTTTTATATCATGCCTCTGTTGTTGTTATAGCCTTTTGTTACTGTTTATTAATAAATTTATATATTATTTTCATATACATTTTACTAATTTTCTTTCATCTCTCACCCTTCTATTATAGAGAAAGGGCAAATAGCAATATTAAAATATCTTTGCTAATTAATTACGTTTCTTAAAAAATATATATTTTATTGATTTTTTACAGAGAGGAAGGGTGAAGGATAGAGTTAGAAACATCAATGAGAGAGAAACATTGATCAGCTGCCTCCTGCACACTCTCCATTGGGGATGTGCCCGCAACCAAGGTATATGCCCTTGACTGGAATCGAACCTGGGACCTTTGAGTTCAAAGGCCGATGCTCTATCCACTGAGCCAAACCGGTTAGGGCAATTAATTCGCTTTTAATGTGCACGTACTTCGTGCACCGGGCTACTAGTTGTTTCATAAAAAGGAACACAAAGTAGAAAAGTTGCTGATGTCAGTGTAACACATAGCTCTAACAAAGTATATGTAGTCAAAGATTCCATAAAATGTTTAAAGATGCATTTTCTTTCTTTCTATTTTCAATATTGAAAATGTGCTTTTGAGAGGCCATTGGTTAATATGCATACACTTAAAATAAACCATTTTATTGTATTAAATAAGGATTCCTGTAGTTAAGTACAAATCAAAATGGAATTCACAAATTAGTAACTTAAATGGTATGACATTTACAGAAAGCGCATCTTTCTCATTTTCCATCTTGACACTATGCTGCTTTTTTGCTGTCTGTTACATTTTAAAAAATAAAACAGCCAAATATTTAAGTATTACCTACATTTAAAATTTTTGGTGATGGTTTGTATTTTAAAAAAAAACAGCTTCCTATGACTTGCCTCAAGTCTGGTGGAAATGCTTACAGGAACTAAGCTAATAACAAAAACCAAGAGAAGCACATTCAAAATACTGATTTACTTTGGTAGCAAACAGTTGTTCTTTGTAGACTAATGAAGGCAGACAAGACCCATTAAGGTGAAGTGGGCTATATCAAATACTCAACTGTTTACATAAAATTAAAAAAATTTTCTTTTAAAGAGCTAAGCCTCTGTATCCACTGATAGCAATGCAATATCTAGTTTGACTTGAAACAAAACAAATGTCCATTAGGAAAAAAAGCAATATTTTAATTTTATCCAATTCACTTTCATTCAATACTCCAGTAACATTTTCCTCCCAGTACAATACTCCCTCTTTATAAGGCTGTTCCTGGGAGACAGAAAGTTTAGGTTAATAAGGGAGTTAAGTTAGAGTAATTGCTTGCAGTTTAAACAGACAATAACTGTTTTGCTTCCCTCTTAATGTGCTAAATGGTTGTGTCTAAAAAAATATGCAATTCTTAGAAAGGTACCATTTCTGATTTTTTTAAAATTATCTGTAACCTTTGGAAACTAATTACATGAAACTACAGAATTAGCAAATGTCTTGAAATCTGTATATAAAACATAAGTTACGTCTAATTTCAAACTCTCATTTATTAGTGTACCACTCAATCTTAAAAAAAAAAAAAAAGTCGGCTCCAAAGATAGTCTTATATCATTCTTTAAAAAGGAAACTGTTCCTTTTAACTTTATACCCACCCCATACCCCAATTTCAAAACATATTATTTCATTGTCTTGGTCATGGACATTTCCAAGATGAGATTTTATATTTCGCTTGCATAGCTTCTGGTTATCAGAAAACCCATGCTTTCCTTTATTAAAGGAGTTTGGTCCTGCTGATGTTGGTGTATCCCTTCCAATATTCTTCATCCTCATCTTTGCTTCTGGAGGCATTTCCTCTGGTTCGCTATCTTCATCTTCATTAAAATCTGCTGCTACTGAAAGAGCTTTTGGAGCAAGAGTTGGAACAGTTTCTTTAGGTTTACCTGATCCAAGTTTGATGGATATGGCGGAGGCTTTCTTTGTCGTCTGACTACCTATGGCAAATCCAAACTTGGAGATCTTTGTAGGCTTTGTTGGGAGGTCTGCAGCTTCTTCAGCTGATCGCTTCTCAGCGCTGCGACTGGAACTTTCCCCTCCATTACTGGAAGAAACGGTCTTAGTTTTCACAGGTTTTTCTGCTTCTTCTTCAGGTCCTCTGGCAGCTCCAGCTCGCTGCGGCTTCTCCAGCTTCTGCTCTCCCACCTTCCCGTCCGCGCACCTAGGAGCTTCTTAACATCGACACTCTGAGTGCCAACTAATCAGAGACGTTGTACACTCCTTGGCATGAGCTATATTCTCATTTGTATTTGGTAAGAATTTTAAAAAGTACTTCCTTCCTGAAGGGCCACATGACAATCCGGATCAGGAGCTTTGACCAGGAAATTTCAGTTCTAGAATTCCTTCTAGGTAAACAAGCTGACAATGTGCAAAAATGGCTTCACAAAGATATGCATTGCAGCATACATTATAATAACGGTAAACTGGAAACAACCAATAGAAAAGTTGAAAGATGAGTTTTAACAGAAAAGGTTACTTTCTGTAAGTTAGGTATTTATATGTTATCCTATGTGTTAAGATTTTTAAGATTTGGAAATGTTTACACCAAAATGTCAACAATGAAAATCTTTTTTAAAAAAAAAATATTTTATTGATTTCAGAGAGGAAGGGAGAGGGAGAGAGAGAGAGAAACATTAATGATGAGAGAGAATCATGGATCGGCTGCCTCCTGCACACTTGATCCTGGGGATCGAGCCCGAAACCTGGGAATGTGCCCTTGGCTGGAATAGAACCCGGGACCCTTCAGTCTACAGGCCTACACTCTATCCACTGAGCCAAACTGGCTAGGGCAACAATGATAATCTTTTGGTGACAGAGTTATCTGTGACGCAAAATTTTTACTTTTTTATTTGCTTTATATGAATTATCTGGATTTTCTAATTTTTTTCTAAAATGAACATGTATTGCTGCCTGTCTGTATGTAATACTAGAGACCTAATACACAAAATTCATGCAAGAGTAGGACATCCTTCCCCCAGCTGCCGGCACCGGCTTCCCTCTGGCACCCAGGACGGAGTTTCATCCGAAAGGTTGTCCGCTCTAATTAGCATATGATGCTTTTATTATTATAGATTATTTTTTTAATCCTCACCTGAGGATTTGTTTTTATTGATTTTTAAATTTGATTTTAAAAAGAGAGAAACACTGATGTGAGAGAGAAAAGTTGATCAGTTGCACCTGGCCCAGGAATGAACCTGCAACCTAGGTATGTGTGCGCCCAGACCAGGAACTGAGCCTGCAACCTTTTGGCATAAGGGACAATGCTCCAAACAGCAGAGCCACCTGGCCAGGGATGTAATATTGTTTGTTAGGTAACACTTGCCAGTCAACCCAACTTTAAAAGATTGGAGGGTACTTTTAATGATAATTGCTAAATAAGTTTTGGTAAAAGTTCTAAATTCCTCGTGAGAAGTATTTACAGAGAACCCTATTTCTGAGGTCTGGCTGTCAACTATATCCTGTTTCCAATTCGTCTCTTCCCCAGGGGCCCTCGTGCCAGGAAAGCGCAGCACCCGCACGCCACTGCGGCCAGGACTCACCAGGTAGGCTCTCCAGAAGGACTGGATGCTCAGCGCCGCCTCCTCTTCGGTCAGCAGCAGGGACAGTGGGATGGGCGGCCGCGGGCTGGAAAGCAAGAAGAGGGCCATGTGCCCATGAGAACATCCTTCCGCTTCAGCAAGGCCTTCGACAGTATAGTGGCCTCACTGAGCAAGTGCCTCATCCATTCCCCTTCTTAGAAAGCAGCATGTCACTTCTGATAGAAAAGTTTAGACTTGAATTAGCATGTTTTTTGTCTCAACCAGCATAATCTTAAACCACTGCTAGCCTGCTCTGCTTTGTAGGACTGAGGCTGGTGAAGGTGCAGAGTAGTCCTGAAGGCGCAACACACGTTATTGGCACGAGTCCATGGAGACGGAGCCCGAGACAGAGCAGAAGGGCCTTCACACACTGCGCTGTGCCTGGCACATAATGAAGGGCTCTTCCCCGAACTTTCTATAGAAGGGAAATTAAGGAACCTATTTCCTAAAAGCAAAATGTTGGAATTTATCTCTGATCAGTGTATATTCCAGTTTAATGTGGCATTACATAATTCAAGAATATATGTAATTTCTACTACATCTTTTTTTAAATATTTTTATTAATTTCAGACAGGAAGGGAGAGGGAGAGAGAGAAAAACATCAATGATGAGAATCATTGATCTGCTCCCTCCTGCATGCCCGCCTGATCGAGCTTGCAGCCTGGGCGTGTGCCCTGATTGGCAACTGAACCATGACCTCCTCATTCATAGGTCAACACTCAACCACTGAACCATGCCACCTGGGCAGCCATGGTTTTTAAATATGGGACTTATGATCAAGAATCACACCCCAATCTGAAAAATCCAATAGCAGATACTGTCAACTGACCCAACACTTGAGACTTTTCATTGCTTATTAAGATACTAGAGCCCTAACTAGTTTGGCTCAGTGGACAGAGCATCAGCCTGCAGACTGAAGGGTCCCAGGTTCGATTCCGGTCAAGGTCATGTACCTTGGTTGCGGGCACATCCCCCGTGGGGGGTGCGCAGGAGGCAGCTGGTCGATGTTTCTCTCTCATCGATGTTTATAACTCTCTATCCCTCTCCCTTCCTCTCTGTAAAAAATTCAATAAAATATTTTTTTTAAAAAAGATACTAGAGCAGTGATGGCGAACCTATGACACGCGTGTCAGAGGTGACACGCGAACTCATTTTTTTGGTTGATTTTTCTTTGTTAAATGGCATGTAAATATATAAAATAAATATCAAAAATATAAATCTTTGTTTTACTATGGTTGCAAATATCAAAAAATTTCTATATGTGACATGGCGCCAGAGTTAAGTCAGGGTTTTTCAAAATGCTGACACGCCGAGTTCAAAAGGTTTGCCATCAGTGTACTAGAGGCTTAGTGCATGAAATTTATGCATGGGTGGGGTCCCTAGGCCTGGCCAGCAATCAGGGCCTATCGGGGCCATCTTGCCCAGTCCTGATTGGGGCCGGTCCAGCTGGGGCCTGCTGGATTTGGGGAGGGACCAGGGGAAGTTGGCTGGCTGTGGGAGGTTGGCTGTGGGAGCGCACTGACCACTAGGGGACAGCTCCTGCATTGAGCGTCTGCCCCCTGGTGGTCAGTGCGCATCATAGCAATTGATAGACCAGTCATTAGTTCATAATGGTCTCTTAGGCTTTTCTGTGTGAGGGTTAATTTGCATATTACCTCTTTATTATATAGGAGGACTAGAGGCCTGGTGCATGAAATTCGTGCATGGGGGGAGGTCCCTCAGCCAGGCCTGCACCCTCTCGCAATCCAGGACCACTGGTTCCTAACTGCTTGCCTGACTGCCTGCCTGATCACCCCTAACCACTCTGCCTGGCTGCCTGATCGCCCCTAACTGCTCGCCTGCCTGCCTCATCACCCCTAACCACCTCTGCCTTGGCCCTGCTCCAGCTGGCCACAGGCACCCAGGACCCAGGCTTCCCTCCCTCTGGCCAGCTGCAGGCACCCGGGACCCCGGGTGGCTTCATCCGGGCCCTGGCTTTGTCAGGAAGGACGTCTGGAATGATGTCCAGAAGACGTCTAATCTATCTGGTCTAATCAGCATATTACCCTTTTATTAGCATATTACCCATACTATCTATTATAGATAGACTAGGGGCCCAGTGCACGAAATTTGTGCACTGGGTGTGTGTGTGGGGGGGGAGTGTCCCTCAGCCCAGCCTGCGCCCTCTCACATACTGGGAGCCCTCAGGCGTTGACCCCCATCACCCTCCAGTCGCAGGATCGGCCCCTTGCCCAGGCCTGACGCCTCCACCAGAGGTGTCAGGCTTGGACAGGGGACCCCCATCTCCCCCTGATCACTGGCTCTGGCCCCCGCCCAGGCCTGAGGCCTCTGGCCCAGGAATCATGCCTGGGCAGGGGACCCCCATCTTCCTCTGATCACTTGCTCCACCCCCCGCCCAAGCCTGACGCCTCTGACCCAGGCTTCAGGCCTGGGCAAGGGGACCATCATATCCCCCCAATCCCCGGCTCCGCCCCCCACCCAGGCCTGATGCCTCGGCCAGAGGAGTTGACCCTCATCACCCTCCGATCACCAATCACCAGATCGGCCCCTTGACCAGGCCTGAGGCCTCCGGCATAGGTGTCAGGCCTGGGCAGGGGACCCCCAGCTCCCCACGGTTGCAGGCTCCGCCCCTGCCCAGGCCTAACACCTCTGGCTGAGGCGTCCAGCCCGGGCAGCGGGGACCCACAACTGCAGCGGCCCCGCGATCATGGGCTTCGCTTTTGGCCCAGGCAAGGGACCCCTAGCTCCTGGGACTGCCAGCTTCGACCGTGCCCAGCTCCCATCGCTGGCTCCACCCCTACTTCCTGCTATCACTGGCCAGGGCGGCAAAGGCACCTGATTCTCTGATCATGGCTGGGGGTCAGGGCAAAGGCGGCCCCAGGGCCACCTTTGCCCTGCCCCCCAGCTCTTAGCTCCCCCCTGGGTTTCCAATCACTGTCAGTGGCAGGGGGCTTCTTCCTGCTTTCCCTTTCACCTCCCTGCATTGTGCCTACATATGCAAATTAACCGCCATCTTGTTGGCAGTTAACTGCCAATCTTAGTTGGCAGTTAATTTGCATATAGCCCTGATTAGCCAATGAAAAGGGTATCGTCGTACGCCAATTACCATTTTTCTCTTTTATTAGATAGGAGGATAGTAGAACAAGCGCAGCTGGTTGGGGGTGTGCAGGAAGCAGTCGATCAATGATTGTCTCTCATCATTGACGTTTCTATCTCTCTCTCCCTCTCCCTTCCTCTCTGAAAGCAATAAAAATATATTTAAAACAAACAAAAAAAAACATGGCTAAATTCTCTTTTTATTTTCTCCTAAAGCTTTATAGAGATCCTAACTGCTGATAAGAACTTACAAGTCTGAATTACTGTTGGTTCCTTATGTTTCCCCAAAACACAGCAACCTCTGAAGAGCAGAAGGCAAAGCATTTCAAATGCAGTTCAAACACACAGTTTCTGCGAGTCCATGGCCACACAGAGGCTGCGCCAGGGCAGGAGCCCCAGACCTGACTTTGGACGCCAGGGACTCCCAATGCCCTGGCCTTGACTCTCCCTACGATGCCATCACCTGACGTTACTGTAAGCCCATGTACAGAGAGGTTGAGTAACCTGTCCACAATCACACAGCTTCTAGTGGCCTAGTCAGGGCCCAGGCTCCCTCCCAATGCCATGCTCACACCAGACCTCAGCAGGGCAGACCCTGGCAGCAGCCACTCTGGCACAGACGGCCAAGTTGATTGGCAACAATGCAGGATCCGACTTAAAAATCACCACCCCTACCCCGCCACAAAAACCTCGCCCTGTGCACATGTCTGTGTGAGGGCAGGAATGCTGTCTAGAATTATTACAGAATCAAAGAAATCCCAGCCAGGCGTGTTGTGCTGGCCTTGAGGACACTTGGAGTGGGCAGTGCCGCAGCCTTTCCTCCTGGAGCCTCTTCTACTTCTGCATGCGGTGAGGTGGGGTCTCTCCCTGCCGCTCTGTCCCTGCTGATGGGAAGGATGTGGGGCTTTCTCCTTCAGGGCCTGCTTGCTCCCATTTCTCCCTCTCAGGCAGGCGTTCTTTGGGCTGCGAGGGGGCATCTGTATTTTGCTGGGGGCCGGCCCTGGAGATGTGTCAGCTCCCGGCTTTCCACTTAATGCCTCTCTTCACCCACTGTCCTTATTCTGTGACACCAACAAATCCCACCCCGTAAGTAATTCTCCTTCACCAGTTAAAAGGCAGTGGTTTCTAGGAAGATCTGTTTCCCAGGACTGGGGTGTCAGCAGGGACCTGGGAGAATGATGCCACCATACCGTGGGTTAGCACCTGCTGGCATCCACTGGGGCCTCTGGGCCCTCCCTCAGAACCCACTCCTGTGCTCAGCCATGCGGCCCTTCCCCTCCTCACGTGCCCTCCCCCTCGGGTCCTCCTGCACCAGCCAGGGCGCTGTGTAGTGGGCAGGTGGCTCTCTGCTCAAGGGCACCCCAATGGGCGGAGAGCCCAACTCTGAGCCTGATGTCAAGGGTGAGAGCTGACCTGCCCTGGGCTGGGAGTGTCTTTTCCTAATTTGCTCAAAGGCACCTTAGGGCTGGGGGCCTGACACCTCTTTTCCTAACTCCCCTGTTCTTTCTTCCCGTCTCTCTGCCACTGCTAGTGAGAGATGTCCTCTGCTTACATCAGGGCCCAGGAGGTCTGTGCATCGTCCTTTCTAGTCCTTGGCCACTTTGGAGAGAGAGCTGTGAATATCTAATTAAGACCCAAACGCCAGCTGAACCAAAAGCCTCACCAGGACAGACATGGCCTGTTGGCTCCTCCAGGCCATTCGGCACTTGGGACCCGCTGGCTGAGGAGACACGCAATGATGCTGTGGAATAAGCCTCGGTGCCCGGCAGAGGGGCCACCCATTTCCCACCCACCATTTCCCCAACCTTCACATTAACAATGAGCTCTGTGCTTCCTCCTCTGCGTGAAGAAACTGAGGCTCAGAGGAGCGAAGGGACTCGTTCGAGGTCACTAACCGCTTTCTGCCGAGAATGCAAACTGGCCCGGGAACCCAGAGGACAGCCCGAGAGGAGCAGGCAGCTCCCGGCCGCCAGGGAGGAGAGGGTCCCCAGCTGCAGGTCAAACAGAGGAAACCCTGCCACCTGCCTAGACGACAATGGGGGGAAAGCCGCATCGCAGACAATGGCCGGTGCCAGCAGGGCACGCGCAGCTGCCACCTGTACCTGGGACATGACGGCGCCTCTCCATTCAGCTGCGATTTTCGTATAATATTTTCACCACTGGTGCCACGAAACCCTCAAAGGACTAGTCCTCCTGTCCTGGAGCAGCAGGAGAAAGGAAGCTGCAGTCTGGGCCAGCAGGTGGGCCAGCAACAGAGGGCAGACAAAGGGCTCTCACCAAGAAGGGATGCTCCCGCTCCACACCACAGGGATGCTTCCACAGGCGGCGTGAGGCTCTAAGGGCCTTTAAGCAGTCACACGAGGCCGCCTTTAGTGACATCCCCGCTGTCATGGCTAAATAAGGGGTGTGGTCTAGTTCTCAAATCCAGACGGAGTACAAGAAAGCCCATGTCAGTCAGGCCAAAGGCCAGGGCGTCATCGTCAGAGAGGAGACGGGGAACCACCCAGCACCTCAGGTGGCCGCCTGCAATCAAAGAAGGCGTCTCTTTTGGAATCAGTGCAACCGGCTTCGGCTCCAGTGAAAATAGACTGAGTGGAGGCGACCACTCACCCGGGGACAAGGGAGAGCAGAGGAGCCAGCTGGCCACAGGGGCAGGAGCGGCGGCTCCCGGGGGCAGTCAGGTGTCCCGTCTGCGGCCAGCCCACCCTGAGCACCCCAGCTCGTCTGAGTACGACGTCCCCGAGCACAGAGCCTTGCACATCCCCAGGGCACAGCGGTGCTGCCGAGGACTTTTCCAAGAAGAATTTCACTGGAAATGCTCATTCGTCAGGTTCTTTTTTCCCAATTAATTCATGTGAATTAAATATGTCTGAGTCTCAAGAATCAGTGCTTGAATTCTGAGAAGGAACAAGAATTATTTTTCTGAGTGTGTGTGAATAAACCCTTCCCACCTTGGGGAAGCTGTGCAAAAGACCTGCAGGACCAAGGAAGACATAGCATGCTTACAAAACACGCACGGGAACCTGAGAATCTGGTTTTTATTTATTTCTCCACCAGTTCTAAGGCCAGATGTACCATCCAAATGGCATTTAAGTACAAAGCAGGAAGGAAAAAGGCTTGCTTTATTTTTTTTTAAAATTAAATCTTTATTGTTCAGATTATTACATTTGTTCCTCTTTTTTTCCCCGCCATAACTCCCCTCCTCCCAGTTCCCACCCCACCCTCCGCCCTCACTCCCCACCCACTGTCCTCATCCATAGTTGCACGATTTTTGTCCAGTCTCTTCCCACATCTCCCACACCCCTTTCCCCCACAAGAATAGTCAGTCCATTCCCTTTCTATGTCCCTGATTCTATTATAATCAACAGTTCATTCTGTTCATCAGATTATTTATTCACTTGATTCTTAGATTCACTTGTTGATAGATGCATATTTGTTGTTCATAATTTGTATCTTTACCTTTTTCTTCCTCTTCCTCTTCTTAAAGGATACCTTTCAGCATTTCATATAATCCTGCTTTGGTGGTGATGAACTCCTTTAGCTTTTCCTTATCTGTGAAGCTCTTTATCTGACCTTCAATTCTGAATGATAGCTTTGCTGGATAAAGTAATCTTGGTTGTAGGTTCTTGGTATTCATCACTTTGAATATTTCTTGCCACTCCCTTCTGGCCTGCAAAGTTTCTGTTGAGAAATCAGCTGACAGTCGTATGGGTATTCCCTTGTAGGTAACTGAGTTTCTTTCTCTTGCTGTTTTTAAGATTCTTTCTTTATCTTTTGCTCTTGGCATTTTAATTATGATGTGTCTTGGTGTGGTCCTCTTTGGATTCCTTTTGTTTGGGGTTCTCCGCGCTTCTTGGACCTGTAAGTCCATTTCTTTCACCAGGTGGGGGAAGTTTTCTGTCATTATTTCTTCAAATAGGTTTTCAATATCTTGCTCTCTCTCATCTTCTGGCACCCCTATAATTCTGATGTTGGTATGCTTGAAGCTGTCCCAGAGGCTCCTTACACTATCCTCACATTTTTGGATTCTTTTTTCATTTTGCTTTTCCGGTTGGATGTTTTTTGCTTCCTCGCATTTCAAATCATTGACTTGATTCTTGCGCTCCTCTGGTCTGCTGTCGGGCGTCTGTATAATATTCATTATTTCAGTCTGTGTGTGCTTAATTTCTAGTTGGTTCCCCAATATAAGATCGAGGGTCTTATTAGTTTTCGTGTAGATCTCATTAAGTTTATCGGCAGCTTCTAAACAGTTCTTGAGAGACCTTAAAAGTATGGTTCTGAACTCTATATCTTCCTTTGACAATTTTGTCCTGTTTCTTTGTCTCCGCATTTTGTTATGCTTCCTTGGTGCACCCCCTAGTGGTCTTTGTTCGCAGTCTTATAGATAAATCTTGATTGTTGTAGCTAATTCCAGGGAGGGTTTGACCTCCAGGCCAAGTGGCTATGAGAATCAGCTGTGTCAGCAGTGAGAGAACTTCTGTCCTCTAGGGAGGTGCTAATCTAGCCTTTGCCTGAGGCTATCCGGCAAATGCCTCTGTGCAGGGCTTGGGCGGGGCGGGTAGCACAGGATCAACAGGGTGGGCCGGAGAGAGCAGTTATGGCGGCTCTCAGTCCTGTCCCCAGGGGCTCTGCCTCTCTGAGTCCCAGCACCCGCTGCAAAGCTCGGAGAGAAAGCTGCACTCGCTCTGACCGAAGCCAGACAGTCCCGCTTCTTCCGTTTGAGTCTGGGTCCCTAAAGACTCGCCCTGATCTGGAGCTCAGAGTCTGCGACTCCCTCCCGATTGAAAACAACAACCGCGCCCTCCGCCGCCAGCCCGCTCCGCGCACTCCGCACCTCAGAATTTGACTTCAGCACTGCGCCTCCTCTGAGTGTCCGTGTGCGTTTCTCTTTCCTCCTAGTTGTAGGACTTCCACTCAGCCAGCGTTCCTGTGGTTCTGGGTGATGTCCCTTCCGTTTTTTGGTTTCACTTTTGAAGTAGTTGTTCAAAGCAGCAAACTCCGGCGTTAACCTATGCCGCCATCTTGGTTCTCTTTTTTTTTTTTTTTTTTAAATATATTTTATTGATTTTTTACAGAGAAGAAGGGAGAGAGATAGAGAGTTAGAAACATCAATGAGAGAGAAACATCGATCACCTGCCTCCTGCACATCTCCCACTGGGGATGTGCCTGCAACCCAGGTACATGCCCTTGACCGGAATCGAACCTGGGACCTTTCAGTCCGCAGGCCGACGCTCTATCCACTGAGCCAAACCGGTTTTGGCAGAAAAAGGCTTGCTTTATACTGAAAATTAAATCTCAGGACCCAGACTCCGCCCACAGTGCATTTGGAAACGAGAGCACAACCGGTGCAAAGCCGTTGACCACAGGACACAGCGCCTGACTCAACCACGTTCAGAGAGCCTTTCGCGGCCCCGATTTCATACCGTCTACCTGTGTTCAGTGCATGAGGAGGCCCACCCTGCCGCCAGCCTTCACTGGTTTCCAAACAGTCTTGCTGAAGACATCAGTCTTGAATAGTGAACCAGCAATGTCTGGAAGAAGTCCACTAGGCTCACTGGGGTGGTGTGCCCATCTGGATGGAGAGGCCAGCCACTAGGGTGGGTTAGTTCAAGCTCAGCTCCATGATGGTAGGGACAGTGCCAACCCCAGATGCCTGGCTCTGGAGGATTAAGCACTTGAGAAGTCACAGTCACTAGGGCAGGGGTCCTCAAACTTTTTAAACAGGGGGCCAGTTCACTGTCCTTCAGACCGTTGGAGGGCCGGACTATAGTTTAAAAAAAAAACTAGTCGGCTGCTAAACAACAGGCAGCGGCAGCAACAACACCCGGCAGGCCGGATAAATGTTTTCGGCGGGCCGCATGTGGCCCGCGGGCCGTAGTTTGAGGACCCCTGCACTAGGGTGTGATCTTGCTGCCCCGCTCAGTCACTGCCCCTGAAGACCGACAAGCAGTCATTACCCTGCACCCGGCTGAATCACTCGGCGAGGCAAACCCAGAGTTGAGTGCCATTTCCCTTCCCTGGAAGCTGCCCTGGGCCAGGGGCCAGCCCTCACTGCCCACCTGCTGCCGGCCTCAGGCTCACCCTGCAGGTGAACTCGGGTGGGCAGACAAGCTCTTTGGTAAATCTGCCCAGACTGCGATGGAGAGCCCAGGCGGGGTTGGCAGGGAGGGTAAAGGGAGGGGCAGACCGCCTTCCTTGCACCGGCAAGAGAGGACCTTCCCACCCACTCCAACCCCTTTGAGGGACCCAAACTTGTTTTCTGCCATGGATGCCTTTCCACCATGGCAACTGGGAGTCCTTCTCGGAATAGTGTTTGAAAAACATGAAGGTAAATAAGATTAAAAAGCAAACCAAGCCCTGGCCGGTTTGGCTCAGTGTATAGAGTGTAGGCCTGCGGACTCAGGGTCCTGGGTTCGGTTCCGGTCAAGGGCACATGCCCGGGTTGTGGCTCCATTCCCAGTGGGGGGCATGCGGGAGGCAGCCGATTGGTGGTTCCCTTTCATCATTGATGTCTCTCTCTCTTCCTCTCCCTTCCTCTTTGAAATCAATAAAAATGTTTTTTAAAAAAAGCAAACCAATTATATTGAAATACAATGATCAAAATGTGTTAAAGGTTAGTGACATAGCAACACATGTGCTTCTGAATTACGCAGGAAGTAAGGAGAGCAGTTTGGCTCCGTGAGCCATGCGATTTGAAAGGAGCAGCGAGTGTGAATGGCACCCTGCGATCACTGCACCTCTGGCCTGTGAGTGAGCATCCCTGACGGCTGTTAGTGACATGGCACGGGTGCTGCGTGCAGACAGAGGCGAGTGGGAGCAGAGGGCACCCCTTCTTCAGGGATCCCTGAATCAGGAGGCTGTGGCGGGGGCGGGGCAAGGGGGAACGATCAGTCTTACTCCCAGGATGGCCCTGATGATTAAGGCTTTAAAAATAAGCAAGAGGAATCCAAATAGTGAATGAGACTATCTAACAGAGTGACCCGCCCTGACTGTTGTGGGTCAGTGGACAGCGTTGGCCCACGGACTGAAGGGTCCCGGGTTCGATTCCGGTCAAGGACCCATGCCTCGGTTGCAGGCTTCATCCCTGGACTGGGTGTGTGAGGAAGGCAATCCATCGAGGTGTCTTGCTCACATTGGTGTTTCTCTCTGTGTCTCTCACCCACCCTCCCACTCTCTCTAAAAATCAATGGAAGTTATGGAATTTGGCCCCCAAAGTCATTAAAGGGCAGCTTCCCAAACGGAAGAGAGATTCCGTGCTCTATAGTGGGGCAGGTACTGGGGACAAAAACAAATAAAGGTTCATATTTTATCCCCAGTAAGTTGTGCTCCTTCACTAAACCCATTACGTTTTCCAAACGGAGCTTGTCTTCCCCCGTCATTGCAGTAAATGGCTCCCACACAGCGGCTCAGGCCGAAGCCTCCAAGCAATGCTGGGCTTCTCTCCCACATCCCACCCAGCAGTAAGTCTCAGCCCTATCCCCATCCAACCTCTTCCTACCTCCTCGACGCCAAGGGCCGCCACCTCCACAGACCGCCCGACTTGCACCATCGAGAGGGACTTCAGTCTCCTCCCCATCCAGCACCACAGTCATCTTTTAAAAAGATAAACTGATCATTTCACTCTTCTGCTCAAAACCCCACAATAGTTTCCTATCACACTCAAAAGAAAGAAGAAAAATTCAAACTCTGCCATAATGTCGAAGGCCTCACCCCAGCTGGCCTCTCAGCCCAGTTCCCACCTTTCAGCCTCCCATCCCCTCCCCCCCTCTCTCAGCCTCCCATCCCCTCCCCCCTCTTTCACCCTCCCATCCCCTCCCCCCCTCAGCCTCCCATCCCCTCCCCCCTCTCTCAGCCTCCCATCCCCTCCCCCCTCTTTCATCCTCCCATCCCCTCCCCCCTCTCAGCCTCCCATCCCCCCTGCCTCCCCACCCCGCTCAGCCTCCCATCCCCTCCCCCCTCTCTCAGCCTCCCATCCCCTCCCCCCCCCCCGCTCAGCCTCCCATCCCCTCCCCCCTCTCTCAGCCTCCCATCCCCTCCCCCCCCTCTCAGCCTCCCAGCCCCTCCTGCCTCATGGGCCATGTCAGAGACCAGAGATCTCCCCGGCAGCATGTTCTGGAGAAGGGCCATCGGCCTAACCCTTGGAGCCCTAGCCCTGCTCTCTAAGGCCAGGTCCCCGTCTTCTCCACGCTGAGAGTTACTTTTTAGGGCCAGTGCGCACCCTTTTCCTCCAGCAGCCTTACATTTCTGTGGCTGACAACACAGGATCCTGACCCATCCTTACTGCTCAGAGCACCTTCCCTGTAGGGTTATCTCTCGCCCAGGGTGAGAGGAGAAGGGCCCTCTCAGAGGCACCGGGTGAGCGCCAGGGACCAGGCTGTGCAGGCTGCCCACAGCCCCCCCAGATTCCCACGCCCACCTCCACACCCTGTGCACACGACATGCCCCCTCACACAGCGAAACAGGCTTGCACATGTGATGGACCTGGCGGGTCTCCAGACAGGCTTAGTAATACGGTCACAGGCCCTATGAGAGGGGCCGAGGGAGACGCTAGCGCAGAAGTAGGCGTGGTGACAGCAGAACCAGAGGGCAGAGTGATGCGAGGAGGGGCCCGTTCTCTGGAACGCAGGCCACCCCCAAAACCAGGAGCAAGGAAACCAGTTCCCCAGAGCCTCCTAAGGAACTGACTTTTGGACTTCTGGCTTCCAGAAGTCAATGAGAGAGAAAGTGTGTTGTTTTAAGCCGCCGATTTTGGGATGATTTCTTAAAAACGAACATGCCAACTAATTAATACATGGCAGGGCTGAGATGGAGACCTGTGTCTGCCACACTGCCTCCCACGGTCCCCGAGCATCTTCCTAGGAACACGGGAGGACAGGAAGCAGTCCCCCGGCCTCAGAGAGGGGCCACCCACCCACACCTGCAGCGAGGACAGCTCCTAGGAGATGGCTGCGCCCGCTGGTCACCAGGGCAGGAAGCAGCTCTCCTCCTTCCCGCCTGATGTGGAGGCTGACGTGGAGAGCAAACAGCGCATGGTCCCCAGGAGCCCCTCCTCCCTACGATGCCTGAGACGGAAGTCTACCTCCCCCCCGCCCCCCACACCACCCACCACAGAGCTCTCTACAGGAATGGCAGCACCAGCTCGTCCCCGGCAGCCCCTTCCCCAGGCCTGTGAGGAGCACGCTGTCTGCTGGGCTGGGTGAAGGCCAGAGCACTCCCATCCTACCACCAAACTCAGTGCCGCAGGGCTGGGCTGTCCTGAAACGACACAGTGACATATTGTTTTCCCTCGGGGTTTAGTAATGAGACACCTTTCGGTGCCATGGGAGTATTGTGGGCTTTCCCCCTTCTCTTATCTAAGGGTAGAACTTAGCTGAAAAGACACTTTACCCAAAACAACCTTTTCTTTTCTCTTCTGAAACACACTCTGTTTCACGGAGGCCTCAGCTTAGAGATCCTTCCCCACCTTCTCCCGGGACACAGGCCATCTTTGTTCCTGGGGCTTAGTTAGTGATGTTTTCTTGCAAATGAATCTGACCAATTCTTTTCAGTTAAAATAACAAGTGAAACTCTTTCTACTCTTAATATAATAGCAAATAATTTCATTGCTTCTGACTGGAGGGTTGAATCAGGACTGTATACCACAGAGGAGGGGTGCTGGGTTCATAAATAGGAAGAAAGCCAACAGGAGAAGTGATGCTGAGACGGGGAGACAACGGCCTGGCCAAGCCCCAGGGAGAGTGGGCAGCACACTGTCACTGTCCCCAGCATCCCTCCTTTCCTGGGAGAGCCCTCCATCTTTGTCACACACCTTTGAATTTCTCCCTTTGGTGGAGTCAACATCCCTATAGCACTGCTTCCCTGTGGAGCTTGGCCGAGGCCTTGTGCTGGCCAATGAAGTGTGAGCAGATGTGGTGCTTGCCATTTGTGGACTGCCATGGCCCTTCTCCCTCTGCTAAAGGCTGAGGGAGGGCTGCTCCTTGGTCCTGGGTCCCAGCTGAAGAGACTTGGAGCAAAACCCAAGGTGACATGCAGCCCCCGGTAACAGTGTGAAGAATAAACCTTTGTTGTTACAAGGAATTTGAGATTTGAGGGGTGTTTGTTACTGCAGCAGAACCTAGCGAAAGCTGACTAATGTGGATTACTGGAGGGTAGTTGGGTAAATACCATGTAGGAACACATATCAGTCAGGACTCTTTTGTTTTCAAGTATTAGAAACCTAACTCAAACTGGACTAAACAAACAGAAAAAAAAAGGATTTATTGGTTCACTTAACTAATAGGGGTAGGGCTGGCATTAGGCATGGCCCTGTACAGAAGCTCAAAACAACATCTGGCCCGAGGGCCATAGAAGGCCCTCAAAGTCATTTGGTCTGGCCCTGCCAAGGCGTTAGGGGTGAGTAATTACAGGTTTGACTAATACAGCAGGCTAATTTTAAGTTGATACTTTTGCATGGCCTGCAAATGATGTTATGAATATCCAAATGGCCTTGGCAGAGACAAGGTCCCCCACTCCTGCAGGACTCAGGCCCTGGCCACCTCTCAGCACTGCTGGATGTCGAGCATAATCCCTTTAGGTGGTTGCCCTGAGCAGCTCAAGGCTTGTCACCTCAAAGCTCCAAGTCTAGAGGAAAAGAGAGAAAGTCTTTCCTGGTTGCTTCTTTAAAAATCTCTAGACCAGCATTTGATGGAGCCAGCGTGGAGTAACCCTGGTGGTGGTGGAGTCACTGCTGGGGTGGATGCCCAGCGCAGAGCCCAGGAGGGATCAGCTGGCCCACTGTCTAGGAGCGGAGAATGGGGAAGGGTGACCCCCAGGGACACAAGAAGCGTTGCAGCCAACAGAGGGAGAAATCAATGCAGGGCTAGAGAAAACATAAATGCCTACCACAGACAGCAAGAAAATGCAATGAAAAGAAACGGGATAAATACCCTTTAGTTTTGTGATTATTATTTTTTAAAATATATTTTTATTGATTTCAGAGAGAGGAAGAGAGAGAAACATCAATGATGAGAGAATCATGGGTCAGCTGCCTCCTGCACTCCCCCTACTGGGGATCGGGCCCACAACCCAGGCATGTGCCCTGCCTGGGAATTGAACCGTGACCTCCTGGTTCATAGGTTGCTTAACCACTGAGCAACACTGGCCGGGCTTGTAATTGTTTTTGATTCTTAAAGTCAGTCTGTGAACAATAGGAAACCTAAAAACCATATAGCGGGGGAAGTAAATGTTCCTGCTGTTTGGAGTCACCCATTCTTTGGGAGGACTAGACTTAATTTTATGATTAGCCTTGATTTTAAACATTTCCTTTTCACTGCAGTTTATTTAACAAATACATGTATTTTATATGTGCTAAATCTTAAGTTATTTTTATAAACCTAAGAGACTTCTTAAAGGGTTGTCAATATCCTTGGGTACATAAAAATGCAGGTTTTTTTTTTTTAAGTCATGGAAAATAAATAGGTAAGTGAGAAGGGATGGGTAGAGTGGAGAGATGTTAAATTATGGGGAAACTTAGTGAGAAGGGCCCATCATTTCTGTGACAAGCAATCGGCAGCCACCCCCTGACAAATAATCGCAGCCCCCAGCTGTGATATGACGCTACATGACCCTGAGCTCTGAAGGCAGCTGTGTAGTTTGTCTGACCTAGAACATTCAGCTGGACCACACTCACAATTTCCATGGCTCCCCGACAGGTAGGCAGGAATGTCTGAGGCGCTAGGTGTCCTCACACACCTTATCTAAAGGGGATTTGCACTTACTCAGAGTTACTCTAAAATAAGGATGCACTAAACCGGATGGAGGAAAAAATCAACAACCTCCACAAGAAGCAAGAAGAAACAGATGAAAAAATCGACAACCTCTGCAAGAAGCAAGAAGAAACAGATGAGAAAATCGATAACATATGGAAGAAGCTAGAAGAAACAGATGAAAAAATCAACAACTTAAGTAAGACCCAAGAAGAAATGAAGAGTAATATAGCTGCAATGAAAAACTCCATTGAAGGTATCAACAGTAGACTAGGAGAAGCGGAGGACCGAATTAGTGAATTAGAAGACAAGGAAGCAAAACATACCCAAAATGTACTGCAATTGGAGAAAAAAATTAAAAGACAGGAGGAGAGCCTAAGGGAGCTTTGGGACAACATGAAACGAAACAACATACGAATAATAGGAGTACCAAAACAACAGAAGGATGAACAAGGATTAGAAAACCTAATAGAAGAAATAATATCAGAAAACTTCCCTGAGGTGGGGAAGAAAAAAGTCACACAAGCCCAGAGAGTCCCAAACAAGGTGAACCTGAAAAGACCCACACCAAGACACATCATAATTACCATGGCAAGAGGAGAACCAAGATGGCGGCATAGGTTAACGCCGGAGTTTGCTGCTTTGAACAACTACTTCAAAAGTGAAACCAAAAAACGGAAGGGACATCACCCAGAACCACAGGAACGCTGGCTGAGTGGAAGTCCTACAACTAGGAGGAAAGAGAAACGCACACGGACACTCAGAGGAGGCGCAGTGCTGAAGTCAAATTCTGAGGTGCGGAGTGCGCGGAGCGGGCTGGCGGCGGAGGGCGCGGTTGTTGTTTTCAATCGGGAGGGAGTCGCAGACTCTGAGCTCCAGATCAGGGCGAGTCTTTAGGGACCCAGACTCAAACGGAAGAAGCGGGACTGTCTGGCTTCGGTCAGAGCGAGTGCAGCTTTCTCTCCGAGCTTTGCAGCGGGTGCTGGGACTCAGAGAGGCAGAGCCCCTGGGGACAGGACTGAGAGCCGCCATAACTGCTCTCTCCGGCCCACCCTGTTGATCCTGTGCTACCCGCCCCGCCCAAGCCCTGCACAGAGGCATTTGCCGGATAGCCTCAGGCAAAGGCTAGATTAGCACCTCCCTAGAGGACAGAAGTTCTCTCACTGCTGACACAGCTGATTCTCATAGCCACTTGGCCTGGAGGTCAAACCCTCCCTGGAATTAGCTACAACATTCAAGATTTATCTATAAGACTGCGAACAAAGACCACTAGGGGGTGCACCAAGGAAGCATAACAAAATGCGGAGACAAAGAAACAGGACAAAATTGTCAATGGAAGAAATAGAGTTCAGAACCACACTTTTAAGGTCTATCAAGAACTGTTTAGAAGCTGCCGATAAACTTAATGAGATCTACACGAAAACTAATAAGACCCTCGATCTTATATTGGGGAACCAACTAGAAATTAAGCACACACAGACTGAAATAACGAATATTATACAGACGCCCGACAGCAGACCAGAGGAGCGCAAGAATCAAGTCAATGATTTGAAATGCGAGGAAGCAAAAAACATCCAACCGGAAAAGCAAAATGAAAAAAGAATCCAAAAATGCGAGGATAGTGTAAGGAGCCTCTGGGACAGCTTCAAGCGTACCAACATCAGAATTATAGGGGTGCCAGAAGATGAGAGAGAGCAAGATATTGAAAACCTATTTGAAGAAATAATGACAGAAAACTTCCCCCACCTGGTGAAAGAAATGGACTTACAGGTCCAAGAAGCGCGGAGAACCCCAAACAAAAGGAATCCAAAGAGGACCACACCAAGACACATCATAATTAAAATGCCAAGAGCAAAAGATAAAGAGAGAATCTTAAAAACAGCAAGAGAAAGAAACTCAGTTACCTACAAGGGAATACCCATACGACTGTCAGCTGATTTCTCAACAGAAACTTTGCAGGCCAGAAGGGAGTGGCAAGAAATATTCAAAGTGATGAATACCAAGAACCTACAACCAAGATTACTTTATCCAGCAAAGCTATCATTCAGAATTGAAGGTCAGATAAAGAGCTTCACAGATAAGGAAAAGCTAAAGGAGTTCATCACCACCAAAGCAGGATTATATGAAATGCTGAAAGGTATCCTTTAAGAAGAGGAAGAGGAAGAAAAAGGTAAAGATACAAATTATGAACAACAAATATGCATCTATCAACAAGTGAATCTAAGAATCAAGTGAATAAATAATCTGATGAACAGAATGAACTGTTGATTATAATAGAATCAGGGACATAGAAAGGGAATGGACTGACTATTCTTGGGGGGGAAAGGGGTGTGGGAGATGTGGGAAGAGACTGGACAAAAATCGTGCACCTATGGATGAGGACAGTGGGTGGGGAGTGAGGGCGGAGGGTGGGGCGGGAACTGGGAGGAGGGGAGTTATGGGGGGAAAAAAAAAGGAACAAATGTAATAATCTGAACAATAAAGATTTAATTAAAAAAAATAATTACCATGGCAAATGTTCAGGACAAAGAGAGAATCTTACAGGCTGCAAGAGAGAGACGGAAAGTTACATACAAGGGATCTCCCATTAGATTGTCAAACGATTTCTCAACAGAAACACATCAGGCCAGAAAAGAATGGACTGAAATTTACAAAGTGATGCAAAGCAAAGGACTGAATCCAAGAATACTCTATCCAGCAAGGCTATCATTCAAACTTGAAGGGGAAATAAGAAGCTTCACAGACAAAAAAAGGCTAAGGGAGTTTATCACCACCAAGCCAGCAATGCAAGGAATGCTAAAGGGACTGGTATAAAAAGAAGAAATAAAAAGCTCAGAAAGAAAACAGCCACACACACACAAAAAAGAAATGGCTACAAACAAGTACCTTTCAATAGTAACTTTAAAAGTAAATAGACTAAATGCTCCAACCAAAAGACATCGAGTGGCTGAATGGATAAAAAAACATGACCCATACATCTGCTGTCTACAAGAAACCCACCTCATTAGAAGGGACTCACACAGACTGAAAGTGAAGGGATGGAAAAATATCTTTCAGGCAAATGGAAAGGAAAAGAAAGCTGGGGTAGCAATACTTATATCAGACAAAATAGACCTCAAAGTGAAGGCCTTAACAAGAGATAAGGAAGGCCACTTCATAATACTAAAGGGATCAATACAACAAGAAGATATAACCCTGGTAAACATATATGCACCCAATGTAGGAGCACCCAAATTCATAAAAACACTCCTGGAAGATATCAAAGGAGAGATCGACAACAATACAATCATAGTAGGGGACTTTAATACACCATTGACAGCACTGGATAAGTCCTATAGACAAACAATCAGCAAAGATACAGCAATCCTAAATGACTCACTAGATCAGATGGACTTAATAGACATCTTCAGAACACTTCACCCCAAAGCCAGGGAATATACGTTCTTCTCAGGTGCTCATGGGACATCTTCAAAAATAGACCATATATTGGGTCACAAGCAAAGTATCCCCAAATTCAAGAAGATTGAAATCATAAAAAGCGTCTTCGCAGACCACGATGGCATAATATTAGAAATAAACTACAATAAAAACAACCCAAAATACTCAAACACCTGGAAGCTGAATAGCATGCTATTAAATATTGATTGGGTTACCAATGAGATCAAAGAAGAAATTAAAAACATCCTGGAAACTAATGACAATGAAAACACAACAATCCAAAACCTATGGGACACAATGAAAGCAGTCCTGAGAGGGAAGTTTATAGCTCTACAGGCCTATCTCAAAAAACAAGAAAAAATGGTAGTAAATCATCTAACTCTACAACTCAAAGAATTAGAAAGACAGCAACAAGAAAACCCCAGAGTGAGCAGAAGGAAGGAGATAATAAAGCTTAGAGCAGAAATAAATGACATAGAGACCAAAAAAACAATACAGAAAATCAATGAAACCAAGAGCTGGTTCTTTGAAAGGATAAACAAGATTGACAAACCTCTAGCCAGACTCACCAAGAAGCAGAGAGAGAGGACCCAAATAAACAAAATCAGAAACGATAGAGGCGAAATAACAACAGACCCCACAGAAATACAAATGATTGTTAAAAAATACTATGGACAGCTCTACTCCAACAAACTAGACAACATGGAGGAAATGGACAAATTCCTAGAAAAATACAACATTCCAAAACTCAATCAGGAAGAACCTAAAAATCTCAACAGGCCAATAACCATGGAAGAAATTGAAGCAGTCATCAAAAAGCTTCCATCAAACAAAAGCCCAGGACCAGACGGCTTCACAGGGGAGTTTTACCAAACATTCAAGGAAGAACTAAAAGCTATCCTCCTCAGACTACTACAAAAAATTCAAGAGGAAGGAACACTTCCAAGCTCATTCTATGAAGCCAGCATCACCCTAATACCAAAACCAGGTAAAGACAACACAATGAAAGAGAATTACAGGCCAATATCCCTCATGAACATAGATGCAAAAATCCTCAACAAAATCTTAGCAAAACGGATCCAGCAGTACATCAGAAAGATCATACACCATGACCAAGTAGGATTTATCCCAGGGATGCAAGGATGGTACAATATCCGCAAATCAATAAATGTGATACATCACATAAACAAATTGAAAGAAAAAAACCACATGGTCTTATCAATTGATGCAGAAAAAGCATTTGACAAAATTCAACACCCATTTTTGATAAAAACCCTCACCAAGGTGGGAGTAGAAGGGTCATACCTCAACATAATAAAAGCCATATATGACAGGCCCACAGCCAACATCATACTCAATGGACAAAAACTAACACCATTTCCCCTAAGAACAGGAACAAGACAGGGATGCCCCCTCTCACCACTCCTGTTCAACATAGTACTGGAAGTGTTAGCCATTGCAATTCGGCAAGAAGAAGAAATAAAAGGCATCCAAATTGGAAAAGAGGAAGTAAAACTGTCCTTATTTGCAGACGACATGTTATTATACATACAAAACCCTTGAGACTCCATCAAAAAGCTACTAGACTTAATACATGAATTTGGCAATGTAGCAGGATACAAAATTAACCCCAAGAAATCTGAGGCATTTCTATACACCAATAATGAACTTTCAGAAAGAGAGATTATAAAAACAATCCCATTTACCATTGCACCAAAAAAATTAAGCTATCTAGGAATAAACTTAACTAAAGAGGTAAAAGACCTCTACTCAGAAAACTACAGGACGTTGAAAAAAGAGATAGAGGAAGACATAAACAGATGGAAGAACATACCGTGTTCATGGATTGGTAGAATCAACATCATTAAAATGTCCATACTACCCAAAGCAATCTATAAATTCAACGCACTTCCCATTAAAATACCAACAGCATACTTCAGAGATCTAGAACGAACTTTCCAAAAATTCATCTGGAATAAAAAAAAGACCCCGAATAGCTGCAGCAATCCTGAAAAAGAACAAAGTAGGTGGGATCTCAATACCAGATATCAAGTTGTATTACAAAGCCACTGTTCTCAAAACTGCCGGGTACTGGCACAAGAATAGGCATATAGATCAATGGAATAGAATAGAGAGCCCAGAAATCGGCCCGAACCAATATGCTCAATTAATATTTGACAAAGGAGGCAAGAACATACAATGGAGCCAAGATAGTCTCTTCAATAAATGGTGTTGGGAAAATTGGACAGATATATGCAAGAAAATGAAACTAGACCACCAACTTACACCATACACAAAAATAAACTCAAAATGGATAAAGGACTTAAATGTACGACAGGAAACCATAAAAATTCTAGAAGAATCCAAAGGCAACAAAATCTCAGACATATGCCGAAGCAATTTCTTCACTGATACAGCTCCTAGGGCACTTGAAACTAAAGAAAAAATGAACAAATGGGACTACATCAAAATAAAAAGCTTCTGCACAGCAAAAGAAACCATCAACAAAACAACGAGAAAACCCACTCTGTGGGAAAACATATTTGCCAATGTCAGATCTGATAAGGGCCTAATCTCCAAAATGTATAGGGAACTCATACAACTTAACAAAAGGAAGATAAACAATCCAATCAAAAAATGGGCAAAGGACCTAAATAGACACCTTTCAAAAGAGGACATTCAGAAAGCCAAGAGACATATGAAAACATGCTCAAAGTCACTAATCATCCGAGAGATGCAAATCAAAACAACAATGAGGTACCATCTCACACCTGTCAGACTGGCTATCATCAACAAATCAACAAACGACAAGTGCTGGAGAGGATGTGGAGAAAAAGGAACACTTGTGCACTGCTGGTGGGAATGCAGACTGGTGCAGCCACTATGGAAGACAGTATGGAGTTTCCTTAAAAAACTGAAAATGGAACTCCCATTTGACCCTGTGATCCCACTTCTAGGAATATATCCCAAGAAACCGGAAACACCAATCAGAAAGGATATATGCACCCCTATGTTCATAGCAGCACAATTCACCATAGCTAAGATTTGGAAACAGCCTAAGTGCCCATCAGTAGATGAATGGATTAGAGAACTGTGGTACACCTACACGATGGAATACTAAGCTGCTGTAAAAAGGAAGGAACTCGTACCATTTGCAACGTCATGAAGTGAAATAAGCCAGTCAATAAAGGAAAAATACCACATGATCTCACTCATTCATGGACAATAGAGACCATTATAAACTTTTGAACAATAATAGATACAGAGGCAGAGCTACCTCAAACAGATTGTCAAACTGCAGCGGGAAGGCCGGGGAGGGTTGGGAGGCAGGAGGTAGGGGGGTAAGAGATCAACTAAAGGACTTGTATGCATGCATATAAGCATAACCAATGGACATAAGACACTGGGGGATAGGGGAGGCTAGGGGACTGTCTAGGGCGGGGGGATAAAATGGATACATATGTAATACCCTTTGTAATACTTTAAGCAATAAAAAAAAAAAAGAATAAGTTAAAAATCCTAACCACTACTTGACCCTATTTTCTATGTTTGAAATACATTTTTGTAAATGAAAATAAATAAATAAATAAATAAATAAATAAATAAATAAATAAATAAATAAAATAAGGATGCACGATAAAAATCACGTCACTCAGAGTTTACCCTCATCATCCTTAAATTACCCATAAGACACAGCATGTGCTGGTCGGCCTCACAGGGCAGTTTTCTCCCCGTTTTGGAACAAATCAGCCTAAGGACCGAGTGACGTGAGAGCCGGAATCAGCCATGTTTGTAAGAGCACGGTCTGAAGCCAGGCTTCCTCCAATCCCCCCTCCGCTCGTTCCTCAGTGTGGCCTTGAGCCTCAGCTCTTTCCCTGAAGTGTGGCTGTCAGCCTATCAACCAGCACACAGAGAATCCCAGGGCCTCCCTTACATACCCCAGCCTCCCTTGCAGTTGGTTTGGGGCCATGGGAGGAGGGAAAGTAAGGAGAGGTGAGAAAGTTAAGAACTGGGCATTTCCTCCATCCTTTTCTTCCTTTGCTTCAGTGACCTCACAGATCCCATATTGCAAATATTATAATTTATAAACCTGGACCAGTCATTGTAGGAGCAACACAGAAGCTGTTACTGGGTGAGGCCACTGGTATTTTGGTAGTGTTATAACTACAACCTAGCCTAGGCCGGTCTAATACAGTGGGGACAGTAATATTTCCTACTTTCTTGGGTTATAATACAAGTTGAATTAGGTGACATTTATAAATTGTTCAGAATTGCACTTGACTAAACATTATATCAGTGCTTAGCAGGTGACTAGGTAGGTAACTAGGGACAGACAGAGGCAGTAGCTGCTTTCTGAGCTGCTCTGAGAACAGCTAAGGAAAAATCTGAGTCTTGTGTCCTATTTTATGCTTCACCTCCAGAGTAGAATTGCTTGCATTTTACAAAATTCTTCTCTCTTTATCTTCCAAGAGCATAGCCCTGAATTAGCATAAAGTACACATACACGACAACCCACTGTCCCTAACACCCGCTGCCAGGAGAAGGGGCCATGCACACTCCTTGGACTTCAGGGACATTCCAACCTCTTGGATGGCTTCAGAATTTGACTTGCTGTCATCTTCTTCAACCCTCCCTCCCCAGCCCCCCAACACTTCACATTCACACTGAGGACACCTCCAGCGCCATGGCTCCAAATCCACGCCATTCCACATCCCATCTTCCCTCATGTCAGCCACTCGATGGAACAGTTACCGCTCAGAATGGGTTGTCATGAAGACCATCACATCTCGACTTCCCAAGTTCCTGACCTGATCATAACTTTCTCCAGCCTTCCACCTTCCCCACCTACTCACTTCTGTTTATATCACCTGCTCTTGTGTGAGACTATGGATTGGGAAGGTTATTGGTGCCCCACAGGGCAGGGAGCACCAAACTACAGCCCATGGGCCAAATCTGCTTTTGTGAATAAAGATGGATTGGAACAAAGCCAGATCCATTTGTCCCCATGTTATCTCTGTGGGTTTCGTGCTACAATGGTGAAGCTGAGCAGCTGTGACAGAGACCACAGTGGCCTGCAAATCCTAAAAGATTTACAATCTTCCACAGAAAGAGCTGGCTGACCCGACCTAGAAAGCCATCTCCCTTCCCCAGGACCCCTGAGATCACTGGAGCCATGTTTCACGGCCAGCCCAAGGCTCCACCACAGTAACCCTCCTCCCACTGCTGCTGGAGAACTGGCTTATGAAGGAGCGTGAGGAGGGAGAACGAGATGATGGGAGGGAACTGGTTGGTGGATTGTGCACATTCAGAGCCAGGTCTTGGTAAGGTGCCCCAGGCCTTCCCAACATCAGGAGGCATCTCACTTGGGCCCACACCTGCCCCTCTCCCCATGACCCAGAGGTCGTTTTACTGCATGACATCTGAGCTCTGGGCATGACCACAGTAAGGTGTGCCTCCCCACTGTCTGTCCCCAGCCATCTCTAAGGGGAGCTCAGCCTGGCTGCCCTGCAGTCAATAGTGCGAGGCTGGGAAACCGGGATCAGAGAGTTTCCTGGCTCCTGCCCTCATGCCCTTAAGAACCTTGGCTCCTGCCTGCCTTGGACTCTTTCTGACCAGGGCACACTCAGGAAGGAGACCATACCTGAGGTCTTGCCTCTCAAAAACAAAACCGGGCACCAAACAGCTTAGCCACTGCCCCACCTCGGCCGGCGCCAGGCCCCCAGGACAGCCCATCTCCCACAGTGCTTTGCCACCATCTCAATCAGAACCCTAAGGACTACCCCCAGTGTAAGCACGCCTCTCACCCTAAGGCAGCATCCCGACAGCACCCACTCTGTGCACCACACCTGGTAGGTATTCAGTAAGTATTTTTTTAAATTAAATCTTTATTGTTCAGATTATTACAAATGTTCCTTTCCCCCCCCCCCCAATAGCTCCCATCCACCGGGTTCCCACCCCACCTCTGCCCTTACCCGCCCCCCACTGTCCTCATCCATAGGTGTATGATTTTTGTCCAGTCTCTTCCCGCACCCCCCACACCCCTTTCCCACTGAGAATTGTCAGTCTACACCCTTTCTATGCTCCTGATCTATTATATTCGCCAGTTTATTCTGTTCATCAGATTTTTTACTCACTTGATTTTTAGATTCACTTGTTGATAGATATGTATTTGTTGTTCATAATTTTTATCTTTACCTTTTTCTTCTTTTTCCTCTCTTAAGGAATACCTTTCGAGAAGACAAGATGGCAGCGATATAGGCAGACGCATCCCAGGTCGTGTCCCAGAGCAGATGGAGTAAGCAGCTGAAACTAATAACACCCACCCCGAATTGGCGAAATTACTCAGCTGGTGAGACAGTTTGCAGCCAGGAAGGGCAGAACACCCCTGGAAAGCAGATCCAAGCAACAGCAGCCTCGTGAGCACCACACCCTCTGTCTGAGGAACAGCAGCTGTACGTGAAGCCTCCCCTCACCAGCCAGAAGAGCCACCACAGCTGTGAACAGCACCCACCAGAGGAGCTGCTGCCAACTGAGGAGCAGCTGCTACCGCAACCGCACAAAGAGCAACCACAGCCCAAGGAGCCACTGCCACCAAAGGAACAGCCACTGAATGACTCAACGTCCAGATATGTCAGAGAGATCAAACATGGATAGACAAAGAAACCCCCAAAGGAAAGAAAAGGAGGACTCGCCAGAAAAGCAGCTAAGTGATACAGAGGCATGCACCATGACAGAGAAAGAATTCAGAATAAGGGTTCTAGAGTGCATAAACCAGATGGAGGAAAAAATCAACAACTTATGCAAGAAGCAAGAAGAAACAGATGAAAAAATCAACTACCTATGCAAGAAGCAAGAAAAACAGATGAAAAAATTAATAACTTATGCAAGAAGAAACAGATGAAAAAATCAATAAATTATTCAAGAAGCAAGAAGAAACAGATGAAAAGATCAATAAATTATGTAAGAACCAGGAAGAAATGAAGAGCAATATAGCTGCAATAAATAACACCATTGAAAGTATCAACAGTAGACTAGGAGAAGCGGAGGGTCGAATTAGTGAATTAGAAGACAAGGAAGCAAAACACACCCAAACTGTGCTGCAATTGGAGAAAAAAATTAAAAGACAGGAGGAGAGCCTAAGGGAGCTTTGGGACAGCATGAAATGAAATAACATACGAATAATAGGGGTGCCAGAACAACAGAAAGTTGAACAAGGATTAGAAAACCTATTCAAAAAAATAATATCAGAAAACTTCCCTGAGGTGGGGAAGTAAAAAATCACACAAGCCCAGAGAGTCCCAAACAAGGTGAACCCGAAAAGACCCACACAAGACACATCATAATTACCATGGCAAATGTTCAGGACAAAGAGAGGATCTTACAGGCTGCAAGAGAGAGACAGAGAGTTACATACAAGGGATCTCCCATTAGATTATCAAATGATTTCTCAACAGAAACACATCAGGCCAGAAAAGAATGGACGAAAATTTACAAAGTGATGCAAAACAAAGGACTGAATCCAAGAATACTCTATCCAACATGGCTATCATTCAAAATTGAGGGGGAAATAAGAAGCTTCACAGACAAAGAACGGCTAAGGGAGTTTATCACCACCAAGCCAGCAATGCAAGAAATGCTAAAGGGACTGGTGTAAAAAGAAGAAATAAAAAGCTCAGAAAGAAAACAGCCACACACAAAAAGAAATGGCTACAAACAAGTACCTTTCAATAATCATTTTAAACGTGAACGGACTAAATGCTCCAACCAAAAGACATCGAGTGGCTGAATGGATAAAAAAACATGACCCATACATTTGCTGTCTACAAGAAACCCACCTCAGAAGAAGGGACGCACACAGACTGAAAGTGAAGGGATGGAAAAATATCTTTCAGGGAAATGGAAAGGAAAAGAAAGCTGGGGTAGCAATACTTATATCGTACAAAATAGACCTCAAAGTGAAGGCCATAACAAGAGATAAGTCAGGCCACTTCATAAAACTAATGGGATCAATACAACAAGAAGATATAACCCTGATAAACATATATGCACCCAATGAGGAGCACCCAAATACATAAAAAAAACTCCTGGAAGATATCAAAGGAGAGATCGACAACAATACAATCATAGTAGGGGACTTTAATACACCACTGACATCACTGGAAAAATCCTCTAGACAAACAATCAGCAAAGAAAGAGCAATCCTAAATGACTCACTAGATCAGCTGGACTTAATTGACATCTTCAGAACACTTCACCCCAATTCCACGGAATCTACATTCTACTCAAAGGCTCATGGGACAGATTCAAATTAGACCACATATTGGGTCACAAACAAAGTCTCCCCAAATTCTAGAAGACTGAAATCATACCAAGCACCTTCTCAGACCACAAGGCCATAATATTAGAAATAAACTACAACAAAAACAACTCAAAATACTCAAACCCTTGGAAGCTGAATAGCACATTATTAAATATTGATTGGGTTACCAATGAGATTAAAGAAGAAATTAAAAACATCCTGGAAACTAATGACAATGAAAACACAACAATCCAAAACCTTTGGGATGCATTGAAAGCAGTCCTGAGAGGGAAGTTTATAGCTCTACAGGCATATCTCAAAAAATAAGAGAAAATGGTAGTAAATCATCTAAATCTACAGCTCAAAGGATTAGAAAGAGAGCAACAAGAAAAGCCCAGAGTGAGCAGAAGGAAGGAGATAATAAATATTAGAGCAGAAATAAATGACATACAGACCAAAAAAACAATACAGAAAATCAATGAAACCAAGAGCTGGTTCTTTGAAAGGATAAACAAGATTGACAAACCTCTAGCCAGGCTCACCAAGAAGCAAAGAGAAAGGACGCAAATCAACAAAATCAGAAATGATAGAGGCGAAATAACAACAGATCCCACAGAAATACAAATGATTGTTAATAAATAGTATGGACAACTCTATTCCAACAAACTAGACAACCTGGAGGAAATGGACATATTCCTAGAAAAATACAACATTCCAAAACTTGATCAGGAAGAATCTAAAAATCTCAATAGGCCAATAACTATGGAAGAAATTGAAGCAGTCATCAAAAAGCTTCCATCAAACAAAAGCCCAGGACCAGACGGCTTCACAGGGGAGTTTTACCAAACATTCAAGGAAGAACTAAAAGCTATCCTCCTCAGACTACTACAAAAAATCCAAGAGGAAGGAACACTTCCAAGCTCATTCTATGAAGCCAGCATCACCCTAATACCAAAAGCAGGTAAAGACAACACAATGAAAGAGAATTACAGGCCAATATCCCTCATGAACATAGATGCCAAAATCCTCAACAAAATCTTAGCAAATCGGATCCAGCAGTACATCAGAAAGATCATACACCACGACCAAGTAGGATTTATCCCAGGGATGCAAGGATGGTACAATATCCGCAAATCAATAAACGTGATACATCACATAAACAAACTGAAAGAAAAAAACCACATAGTCATATCAATTGATGCAGAAAAAGCATTTGACAAAATCCAACACCCATTTTTGATAAAAATTCTCAGCAAGGCGGGAATTGAAGGATCATACCTCAACATAATAAAAGCCATATATGACAGGCCCACAGCCAACATCATACTCAATGGACAAAAACTAACACCATTTCCCCTAAGAACAGGAACAAGACAGGGATGCCCACTCTCACCACTCCTGTTCGACATAGTACTGGAAGTATTAACCATTGCAATTAGACAAGAAGAAGAAATAAAAAGGCATCCATTTTGGAAAAGAAGAAGTAAAACTGTCCTTATTTGCAGATGACAGGATATTATACTTAAAAAACCCTAAAGACTCCATCAATAAACTATTAGACTTAATAAAAGATATCGGCAATGTAGCAGGATACAAAATTAACGCCAAGAAATCTATGGCATTTCTATACACCAATAGTGAATCTGTAGAAAGAGAGACTAAAAAAGCAATCCCATTTACCATCACACCAAAAAAATTAAGCTACCTAGGAATAAACTTAACTAAAGAGGTAAAAGACCTCTTCTCAGAAAACTACAGGACGTTGAAAAAAGAGATAGAGGAAGACATAAAGAGATGGAAAAACATACCATGTTCTTGGATTGGTAGAATCAACATCATTAAAATGTCCATACTGCCCAAAGCAATCTATAAATTCAATGCACTTCCCATTAAAATACCAATGGCATATTTCAAAGACCTAGAACGTACTCTCCAAAAATTCATCTGGAATAAAAAAAGACCCCGAATAGCTGCAGCGATCCTGAGAAAGAACAAAGTAGGTGGGATCTCAATACTAGATATCAAGCTGTATTACAAAGCCACTGTTCTCAAAACTGCCTGGTACTGGCACAAGAACAGACATATAGATCAATGGAATAGAATAGAGAGCCCAGAAATCAGCCCCAACCAATACGCTCAATTAATATTTGACAAAGGAGGCAAGAACATACAATGGAGCCAAGATAGTCTCTTCAATAAATGGTGTTGGGAAAATTGGACAGATACATGCAAGAAAATGAAACTAGACCACCAACTCACACCATACACAAAAATAAACTCAAAATGGATAAACGACTTAAATATATGACGGGAAACCATACAAATACTAGAAAAATCCAAAGGCAACAAAATCTCAGACATATGCCGAAGCAATTTCTTCACCGATACAGCTCCTAGGGCATTGGAAACTAAAGAGAAAATAAGCAAATGGGACTACATCAAAATAAAAAGCTTCTGCACAGCAAAAGAAACCATCAACAAAACAACAAGAAAACCCACTCTGTGGGAAAACATATTTGCCAATGTCATATCTGATAAGGGCCTAATCTCCAAAATTTATAGGGAACTCACACAACTTAACAAAAGGAAGATAAACAATCCAATCAAAAAATGGGTAAAGGACCTAAATAGACACCTTTCAAAAGAGGACATTCAGAAAGCCAAGAGACATATGAAAACATGCTCAAAGTCACTAATCATCCGAGAGATGCAAATCAAAACAACAATGAGGTACCATCTCACACCTGTCAGACTGGCTATCATCAACAAATCAACAAACGACAAGTGCTGGAGAGGATGTGGAGAAAAAGGAACACTTGTGCACTGCTGGTGGGAATGCAGACTGGTGCAGCCACTATGGACGACAGTACGGAGTTTCCTCAAAAAACTACAAATGGAACTCCCATTTGACCCTGTGATCCCACTTCTGGGAATATATCCCAAGAAACCAGAAACACCAATCAGAAAGGATATATGCACCCATATGTTCATAGAAGCACAATTCACCATAGCTAAGATTTGGAAACAGCCTAAGTGCCCATCACTAGATGAATGGATTAGAAAACTGTGGTACATCTACATGATGGAATACTATGCTGCTGTAAAAAAGAAGGAACTCTTACCATTTGCAACAGCATGGATGAAACTGGAGAGCATTATGCTAAGTGAAATAAGCCAGTCAATGAAGAAAAAATACCACATGATCTCACTCATTCATGGATAACAGAGACCATTATAAACTTTTGAACAATAATAGATGCAGAGGCAGAGCTGCCTCAAACAGATTGTCAAACTGCAGCGGGAAGGCCGGGTAGGGTTGGGGGGTAGGAAAGAGGGGGACTAGAGATCTACCGAAGGACTTGTATGCATGCATATAAGCATAACCAATGGACATAAGACACTGGGGGGTAGGGGAGTCAGGGGATTGTTAAGGGGGGGGGCAAAAAAAGGACACATATGTAATACCCTTTGTAATACTTTAAGCAATAAAAAAAAAGAATACCTTTCAGCATTTCTTTTTTTTAATATATTTTATTGATTTTTTACAGAGAGGAAGGGAGAGAGATAGTTAGAAAATCGATGAGAGAGAAACATCGATCAGCTGCCTCCTGCACATCTCCTACTGGGGATGTGCTCGCAACCCAGGTACATGCCCTTGACCGGAATCAAACCCGGGACCCTTCAGTCCGCAAGCCGATGCTCTATCCACTGAGCCAAACCGGTCTCGGCAGACTTTCAGCATTTCATATAATACTGCTTTGGTGGTGATGAACTCCTTTAGCTTTTTCTTATCTATGAAGCTCTTTATCTGACCTTCAATTCTGAATGATACCTTTGCTGGATAAAGTAAACTTGGTTGTAGGTTCTTGCTATTCATCACTTTGAATATTTCTTGCCACTCCCTTCTGGCCTGCATAGTTTCTGTTGTGAAATCATCTGACAATCATATGGGTACTCCCTTTAGGTAACTGTTTTTCTCTTGATTCATTTAAGATTCTTTGTCTTTTGCCCTTGGCATTTTAATTATGATGTGTCTTGGTGTGGTCCTCTTTGGGTTCCTCTTGTTTGGGACTCTCTGCATTTTCTGGACTTGTAAGTCTATTTCTTTCACCAGGTAGGGGAAGATTTCTGTCATTATTTCTTCAAATAGGTTTTCAATATCTTCCTCTCTCTCATCTTCTGGCACCCCTATAATTTGGATGTTGGTGCGCTTGAAGTTGTCCCAGAGGCCTTACACTATCTTCATATTTTTGGATTATTTTTTCTTTTTGCTTTTCCAGCTGGGTGTTTTTTGCTTCTTTGTACTTCAAATCTTTGACTTGATTCTTGGGATCCTCTAGTCTGCTGTTGGATCTCTGTATATTATTCTTTATTTCAGTCAGTGTATGCTTAATTTCTAGTTGGTCCTTTTTCATATCCTCGAGGGTCTCACTAGATTTATGGAGGGTCTCACTAAATTTATTGGCGGTTTTTAGAAAATTATTTTTTTTTAATTAAATCTTTATTGTTCAGATTATTACATTTGTTCCTCTTTTTGCCCCCCATAACTCCCCTCCTCCAAGTTCCCGCCCCACCCTCTGCCCTCACTCCCCACCCACTGTCCTCATCCATAGGTGCATGATTTTTGTCCAGTCTCTTCCTGCATCTCCCACACCCCTCCCCCCCCCCCAAGAATAGTCAGTCCATTCCCTTTCTATGTCCCTGATTCTATTATGATCACCAGATTATTTATTCACTTGATTCTTAGATTCACTTGTTGATAGATGCATGTTTGTTGTTCATAATTTGTATCTTTACCTTTTTCTTCTTCTTCCTCTTCTTAAAGGATACCTTTCAGCATTTCATATAATACTGGTTTGGTGGTGATGAACTCCTTTAGCTTTTCCTTATCTGTGAAGCTCTTTATCTGACCTTCAATTCTGAATGATAGCTTTGCTGGATAAAGTAAACTTGGTTGTAGGTTCTTGCTATTCATCACTTTTAATATTTCTTCCCTTCTGGCCTGCAAAGTTTCTGTTGAGAAATCAGCTGACAGTCGTATGGGTATTCCCTTGTAGGTAACTGAGTTTCTTTCTCTTGCTGCTTTTAAGATTCTCTCTTTGTCTTTTGCTCTTGGCATTTTAATTATGATGTGTCTTGGTGTGGTCCTCTTTGGATTCCTTTTGTTTGGGGTTCTCTGCGCTTCCTGGACCTGTAAGTCTATTTCTTTCACCAGGTGGGGGAAGTTTTCTGTCATTATTTCTTCAAATAGGTTTTCAATATCTTGCTCTCTCTCATCTTCTGGCACCCCTATAATTCTGATGTTGGTATGCTTGAAGCTGTCCCAGAGGCTCCTTACACTATCTTCGTATTTTCGGATTCTTTTTTCATTTTGCTTTTCTAGTTGGGTGTTTTTTGCTTCTTCGCATTTCAAATATTTGCCTTGATTCTTGCGCTCCTCTGGTCTGCTTTGGGAGTCTGTATAGTATTCGTTATTTCAGTCCGTGTATGCTTAATTTCTAGTTGGTTCTTTATCATAACATCGAGGGTCTCATTTAGATTTCTTGAGGATCTCACTACATTTATCGGCGGCTTCTAGACAGTTCTTAAAAGACCTTAAAAGTGTGGTTCTGAACTCAATATCCTCCATTGACAGTTTTGTCCTGTTTCTTTGTCTCCGCATTTTTTATGCTTTCTTGGTGCACCTCCTAGTGGTCTTTGTGTGCAGTCTTGTTGTAGTTAAGCCTTGATTGTTGTTGGCAATACCGGGGGTGACTTGACCTCCAGGCTAACTGGTTATGAGAGTCCGCTGTGTCTGCAGTGGGAGAGTTTCCGTCTAGAAAATTCTTGAAAAACCTTATAAGTGTGATTTTGAACTCTATATCCAGTCGTTTGCTTTCCTCCATTTCTGTCATTTGTGACCTGTTTCTTTGTCTCTGCATTTTGGCTGCTTCCCTGTGTTGATAGAGTGGCTTTCTGTGCTAGGTGTCCTATAGGGCCCAGTGGCTCAGCCTCTCCAATTACCTGAGGTGGACACTCTTGGTGCACCCCTTTGTGGGCTTTGTGCACAGTCTTGTTGTAGTTAAGCCTTGATTGTTGTTGGTATCACTGTGAGGAATTGACCTCCAGGCCAATTGGCTGTGAGAATCAGCTGTGTCTACGGTGGGAGAACTTCTGTGCTAGAGACACCCTTATGGGGCAAGATTTGTTTCAGTGGAGCTTTGGTGCTCACTGAGTCTGCCCTCTGAGTGTGTCCTTTATGGATCTGAGGAGTTGTAATCTGGATGGTCCCACTCTGACAACTGGGTACACTGGCTCTTGGATCTCTAAGGAGGTGCTAATTTAGCCTCTTCCTGAGGCTACCCAGCAGGAGCTACTGAGATCTTCAGATTCCTCTTCTTTGTTTGGGGTTTGGAGGTGCCCAGATGAAGCCCAGCTGTGAAGCAATGCAAGCTGCTGTGAGGACTTGGGCCTTCTTTTAGATGTTCTTGGTCTTTCTGACCCAGCTGCAGTTTGTTAGGTAATCGTAGATTGCAAAGGACCAGGTCATTCATATGCAAAAGCCTCTGCCACAGCTTGGGTGGGGTGGGTTCTCAGGGAGAAAACAGCTATGGCTGATCCTCAGCCCTGCACTAAGAGGCCCCGGGTCTCAGTGTCCTGGTAATCGCTGCAAGCACCTCTGAGAGAAAGCTGTCCTCGAGTTCTGCCCGATGGCAGGCAGTCCAGTTTCTCCCCGTATGAGTCTGAGTCCCCAGAGACCCGCGCAGAACTGGAGTTCAGAGCAGTCGGGAGCTTGTGTCTCCCTCCCAATTGAAAAAGACAATCATGTCGTCCTCAGTTGCCAGCTCTTTCCGCGTGCACCTCTGTACCTCTGCACTTTACTTCCGCACCTCCTCTGAGTCTCAGTGTGCTTTTCTCTTTCCTTCTAGTTGTAGAATTTCCACTCAGCCAGCCTTCCTGTGGTTCTGCATGATGTCTGTTTTGTCTTTTAGCTGTAGTTTTGAATTGGTTGTGCAAGGCAGAAATTTCAGGTGTTTACGTATGCCACCATCTTGGTTTCTCTCTCAGTAAGTATTTATTGCACTGAATTACATTAGTACCATTTCAATTTTTATGAAGCCACAAATGCTGATGCAGGTGTTCAGTAAGTGTCATTGCTATGTTACTGAGGAAAACAGCCCACATAAATAGTATTACTAATTCCATATGCTAGAACTCAATTTTATAGGGTAAAATAATTTTAAGAGCTTTGGGAAGATGTACTATCGACCAAAGTGATTATTTCTGTGAGAAGACTCACATTGAAAGGGTGGTCAAAGAGAGTTTTAATTTTATCTGTCATATTCTAGTGGTTTGAATGTAGAACCGATGCATATAACTAAAAATTAATAGTTTGAAAACTTTAGTCCTATTTCCTGAGACATAATGACCTTCAAGGAAGGGGAAGGGAGGGAGAAGCTAGGGAGAAAAGGGAGAGGGAGAGAATGGAGAGACGAATTACTTAGGATAAGAGTTGTTTAAAGTTTTCTATTTTAGTTCTGAAGTGCTCCTTGAATAATCACTGCATGGATAGATGCCTTGAGCCTAGACTGAAAATAACGAGAGACAAGAGCCACAGATGTAACTTACCTGGGGCCCAGGGTAGTTACATGAGTTAGTTCTCTTAGATTGGAGAAAACTAACAATTTTTAAATCAGAAATAAATTATTCAAACCTCTGTTGGCACTTACTGTTGCTTCAGCCACTGTTCCACAAAGGGAATGGAGAAGAAATCTGTGAACGGCTCCCCTGTCCTCTTTGGATTTTGGCTGGTCATGATGTCATATGTTTGATTGACAGGAAAACAATAAGGAAGAATTCAAGTCAATTGTTGCTATCCTGCTTGCAAATTAACATTATTGAATCTTTAGGGTCACTGAATATTCATGAAAAACTTACTTGTATAACCACTCAGTCAGAAAATCACAGGCAATGAATTTGGTCCTTTTCCTCTAAAGAGAGAAGAAAGAATTAAATAACATTCTTTGCTACATGTCTGAGCAGGGCAAAGGACGAGAGGCTAACTGCTTGCTGTGCCACATGACACACATACGTGTCCTCCACGAAGCTTACAGCAAGAATCCTGAAGATGGTCTCCCATCCTCTGGATAAGCCAGGTTCTAGCAGCAGCGCTAATGAGAGGCAGGGCCCACAGTTGGGAGCTTATTACATGCTTTAGATCAGGGGTTCTCAAACTATGGCCCGCGGGCCACATGCAAATACAAATATTGTATTTGTTCCCGTTTTGTTTTTTTACTTCAAAATAAGATATGTGCAGTGTGCATAGGAATTTGTTCATAGTTTATTTTTAAACTATAGTCCGGCCCTCCAACGGTCTGAGGGACAGTGAACTGGCCCCCTGTTTAAAAAGTTTGAGGACCCCTGCTTTAGATCATTCTCAGGATTTATTTAAATTGGAGTAATAGTAGTTATTGCTTTCCCCCAGTTCACTCAAATCCTCGGAACAGGTTACTCCAGGTCTAGGTGTCACTTTCAGATGTGGGAGCCACATGACAGGTGCACTGGGAGCCAGGCCCACAGGCGCACTGGCCAGTACAGCCGACCCTGCCTGCTGCCCACCTAGAGCTGCTCGCTACGTCATCTGTATTAAGGAGCCTGACTATCAGCCCAGGGCACAAACAACACGTCCCTGCCTCCCACGGAAGAAGGGGTACAGTTCTGCCGATGAGATAGAAGTGGCCGTGCCCTGTGATTTCTCAGGAAGTTCTGCTCTTCATTTTTACCCCCACTCTCCCTGAAGTCTCCTCTACTTTCAGCCTAGATCACAGGGGCAGGGCTGGGTGTGCAGTGGCCAAAGCCACCTGCTGAAGATGGGGGAGCCATCTGCCGAAGACGGGGAAGCCGTCTGCCGAAGATGGAGGAGCCGCCTGCCGAAGATGGGGGAGCCGCCTGATGAAGACGGGGGAGCCGCCTGATGAAGACGGGGGAGTCACCTGCTGAAGACAGGGAGCAGTGAGTTCGGACCCTGGGCCTTTGATGACTTCCATGAGCCATGGCCTGACCTGCTCTGGACATCTTGACATGTAGGGAGAGAGAAACTTCCCTCAGGCTCTTATCACTGTTCTTGAGTTCTCCTCACATGCAATTGGATGCAGTCCCTAGGCAACAGAGAGGCTTGGAAACCACAGGGAAACGTCCTGGAGTCACGGAGAGAAGGTGTGGGCTTCCGGTAGTGCACCAGGTACCCTGCCTCCCAGTCCATTTCAAGTCTCTTGTTACCCAAACAACCAGTCACCTTCTTTTAGAGACTTGATTCTACCCGGGAGGTGGAGGGTGGCTCTCCTTCAGGAGGGCAGGGCTCACACACAGTCAATCTAGAGGCACAGGTGGCCGGGTGCAGGGCTCCTGTCTGAAGGAAGGCTGCACAGGGTCTGCTGGAAGCCTCTCTGCCCACCCAGGTCTACCCTGCACCCTGCCCAGCCTCCGGAGGCTCATTTTACGGTTCACATCAACCAGCTACTTTCCTCTCTAGTTGGGTCCCACCAATGGGAGGTGTTAGGAGGAGATCTGAGAGGGGAGAGGAGAAGGCGGGTGCTAGGGGTTGAGTTGTGCTCCCACCCCTCTAATTCAATTATTGAAGTCCTAACCTCTGATATTTCAGAATGTGATGTATTTGGAAACAGGACATAGCAATTCCAAGGAGAGTGAACAAATACACCTAAACTCCCCAAACTATTCCAAAAAAATCCAAAAGGAAGGAACACTTCCAACCTCTTTTTATGAGGCCAGCATTATCCTAATTCTAAAACTAGATAAAGACACTACAAAGAAAGAAAGGTACAGGCCAATATCCTTGATGAACATAGATATAAAAATCCTCAAAATATTAGCAAATTGGATCCAGCAATATATTAAAAAGATCAAACACCATGACCAAGTGGGATTTATTCCAGGGATGCAAGGCTGGTACAATATCCGCAAATCAATAAATGTGATACATCACATTCTGGAGGCCAAAGCATAACGGCATTTAGCATAAAAGTGCAAAAGAGACATTGGAAGGCCAATGGACCTTGATCCCAGCAGGGCTGGAGTCAACACAAGATTGCACCTCCTGTGATTGCGATGGCTCGAGGCGATTTCCTGAACTGATAATCTTTACATTGCATACCAGACTTTACCTTTGATCTGCCTGTATGCATTGCTAAAGGACAAACGAGTATTCAAAGTGAATAAAAGCAGATAGGACCCAGTCTTGTTGAGCCTCTTCACGAAAGATGTTCCCACCTGGCCCCCCAATACCTTCAAAATTCATATTTCCTACATAGTGTACTCATTGTGTCGATGGCCCTCCTTCAAGTCATCCTGAGCCTGCCGTGAAGGTCGCAGCAATCACATAAACAAATTGAGAGACAAAAATCACATGATCAATGTTGTGGGTTCACTCAGCGAGACAGACCACTGACTCAGAATTTAAATTTAAGAGCCTTTATTAAGCTGGCCAGAGACTACAGTTACAGCACCCTGCTGAAGCAGAGGCTGAACTGCAGCCTACTACAGGAGTTACATTTTATTATTAAATTCTGTGGAGGCTCAGAGAAAAATGTGTCTTTCAAATTCTGGGCCCCCCATATGGAGGAGGAAACTCTCTTTATTTATACTTTTTCCAGTCCTTTGTCTCCCAAATTTGGAATGAGACTTCCGGGCCTTCTGAGAAAGAAGGCCTGTGTGTTGGGAAGGGGCCATGAGACCATATTTCAAGGCCTGGCCTGATGTCAGTACCTTCCTATCTATGTGTTTTAGGAACAGGCAGCACAGCATGACCCATCTGGCCAAAGCACCAGATATGCAGCCCAGCACAATCATATCAATTGATGCAGAAAAAGCATTCAACAAAATCCAACACCCTTTTTTGATTGAAAACTCTCAGCAAAGTGGGAATAGAGGGATCATACCTTAACATGATAAAGGCCATATATAACAAACCTATAGCTAATATCATACTCAATGGTCAAAAACTAAAACCATTTCCCTTAAGAACAGGAACAAGACAGGGATGCCCACTTTCACCATTGCTATTTGACATAGTGCTGGAAGTCCTAGCCATAGTGATCAGACAAGAAGAAGAAATAAAAGGCATCCAAATTGGAAAGGAGAAAGTAAAACTCATTATTTTCAAATGACATGATATTGTACATAGAAAACCCTAAAGATTCCACGAAAAAACTACTAGACTTAATAAATGAATCTGACAATGTAGCAGGATACAAAATCAACACCCAAAAACTGATGGCTTTTTTATAAACTAATAATGAATTCTCAGAAAGAGAAACTAAACAAATAATCCCATTCACCATTGCAACAAAAATATTAAGATACTTAGGAATGAACTTAAACAAGGAGGCAAAAGACCTGTATTTGGAAAACTACAGGACATTGAAAAAAAGAGATAGAAGATATAAACAAGTGGAAGAATATACTGTGTTCATGGAATGGTAGAATCAAGATCATTAAAATGTCCATACTACCTAAGGCAATCTACAGATTCAATGCAATCCTCATTAAAATACCAATGGCATATTTCACAGATCTAGAACAAACACTCCAAAAATTTATATGGAATCAAAAAAGACCCCAAATAATTGCAGTAATCTTGAGAAAGAAGAAGAAAGTAGGAGGGATCACAATACCAGATATCATGTTGTACTACAAAGCCACTGTAATCAGAACAGCCTGGTAATGGCACAAGAACAGGCGTATAGATCAAAGGAACAAAACAGAGACCTCAGAAATTGACCCAAGCCATTTCCTTCCATTAATATTTGACAAAGGAGGCAAGAGAATACAATGGAGTAATGATAGTCTTCTGTTGATAAAACTGGATACATGTAAAAAAATGAAACTAGACCACCAACTTACACCATGCACAAGAATAACCTTAAAATGGATAAAAGACGTAAATATAAGTTGTGAAACCATAAAAATCCTAGAAGAAATCACAGGCAACAAAATCTCAGACATTTCTCATAGCAGTATGTTTACAGATACATCTCTTAGGACAAAGGAAACTAAGGAGAAAATAAACAAATGGGATGATATCAAAATAAAAAGCTTCTGCACAGCAAAAGAAACCATCGACAAAATGAAAAGGGAGCCCACTGTATGGGAAAACATATTTGGCAATGATACATCTGATAAAGGGTTAATATCCAAAATGTATAAGGAACTCATACAACTTAACAAAAGGAAGACAAACTGCCGGAAGCCGGTCCATCCTTGCTGCTTGACACAGTCGCTGCAGGGAAGAAACATCTGCACAGCATATGTTTCAAAGGACCTGGCGTATATGGCATACTGTTCTTAATATGTTTGCTCCCCTTCTTAGCACTATGTGTTCTAACCAGGGCCACCTCCCAGAGAAAGGTTGTTTCCCCAGGTGGGGATGTTTCCCTGGAGTTAGGGATTAACAGGACTAAGGAAGGGAATAAATCAGTAAAACCCCTTAACTAAGTGCCAGGAGGGTAGTTAATCACCTTAACTACGAACAATCATGCTTAAGCGACATAATCTTTACTTAGGCCATAGAATAGGATAATCTCCTTCACTTACTTCCTTGTAGTTTAACAGAACAGTAGTGACCTTGGAATGGAGATAACAAACTAGCCCTAACCTTTGGAATAGAATGGATAGTATTAAAATCAACAGAACTAGATGGAGATGGGATTTTTGGCAAAGGTCAGATAAGAACTATGGACATGAAACAAGGAACTGTAGAAGGTCAAGGGTGTAGGGCGCGGCTATAGGGTTAAGCCTCAGACTGACCTGTTGGCAAAGTCACAAACAAGTCCCAGCTTAGAGGGCACAGTTCTCTTAGCATAATTAGGCTTGACCTTATGACTCTCCTTAGATCTTATCTGGGAAGCTAATGGGCTGTGGGAGGTACAGTTAAGTGCTGCCAAAACAAGTGAAATTTACAAGAATAGTGTAACTATGATAACCACTACCTTGTTTACCTCTGACTATAAAATAAAGGCTCAGCTTGCCTCTGGATTTCTCTCTGTGGCCTCAGCCAGGCACAGGAGGGTCCACCTAGAATAAAGAGAGAACCTGGCTATGCTGATCATCTGAACACTGTCTCCGTGTCCTTCAGTCTTCGCCGACTCCATCCACACCTATGGGAACCCCTGGACCACTGGAGCTGGACCCCGGCAACAAACAATCCAATTTTAAAATGGGCAGCCCTAGCCAGTTTGGCTCGGTGGATAGAGTGGCAACGTGAAAGTCGCAGGTTCGATTCCGGTCAAGGGCATATGCCTGGGTTGCAGCCTCGATCCCCAGTAGGGGGTGTGCAAGAGGCAGCCAATCAATGATTCTGTCTCATCACTATCTCTCTTGCTCTCCCTTCCTCTCTGAAATCAGTAAAAATATACATTAAAAATATATATTTTAAAAAACAGGCAAAGGACCTAAATAGGCACTTTTCTAAAGTGGACATACAGATTGCCAAGAGACATATGAGAAAATGCTCAAAGTCACTGATCATCAGAGAGATGCAAATTAAAATGACAATGAGTTATCACCTCACTCCTGTCAGAATGGCTACCATCAACAAGTCAATCAATGACACGTGTTGGCGAGGATGTGGAGAAAAGGGAACCCTAGTTCACTGCTGGTGGGAATGCAGCCATTATAGAAATAGTATGAAGTCTCTTCAAAAAATTAAATATGGAACTGCCATTTGACCCAAGAGTATCATGTTAAGTGAAGTAAATCAGTCAGAGAAAGACAAGTATCACATGACCTCACTCATATGTGGAATCTAATGAACAAAATAAACTGATGAACAGAGTGGATCCAGAGACATGAAAGCATAGAACACAGTGTGGAATCTTGGATGGAAGTTGGGGGAGGGTGGGTGGACGGGAGTTAATCAACCAAAGACGTTGTATGCATATATGCATGGCCTTGGACGCAGACAGTAGGGTGGTGAAGGCCTGGGTTGGGGGTGGAGGTCAATGGGGGAAAATGGGGGACATATATAATACTTTCAACAATAAAGATTTTATATATATATATATATATATATATATATATATATATATATATATATATATAACAAATTTGAGGTTATATTAGCAAAAAAGAAGGGAGATGCTATTAGGTAGACCCCCAATGGCAGACTCCTAATAACATTGTACTAGACCCTGGATCCAGCTCTGTCTGAAGCCAAAATCCCCTGGACCTTTCAGGCACATGAGCCAATAAATTCACTTTTTTTATTAAGCCAGTTTGTATTGAGCTGTTAATGTGCAACAAAAAGAGTTTTAACTATTCTTTTTTTCTCCAATTGGTGAAGTCCCATTTGTCCTTCAAGATGTTCTCAGGAAGGCTTCCTGAGCCTCTCCCCCTTCCCTTTAGGGTAGTCCCTCCCACCCCAGGCTGCATGCCCATCATGGCACCTCAGATGTAACTGCCTGACCATGTGCCTGTCTCCCTCCGAACTCTGAGCTGTCTGAGGAGGGGGTCTGTCTTTACCTCTGTGTCCGCAGTGCTTGGTCAGTGCCTTGCATGGTGGTGGTCAATGAGCAGTGAGCAAATGAAGGGACGAATTCACCACTCAACTCCCAAGCATCAAAGCAAGAACTTGTGAACAGGAATTCTGACATTTATAAGCAGGAATTGCTCATCTAAATCTGGACAATTTCTCTAAATTTTCTTCCCATAATATTTTATTATGAATATTTCTTCTTTTTATCCATTCACTTGGAAATAACTTGCTCAGCTTTAGACTCTTACAGAAGGTTGAGAAGACTGCTGTGGGGTTGATTCTCACCAAAAGGAAAGTGCTGCTGAAGATTTTTTCACTAAAAGCTTTATTCTACTTGTTAGCAAGAACATATAGTGGTGGCTGGAGATTGATTATAGTCCTTTATCTCACTGCTGATACCCTTGTATTAAAAATTGAAAGACTGCTGACCAGGGGACTAAAATGAACTGTACTAGGCCATGTGCGGGGCTTCTATGTCTGCACTATAAGAGCAGGATCCCTTTTAAAAAGCCACTTTTAACCAAAATAAGAAAATACTTGTATAGCAACACAAATATGTATCTAGCATGGATTGCTGTGAATAATTTAAACAACCCAGCCCTGTGGAGTGGCAGTGCCTCCTCCTTGCCATACAACAACTGCACTGGGCCCAGGCACTGGCCGCACTGTGCAGGGGTAAAGATTCCTTTTGTGGAGGAAAGGCAGCTTGAATCACTCTATTAAATAGACTTAAAATAACGAAATGGTCTAATGTATGAAGGTCTTGAAGACAAATGTAATCACTTTGTTGCAAAGAAATAAAATGGAAGAGATTGTGTTTTCCTTCTGCTCTGGGTGAGCAAGGATGTGCTGGGAATAGCAGACAGGAAGAACAATGGGGATATTGTTCTCTGCTGTTTAACATTATCTGCTGGGAGCTGAGAGAAGAGAAAGCCAATGGAAATGTGTGGAGACTGAAGAGATAAGAGAGGAAGTAATAGAGAGAAAAACTGAAGTGTGCGATTGAGAGAGTGGATTTACTTACTGCAAACACATCGAGTTCATGATTGGTAACGGGTGAAAATGTGCAAGTTTGGGTGAGTAGAGGAACAGGTAAGACAACCTCAAAGAAGGTTAAAAAGAAATTTTTAAAAACCCAGAATTGAAAAGAAAAAGACTAAATGTCAAGGGAGAAGACCTCATTAAATCATCATGAGTCTGCAACTCCCTCTGCAGTGCTCGACAGAGGGATGGATTGATGGACTGGTGGATGTTTATGCAAAGAAGCAAATAAAGAAAAGTGGCAACTGAAGAATCCAGGTGGTAAAATGTGGGTGTCCACCCTGAAATTCTATCAACTCTTCTATACGCTGGAGAAAATGTTATAATAAGATTGGGGGAGAGAAGAGGGGAGGAAAACATCATCATGAAAGACTCAATCCTCAAACAGAGAAAAGGCAAGTAGCAGGGTTCCATCCAGACAGTATTCTGTGCTGATTTGTATATTGGATACACATATAACAGGAGACACACACACATCATCTTGTGTGCATGCAGTCTATTGTGTACATGTGCAATGGGGGGAATGAAGACTGGAATGGGAAACAACTTGCCCTGGGAAGTCACTGACTCTGCATCAGGTAAATAAAGTAATCATCCCCAGCAAGGTCATCCCCACAGGGTCATCCCCAGCAAGGTCATCCCCACAGGGTCATCCCCAGCAAGGTCATCCCCACAGGGTCATCCCCAGCAAGGTCATCCCCACAGGGTCATCCCCAGCAAGGTCATCCCCACAGGGTCATCCCAAGCAAGGTCATCCCCAGATGGAGCTGCCAGGAAGATCTCCCCACAAACACACACTCCTTTTCCACTCAGTCCACTTGACTGGGGCTCTGTGGCGGCAGGGTCTGCCCTGAGTTACGGCAGCCACATGGGCATGTGAGCCGCAAACCCAACTTCCAGTGAAATGTACTCTTGAATTCATACTTCTTTCTATGCTAACAATATAAGCCTTTTATCAGACACTGCTTAAGTAAAAATCATCAATGTTACACAAGCATTTCCAAATAAAGTGTACAGCCCAGCCGCCAGCCGCTGTCTAATATAGCAATCCAATTACATTCTAATTAGGTTCCAGTCTCTCGTGTTCCAGTTAAACTAATTCAATGGTATGGCAGGGTGTCAGGAGATCGCTTAAACGCATCAACCCAACTGCAATGTTTAATCTTTACAATGATATTTCTACATCTCAAACTTGATTTGCTCCAATGGAACACAACGCAGCTGTGAGAACAGGAGAAGGACCGCAGCTTCTATTCAGCCTCAGGCTAAGGGATGCTGACAGTCTACTTAGCAACCGCACCGTTGGTTTCCTGTTTTAAATCCTTTCCCTCCCAACTCACACAGACTCCAACTTGCCCAGGGCAACAGGGAAGGCAGCTGTGATGATAGACAGAGCACCAGGAAGATCAATGTCAACCAAGACTCAGTAAGGAACTGGCAGATCTTCATGAAAACTTGACTCCCACAAAAATTCCTGTCTCAGCATCAACATTATTTGCAAAGTTGCTTCGCAGTTATGTCTCCGATTTCTGTGCTCAGTCAGAGCAGACAGAGCAGCACCGGCCGTGCTTCCGGCAGGCACTCTAAGGATTTGTCTGTCCTGGTCTCTCTCACTGTTCCTGCCTGAAAATGGATTTCGTCTTCATGTCACTGTCAACCTGGACTCATCTCTCCTCCCCTGGTTTTCACGTGTGACACCCCCCCCACCACCACCAAAGTGAGTCGCTCCTCAAGCTCAGTCCTTAGTGGCAGTGGCTGCCTGTACTGAGCACCACAGTTTAAGTGCTGCACAGGCATCATCCCATCCAACCCTCCCAGCAGCCACGAGAAAGCAGGAGCTATGGTGATCACCCTCCCCACTGAACAGAGCAGGTGGCTGAGGCTCGCAGCACCTAAGGAATCTTCCCAGAGGCCCTGGGAGCAGAAGCCGAAGGGAGGGTTCCAACCGCTGCCTGCCTTCCTCGGGGACCTGCCAGAGCCCTCCCTGTGCTGGGTCTGACCTCCCACCACCCACCCCCATGTGGCCACTCTCAGCTCACCTCTTCCTTACGCAGTGCCCTCATTTTGTCTTCCATCCCAGGTCTAAGGAACTTTTTCCCAATTTAATTTTGTTCTTATTTTATTGCAACTACTTCCGGTAGTAGTGCTAGTCACTGAGCTAAATGCTTTAAATGCATCTTCTTGTTTAATCCCCATGAAACTCCCTTATATAAAGCAATTACTATTATCATTCCTTCCATTTTACAGAGGCAGAAACTGAGGCTTAGGAAGGTTCAGGTTAAAAGATCACAATGCTACCAAGGTCCAAGCTCATTATTCTAGAAGGTAGAACTGGGTCCTAAATTCAGGTGGGCATGGCTCCAAATTCTATGCTAAATCATTAAGCTTCCCTTCGACTGTCCCTCACATAATAGCAACAACAACCACTACTACAAAACCTGGACAGTGCCAGGACTTCAGAACAGAGGTCAGCAAGCTTTTTCTCAAAGAGATAGACAGTAAGTATCTTGGCTTGTGTTACAACTGCTCCACTTTGCCACTGTCATACAAAAGTGGCTACAGACGTCATAAGAAGGAACGGGTGTGACTGTGATCCAATAAAACTTTATTTACAAACACAGGCAGCTGGCATGCGCTGTAGTTTGCAGACCCCGACTTCAGAACATTATTAATAACGTAACTTTTCATATAGGAGCATGGAAAAATCCACAGTTTTTTTTTTTACAGAAGTTTGATTTTAAAAAAAAGCTTTGTTTCATTTCTCGTCTCTATTTCCTGGATAAAACCTTTATTATTCCAAAGGATTAGTCATTTAAACATATTTTGAATCTGGGACTAGTTTATAACTTGGGTTTCCCATAAAAAGTAGCAGGAGAAATTGTTGTTTTCTGAACTATTAGAGGGTCAGTGACATTTTAAGATACAATCTTTTCAAAATGAATCAATTGAAACATTATTTTCATTCATTAAAAAATAGCTTCTATTGTTCAGACATAAATTCTCAAGAGGCATCTGAAAAACCTGCAATCTGTCTTTTCTTTTCTTTTCCTTTCTTTTTCTTCCTTTGGTCACTAGCTGTGACTCTAGCAGCTCCTTAAGCCCTGGAGGTCTCTTCATATTGCATCTAGGTTCTAAGCTCACCATCATTTCTAAGAGATATGTTTAGATTTTGATTAACACTTATTATTTTTTAAGGCACTGGGATTCTAGGAATGATGAAGTAGGCCATCACTGGGCATGTGGAATATCCAGAAAGCATCCCGTTAAGGATACCACCTTCCATGCAGCCAAGCAACAACTGGCCACCAAGAGAGGGGGGTGGGGAAATGGCGTTGCTTTTACAGACTTGCTCCTTTCCAAGCATCATGTTAAGAGTTAATATGTCATGAGCGCTTTCTATGGGCCAGTCTTTCTAATTTGACTTCACTCATTTATGCTCATAACAGCTACATGTTATTAGGTTATTATTGTCATTATTATTCCCATTGTATAGATTAGAAGACAGGGCCACAGAAAGACTAAATACCTCCCCAAGTCACTTACTAGTAAATGGAAGAGCAAACATTTGGTCCCCAGAGCTGGCTCCGCTCCCACATTGCCTCATTGGATCCTCTCTGTAACCCTGTCCACCTGGAGAGGGGAGCGTTGCCCATCTGGAGAGTGGGGTGCTGCCCATCTGGACAGGGGGGCGTTGCCCAACTGGAGAGGGGAGCACTGCCCATCTGGAGAGGGGAGCGCTGCCCATCTGGAGAGGGGAGCATTGCCCAACTGGAGAGGAGGGCGCTGCCCATCTGGACAGGGGAGCATTGCCCAACTGGAGAGGGGAGCGCTGCCCATCTGGAGAGTGGGGTGCTGCCCATCTGGACAGGGGGGCGTTGCCCAACTGGAGAGGGGGGCGCTGCCCATCTGGACAGGGGGGGCGTTTCCCAACTGGACAGGGGAGCGCTGCCCATCTGGAGAGGGGAGCATTGCAGAAAGTAACTTCCCTGAGGCCAATAGGCTGGAGCCACAATCAAGCCTGCCCCTCACTGCCAAAGCCATGCTATTCCTAACAGGATCTGAGGTAACCTGCAGAAGGACCACCATCGCCACCATCCTTCCACACCCTTTGCGAAGTGACTTCACAGCTCTTCCCATTGCGTGGAGTCTACTTCGTAACTCCCTGAATCTGTGGTGGCCTTGGACTGGCTTTAGCCAGTACCATGTAGTGAAAGTGACAACGTGCCAGGCCCCAGAGGCCTTGAGACATCGACTGGAATCCACCAGCCTCCCAGCTACCACAAGAATAAGCCAGGGTTAACTGGTGGAGGATGAGAAGGTGTGGAATAGGGCTGAGGCCATCCTAGCCCAGCCAGCACCCAGCCTACCTGGTACCTGACCACAGACACAGGAATGAGCGTAGCCAGGGCCAGAAGAACTGCCCAGCTGAGCCCAGTCTAAATAGCTGCCTTATAGAACAGAGAGCTAAACTGTTATGTTAAGCACTAACTTTTGAGGTAGTTCATTATGTAGTAAAAAGTTAACTGATGCTGTGTGTAACAACTAAAACGCTATTCATGGCCAAATGGTAATGTTCTCCCTATTTGGCTGGGTCAAAAAAGACTGCCACTACAGCCCAGCTGGTACGGCTCAGCGGCTGAGCATCGACTCAGGAACCAAGAGGTCACTGGTTTGATTCCTGGTCAGGGCATATGCCTGGGTTGCCGGCTCAATCGCCAGTAAGGGGCAGGAGGCAGCTGATCAATGATGTTCCTTTCTAAGGGATGTTCCTATCCCTCTCCCTTCCTCTCTCCCTAAAAATCAATTAAAACACATATATGTATTTTTTAAAAGTCTGCTACTACAGCCACCTGGCACAAAGCCATGCCCCACAAGCTAAAGGACAAAACTTCAGAGCAGAGAAGCAAACCCTGTCACAAAGCCTCTGCCCATTATTGCATAAGACAACCCTCAGCTCAGAGCTTGATGACTTTCTTTTCAAAGCCTTTCCTTTTGAGGATGACTTTGATTTTTAGAAACAAAAGCAACTCCTAACCAAGCTAGGAAATGAAGCAATCAGTGCTGCTTTTTTTTTTGTTGTGGGGGGAGGGGGAAGAAAGAAAAAAAAAAAAAGGAAGCATGGCTATAAACGTATAAGGTATTCCTGGGTTACAAACTGGATCTGACAGCAATTCCCAGAGTCTCAGGGAAGTATTTTAACACTAACAGCCTTACTGATATAGTAGGACTGAGAGCCAGGCTCCGATTCCATGGTTCAAACTCTTCTTGGCCATGTGAATTTGGGTAATCCTTGGGACTCAGTTTCCTCATCCACAAAATGGGGACAATAAAATCATCAATTCAAAGGGTTGCTGTGATACTTAAATGAGATCACGATGTGAAATAATGTCTGGCATGTCATTCTACAACGATTGTCATTAATTGTGGGGTGTGGCTACAGTGTTTTGGCCAGGCTCAAGCCTCGGACTAATGAGAGGACTGAGTCCTCTCATTGCCACGTGGAAGTCCCAGCTGGAGGGCAGGGCCCTCCCAGCACAATCATAGCCAATGGCTGTGGTTGTAAGGTTGCACCTATGGTCCAAACACGTAGCCCCACGTGCCTTGTGCTAGAGGTCAGGTGCATGTAATTGAGTGAGGTTGGAACTCACGAGAATGCTGTAAACAACGTGATCACGCCCCTACTTTGCCTCGTGGCATCTGCTATAAAATAAAGACACGGCTTGTGGGCGCTGTCGTTGTCTCCTCATCAGGGAGCAGCGTCCCACCGAGACCCAGCTTTCATTCTCTTGTCTGTCTTTTCTCAATCCTTTCACCCCCCCACTCAGGATCACCTTTGGCCATAACAATTAATTACCATTAATTAATCACTCAGATGGTAACTGGTAATGGTAGATTCTTACAAATAAGTCAGCCCTTCACTCTGAGCCTATTTCATAATTAGGTTCTAAATTCACATCCCAGCAGGATAGCTACTTAGAACAGCACACAATTTAAAACTTATAAATTATTTCAGGGATTTTCTATTTAATACTTTTGGACAGTGGTTGATCATAGGGAACTGAAACCACAAAAAGTAAAACTTCACATAACGGGGGACTATGGTAGCTGTGTTCCCAGGGATGTGGTATAAGGGGACCTCAGGTCATCCTGATGGGCCCAAGGCAGAAAGCCAGAGTGAAGAACACATACCAGGACCACAGCAGGTGAGACCTAGCGCACTAGGTGTTGGCACGCTAAGTTTACTCTTTCTTTTGGAAATGAACTGTCAACAGTCATTTATTTGTTTATTACTGAATCTATTGCGGTGACATAGGTTAACCAAATTACACAGGTTTCAGGATACACTACTATACCATACATCACCTGTATTGTGTGCTCACCACTCCAAGTCAAGTCTCCTTCCATCACCATTTATCTCCCCTTCCACTCTCCCACCTCCCCCACCTCTCCCACGCCCTTTCCCTTTGTTTATCACTATACTGTGGTCTGTGTCTATAAGTAATTTTTTTTGCTTAATCAGTGGTTCTCAACCTTCTGGCCCTTTAAATACAGTTCCTCATGTTGTGACCCAACCATAAAATTATTTCCGTTGCTACTTCATAACTGTAATGTTGCTACTGTTATGAATCATAATGTAAATATCTGATATGCAGGATGGTCTTAGGTGACCCCCGTGAAAAGGTCATTTGACCGCCAAAGGGGTCGCGACCCACAGGTTGAGAACCGCTGGCTTAATCCCTTCACCTTTTTCACCCAGTCCCCAACCTTTTAAAAAATAATTGGGACAGTGAATGGTAACAGCTGGATTGGGGGCTTCTATTGAAAACTCGGACAACATGCACTGAGTCCACGTGCTGCAGGGCAACAATCATCAGGAAACGAGGAGGGCAGCTCCACCTCAGTGCCCACGCTTCCTTGGTGCCGCGGTGCTGCTTCCCGGGGTCCCTTTATTGTTATCTCAGGCTTGTTTTAGTGCTGCCTGGCCCTGCAGCCCTTGGATTGTTTTCCGTTTACTTTTCATATTCTGGGTATAGTAGGCTTGATCATTCCCCCACAGATGTCCATGTCCTAATCCCAGGCCCTGTGAATATGTCACCCTATGTGGCAAAGGAACTTTGCAGATGTGATTAAATTAAGGATGCTGAGATGGGGAAATCCAGGTGGACCCAATGTAATCACAGCGTCCTTATAAGGAAGGCAGGAGGGCCAAAGTCAGAGAAAAGATGTGACTGGAACCAGAGGTGGAAGTGACTGTATTGCTGACCTTGAGATAAGAGGGCCTGGAGCGCAGGTGGCCTCCAGTGGCTGGAAAAGGCAAAGAAACTGGTTCTCCACCCCGCCCCCCCCCCCCCCCCCCCCCCCGGTCCCCAGAAGGAGCCTAGACATCTGAGCCAGTTACTCTACCCCTGCAGTGGACAGGAGAGTAGCGCACAGCAAAACACTGTCCTGTCACCGAAATATTCTCAAATATCCCCCTGGATATTTACAAGGTAAAAAACTTATTCCTAATGATCTGAGCCACAAACCTAGCTCCATCACCATTTCATAAAATTGCATCACCATAGACAATATCACTACAGTATTTGAGGGGTTTAACCTGCCTTTTGTAGTTGCTATGTTCACAGTGATTCTGTGCTTAGGTACAAGCAAATGTCCACTGACCTCCCCGTGTAGTTTTACTTGAGCTTTAGAAAAGGAAATTCATGTCACTAATATTATAAACTACTAGGGGCCCAGTGCACGAATTCATGCACCTTAAAAGGAACTGTGGGTCGCTAGGCTGCTGTGGGCACAGGGGTGGGTCTTGGCCCATCCTCCGAACCCCTGTCCAGCCCCTCCTGCCACGGTACCCAGTCCCGCCTGCCGGCAGCCCCACTCCTGCTGCTGCCGCTCCCACAAGTTGATGGCACAGAGCGATTGGGGCCGGCGCCAGCAGCAGGTGCGAGCGGGGTTGGTGCCGTCAGTGGGTGCCAGTGGCAGCTGCTGCCCCGATCGCCCCTCAGGAGCAGTGGGAGGTGGAGAAGCCCTTGGGCGATCAGGGCCAGCAGCTGCTACTGGCACCCTCTGATGGCATCGAGCAATCGGTGCGAGCGCCTGGCAGGACCATGGTATGCGGGAGCAAAGAATTTTCAGTAACCAGCAGAGTCTTGCCCTGATGACAGTGACCAGTGGTCCGCCTTGGTCTGGCACCCCCGCTCACCTGCTCCATCATTCTGCCCCGGCCGACGCCCGTCATGTTCCGCATGCAGCCCCTGGTTGTCAACGTACCGCATAGCGATCGGTTGTTTGGTTGTTCTGCCATTCGGCTATTTACATATTAGGGTTTTATATATATATATATATATATATATATATATATATATATATATCAATTTTTATTTTACTTCTCCTTTATGTGGTAGTCCACTGTAATATAAATGACCACTGTACATACTTTTGAAGTTACTATATATAAAATTATGATAGTGGCCCGTGATTAACTGTACCTCCTGGCCCCTTTACATGTGACTTTGCTATTACTTCTAGATGGAGTCTAGACCTCACCCGCTGAAGAGTTGCTTTGTGAGCTGCTGGCCTTGTGAGATGTTTGGACCAATGGACTGTTGTGGAAGTGATGCTTTTGGGGTTCTGAACCCCAGGCCTTCCCCTGCCGCCTTTGCCCTCCCGAAAAACTGCCTGGAACCACCAGGCTGTGAAGGCACGGGTCTGGCCTCAGCAGGACAAAGGCATGTGGAAACCTGTGTGCCTCAACCAAGAGCCAGCACCAAGGCCCGACACGGGAGTGAGGCAACTGGACCTTCCCCTCTTGCCCAGTCACCAGCCAAATGCAGCCACAGGAGTCAGTCAAGGGAGGCCAACAGCAGAGCTGCCCAGTCAGCCAGAGATACTACGTCATTGTTGTTGGAAGTCATGGAACGTTCAGGTAGTTTATGGCACAACAACACAGCAACTAGGCAACTGGCAAACAGGCAATGTTGTCGCTGCTGCAGGGCCGCCCCCTCACCCATCCCTCGCACATGCTCTTTGCTTCTGACCCACTTTCCTTTCTGTCCCTGGAACAGGCCACTGAATTTGGCCATCCTGAGTCATTATGGAAACATGAAAAGAGCTGTATATATGCTGCATAAGTCAGTCTACACCAAGCATGTCAAACTCGTGGCCCATGGGCCACATGTGGCTCACAATGAATATTTTTGTGGCCCACCCAATATAAGGTATGTAAGAAATGTTTTAATAAAAATTTCCTAACTTAAGTTTTTACAATATACTGTTATACATAATTATTAATAAAAACTACAACGTTCACTAGTGACTGATGACTATCATCATGTTGCATTCATTTCCCATATGTACTTTACACACACGCGCACCATTTTTCTCCACTAATACTAGCAGTGAATATTTTAGCAGACGATTGCCACATCATTAGTCTTGGACTGACTTGTTTGGTGTGCGCAACAGGAAATATTTCACTTTCGGAGAACAAGAAAAATAGGTTTGTGTTACGCTTATTAATTTGTGCAGTTATTCAGTGTCTGGTAAGTTTAAAGTTCAAGAAAAAATATTGTTATTAAAATGTTCTATTATTTTATATTAATGATGACTCATTTATTTCAGCCCTTTGTATTCAGCATGTCTCTATTGAAATAAACCTATGAAAACTGAAGCTTTTGTTTTTTTGTGGCCCACATACACTTACATCTTGTTTATTTGGACCGTGTTAGCCTTTGAGTTTGACAGGCTTGGTCTACACAAAGGAAATGCCTTTACAGATATATAGATGGCCTACATGTACACTTCTACCAGCTATTCGTACAAAGTAATCATTTTCTATTTTTTATCAGTTACAGAATATATTTAACAAAATACAAAACACTGCTAGCACCCAGCTAGTTTCACAGCAAAACTAAAAGGCCCACTGACTTCATTTATAGATGCTCACTTCAGTGCCACACACATGCCACTTAAATCTCCTCTATGACCTTTTCACACATCGTTGCAAACATCCATCTAGGAAAGGGTGAAATACATCTATTTCACTTGCTCAATTCATATCATGAAATGCACAGGGCCTCCTTCTAGTGCTAAGGCTGAGATGATTCTTGGAAATCACATGTGGGGGAGGTGTCTCCCAATTGTGATCTCCTCCAAAAATTAAGAAATAGAACAATTAAATAAGCTGAATTTTATCCTGAGCATTTATGAGATTTAATTATCTATACTAATAAAAGCCTAGGTGGTCCTCGTGCCACAGCATCTCAAGATGGCCACCACAAGATGGCCGTGCGTACAGCAGAGGCGGGGCCCAGCAGCCACTCCACGAGATGAGGCCTGGGGGTCCTGGCGTCTCCGCCGCCTCACATGGAGTTAGTGGGTCCCAGTGGAGGAGGCAGGTTGCAGCAGAGAAGGGCAGTTGTGGGCGATCGGGCCAGCAGGGGAGGGCAGTAGTGGGCGATCGGGCCGGCAGGGGAGTGGTTAGGGGGTGTTCAGGCTGGCAGGCAGAAGCGGTTAGGAGAAATCAAGCAGGCAGGCAGGCAAGTGGTTGGGAGCCAGCAGTCCTGGATTATGAGAGGGATGTCCGACTGCCAGTTTAGGCACAATCCTGCAGTTAGACATCCCCCACGGGGTCACAGATTGGAGAGGGTGGAGGCTGGGGTGAGGGACACCCCCCTACCTTGTGCACGAATTTCATGGACGGGGCCACTAGTCTAATAATCAGCAAACTATAGAGTGTCCCTCCAAACATGTTTATGCACCCTTTGAATACTTATAAAGATAGTGTTTATTAAAGTACATTTCATCACTTCTCGGCCTTTTGGTTAAGATCAAGTGTAGTACCTGTTCTTATCAGTTTAATATCTGATACATCCTCTCTCCAAGGACATTATATTAAATGTATTTTTGGAATAGGGAGATGGAATAGGAACTTACTCTGTCCACGCATCGACCAGGTATTGCAGTACCTCTGGGAATGGTGCACCAGAAAAAAAAAAAATTCATTTTCAAAATTGAGCTATCAGCTATTAAATTGTGTATACATTTTGGGGGGGACACCCTGTATTTGATTAGGATCTTTATGAAACTAATTGAATCCAATTCATAATATTAAAATGACATAAATTAACAACAAATTAAAAATGACATAATATTAAAATGACATAAACTAAAAAATCAGGTTATTAAATCAATCAAAATGAAAACCACAGTGTGTTCATGGTGGAGCTGATTCTGAAGCCAGGTTCTGCCCAAGCCCCTCCCGTACATGTGTGCAGACACAAACACACTTGCCAGCCATGTGTGCACCTGGCCACATGCTCTACAGCACAGCAGTCAGGCAGTGCCTCTCCCCCCACCCCTCTGCTTTATTCCCTTATCTTTTTAGAGTGTCATGTACTTACAGATCAACCTAAATGAAGGGCTTGCCCCCTGGGGCCTGCAGAGGGTCTGGCCTGGGGACTGCCCCAGAGCTGCCTACCTTCTCACTCCTCTCCTGCACAGCCTCCAGACCCCTTTCCAGTCAGAATCTGGTCTCTGCTTTTGGCAAGCCCTTAGGCCAACCTGCAACATGGTTTAGCGATCAAACTTCTAGACTCGGGAAAGAGGCTGCTTGCTGTGAATCTTGGCTTGCTCAGCCTTGGGGCTGCGTAGCCCTCTTCTGTATGGTGGCAAGAAAAGCACCCACCGGAGGATCACCGGAAGATTCCATGAGTGCCTACAGGTGCAGGGCTTGAAGAGAGCCTCAAAGTGCTGGAAACTACTGTTCTTGAGTTCCAGCCTCAATCCTGGAGGACTTGCTCCTTTCTCTGCTCTAGCTCCAACAGACCTGCACAGCCTACGCAGCCTACTTCAAATCCGGACACTGCAGGGACAGGCAGGAAGTTGCCTCTTTTGTAATCGCCATGGAAAACTGACAAGTGTTCTCAATAACTTAACTGTTATGTTGAAAATAGACCCTGACTTTTAAAGAACCATATTCATTCATTTATCCAACAAATATTTAGTGGGTCCCTCCTATGTACTATTTAGGGCTCTGTCATATCACAAAACAAAATAAGGAGGGCGAGAAAAAAAATGGCTAGAAGGGTAAATACAAATGAGCAATTATTCTTTAGCAACCTAATATAAATGCTTTCTATTTCTTTATTGTGTGGTTTAAACTATACGATACTAGTGCTTGGTGAATTAACTGTTAGAGGCTTCCCAGAGTCCCTAGTCATACTCTGGCTGTCTCATTGTTACGGAAGTATCTGAATGGCGTTATCCATTTGTCCTTTCTCAGCCCAGGAACAAAGGCCTCCAGTTTGCCTCTGAAGCGTTTTCCTGCAGTAGGTGCACAACTGGCTGTCCTCCCTGCTCTGAGACCCCCAGTCTGCAATGTTCCTGCTCTGTCCGGAGCAGCATTCTTATTACCTGTGAGTCTGAGATTCCACTAGCCACAGAGCATGTACAAGGGAAATTTTCTGGAAGGATTCTGTAGGCAGCATTGCCACATGTGAAGTGCAGTCTTTGTTTCTTAATAGTGAGTTTATCCTAATTAAACAAGATTTGTATTTGAATGTGACATCTCTGGTATGTTCTGTTACAATTTTTTTCTTTATTATTTTTACTTTTAAATCTTTATTGTACAGAGTATTAGAGATGTCCCTCTTCCCCCAGTCCTCTTTTGCTCCCCTCCACCTAGTTCCCACCCTGCCCCAGGCCTTCACCATCCTACTGTGTCCATAGGTAATCTCTTCCCCTCCCTGCTTCCTTCTGAGATTCATCAGTCTGTTCCATGTTTCCATACTTCTGATTCTATTTTATTCACCAGTTTATTTTGTTCATTAGATTCCTTGTTCGTTTTTTTTTATTTTTAGATTCAATTGTTGATAGATATGTATTTATTACCACTTTATTATTCATATTTTTTATCTTTTCTTCTTTTCCTTCTTCTTCCTCTTCTTAAAGAATACCCTTCAACATTTCATGTAATACTGATTTGGTGGTGTTCTCTAGCTTTTTCTTGTCTGTGAAGCTCTTTATCTGACCTTCAATTCTAAATGATAGCTTTGCTGGGTAATCTTGGTTGTAGGTCCTTTCTATTCATCACTTTGAATATTTCTTGCCACTCCCTTCTGGCCTGCAAAGTTTCTGTTGAGAAATCAGCTGACAGTCATATGGACTCTACCTTGAAGGTTACTGTTTTTCTCTTGCTGCTTTTAAGATTCTCTGTCTTTTGCCCTTGGCATTTTAATTATGATGTGTCTTGGTGTGGGCCTCTTTGGGTTCCTCTTGTTTGGGACTCTCTGTGCTTCCTGGACTTGTAAGTCTGTTTCTTTCACCAGGTAGAGGAAGTTTTCTGTCATTATTTCTTCAAATAGGTTTTTAATATCTTGCTCTCTCTCTTCTACTTCTGGCACCCCCATGATGCAAATGTTGGTACACCAGAAATTGTTCCAGAGACTCCTTGCACTATCTTCATATTTTTAGATTCGTTTTTCTTTTTGTTCTTCTGATTGGGTGTTTTCTGCTTCCTCATATTCCAAATTGTTGATTTGGTTCTCGGAATCCACTACTCTACTCTTAAATCCTTGTAAATTATTCTTTACTTCAATTAGTGTATGCTTAATTTCTGCCTGTTTTTGTTCATGTCTTTGATATTCTTATTTATTAAGACCTTTGATGGTCTCATGAAGATTTTCGGGTAACCCTATAACCATCGTTTTGAACTCTGTATCTAGTAGTTTGCTTGCTTCCACTTCTTTTGTGATGTTTTGTCTCCGCATTTTGGCTGCTTCCCTGTGTTTGTTTCTGTGTATTAGAGCTGCTATGTCTCCTGGAATTGGTAGAGTGGCTTTGTGTAGTAGGTGCCCTGTAGGACAAAGTGGCTCAGCCTCCCCATCCCCCTGAGCTGGGCACTCTAGGTGTGTCCCTATGTGGACTATGTGCACAGTCTTGTTGTAGTTGAGACTTGATTGCTATTGGCATCACTGGGAGGAACTGGCCTCCAGACCAATTAGCTGTGAGGACCAGTTGTGTCTACAGTGGAAGAGCTACTGTGCAGGAGACAACCCTTTGGAGCAGGACTTGCTTCAGTGGGGCTTTGGTGCTCACTGAGTCTACCCCTTGGGTGTGTCACCTGTGGATGTGTAGAGTTGTAATCTGCTATGGTCTGAAGCTGTCCACAGGGTGCACTGGGTCTGTGGCCTCCTGGGAGGTGCAAGGTCAGCCACTGCCTGGGCCACCTGGCAGGAGCTACAGAGGGATCTGCAGATGGCTGCTACTTTTATTGGGCTTGGAGATGCCCAGGCGAGGCCCTTCTGAGAAACAAGGCAGGCTGCTGCCAGTGCTGGGTCTTGGGCTTTTTGTTGATAGGTTTGAGGCATGCTAATGGAAACTCAGATATGGCTGCTAGTCAGCCCTGGGAGAGGGGAGGTCCTAGCACAGGAACAACGACCCCTGTAACCACCCCCATCTGGGAGAAAGCTGCCCTGAGTTCCTGCCCTGATGCCAGTTCCTGTCCATATGTCCTGGTTCCCCCAATGCCGTCACACAGCAATGGAGCTCAGAGGAAGTGCGAAGTTCATGCACTGGCCCTTTAAGAGAGACTACCTCAGTCTCCAGCAGCCTTAGTGTCACTCAGCCACAATCTCCATTGGTTTTCATAGCCTGTAGTTACAGGGACTTCTCTTCAACACTGGAACCCTGGGATGGGAGTGTGGTGTGGGGCTGGGACCCCTTGCTTCTCACAGGAGGCCTCCCAATTAAAAAAACATCACATTCCACCCCTCCTACGGGTTTCAGTGTGATTTCTTCTTTATTTCTCTAGTTGTGGTACTTCATTCAGCCAGATTTCAGGCGGTTCTGAATGATGGTTATTCTGTATTTTAGTTGTAATTTTGATGTGGTTATGGGAGGCGGCGAGTACAGGCATTTACCTACGCTGCCATCTTTGTTCTCTCTCACAAGAGATAATTTAAATGGCCCCAATAAGTAATGAATTATGCTGCTATATAATAGCCATTTGGAGTCCAGTTGTGGAGACAGAGAAGAATGCTGGGTTATTAATTCTGGCCAATTATCAGTCAGTTTAAGCATGCATTTCCAATGATAGGGTGTGAGGAACAACTGAATCAAGAAAATGCAAGTCTGCGTGCAGATCTGGGTAACAGGAGTGCTACTTGGGTCTGACAAATGTTGAGATGTCAGTGCTCCTATATAATAATAGAGGAATATGCACATTGTCTGGGACGCCATAATGTCACAACCGCTCAGCAGGAGGCATGCACAGTAGAAGCAGGTGGGCGGGGACTGCCATCACCAGGAGGGCCTCCATGCAGCCCAGCCCGGGGTGGCCCCCGGCGGAGGTGCACGCAGGCCTGCCCAGCGCTAACGTGATGCTGCCTGCGTGCGTCCCCGCCCAGTTTATTAATAAATTTATATATTATTTTCATATACATTTTACTAATTTCCTTTCATCTCTGACACTTCTATTAGAGAAAGGGGAAATAGCAATATTAAAATATTTCCTCTAATTAATCCCCTTTTAATATGCACAAATTTCGTGCACTGGGCCACTAGTATAATTATAAGCCTTCAAAAATAACCATAAGACTACATGCCGGGGTGGGGTGAGGATGGAATGGGGGATGGGAAGGTATGGAAAGGAGGGAATCAAATTTAGTTAAGAAATCCTAAGTCAGGAAATAAAATAAGTTAATGGTAATTCACCCATCTTGCCTATGTGTAGTATTCAAAATACTGAGCTGCCCAGCCCAGCCTGGAGGGAACTGTGGCAGGACAGTTACATCCCATTATGATGCCGTGAGCATCACTAAATATAAAATACTAGGGGCCCGGTGCACGAAATTTGTGCACTGGGTGTGTGGGGTGGGGGAGTGTCCCTCAGCCCAGCCTGCCCCCTCTCACATACTGGGAGCCCTCAGGCGTTGACCCCCATCACCCTCCAATCGCAGGATCGGCCCCTTGCGAAGGCCTGACGCCTCTGACAGAGGCGTCAGGCCTGGGCAGGGGACCCTCATTTCCCCCCATCACTGGTTCTGCCCCCAGCCCAGGCCTGATGCCTCTGGCCCAGGCGTCAGGCCTGGGCAGGGGACCCCCAGACCCCTCCGATTGCTGGCTCTGCCCCTTGCCCAGGCCTGATGCCTCGGCCAGAGGCGTAGACCCCCATCACCCTCCGATCGCCTGATCGGCCCCTTGCCCAGGCCTGACGTCTCCACCAGAGGTGTCAGGCTTGGACAGGGGACCCCCATCTCCCCCTGATCACTGGCTCTGGCCTCCGCCCAGGCCTGAGGCCTCTGGCCCAGGAATCATGCCTGGGCAGGGGACCCCCATCTCCCTCTGATCGCTTGCTCCACCCCCCACCCAAGCCTGACGCCTCTGACCCAGGCTTCAGGCCTGGGCAAGGGGACCATCATATCCCCCCAATCCCCGGCTCCGCCCCCCACCCAGGCCTGATGCCTTGGCCAGAGGAGTTGACCCTCATCACCCTCCGATCACCAATCACCAGATCGGCCCCTTGACCAGGCCTGAGGCCTCCGGCATAGGTGTCAGGCCTGGGCAGGGGACCCCCAGCTCCCCGCGGTTGCATGCTCCGCCCCTGCCCAGGCCTAATGCCTCTGGCCTAGGCATCCGGCCCGGGCAGCGGGGACCCGCAGCTGCAGCAGCCCCACGATCGCGGGCTCCGCTTTAGGCCCAGGCAAGGGACCCCTAGCTCCCGGGACTGCCAGCTTCGACCGTGCCCAGCTCCCATCGCTGGCTCCACCCATACTTCCTGCTATCACTGGCCAGGGCGGAAAAGGCACCTGATTCGGCCCTGGGGCCGCCTTTGCCCTGCCCCCCAGCTCTTAGCTCCCCCCTGGGTTTCCGATCACTGTCAGTGGCAGGGGGCTTCTTCCTGCTTTCCCTTTCGCCTCCCTGCATTGTGCCTACATATGCAAATTAACCGCCATCTTGTTGGCAGTTAACTGCCAATCTTAGTTGGCAGTTAACTGTCAATCTTAGTTGGCAGTTAACTGCCAATCTTAGTTGGCAGTTAATTTGCATATAGCCCTGGTTAGCCAATGAAAAGGGTAGCGTCGTACGCCAATTACCATTTTTCTCTTTTATTAGTGTAGATGTCCCCTCTTCCTCCCAGGCACAGGAGCACCTGTGTCATCCCTTTAATAAGAAACAGGCTTAGAGATTACTTAGGACACTCTGCAAGGGAAGAGTCGATTTTGAACTCCAGTGTGCCTGGCTGTCTTTAAAGTGTATTAATTCTTGCAAGTTTAATCCTTTGAATGAGCCACATTTTCTACATTCCTTGATCATTTAAACCTGAATGCCCCATGCAAGTACCCTGCAGCTCTGGTGGTCAGACTATTTTCATTAGTCCCAGAGGCAGCACATCTGTGGGAGGTCAAAGAGGAAATAAGAGTTGACACAAGGATCCCTCATTAATCTCCAATAAAAATAGAAATTTCTCTGATTCTTTCAAAGCATTTTACGATTGTCTAGAGGCTAAAACTCTACCCCTTGTTACAAAATTATTGATGGGTAGACATTAGATATGCAACCCTCAATGTGAAATCTTTTTTGTTTAAAAAATATTTTTATTGATTTAAGAGAGGAAGGCAGAGGGAGAGAGAGATAGAAACATCAATGATGAGAGAGAATCATTGATTGGCTGCCTCCTGCACAACCCCAGCGGGGACTGAGCCCCCAACCCGGACATGTGCCTGACTGGGAATTGAAACATAACCTCCTGGTTCATGGGTTGAAGCTCAACCATGGAGCCATGCCAGCCAGGCTCAATGTGAAATCTTCAACATTGCCCTTTTAGCTGATTTTTGTGGCCTTGGAAAGGTTATAAATGAGAAGAATCACAGCTGCCCTATGGTCTAGAAGTGAATTCCGACCAGATCCACTCTACTTGTTTTGCCACATCTGTTCTTATTTTAGAGGACAAAAAGTTAAAAACAACCTTAGTTCACCATTATCCTTCACTACCAGGCTGGTTTTCTTGAGGGCAGGGCCGTATTTTGCCCCTTCCGTGCCCCAGGCCTGACCCTGTGATCAGCACACAGTAAGGCTTATAAACATATGCTGAATAGAACTGAACTTGGATGATTTAATCTATTTTAAAATATTTTTAAACACATTCAAACAAAAGTTATTCGCTTGTGCTCATTTCATTGTTTAATTATTGCATTCCATCCTTTGTGCAGTCCAATAAAGGAACAGCACACAGAACATACTTTGGCCAACAGCAAGATTAAAATAAAAGTTCCCTTAAATGTGATTTGTGAGGTCTCCCTTATTTAGCAGTAGGTCCTAAAGCCAAAGACAAGGCCACCTGACAATGGCAGGCCAGGCTGAGGGCTCTGCGCTTGGCCTCCGGCCTCACTCCCACACACCTGGCCACACCCAAACCCTGTTTAACACCACAGGGGAGAGGAAGGTCAGTTTTGAGTAGGGGACAAGATTTAAGTTGTCAGGGAAAGCCAAATGAGCAAATGAAAAATACATAAGAATTAGAAGCAGTTTAGATTTTATAACCTAAGGCAACTCACAATCTGTCCTCCAGAAAATGGCTATGAATGAAAACCCGGGATTTTCTCTTGGACAACCTCCGCCTACCATTACTTGGGAGGGATGAAAGCCCAGGCCCCAGTAGCACCTGGCCTTGGTTGAAGATGTGCTTCGTGGCTCACTAGGTGGGCTATTGTAGGTAATATTCAACTTCTCTGAGTTCCAGGGGCCTCCTTCCTAAAAGGGCATTGATGCGAAGGGGCTCTGGCTTAGAGGGTGTGGGAGGGGAAATGAGATGATCTGACCAGTGTGGACCTCAGAGGGCAAGTGCTCAGGGACAAGGCTCTGTAGCACTCGTCCCAGCACAGTCATCACAGCGCAGTGAACCGGCAGGTGAAGGGAGCCTTAGGCCTGGAGCCTCCTCTGTTTACTCTCCTTGAGCAGAGCACCCCCTGCTGTTAGTCCAAGGCGGTCTTCCCTGGTTCCCTCAGGACCTGGTCTGTGTTGGCAAGTCAGGGGAATGAGGCAGGATGGAGGTTCCCTTTGAATTCACCCAGGTCTCAAAACTAAGCATTTCTTCTAGAATAATATCCAAGTATTGCCTCCTCAGTTACAGAAGTACCATCAGGGCAGGATCCCCTTCTTGTCAGTGAGCCTGCACTGAGGGGCAACCAAGTGGTGACACCATTACCGGCAGTGCTTTAAGCTTGCAAGACCCTGGGGCCATCAAACAGACTGGATTTGCACTGTGGTTACTGCCTTTTTTTTATTATTTTTTTTTTAGTATCATTTTGCCAAGTGCTTGGTCAATATTAAATGTTGTTGCTATTTTATTCTTTCCATGTGGGTCACCCAAAACTCTAGTATTCTAACAGTGCAGGGAACACACATGGCCAGCGTGTCCTGTCACATGCAGAAAAGAGGGAGTCTCTAAGGGTATTTATGTGGGGCTGTGCCAGGACTGGAACTCAACTCACACAGGTGACTGGCTGCAGTGGGATGATGACCAGTACGTATGAGTACTTGCTGGGCAGGCCTCTCCTGAAGCAAGGTCCATGCATGGCATTTGGCATGAAGGGGAGGAGGGAGAGGCCAGAGGTAGGTTGATGAATCCAACACGGGAGAAAAGCTAAGGAGTAACAAACCGGAGAGTAGGCCCAAGAAACTTAGCAAGTAACCCTCCAGAACCAGTGGCCAGCAGAGGGCAGGGCATGTGTGTGCACAACTCCATGCCAGGGCTAGAGCTGAGTGACTACCTAAGCACAGGCTCTCACTCTCAAAGGGGTCACTGTATTGAGAACAACCACTTGAAGGTACTGAGGTAAGGAGTTATCATATGATAAAAATGAATATTTACAAATCCTATATAATAAAAGGCTAATATGCAAATTGACCAAACAGTGGAACAACCGGTCACTATGACGAACACTGACCACCAGGGGGCAGACACTCAATGCAGGAGCTGCCCCCTGGTGGTCAGTGCGCTCCCATAGGGGAGCACCACTCAGCCAGAAGTTGGGGTCACAGCTGGCGAGCACAGCGATGATGGCAGGAGCCTCTCTCGCCTCAGCAGCAGCTCTAAGGACCCGTCAGGGGATCTTTGATGTCAGTATTACTCGAGCCGGGCAGACCTTAGCCAGCAGTCGGACATCCCCCAATGGGTCCCAGACTGTGAAAGGGTGCAGGCTGGGCTGAGGGACCCTCCCACCCCCCCTCCCAGTGCACGAATGTTGTGCACTGGGCCTCTATTAAAGAAATAAAACCACTGACCTCAAAACATTTTTCTTTCTTTGCCTGGTGAAGCAGGCTTGCTATACCGGGAAGCAGAACTGGAAAGATGAATGTTTCCAAATATTCTTTGGGGGAACCTGAAACAAACAATAAGATGCCCAGCTGAAGATCCCAAAGGGCTGTCAACCTGATGGTCCTTGGGGGTGCAGTGAAGGAAACTTTATTCAGTGCAAAACAATTGTGATACAGCATAGCTGTGGGGCAGCCTGGGGCCAGGTCCCTTTCTGGCTAGACAGCTCTGCTCTGCACTGTTCAGGTGAGACATCTTTGGTGTTTCCACTCAGCTGGGGACACTCAGCCTTCTGTGTAAAGGGAAAGTGGGCTCTTAGAGCCAGAGGGGCTTCTATAGACAGAAGTCCCAGACCCTGATCCCTGATTGGTCTGTCCTCATGCAAATGAGGGATCCAAATCCTTGTCATTTGATTGGTCCAAAAGGCACTGCCCTGACTGGTCAGAATAGAGCTGGTCTGGTTGGTGGGCGATACACAGCTCCAGTTGGATGGGGAAAGCCTCAGTGCTATGGGTTGAAATAGGATCCCAGGAACTCCTTTATAAGGGTTAGCAGAAACAGCGCAGGTAGGCAGTTCAGGGTGGAGGTAGGCATTTCAGTGCAATCTTCTCCCTAAAGCATGGCTTGTGTGAGAGGCCCCTGTTTAGCAATGGTGGCTGGATTCTGCTTTTATCATTTGAGCCCAGTTAGTTATTGGGAACCCTTTTAGTAGGTGTCTTCTTTCTCAGGGCTTATGACCAAGTTAATCTGGGAGAAACATTTACTTCTGAACCAGAAAAAGAACTGTCCAGGAAATAACATGGCCTTCAGTATTACTTGAGGCTGCTGAGTGGGGCACTTCTGTAGTCCCATGAGGGTTCAGGCCAGGCACAGCCAGGCCAGTGAGGCTGGGGAAATGAGCACAGGATGTGGGGGGAACTAAAGTCAGAGAGGAACAGAGGGTACAGTGGAGAGAGCCCCATGGCCACGGTCATGATGGCGCTGATTGCCAAGGCCCAAAGCAGAGAGAACAGAACAAAGCAGTAGGAGAGGCCTGGCCCCAGGAGGCCCAGAAGAACTGGGGCGCAGGCAGGAGGCCTACGTCTCTGGCTTCAACCCACAAAGCAGGGCAGCATGGTATTTTCTTCTACTTCTCACATTTTTGCGCTTCTGTATTTAACACAGAATCAGAGTACGCTAGCTACTTATCATCATTATATTTCAACCTTAAAGATAAATCAATGGAACAAGGCCACTTCTTTTAATAATTAAAACAAGAACACATTTGTTATTTACGTAGTCTCTCTGTCTGTCCATCCCAACCCCACCTTGTGGTTTTGCAATGTTACAAACTCCAAACTAGGAAAGAGGAAATCTTCCTTACTTACAGGTTTTGGGATCAATTGTTTCCAATTTTATTTGAGTGCAAGGTATGTGTGAGTCTGTGGCCCATTGAGGAAACGGGTAACGGTGCTCTGCACTGAAACCACGGAAAAGTGTTTCTTCCATCGGTGAAACCTGCAGGAGTGGGGAAAATCAATTCATATAAATACAGTGGGGCCTTGACTTACGAGTTTAATTTGTTTCAAGACCGAGCTTGTTAAGGAGCTTGGTAACTCAAATTACTCTATCAACTCAATGCAAAAAATCGGCCGAGAGACAGCTGGTATCTCAAAAAACTCGTTAGTCGGGACAATCGTAAGTCAAGGCCCCACTGTAGCTTAAATAATTGCATTTTCTTTTATAACCTAACATAGGAATACAATTCTGCATCAGACTTTACGTTCTAGGGGGGCATATTAAGCACAAGTCTTAGATTTCTTCCCTCCTGAGACACATAAATGGCAAACGAAGAATACTCCTCTAATCGAAGAATACTAGGACCATCAGTGGATGAGAGATGTGCCAACATTTCCAGAAGAAACAGGAATTAAAGTTGTCATCAGGTAAGAGAGGGAAAGCAGCCACCCAGAATCCACAGTCTGAAACTGCCCGGAGGATGGGAGTCCATCTTCCCACCAGGATTCCCAAGGGCTTCATGCTCAGGGTTCAAGTCTTCAGAGGGTGAGAATGAAAAGGGGATGGTAATGAACAAGAGGGTTCAGTGAAAATCTGGCTGGGCCTCCACTGGTCTGCTGCCCACAGTTCCCCTCTGCTTGCTTCTGCCCCCTCAATATGTGTAAAGCTAGGCTCACAGCAGCATTTTCTATCCAGCTCTCCTTTCCAATGGCTCTTCTAAAAACAAATCTAAAAAACAGCCCTGGAAGGAGTAGAACTACTCAGGGTGCCATGCTCGTGGTCAAAAGATTAAAAAAAATTGACCATTCATTTGGAGGCTCCCTGCCTGCGGACCCTGAATAAAAGTCTTCCAGCGTCAGTCACTCCCCGTGAGCGCTCAGCCAGTGATTCTACTCACAGAACAGATGTATCTAGAAAACAAACCTATCTGCACAACAGTAGAAGAAAACCATACCAGCCAGATAGAAAAATCCACTCGGGTCCCCATTTTAAATTCTGAATAAACAGACAAAGCTTCCCACACAGATAAAGAACATTAACAGCATAAAGGACAAAGATCAGGATCTACAAAGAACAACTGACCTGGGAAGAAGCACAAATAATTCAGGGAAGGGACTGTGGTTAGTGTCTGCAGAGAAATGTGAGAAACAGTGCGTCCATAAAGCAAGAACAGGACGCCTTGAAAAAAGAACAATCCCAGGCCAAGACAGTTCTTAGACAAGGTTCTGTGACAGCAGCAGCTGTAGTAATGGACTGGAAATCTAGTCTTAGGTTTGGGTCCATTCCTGTGACTCTGCTGAAGTCCCTTCATCTCGCAGGGTCTTGCTTTATTTTAAACTCCATTAAGTTCCTATTTGCTCCAAGCAGACTGTGCAAGGGCCTCTTCCAGGCTGCTGTTCTCGCCCTCCTTCCTTAATGCAGGTGTCTTCTTGCCTGCTGGGGCACGCCTGGGGAAAACTGCGCTCTCTGCAACTGTCCCCAACATGGACATGTGGTGACTCCACTGTAAAGGCCTTTCTTACCCAGGATCTCATTTGAGCCACACAGAGCCACACAGTGAATTAGTCTAGGATTACCTGATCCATTTAACAGATGTGGAAACTGCGGCCTAAGAAGTTATGAAGTGCCCTTCAAGTCACACTGTTAGAAGCAGAGCTAGGACTGGCCCATGTTCCTGGTTCTAGCTCTAGTGTCTTTCCTAACTCATGACACTGTGTGACAGTCCCCAGCTATCAGTACTGTTCTCACTTGAGAGCTTTTCATTGAAGGCTCAGATGGGGCAATACTCACGGTAATCATGGCTTCTTGTTTGGTTTTGTATCCCTCTGGGAAGGGAGGCAGCTCAGCTTCATACTCTAAAAAGAGTGGGTGCAAACCATCAATTCCATACTCAATTGCAGTTTATGATGTAATTTTCTTTCCTCTAAGTAAAAATTCTTGTTTTATCTTGGTTGGGGTTTTTAGAAATGAAAAATAACTGGCCATTACAAGTTAATAATTAATGTGAAGTACCATATTTAAAATGAATGAGATAATTATTCACTTGTGTGAAGAGTCCAGGCTTTATGTAAAGAGTTTAAGACTTTTCCTGAGAGTACGAGTTTAGATTTTGACCCCAATTATGTAACTACAAGAGAATGAGGAGGGTCCTAGGAAGAAAACAGCATCCAGGGAGGAGAGGGGAGAGAAAAGGAGGAAAATGGGAGGGCAGGGCAGAAGCAGCAGCAGAGGGAAGACTCCTGTGCATAACTGGGGAAGCCAGCCCATAAGCCCTCACTACTCAGAGCACGGCCAGACCCAGCAGCACCTGCATCCCTGGGAGCTAGAAATCTGCATCTCAAGCCCGCCCCAGCCCTGCTGGACTTAACCAGCATTTAATAAGACCAGGGGGCTTGCACTGTACCCACAATGACGTTGGAGAAGTCCTGCTGTAAGCGCCAGCAGTGTCTCATCCTTGCAGCACGTTAGAATCACCTGGGAGCTTTTTGAAACTACTGTTTTGGCCCAATCCCAGAAATTTTGATTCAGTACTAGTAGGTCTGGGGCAAGAGCCTGGGAATCAGTGCTCTTAAAGTTCTCCAGGTGGTTCTCATATGCAGTGAGGTGGAGTACTACTGCCAGGTTTCAAGGCTGATCACAGCCCACCTGTTGGAGAGCTTCATGCACAGAACAGTCCACACGTGCTCTGCAGGTGACGCCGCTGAGAGAGGGCAGAAAATGCTCATGGTCATTTTAGTTACACCTCCAGGAAAGACTGACACAAGTATTTCTGGGAAGGTTAATGTCGTATAGTTGCTTTGCACTGATGAGAGAAAACAAAGTTTCTGGGCAAGAGGACATTAATGAAATATAGTTGTCCTGGACACAAGTTTTATTTCATTATCTAGTTCCTTAAAGGACAGTAGAGCATTTCTAAGCAAAAACATTTTTTAAAAAATTCCTAGGTAGCAGGTTGGAGACAAGTATACCAGGTGGCAGGTGATAAGCAATTTTGATTCCCAAAATAACAAATTATCACAAACTTCCTTAAAACAACACAAATGTATTATCTCAGCTCCTGTGGTCAGGAGTACTGAGACCAAGGTGTTGGCCCTGGCTGTGACCTCATCTGAGGGCTGGGTCCTCGGCAAGCGCCATGGTTGCTGGCAGGATTCAGTTTCTGTCAGTCTGGGTCCCCATTTCCTTGTTGTCTGTTGGTGAGGACTGCTCTCAGCTCCTAGAGGCTGCGCTCAGGGCCTTGTCACAGGGCAGTTCACGTGGTCATTCGCTCATTGCAGGCAAGCAGAAGTGTCTTCTGCTTCAATCTCTTAGTTGAGGTGCGCACCTGATTAGGTCAGGCCCACCTATAATGATCTCTCTAATTTAAAGTCAACTGATTACAGACTTAATTACTTCTGAAAAGTCTCTAAACAGCAATGTCTAGATTAGCGACTGATCAACTAACTGGGAGGTAAGTGCACTCAGTGAACAAAATACCGGCTCCTCCACAAAATACCGACTTCTGCGCATGGGCCACAAAGTTTCAATCGCACTGTACATGCACACCCACACGTGGTATTTTGTGGAAAAGCCACACTCAAGGGGCCAAAGAGCCGCATGTGGCTCGCGAGCCGCAGTTTGCCGACCACAGCACTAGGGGAATTTTTGGGGCTGGGCCACTAAGAATACTGCCCATCACAGTAGTTCTAGCTCTACCACTTTTTTTCCCTTTCAAACAAGCATGCAGATTCACCCTTTCCCCAACCTTTTGAGAATCACCAAAATAGTGTGAAAGCTATTTATCTGAACTTAAGATTTATACAGCTCTATAGCTTTATCTGATTACCAGAGCTTATAAGAGCTTGTAAGAAAATTCCAAATAATACAGAGATGTCATGTAAAGAGTATAAATCACACATAATGTCTTTACAACCAACAGCCTTTGTTAGATTTGGCATAGGTCCAACCTAATCTTTTCAATGTACTTACTAATATACATATGTAATACATTTATTTATTTTAGATCTATACTAGGTCAAATCATCCTAGAACCTGTAACAGTGTCCTTTTTCTTAACAACTCATACTACTTTTACCCTTTTTTGAAATTTGTAAAAATTAATCTCTTTAATAGACTGTGTGTTTTGTGACTAAATTACCTGGGTCTGTCTGTGCTCACCATCATATTCCCACAGAATACTTCTGAATGAATGAACCAAACAGTATGGAAAATTACTTTTGACCCTTGACCTACTGATTCATTCATTGATACTTACTGAGAGCCCACTATGTTGAATCTTTCAAGGCTGCTAAAGTATTATGTGCCACATTTATTCAGCCAGTGTACTCTTTTTAGTTGTTGTTAATCCTCACCTGAGGATATTTTTTCCATTGATATTTTAGAGAGAGTGGAGGGGTACAGAGAGAAGCATCGATTGCCTCCTGCACGCAACCCCGCCCCCCCACCCCCCCACCCCTGGGATCTAACCTGTAACCCAGGCACGGTTCATGTCTTTGACCAGGAATTGAAGCCAAGGCCCTTCTTTGTGCTGGCCGACGCTCTAACCATTGAGCAACATCACCAGGGCAGGGAATTTGCTTTTTAAATGTATATTTCCTAACAGAATGTAATACTTACCTCGAAGATAGGATTTCCCCCAAATCCTATTTCTCATGTTTGTTGTGAGAAACTAAATTTACTATGTTTGTTATAGAAAACTGCACTTGTTAGAATGTTTTAAGAAATTGGGCTTATTCCTCTAAGTTATAATAGTCATTAGTGTGCCAGTGTGTACAATTCACCATCTTGATCTCGTTAACTTCATGCTGTAACTCTATCAAGTCCCTTGTTTTTCAGAGAGCACCCTTCCTCTTTGCTTTCTCCCTACAGGCCTGTTTGACTAAAATAAATCTCACGATTCTAAAACACAATGCAAAGCATGTTTCTTTGTCAACAATAACACATATGTATTGAGCACTTCTAAAATGTCGGGCACATGCTGAGCTCCTCTGCACACACCATCCTGACCCTCACAACAGGCAGGTACAGGGTGACTCCTCTCATAGGTGAAGCTGGGCAGCTTCGCTAACAAAACACCGCTAGCAAGTTGTATCATGACGAGCTATTTGGCTCTGAAAATGGAAAGCTCTGGGGAAAAGACAGCCACAAAGCAACGTGCAAATATCTGACTGGATTCTTTAGGGTAGAGTGATTAGCACCAAGGAGCTAAGGACCAATGGGTACAAGATTTTCTGAATATAATGCAACGTATGCACAGAGAAGGAATGCGAGCACTGGATGGGTTAGAATGGATAGCCTTTGAGGGCATTTATCACTCTTGAGCCCACTGTTCTCTTCCTCCTCTGTATTTCCCACTTTTCTCAATTCATCATTCTCTCCGACCTGGACCCATATACTATGCATTCATTCTTTTTTCCACTCAACAAGCATTTGCTGACCCGTATGGTAGCCACTAGCCACAGGTGGCTATCTAAATTTATTAAAATTAAGTAAAATAAAAAATTCAGTTCCAAAACTGTACTAACCACATTTCAAGTGCTCAATAACTGCATGTGGCTAGTGGCTACCACACTGGAAAGTTCTACTGGACAGTGCTGTCAGATAGCTGAGGTAGTGATGGAGCCACAAGAATGAAAAAGCTGAGTTCTTGACCTTGAGGAGCTTACAGCCTGGAGCTGAGGAGCTTACATTACTTTTTTTTTGGTTTTCATTTGCTGATGTTTATTTCATTTATCTACAAAACTAGGGACCACAATAACAGAATTCTGTACGAATATAAGATAGAAATATAACATTAATTTGTTTTATTGGCCTAGTAATAAGCAACTAGATAGAGAAATGGGGAAAATATACTATTTTTAGTAGAAAAATATCTATAATTTTTTTTTCTCTTTTTATTAAGGTATTACATATGTATCCTTATCCCCCCATTCCCCCACTCATGCCCTCACCCCCCTGTTGTCTGTGTCCATTAGTTAGGCTTATATGCATGCACACAAGTCCTTTGGTTGACCTCTTCCCCTTACCTCTACTTTCCCCTACCTTCCCTCTGAGGTTTCACAGTCTGATTGATGCTTCTCTGTCTCTGGATCTGTTTTTGTTCATCAGTTTATGTTGTTCATTAGATTCCACAAATGAGTGAGATCATGTGATATTTATCTTTCTCTGACTGGCTTATTTCACTTAGCATAATGCTCTCCAGTTCCATCCATGCTGTTGCAAATGGTAAGAGTTCCTTCTTTTTTACAGCAGCATAGTATTCCATTGTGTAGATGTACCACTGTTTTATAATCCACTCATCTGCTGATGGGCACTTAGGCTGGTTCCAAATCTTAGCTATGGTGAATTGTGCTGCTATGAACATAGGGATGCATATATCCTTTCTGATTGGTGTTTCTGGTTTCTTGGGATATATTCCCAGAAGTGGGATCACAGGGTCAAATGGGAGTTCCATTAAAAAAAAAAAGATACATTACTTCTTCAGGGCTAACATTATTGAGCTCTTGCTGTCAGTTTTCTACTTTCTGTGACCATCCAGGTGCATCCTCCTAACACCATAAACTAGGTACCATCATTACGCTCACTTCAGCGAGAGAGTAACAAGTTAAATAACTTGACCAACGTACACGGGGTATTTTGTATAGCGCCTCATGATCAGGGGGATGTATGCAGGGCCGCAAAGAAGGCGGGGACCCATTTGGGGATCTTAGGGGAAGGTTAGAAGTGCAGAGGGATTAACCCCAAGTCTGCCTGGCCCATGCTCCTTCAGCATGTGGGCCACAGATTATCCACATCAAAACTCCCCCGGTGCGCATGCAAGGCAGGTTCCTGAACCCCGTTAGGAACTCTGTGGGCGGGTCCTGGGAACTCAGGTGTGAATGAACCTGTTCACTGAATAGGTTCGCGCATCCTGGTCCACACCGCCTGGCCATTGCACTGCTTCCGCCACTCGGCCCCACACTTGCCACCGACTGCGGATGGACGCTGGCGGCCGCGCCGCATAATCATAAGCAGGCCCTCCAGGCCTGTTTCCGGGGTATAAACGGGCTCCGCGGGTCAGCGGCGCGGCCGCCAGGGGGCCTCGCGCGTCAATCACCCCCGCGGCCCATCCCTGCCCCGCCCCGTCCTGGCCCCGCGGCGCCGCCTACCCTCGCAGATCCGCTCCCACAGGGTCCTGCCCGGCGGCTCCGCCGGCTGCTCGAGGGCCGCGGGGCACGCGGTGGGAACGGACTCCAAGGAGCCGGCCCGCTCCTCGTGCTGCGCGGCGCGGCTGCCCACCCTCCCAGGCGCCGCCATGGTTTCCACGGCAACCGCACTCCCGCCGGCCACGACCCGGAAGAACTGGAACGCGCGGGTGATGGGCCCGCATCTCAGGATCGATTTCCGGGTCACGGTGGAGGGTTCACGGTGGAGGGTGCACTGTGGCGGCCGAGCGGGGTGGCCTGCAGGTGAGGGCAACGACTGGGGCGGCGGAGAACCTCAGGGGCGGGGGGTGGGGGGACTCGCGCGGCGATCAGAGGACACAGCGGGCGGCCGGCACCCCAAGTCCACGCCTCCCAGCCCTCGGGGCGCCCGCCCGGCCTGAGGCCGCCGCCTCCAGGAAGTCCTCCCTCCTGGGAGCCGGCCCCCGCTGGACCCTCCCCTGGTGTCTGCGCGGAAGCCGTGGCGAGGCGGAGCCGTCGGGCGCCCAGCCTGACCCCCTGCACGCCTGCTTCCCGCTCGCGCTGTTTCGCCAGCTGCCGGCGTTGGGACCCAGGGCAAGTGAGTCCAAGCCTCGCTTTGCGGGCCTGAGCTACCCGAGAAGTTAAAAGCTTTTGCAGGAAGCGTTTGCGTTTGCAGGAGGCACGCTTCAGGCCCTTTGCTGGTCCTTGAAGGAGTGAAGACTTTGGGGATCCTCGGTGCTGGGGAGGGTGGGTGCCACGCGTTCTGTCGGCGGAGAGGAGGGTGCAGTGGACTCTCCCCGCGGCCCTTTGTGTTCATTAGGCGTCTGGGCCGCTCCTCCCTCCCAGGCGCTCTGGGCTCCCTTGACACCACCTGGGCAGGTTTGCACCTTCTCCCTTCCCTTTGCCAGCCCCTCTTCCTCTGCGCCCCGCCCCCCCTTAAATGTTGTTATTCCCTAAGGTTCTGTCTCAGACTCTCTGTTCGGCGCTTAATTATCATCCATGTATTCCAAAACTTATGTCGCTGGTGCCGGCCTCATCAGCCCTCAGCCTCATATATCCACCTGCGCACCCAACGTCTCCACTTGGGTATCTCAGGGCATCCGTTCAAACCAGCATGCCTCCATCTGCATCACCCCCTTCAGTTGCTTTGTCTCAGGGATTATTGCCAACACCCTGCAGTTACCAAGCTGGAAAACTTCTTCAGAAAGTTTCCTGACAATTGCCAGTCCAGGTTAGAAAACTTCCATTACCCTATTACCTGTTTCTAGAGGCCTGGTGCAGGACATTCGTGCACTCAGGGGTTGGGGGGTACCTCAGCGTGGCCTGCGCCCTCTGGCAGTCCAGGAGCCCTGGGCGGGGATGTCCAACTGCTAAGGGGGGGGAAAGGCTCTGGGCATCTGGCTGAGCGGCTCTCCCCCTGTGGGAGTGCACTGACCACCAGGGGGCAGCTCCTGCCTTGAACGTCTGCCCCCTGGTGGTCAGTGCGCATCATTGTGACCTGTTGTTCTGCCATTTGGTCAATTTGCATATTAGCCTTTTATTATATAGGACTAGAGGCCCGGTGCACAAAAATTTGTGCACTCGGGCGGGAAGGGGGGGTCCCTCAGCCTGGCCTGTGCCCTCTCGCAGTCTGGGACCCCTCGGGAGATAACGCCCTGCTGGCTTAGGCCTGGTCCCGGGTGGCAGAGGGCAGGCCCAATCCCTAGGTACAGCCCCTGGTTGGGCTCAGAGCAGGGCCAATTAGGGGTTTGGGGCGCCCCACCCTGTCACACACAGAGCCGCAGGGCGATCAGGGGGTTGGGGAGCTCCCCCGTATCAGGCACAGAGCAGGGCTGATCAGGAGGTTGGGGCGCCTTCCCCTGTCACGAACAGAGCAGTGAGGATAGGGAGGTTGTGGCCCCTGTCACGCACAGAGCCGCAGGGCGATCAGGGGGTTTGGGCGCTGCCCCCTGTCACGCTGATCCCAGTGCCAGAAGGCCTCTCGGCTCCGCTGATCCCGGTGCTGGGAGGCCTTGCGGCTCCGCTGATCCCGGTGCTGGGAGGCATATTACCCTTCTACTATATAGGATAGAGGCCTGGTGCATGGGTGGGGCTGGCTGGTTTGACCTGAAGGGTGTCCTGGATCAGGGTGGGGTTCCTCACTGGGGTGCCTGGCCAGCCTGGGTGAGGGAATGATGGCTGTTTGCAGCTGGTCACACACCCTTCAGGGTGGGGGTCCCCACTGGAGTGCCTGGCCAGTCTGGGTGAGGGGATGATGGCTGTTTGCAGCTGGTCACACACCCTTCAGGGTGGGGGGTCCCCACTGGGGTGCCTGGCCAGTCTGGGTGAGGGGCTGAGGGCTGAAGCTCCCAACTGCTCCTTTTTTTTTTTTATTCTGGGCCATCTTTAGCTCTGGCTCCAGCTCTGAGGCCTCTGCTGCTGAAAGCAGGTATGTGGTTTGTTTGGGTTCTGTAATCAAAACAATGTATAACTCCAGCTCTGAGATCCCGGCTCGCTGAAAGCTGGTTTCTGGGGTTTTGTTTAGCTTCTATATTTGTTACAATGTTTCGAACTGCAGGCTCAGAGGCCGGCAAGGCAGGCAGGGAACGTTGGTTTCCTCTGTCACTGAAGCAAGCAAGCCTCATGTTAGTTTCAAGCTGCCTGGCTAGGGCCGCCATCTTGGCTGGCACTTAATTTGCATATCACCCTGATTAGCCAATGGGAAGGGTAGCGGTCGTACGCTAATTACCATGTTTCTCTTTTATTAGATAGGATTACACCCCTTTTCCTCCCACACCTACTTGCTTGTTGATGGCAGGTGTTTCATCTTGTTCACCTTTGTATCTTCAGGGTGCATCCCTCATTCAGTGAGTACACATGAGCACCTGTTATGTGCCAGGTACAGAGTTAGGCTCTGGGAGTAGAGACAGACCTGGCTTTATTGTGCTTTGCTTTATTGCACTTCACAGGTGTTGTGTTTTTACAAATTGAAGGCAACACCCTCCACCAGCAAAAAGGTTGCTGCTTGCTTTATGGTGCTGCTCCCTTCATTACAGTGGTCTGGAACTGAACCTGCAAAGGCCTGCCTGCCCACCAGCAAACAAGACAGGAGTGAATGAGTGGGTGTGCCCTGTCTCTCGGGTGCTCGGGAGCTGTTATAAACGCACCTGAGCTCTGCCTCAGGCCTGGCAGGTCCAGTGCGAGGCCCTGGGCTCTGATGCCGGAGAGCCACAAGCTGAGAAGCTCCTGGCCTTGCCCTCCCACTGTCCAAACCCCCCGTGAGGGCACATTGTTTCTGGCTTCTGGGTTATCCAGGGAACAGCAGGAACTGGGTGCTGACTAGAGAGAGAAATAGCCCAGCCAGAAGCTGAAATGTGTTGAGGGCACCAGCCCCTTCTCACAGGCACCTCCTTGACATCCCTCCCCCCTCCCCCAAATGCTGGGAACTCTAGGTTGCTGTGTGTCACCTTCAGTCACTAAATGTGAGAAATTTACTTGAAAATTAAGAAGCTTGCAGGCTGGATGTCCTCATTCTTCACCACTCCACCGCGATTAAGTTCAACCCCTCTTTTATGGATGGGGAAACTGAGGCCTGAAGAAGCCACTGGCTATGAGGCAAGAGTACCAGAGTCACCACTTGAACTCTAACTGGAGTTCTTCTCACCATACCTCGCTGCTGCTCTTATTACGAGTTACAGGGAAGTAATAGGGATAATAAGTCAATGGAGTGCAGGTTGGGGGAATTAGTTTCCAGACATAAAGCGGAAGAGCTGTTTAGATGAACCAAGTTAACGGGTTAATTTTTCCACAGTCACTGCGGTGGGAATGGGCAAGAAGGACTGGCCTCAGGGTTACCATGCCCTTCACCCATAAAAGGGGAGCCCTTGGAGGCAGTGCCTGATTTTTCTGGTTTGATTGCAGTTCTACCCTCTGGCAGGCACAGGGTAGAGCAGTTGGTAATTTCTGTTGAATGACCAGGCTTAAAGACTCGAGGAGAAGGGGGTTAGGAAAAGAGTCAACAATGTAGCAAGCACTGTCCTGGGGTTGTTTTCTTTATTCTTTGCTACAGCCCTTTGAGAAGTGGTATTTTCCCCATTTTCCAGATGGGGAATTAAAACTCAGGGAGAATAGGTGAATGACTTAAAGTAATTGGTTTGGATTTGAGCCTGGGGCTGAGTGAATTTTGGCTCCATTCTACTTCTTTGGCCATATTTGCCCAGGCTCTACAAGAATCATGCCCATTTTCCCATTCCCTACCATTTCAGACCATCCACGCAAAGAAACATGACTTTTGGCAAGACCTAGGTGAATTGTACACAGGCTGGCGTGGTGTAGGTATAACTTGTACCTTTTTTTTCTTTTTCAGGAATGATCACCAAGACCCAGATAGGAGACCGGGGCCTTCGGCTTCCAGAGAAAAACAAGAAGAAGAAGGTGGTGGTTAAAGAACCAGAGGCTCAGTACTTGGTTTTGAACAGTAACAGTTATAACACTGAGGTCTGTCCCACCACAGCCACATCACCCACGAAGAGTGGGATCCAGGGCCAGGCACCCGAGACCCCTCTGGTGAAGAAAAAGAAGAAGAAGAAGAAAAAGAAGGAGTACAGCACTGTCTGTGAGGAGCATCGAGAACCTGAGACCACGTTCCGTGCCAGGCAGACAGAGACGTCTCCCAGCCCCAGGACACAGGCTCTCGCTCCACCCAAGTTCCTCAATGGGGAGAAGAAAAAGAAGAGGAAGTCCTCATGGCCTCTGGCTCTGTCTCCTGGTGTGAGGGTGAAGACCTCCCTGGACCCCAGACAGGTCGAGGAAGTGACCAGAGTTGGCAGAAAGCTCAAAAAACACAAGAAGGAGGGAAAGGCCCAGGAGGTGGCAGCCTTCTCGGCCAGGGACGCCCTGCATGCAGGCTCAGTGGGAAAGAATGACCAGCAACGGGCAGCCTTGGGGCAGAAGAGGAGGCAGGGAGGCCCCAGGGAACACAACGTGAACCAGAAGAAGAAAACGAAAACCCACCAGGAGGAAGACACCTCCCTTGACCACCCCAAGCCTTCCAGGTCCCTGGAGAGCAGTCCTAGGAAAAGATGTGCAAAGAAGCCAGTCAAAGTTGAGGCTTCAGAGCACATCGCGGCAGGAGACAGCCTCAAGGCCCCTGCGAAGAAGAAAACGAAACCCGCCGAAAGGGCCGGGGAGCCAGGCCCTGAGGAGCCAGCTCTGAAGAGGAAGAAGAAGAAGAGGAAGGGGAGCAAAGCAGCAGAACTTTGGAAGGAGGTAGGTTGTCCTTCAGGGTGGAAGTTGGGAGTGTGTGTGTGTGTGTGTGTGTGTGTGTGTGTGTGTATGCATGCGCACGCGCACTCAACTTTTTAGTGTCAGAACCTTCTTTAAACTGACTTAAGCCAGAAGAGGGATTTATTGACATGTGCAACTGACTTTCTGAGAGGTGAGTCTGGCCTAAGAGGAGGGGCTCCGTTAATACTGACTGAAGGACGAACCCCGGGAGCTGGGTCAGCAGGAAGGTGTCTGTAGGCCTGTGCTCAGCTCTACCAGATGCAATTGGGAAGGGCTGTGTCATTACAGAGGACCAGGGGGAAGGGGGCCGGCCTGAGTTCTCACCGTCAGAGTCCCTCAGAGGCTGAGGCCAGTGAGCACAGCCATGCCAGAGAGGCAGCCAGCGAGGATGTCCCCTGGGAGCTGAGACCTGTGAGGGCTTCGGCCTTTCGTGCAGCTGAAGCAGCAAGCACAGAGGCCCTGGCAGAGCACAGAGGCTGGGGTGGCGGGGGCTCCGTGACAACCATGGAGGCCGCAGAAGTCTGGATTTTGTGCAGGTAAGATGGAAGCCCTAGGAGTCTTGGGGAGTGGTGACATATTCTGACTGAGGTTTTTTTAAAGAAGATAGAGTTGACATAAAGTTGTGTATGTTTAAGGTGTACAGCGTATTCTGATTGAATTTTTAAAGCTCACCTGAGTTGCTTATGGGATGGACCAAGGTTGGGGGTGGGGAAGCAGGAGTTAGACACTCATGGTTTTCTAGGCAGGTGAGAAGGCAGCAGCCAGGACCTGTGAGTGGGGGTGGGCGGTATACAGGAGAATTTAGTAGGCTTGTGTTTGCTGGCAGCCCCACTCCCCACACCCATCAGGACCCTGAGCCCACCTCTGCATTTCCTGACCCTTGCTATGTGCCCCCTCTCCCCTCCCACACACACACACCATCGATGGGGCCCTTGGCCTCTCACTGGTTTGGTGTCACCCTGGGAGGTCAGGTGACTTGTGGCAGGAAAGGTCATGCACCTAGCCTGAGTTGAGAGACCTAGGTTAGTGTCAGCCCTGCCCCTGATCTGTGGGGGTGACCTCATGATAGTCACTCTACCTCTTTGAACCTTAGTTTCTTCATCTGTCAAATAGGTCAGTGCCATGGTTTTGAGGGGAGAATCATAGAAGAGAAAGGTGTCAGATATTCTGTAGGTGATGGGGTTTGGGGTGGTGCTGGGATCTTGGGTCTTTTCTGGAATCTGTCATGATCTCACCCTGCAGGGCTACTGGGGCAGAGGCCAGCAGATGCTTGGCTCTTACTCCCTTTGCTCTCCTGTGCAGGAGCCTGACACAGACTTAGAGGTGGTGCTGGAGAAGAAAGGCAACATGGACGAGGCACACATAGACCAGGTATGGCCCCATCCTCATCCCTCTCCCATGTGTCTTGCCACGCCGCTCCTATCAGGCCACAAGGTCCTGGTCTTGGAAGTGCCCACGACTCCAAAGGCTGCCAGGCCAGCTTCCATGGTCCACCTTCCATGCGCGGAACTCTGCCTTCTCCATGTCGTGGTGGGAGTCCCTCACTGCCAGCCTGGCTGCAGGCCAGCTGGTGATTCAGAGCCTCAGGGTGAGGCTCTCCTCCGTGCTCACTGCAGGGCTGGGAAAAGGGCTAGCATCCTTGAGAAGCATCCTTTGGTCTTCGCCTGTATGAGGGTCAGTGAGGTTAGTGACTGCCCTAAGTCACCTCGTTAGTAATGGGTGGTTCTCAACCTTCCTAATGCTGCGACCCTTTAATACAGTTCCTCATGTTGTAGTGACCCCCAACCATAAAATTGTTTTCGTTACTTCATCACTGTAATGTTGCTACTGTTATGAATCATAATGTAAATATCTGATATGCGGGATGTATTTTCAGGGGTCGTGACCCACAGGTTGAGAACCGCTGGCTAAGGCCAAGTCTCTGTGGTTACTTTGCTGTACTGCCAGGGTTGTGAAATACCCCAATTCCAGAAAGTCTAGCTCCCACTTACTTATCAGGAGATTGGGGCTAGGCAGGAATGGATGCTGGCCCACACCAGAACCACTTCTCTCAATGCTCCCAAACTGAAGCCAGGAGGTGCATCATGTGGGCTGGTGCACCCAGCTTTTTTTTATTTATTATTAAATATATTTTTATTGACTTTAGAGAGGAAGGGAGAGGGGGAGAGAGAAACATTGATTGGTTACCTTCCATATGCACCTCAACCGGGCATTAAACCTTCAACCTGGGTATGTGCCCTGACCAGGAATTTAACCAGCGACCTTTCAGTGCATGACCTTTTGGTACATGGAACTACACTCAGCCAACGGAGCCACACGGACCAGCTTTTTATTTATTTACTCGAGGCCTAGCGCACGAAAATTGGTGCAATTGGGAGGTGGGGGTGGAGGTGGGGGGTGGTCCCTCAGCCCTGCCTGCGCCCTCTTGCAGTCCGGGAGGCCTCAGGATATCCGACTGATGGCTTAGGCCCGCGCCCCATCGCCGTCCCCTCCCTCTGCCCACTGGCCTGGTGCCGCCTGCTCACCTGTCCCCCCACCCCCCACCCGCCAAGCAATCTGTCCACTGTTGCAGTCAATTTGCATACTACACTTTTATTATATAGGGTTTTTATTGATTTTAGAGAGGGACTGGGAGAAAGAAACATCAATGATATGAGAGATAATCATCTATTGGCTGCCTCCTGCATAACCCCCACTGGGGATTGAGCCTGCAACTCAGGCATGTGCCCTAGCCTGGAATTGAACTATGACTTCCTGGTTCATGGGTCAACACTCAACCATGGAGCCACACCGGCCACACTGTACCCAGCTTTTTTTTTTTTTTTTTTCCACTCATCTGTTGATGGGCATTTGCATGGCTTCCATATATTGGCTATTGTAAATAATGCTGCATTGAATATAGGGGTGCATATATCTTTTCAAATTAATGTTTTGGATTTCTTCCTATACCCAGAGGTGGAAATGTTGGGTCAAAAGGTAGTTCTGTTTATTTTTTATTTATTTTTTTTGTTAATCCTTCCCCAAGGATATTTTTCCATTGATTTGTTTTAGAGAGAGTGGAAGGGAGGGGGAGAGATGGAGAGAGAGAAACATCAGGATAAGAGAGACACATCAATTAGTTGCCTCCCACATGCACATCTCCCCCCTCCACACACCCCCTACCGGGGCCTGGAATCGAGTCTGCAACTGAGGTACCTGCCTTTGGGATTGAACCTGAGACCCTTCAATCCCTGGGCCAATGCTGTATCCACTGAGCCATACTGGGTAGGGCGAGATCTGTTTTTAATTTTTCACCAACAACTGTTTGTTAATTTATTGATGGTAGCCATTCTGGCACTTGTGAGGCGATAGCTCATTGTGTTTTTAATTTGCATTTCCCTAATGATTGCATTTAATTTGCAATATTACTATGTCCATATGTCCTCTTTGGAGATGTGTCTATTCAGGTCTTCTGCCTATTATGTTTTAATAAATTGATTAGGGTGACATTGGTTAATAAAATTACACAGTTTTTAGGTGTACAGTTCCATAATACATCATCTGTATATTGTGTTGTGTATTCAACACCGCAAGTCAAGTCTCTTTGTGTCACCATTTATTCCCACTATACCCTCTTCTACCTTCCCTGATCCCCCTTCTCTCTGGTAATCACCATATTGTTGTGTGTTGTGTGTGTCCATGAGTTGTTTTTTGTGTTGTTATTTTTATTAATCCCTTCCCATTTTTCACCCGGCCCAGTAACCCCTCTCAAAATGAGTGTTTCTATTTTGTTTCATCAGTTTATTTTGTTCATTAGATTCCACATATGAGTGAGATCATATGGTACTTGTCTTTCTCTGACTGGCTTATTTCTGTCAGCATAATGCTCTCCAGGTCCACCCACTCATTCACAAAGGGTAAAATTTCCTTCTTTTTTATGGTCAAGTAGTATCCATTGTGTAAATATTTCACAACATTTTTATCCACTCATCTACTGATGGGCACTTGGGCTGCTTCTAAATCTTGGCTGTCCTATATAATAAAAGGGTAATATGCAAATTGACCCTAAAGATGGAACGACCAGGAATGACTGGTGGCTATGTTGTGCACTGACCACCAGGGGGCAGACGCTTAACACAGGAGCTGTCCCCCTGGTGGTCAGTGTGCTTCCACAGGGGGAGTGCTGCTCAGCCAGAAGCCGGCTTATGGCTGGCCAGCACAGCAGGGGTGGCGGGAGCCTCTCCTGCCTCCCTGGCAGCACTAAGGATGTCCAACTAATGGCTTAGGGCCTAAGCCATTAGACATCCCCCTAGGGTCCTGGGCTGCCGCAGGGCATTGGCTGGGCTGAGGGACACCCCCCCCCCAAGTGCACAAATTTTTGTGCACCGGGCCTCTAGTTGTAAATAACACTGCAATGAACATAGGGGTGCATATATTATTTTGAATTAGTGTTTCAGGTTTCTTCAGATACATTTCCAGAAGTGGAATAGCTGGGTTATAAGGTAGTTTTTAACTTTTTTGAGGTAACTCCATACTGCTTTCCACAGTGGCTGCACCAGTCTGCCTTTCCACCAACAGTGTACTAGGGTTTCCTTTTCTCCACGTCCTGGCCAACACTTGTGTGTTGATTTATTGATGGTAGCCATTCTCATTGTAGTTTTAGTTTTCATTTCTCTAATAAATGACATTTAGCATCTTTTCATGTGTCTCTTGACCATCTGTATGTCCTCTTTGGAGAAGTGTCTGTTCAGATCCTTTGCCCATTTTTTAATTGCATTGTTTGTTTTTCTGGTGTTTAGTTGTATAAGTTTTTGTAAATTTTGGATATTAACTCCTTATCAGGTGTATCATTGGCGAATATGTCCTCCCATTCAGTGGGTTGTCTATTCATTTTGTTAATGGTTTCCTTTGCTGTGCAAAAACTTTTTTGTTTAATATAGTCCCATTTGTTTATTTTTTTTCTTTTGTTTCTCTTGCCTGAGGTGATAGAAGAAAAATATTTCTATGAGAAATATCTGAGATTTTGCCGCTTGTGTTTTTTCTGGTATTTTTATGATTTCAAGTCTGGCATTTAAGTCTAATTCTTTATTAATTTTATTCTTGGGTATAGTGTAAGAAGGTAGTCTAGTTTCCAATTTTTTGCACATACCTGTCTAATTTTTCCCAGCACCATTTATTGACTAGATTATCTCTATCCCAGCCTCCTTTGTTAAATAATAATTGGCTATAAAGGCATGGGTTTATTTCTGGAATATTTTGATAGGAATTGCTTTGACTTTATAGATTGCTTTGTGTGATATGCACATTTAAACAATATGAAGTATTCTCGTTCATGAGCATAGTATATTCTTTTCTATGTGTCTTCAGTTTCTTTTATCAATGCCTTAAAGTTTTCAAAGTACATAGCTTTTACCCCCTTGTTTAAATTTATTCTTAGGTAATTATTTTTATGCAATTTAGATGGGATTCTTTTCTTAACTTTCTGATATTTCATTATTAGGATATAAGAATGCACAGCTTTCTGAATACTGATTTTGCATCCTGCAACTGTACTGAATTCATTTATTCTAATAGTTGTTGTTGTTTTTCTATCTTCATCTGAAGATATGTTTCTTGATTTAGAGAGGGAGAGTGAGGGCAGGGGAGAGAAAGAACACCATTGTGAGAGAGAAACATCAGTTACCTCCCATACTCGCCCTAACTGGGGATCAAACCTGCAACCTAGGTATGTACCCTGACTGGGAATCAAACCTGCTACCTTTTGGTGTACAGGACGATGTTCCAAGTAACTGAGGCCACCCAGCCAGTGCAGTTCTAATAATTTTTTAATGGAATCTTTAGGGATCTCTCTATATAACATCCTGTTATCTGAAAATAGCGACAGTTTTACTTTTTTTTAACTTAGAAGTCTTTTATTTCTTTTTCCTGTCTGATTGCCATGCTAGGACTTCATATACTATATTGACTAAAAGTGAGGAACCTGGGTTTTCCTGTCTTCTTTCTGATCTGAAAGAAAAAGATGTCTGGTTTTCCCCTTTAAGTGTGAAATTCCTTGTGGGTTCTCATATGTCACCTTTATTTTGCTGAGATCTACTCCCTCCCTCCCCATTTTGATGAGAGTTTTTATCATAAATGGGTATTGAATTTTGCCAAATGTTTTTACTTACCTATCGATATGATCATGACATTTATTTTTCATTGTATGTCTGGCATATCACATTAATTGTACCACCCTTGCATGCTTAGAATGAATCCCATTTGATCATTGTATATGATGTTATTAATGTATTGTTGAAATTAGTTTGCTAATATTTTGTTGAGGATTTTTTTTAGATAAAAGAATGAAGATGTTATTAAAAATAAAGTGACTTCTTTTTCTAGGCTCATTCGTCTTTTTAAATTGAATTTATTTAATTAAAATGGGGGACATTGGTTAATAACATGTTGAGGGTTTTTGCATCTATGTTCATCCAGATATTGGCCTTGTAATTCCTTTTTGTTTTTTGTATCTTTGGTTTTGTTATCAGGGTAATGCTGGTCTTATAAAATGAGTTTTGGGAGCTTTCCCTCCTCTTCAGTTTTTTAGAATAGTTTGAGAAGGATAGGTATTAATTCTTTCTTAAATGGTTGGTAGAATTCACCTGCGAAGCCTTCTTTACCAGGACATTTTTTTTTTTTTTTTGGACATTTAATTACGAATTGGAGTTTCCTCAAAAAACTGAAAATGGAACTCCCATTTGACCCAGTGATTCCACTTCTAGGACTATATCCCAAGAAACCAGAAATACCCATCAGAAAGGACATATGCACCCCTATGTTCATAGCAGCACACTTTACCATAGCTAAGATTTGGAAACAGTCTAAGTGCCCATCAGCAGATGAGTGGATTAAAAAACTGTTGTACATCTACACAATGGAATAATACACTGCTATAAAAAAAGAAGGAATTCTTACCATTCGCTACAGCATGGACAGAGAGCATTATGCTAAGTGAAATAACCCAGTCGGAGAAAGATAAATATCACATGATCTTACTCATTTGTGGAATATAATGAACAACATAAACTGATGAACAAAAATAGATCCAGAGACAGAGAAGCATCAAACAACTGTCAAACTTTAACGAGAAGGCAGGGGAGGTGGTGGTGGTGGTGGTGGGGTGTGGGCGGGGGGTAAGAGCTCAACCAAAGGACTTTGTATGCATGTATATAAGCATAACCAATGGACACAGACACTAGGGTGTGAGGGCATGTTGGGGAGCGGTGGGGGAGGCCGGGGAGAGGTCAATGGGGGAAAAGGGAGACATGTAATACTATATGTAATACTTTAAACAGTAAAGTTTTTAACAAGGAAAGAAACAAAAAACTAGATTTAATAAATGAATTAGGCAATGTAGCAGGATACAAAATTAACACCCAGAAATCTATGGCATTTTTATACACCAATAATGAACTCTCAGAAAGAGAAACTTAAAAACAAATCCCATTTACTGTTGCAATAAAAATATTAAGATACTTAGGAGAAAACTTAACCAAGGAGTTAAAAGACTGTACTTAGAAAACTACATGACACTGAAAAGTGAGAGATGAAGATATTAACAAATGGAGCAATATACCATGTTCATGGATTGGTAGACTCAACATTATTAAAATCTCCATACTACCCAAAGCAATCCATAAATTCAGTGCAATCCCTAATAAAATACCATTGGCATAGTTCACAGATTGAGAACAAACACTCCAAAAATATATGCGGAACCAAAAAAGACCCGGAATAGCCTCTTCAATCTTTGGAAAGAACAAAGTTGGCGGAATCACAATACCAGATGTTCCAAGCAATTGAGCCACCTGGTCAGGCCAGGGGCTTGTCTTTTTTACATTCTTTGTTGTAAAGTCTATTTTGTTTGATATGAGTATTGCTATCCCAGCTTTCTTTTTATTCCTCCTCTCACGGAATATCCTTTTCCATGCCTTCACTTTCAGTCTGTGTCTTTCAATCTAAAGTGAGTCCCTTGCAGTGGGCATATACTAGGTAGATGCTTCTTGTTTTCTTATCCCTTCTGCTGCCTCCTGTCATTTTGTTGGAGCCTTTAGTCTACTTGCACTTAGCATAATTATTGATAGGTGTGTGCTTATTGCCATTTTTTTGGTTGTTTTTGTTCTCTAGTTTCTCTCTTGATTGCCTTTGATTTCCTGGTTTAATTCAGTGTTTTATTTGGGTTCCTTTCTTTTCATTTTTTTCCCCAGTATTTTTTTTAGGTTTTTGGTTTGTGGTTACCATGAGGTATATATTATGTAAATACAAATATAAATGTAAGAGATACATCAATCAGTTGCCTCCTGAATGTACCCCGACTGGGGCCAGGGATGAATGTGCAAACCAGGTACATGCCCTTGACTGGGAAGTGAACCCCTGACCATTCAGTGCGTGGGTCAACACACTACTGAGCCACACCAGCCAAAGGTTTTTGAATTCTTTTTTTTTTAATTAAATCTTTATTGTTCAGATTATTATATTAGTTACTCTTTTTTCCCACCATAACTCCCCTCCACCCAGTTCGCACCCCACCCTCCACCCTCACTCCCCACCCACTGTCCTCATCCATAGGTGCACGATTATTGTCCAATCTCTTCCCTCACCCCCACGCCCCATCCCCCTTCCCCGAAGAATAGTCAGTTCATTCCCTTTCTATGCCCCTGATTCTATTACAATCACCAGTTCATACTGTTCATCAAGTTATTTATTCACTTGATTTTTAGATTCACTTGTTGATAGATGTGTAGTTGTTGTTCATAATTTTGTATCTTTGTTCTTCCTCTTCTTAAAGGATACCTTTCAGCATTTCATATAATACTGGTTTGGTGGTGATGAACACCGTTAGCTTTTTCTTATCTGTGAAGCTCTTTATCTGGCCTTCACTTCTGAATGATAGCTTTGCTGGATAAAGTAGTCTTGATTGTAGGTTCTTGGTATTCATCACTTTGAATATTTCTTGCCACTCCCTTCTGGCCTGCAAAGTTTCTATTGAGAAATCAGCTGACAGACGTATGGGTACTCCCTGGTAGGTAACTGATTTTCTTTCTCTTGCTGCTTTTAGGATTCTCTCTTTGTCTTTTGCTCTTGGCATTTTAATTATGATGTGTCTTGGTGTGGTCCTCTTTGGATCCCTTTTGTTTGGGGTTCTCTGCGCTTCCTGGACTTGGAAGTCTATTTCTTTCACCAGGTAGGGGAAGTTTTCTGTCATTATTTCTTCAAATAGGTTTTCAATATCTTGCTCTCTCTCTATTTCTGGCACCCCTATAATTCGTATGTCGGTACACTTGAAACTGTCCCAGAGGCTCCTTACACTATCTTTGTATTTTTGGATTCTTTTTTCATTTTGCTTTTCTGGTTGGGTGTTTTTTGCTTCTTCGTATTTCAGATCTTTGACTTGATTCTTATGATCCTCTGGTCTGCTGTTGGGAGTCTGTATAATATCTTTATTTCAGTCAGTGTATGCTTAATTTCTAGTTGGTTCTTTATCACAACATCGAGGGTTTCACCAGTCTTCTTGAGGATCTCACTACATTTATCGGCGGTCTCACTATTCTTCTTGAAGATCTCACTACATTTATCGGCGATCTCACCAGTCTTTTCGAGGGCCTTATTAAATTTATCGGCGGCTTCTAGACAGTTCTTTAAAGACCTTAAAAGTGTGGTTTTGAACTCTATATCCAGCAGTTTGCTTTCCTCCAATTCTGTTGTTTGTGTCCTGTTTCTTAGTCTCAGCATTTTTTATGCTTCGCTGTGTCGATAGAGTGCCTTTCTGTGCTAAGTGTCCGAATTATCTGAGGTAGACACTCTAGGTGCACCCCCTTGTGGGCTTTGTGCACAGTCTTGTTGTAATTAAGCCTTGATTGTTGTAGTTATCACTGTGAGAAATTGACCTCCAGGCCAATTGGCTGAGAGAATCAGCTGTGTCTGCAGTGGGAGAACTTCTGTGCTGGTGACACCCCTCTGGGGCTAGACTTGCTTCGATGGGGCTTTGGTGCTCACTGAGTCTGCCCCCTGAGTGTGTCTTTTAAGGTTCCACGGAGCTGCAAACTGGATGGTCCCACTCTGACCTCTGGGCTTCCTGGCTCCTTGATCTCTAGGGAGGTGCTAATCTAGCCTTTGCCTGAGGCTATCCAGCAAAAGTCTCCCTGCAGGGCTTGGGTGGGGCCGGGGCGGGCGGAGCGAGCAGTTATGGCTGCTCTCAGTCTTGCCCTCAGAGGCTCTGCTTCTCAGTGTCCCAGTAATCGCTGCAAGCCCCTCGGAGAGAAAGCTGCCCTATGGTTCTGAACGATGCCAGACAGTCCCGCTTCTCCCGTATGAGTCTGGGTCCCTAGAGACTCGCCCGGAACTGGAGCTCAGAGCCTGAGACTCCATCCCGATTGAAAACGACAACCACGCCCTCAGCCGCCAGCCCGCTCCACATGCACTCCATACCTTAGTATTTTACTTCAGCACCGCGCCTCCTCTGAGTCTCGGTATGCTTTTCTCCTTCCTCCTAGTTGTAGAACTTCCACTCAGTCAGCCTTCCTGTGGTTCTGGATGATGTCCGTTCCGTCTTTTAGTTGTATTTTTGAAGTGGTTGTTCAAGGCAGCAAACTCCGGTGTTTACCTATGCCGCCATCTTGGTTTCTCTCGGTTTTTGAATTCTTTATCAGGCAAATTACTTATCTCCATTTTATTAGCATCTTTCTCATTCTTTCATTTGGGGCATATTCTTATACAGGCAGACCTCGGGTTATGTCACCATCTCCCATCTAATCTAATAAAAGAGAAACATGCAAATTGACCGTACCTCCGTTATGCCCCAAGCCATGCCCACCAGCCAATCAGCAACTATAGGCAGATTAACCCAACCAAGATGGAGCAAGCAGGAGGCTTGGTTGCCCCGGCGATGGAGGAAACCAAGCTTCCCGCCTGCCCTGGCCGGCTGTGGCCTCTGCTCAAGGCAACAAAGTTTCAATTATAGAAGATAAATAAGTCCCAGATACCTGCTTCCAGCCAGCCTCCACTGGGAGCCTGCAAACAGCCATAAGCCTCTCACCCAGGATGGCCACACCCTCATGGTCACGGTGAGGGTCCCCACTGGGGGGCTTGGCCAGCCTGCAAACAACCATCAGCCCCTCACCCAGGCTGGCCAGTTACACCAACGGGGACCCCCACCCTGAAGAGGGTGTGGCCAACCTGCAAATAGCCATCAGCCCCTCAACCAGGCTGGCCAGGCACCCCAGCAGGACCCCCCTCCCTGAAGGGGGTGTGGCCAGTCTGAAAACGGCCCTCAGCCCCTTACCCAGGCTGGCCAGGCACCCCAGCGGGACCCCCACCCTGATCCGCGACACCCTTCAGGGAAACCAGCCGGTCCCCACCCGTGTACCAGGCCTCTATCCTATATAATAAAAGGGTAATATGCAAATTGACCCTAACAGCAGAACGACTGGGAATGACTGGTCACTATGACACACACTGACCACCAGGGGGCAGATGCTCAACGCAGGAGCTGTCCCCTGGTGGTCAGTGCACTCCCACAGGGGGAGCTCTGCTCAGCCACAGGCCAGGCTGATGGCTGCCAGTACAGCGGTGGTGGTGGGAGCCTCTCCCGCCTCCTCAGCAGCGCTAAGGATGTCCAACTGCAGCTTAGGCCTGCTCCCCACTGGCAAGTGGACATCCCCCGAGGGCTCCCGGGCTGCCAGAGGGATGTCTGATTGCCAGCTTAGGCCCGATCCCCTGGGGAGCAGGCCCAAGCCAGCAGGTGGTCATCCCCCGAGGGGTTCCGGGCTGCCAGAGGGATGTCTGATTGCCAGCTTATGCCTAATCCCCTGGGGAGTGGGCCTAAGCCAGCAGGTGGTCCCAGACTGTGAGGGCACAGGCCAGGCTGAGGGACCCCCCTGAGTGCACAAATTTTTGTGAACCCAGCCTCTAGTTTATTTACTAAAAAAAAAAAGTTCCGTCATTTTGGCGTATGTACGTATGTGCTTTATGTTTTTTATTATTTGTTTACCACAAGTAAATGTCAGGAGTTGTTATCTTTCTTTTAAAATGTTTTTACTGTTTCACTTTTAATTACTGCTGTGTATGTGCTCCATGTAAGTGACATAAGTGCTTATGTAGGTTGGACCACGCTACGTTGCGCTGTAGGAACAGATCTCTGATGTAACCCGAGGACCTACTATATCTCCCCATTTTACCTGACTTTCTGTGTTTATTCCTATGAATTAGGTGAAATAGCTATTTCTCCCAATCTTGAAAAAGTGGCCTCTGGCCCTGGCCAGTGTGGTTCAGTTGGTTGGACATGGTCCCATGCACCAAAGTGTCACGAGTTTGATTACTGGTCAGGGCACATGCCCGGGTTGCTGGCTTGATCCCCAGTAGGGGGCATGTAGGAGGCAGCTGATTGATGTTTCTCACATTGGTGTTTCTCTCTCTCCCTCTGTCTCTAAAAATCAGTAAAACCATTTTTTTTTTTTTTAAAGCAGCCTCTGTGTAGACTGTGTGCTGGGCTGTTTGGCAGGCTGCTGGTCATCTGGTTGGGTGTGCTTAGGGCCTGGTGTGCTGCCTCGCCAGGTGTGGATTTCTGGTGAGGGAGGCATCCTGGTGTTTGCCTGCCTCTTTGCCCTGGTTACCTGGGTGGCCTGCTCAGTATCCAGGTGTCCATAAGGGGCTTCCTATTGCTTGTGTTGTCTGTTGCACAAGCTGGGTCTCAGCAGGGTTGCTTGGGTATGCACATGACAGCCCTACTAGCTCTGTACTCTCTCCAGGCGGCAAGCTCGGCACACACCCAGTGGGAGCATGCAGCACCCTGATGTGCCTGCTGGATTAATCTCCAGGTGGTGGCGCTAGTCCAGGTGGGGCGGCTGGGTTTGCACTACGGTTGCCCTGCAGGTAAACCCAAGACCCTGGATAGAGCTCCCACCCACTATCATGTGTAGGGGAAATGTAAACAGTGACTCTCACCGTTTCCCCGGTCCTGGAGAGCTCCCCAGCTCCCAAGAGCGTGCTCGGTTCCCAGCATTCTCTGTGGTCTCTCTTGATTGCGGTGCAGAAGCTGCGCAGTTGGCCCCCAGTTGTTTCTCAGGAGGAATTGCTCTACTGTACTGTACATCCCATGTGACCTTGAGAGGGCAGCTCAGTGTCCTCCTATGCCACCTTCTTGGATCTGCCTCTTGAAAATTCATTTTTAAGGAAAGGCTCAGCAAGGAGAAGTGAGGCCTGCCTGCTTTCAGGCTCAGGGATCACAATCCTTAAGATGCTCAGAGCTCCTTCAGACAAATGCTTTCCCCAAGTTGCAGCTGAGTAAAGCTATGCTCTCCTGTCACCCTCTAGTCCCTCTGCCCCTTTGTTCTGGGTTTTAAGCTCAAAGGATAACTTCTGTGTCTCATTTCTTTTTGTCTTTCCTCCCTCTTGCTCAGGTGAGGCGAAAAGCCTTGCAGGAAGAAATTGATCGTGAGTCAGGCAAAACGGAAGCCTCTGGAACCCAGACGTGGACAGTAAGTGTGATGCCAGCGCTCTTTGAGGTAGTCCGTCAGTGTCCTGAGCCCTCCCCTCCTGGCAGCATGAGGAACTGAGTGAGGAGACCCCCACCCCCTGCCTCAGAACTGTCCTGGGTTCATTTCCTTCCTGACTCTGGGACACATGGCTTCAGAGTCCTTTTCTTGCGGAGCTGAGTTCTTGCCTCTCCACAGACTCAGAAAGGAAGGGCTTCTTTTCTTAGGTCACTGCTCTGAAGGGTGAAAGTGGGTGATTTGTGCATGGTTGGTGGGGTGCTCTGGACAGGAATCGTGAGCCCTAAGTTCAGGGTCTGGCTTAGCCTCTGACTTGGCTGTGTGACCCTTTACTTCTCCGAGCCTCCACTCCCTTTCTGCTACAAATCGGGTGCTTCTGCGAATAGAAATGCATTTCACACTGCCACTTGCCCTACTCCTCCTCCTCCTCTGACAATAACCTTGGGTTGGTGGATGGATGAGTGGCCAGGTGGTGAGGTGAGGTGTGCCAGGCTATTTGCCATGAGTTAGGGGAGGAGTAAAGTGGGCAGGCAGCTTGGCATGTGAAAGGTGCTCTCTGGTGCTGGCCAGATGTGAGATGGGATTCTAGTGGGGTCACTGATTCGGCTTGTGTCCTAGTTAAGCTGCAAACGTATCAGTGAAGTGGGAGGAGCAGCAGTATTCCTGAGTGCAGGTGGAGCAAGTGTCTAGTACAGAACAAGCACTCAATCAGCTGGGTCCTCCCTGGGGAGATGGTTCAGGAAGGGAAAGGGCTTTGGAAATGAGGAAAATAACACCTTTTTTTCTCTTAACACAGGGCACTCAGTTTGGCCAGTGGGATACTGCTGGTTTTGAAAACGAGGAACAGAAGCTGAAATTTCTCAAACTTATGGGCGGCTTTAAAAATCTGTCCCCTTCATTTGGCCGCACCCCCGACATGACCAGGAGGCCTAACATGGCGCTGGACAGGACGGCGGCCAGCAGCCTGCAGCAGAGCCTGCAGCAGGACTACACGCGGGCCCTGCGCTGGAAGCATGGCGGGCGCGCGGGCCTTGGCTTCGCCACCCCAAACAAAGTCTTCTATATCGACAGGAACGCTTCCAAGTCCATCAAGTTTGAAGATTAAACTCTACTGTCTTGTCTCCTGAGTCAAAATTGCTTTTGTTACTCAGTTACGCAGATGAGAGCCTCTGACCAGCTCCTGCGAAGGTTAAGGAAGACTCTGGATGTGCTGGACGGCCTGGGTGGGGGCAGCACATGGTTCAGGAGCTGAGAAAACATGCGAGTGGCCAAAATCCACTATTTTCTGTGCTAAGCCCTCCGTCCCTGATTGAAGACACCACTGTGTATAAATAACAGCTGTCTGTTGAAGACTTAGATGTGCCAGGCACATACTAGTATGTCTTACTTGCATTGATGTATTTAATTTTAACTATGTAATAGGTGCTGTTTTTATCCCCATCTTATAGATGAGGAAACTGAGGTTCAGGGATGAAGTAATAACATTGTCCAGGGTCACCCAGCCACTAAGTGCCAAGTGTACTTTCGTACCTCAAGCCCTACATTCACTGCTCTGGATGTTCCCCTCTGGGAATTTCTCCCAGAATACTCACTGGGGATAAAAAGACCTGATCGAAGGAACAGAAGTCTATTACATGTCTAAATCTCAGACAGGAAGTGGAGTTAGTGATAAGTAGAATAACAAGCTCACTTTCCTTTCCTGTCTCAGAGTAGCTGTAGGCAAGTAAGTATCTGAATTGCCACCAAGCAGGTGTGGCTGCCCCATGCACTGTGGGGACCATGTCCCAGCCTGAACTCCATAGCCAGTCTCAGAGCCCTAGGTACAGAGACCCAAGTGACGTGACATTTTCACATCATTTGGCTGCATGCCTCCTGCACACACCATTCAGGCAGGCCTACATGGCCAGGAGAGTCCGTCTCCGATGGCAGGAAGTCCTGATAGAGGGGTGGACCCAGCATCTCACCAGAGAACCGTTCTTTCCTCCCTGCTCCATCAGTGGCTCCTCAGATCGGTGGAGGGATGGCCATAGCAATTCCAGACAGCTCATCAAGAAACTAGAACATTCCAGAGGAAGATGGAAACCCTGTGGCCCCTGACACGGAGGAAGGTGCTCCTCAGGTCAGCCAGCCAAGAGCACTGAGGATGGATGCTGGCGGGAGGAGCAGGGGCAGAGGTAAGGCAGGCCTGCCAGGGCTCTGGCGAGCAAGCATTGGCCAGGTCAAGAGCCCTACAACTCTGCCCTGGCCAGTGCTGCTCAGTGGTTAGAGCATCGGCCTGTGCATTGAAAGGTCACGGGTTTGATTTCAGGTCAAGGCCAGGTACTTGGACTTTAGGTTTCATCCCTGGCCTGGTTGGGGAGCATGCAGAAGGCAACCAATCTATGTCTCTCCCCCACTCCCCTCCCCTCCCTCTCTGTCCCTTCCACTCTCTAAAAAAAAAAATCAATGAAAAATATATTCTTGGGTGTAGAAATCAGCTTTGCTGGGCCAGGCCACATGATAGTAGCTCTGGTGTATGTATGATCCACCTACTCAGGTTTCGGAATTAATTCTGTTTGAAGTGTACAGCCTCAACGTAGAAGTAACTTTTTTAGGCACATAATTTGTGATTTTGTGAATTTTTTCATTTAAATAGTATCGTAGTAAAAGTGGTATTGGAAATAATTTTGCAAAATAAAGGCTCCTTGGGGGTGTTTGGGCGATGCAACATGCTCTGAATTTCTGTGTATTTTGTTCCATGAAGGGTATTCTTTGGTACCTGCTGTTTAGTGGGCGCCATTTCTCATCAGAAGTCCTTGTGGGTGGAGATGCAACTATTAGCCAAAAAATCTACAGTATGTTCTTGGTAGTGAACTGTTAAAATATTAGTTTATATAAATTTATTTTTAAAATTATCTTAGCCACTTTTACTGAGATTGGCTGTGTGAATTGTACTCATGCGTTTCACAGGGTGGAGACGAATGTAATCTATGTCAAGCACAATAATTTGGGTGCTTTTAATCTACAACTCTGATGCATTCTCTTCAACAGCCAATCAATATTAATACTCTTATTGATTCAATCACATGCTATTTAGAATTATGGCTGCACAGAAAACTAGGCAATATGTTCAGAAACATTGTCCTTCTGGATGAAGAGAATCAGAAGTAATGAAATGAACAGCTATGAACGTAAATATCCCTTCAGGAGGTTTATTCCATTATTACAGAACATGTTCAAAATCCAATCAAGAGCTGCTTTTTGATAGAAAAATCTTTTTTGAGCCTGCCTTTTATAAATCCTCCAGGGTTCTGTAGGCAGCGTTTAATTACAAACTCAAATTAGGGAGAGCAAACAGTGCCTCTTTTAAGGTTCTTTTTCCAATTAAAAAAAAAAAAGACACCCCACCCCCCCCCGCCCCCCAAAAAGAAAGATGTTACTTGTATCCTGCCACTCAGTGAACAAGATGGGATTTAATGCTCTTACAATGCCACTTCTTCAGAATAACCTGGGTAGAGGCCAAAGCTTAAGCCAACTGTCTATGTAAAAAGAAAGTAAAAAGCAGGTGTTTTCTGGATTTGGCACCAGAGCCTCTGGGGCAAAATCAGGTCCTTGTTTGCAAAGGAAGCCTAAGGGCCAGCTCAGTCAGATGAGTCATGTCTGGTTGTTCCCCTCGCTTCTTGATGTACTCCAGAGTTTTCACCTGGGAAGAGAAGGAAGGACTCATCTTTCTGGTCATAATTCCCTATCCTCAGAGCCAAGGCTGCAACAAACCAGCCATGCTGGGACCTTCTAATTTTTTCTTAGCAGAGGACAGGTCAAGTCTTTGGAGGACAAGGGAGGAAAAGAAACCATCAATAGCCTATATAATAAAAGCCCAGCGACCAAAATGGTGGAACGACCAGAGACCAGAACACCATGGCCCCTTGCCCAGGCTGGCCCCACCCCCTAGGGAGTGGTTAGGGGCAATCAGGCAGGCAGGCAGAGGCAGTTAGGGATGATCAGGCAGGCAGGCAGGCAGGCAGAGGTGGTTAGGGACAACCGGGCAGGCAGGTGAGTGGTTAGAAGCGATCAGGTAGGCAGGCAAGTGGTTAGGGGTGATCAGGCAGGCAGGCGAGTGGTTAGGGGTGATCAGACAGGCAGGCGAGCAGTTAGGAGCCAGTGGTCCCGGATTGCGAGAGGGTGCAGGCAGGCTGAGGGACTACCTCCCAACCTGACCCCGCGCCATGCACGAATTTTGTGCACCAGGCCTCTAGTCTTTACATAAAACCTCTTGGGTTACCAACTGCCCTCAAATCCATTTGGATTTGAACATGAATGACTGATCTTTTAATATGTGTAGTTTTTATTCAGAGGGAATAAACTTTCAATGTTGTTATATTTTGTAGAGCAAGGAAAGGACCCTGCAGAGATCTGGGACCTAGCACCTCTAGGAGGGGAAGCAGGGCTCTTGGATTCCTGGCCCCGATGCTGTGCTGCACCAGCTATGCTCTGGCCAGGAGGCTCAGGTAGCTCACCACACCCCCTGGGCCCCAGGGGTGTGGGGGCCCCCTTGAGTCTCACCATGGTCCTGGTGTCCGCATAGCCATGCCTCTGGGCCAGGTGCCACAGGTTGACAGAGAGCTGGTTGAGCCTGTTGTTGCGCAGATCCCCATGGGCCAAGATGCTGTTAAAGAAGGAAAGACCCAACAGGCTTTGGCGCTTCAGGGCCTGAAACAGAAAAGGGAGGTTACTGTCTGGCACTGGCCAGGGCTGGGGCCAGTGGTGATGCTGGCCTGGGTCAAATGCCAGCTCTGCCATGGGCCTCCTGGAGGGCAAGCTGACTTCCCTCCCAAGTCCAGCTTCTGTGCTGGAAGCACAATGTCACAGTCAGGGGAAGGGGCGAGCGAGATGAGGTACGTAAAGCCCTGCTGCTTCGGAAAAGTGAAACGATCATTTGCAGATGACACAGCTATAGAAAGCGAGCCCTGAAAACCCCACGGAGACACGGTTAGAGCTGACAATGAATTCAGTAAAGAAGCAGGACACAACATTTGCATCAAAAAATAAATTTTACCACAGAGGTGAAAGCCATGTACTTGGAAAACATTGTTAAGACAATGAAGAAACTGAAGACACAAATAAATGGAAGCATAACTGTGCTCATGGATAGGAAGAAGTACCATAAAAATGTCATACTACCCAAAGCAATCTATACATTCAAAGCAATTCCTATCAAAATACCAACGGCATTTTTCACAAAACCAGCAAAAATAATCCTAAAATTTATATGGGATCCCAAAAGACCCCAAATAGCCACAACAATCTTGAGAAAGAAGAACAAAATTGGAGGAATCACATTATCTGATATCAAACTACACTACAAGGCCATAGGAACCAAAACAGCATAGTACTGGCATAAAATAGATATACAGATCACTAGAACAAAATAGAGCCCAGAAATAAACCCACACCTTTATGGCCAATTAATATATGAAAAAGGAGGTAAGAACATGCAATGAGGTAAAGACTGTCTCTTCAATAAATGGACAGATATATGAAAAAACCACTTTCTTATATCATGTACAAGAATAAACTCCTTGACCCCCTCCTCTCCACTCCTGCCCTACTCCCCAGGCCTACATCACACTATTATCTGTGTCCATGGGCTATGCATATCCTATATAATAAAAGCCTAATATGCTAAGTATCCGGTTGGGCATTCAACCAATCAAAGCATAATATGCTAATGATATACTAAGGCCGCTCAACCACTTGCTATGACATGCACTGACCACCAGGGGGGCAGACAGTTGACTGGTCAACTAGCTGCTATAACGTGCACTGACCACCAGGGGGGCAGACAGTTGACTGGTCAACTAGTTGCTATAACGTGCACTGACCACCAGGGGGTACACAGTCGACCGGTCGACCAGTCGCTATAATGTGCACTGACCACCAGGGGGCAGACGCTGCGACCAGGTTAACTTGCTGCTGGGGTCCGGCCAATCGAGACTAAGCGAGACAGGTTGGACATGCCCTGGAGCCCTCCTACGCTCCCTCCCTGGCCCCAATTGTGCACCAGTAGGGTCCCTCAGCCTGGCCTGTGCCCTCTTGCAATCCAGGACCCCTTGGGGATATCGGAGAGCCAGTTTCAGCCCGATGGTGGAAGAACTGGTCTCTATGACACGCATTGGCCACCAGGGGGAAGACGCTCAAGGCAGGAGCTGCCCCCTGGTGGTCAGTACTCTCCCACAGTGGGAGCACCGCTCAGCCAGACGCCGGGCTCACAGCTGGTGAGCGCAGTGGCAGTGACGGCAGCCTCTTCCGCTCCGCGGCAGCACTAGGGATGTCCACCTGCCGGCTTAGGCCCACTCAAGATCCCCTAAAGACTCCAGGACTGCAAGAGGGCGCAGGTTGGGCTGAGGGATCCTCCTCCCGGCCCCCCGCCCCCCAGAGCACAAATTTCATGCACCAGGCCTCTAGTGTGCATATAAGTTCTTTGTTTAATCTCTTCCTGTCTCCCCATCCCCTTCCCTCTGAGAATTATTAGTCTGTTTCATGTTTCCATGTCTCTGGACCTATTTTTTTGTCAGTTTATTTTGTTCATTAGATTCCACATATGAGTGAGATCATGTGATACTTGTCTTTCTCTGATTTGCTTATTTCACTTAGCATAATACTCTCCAGGTCCCTCCATGCTATCTCAAAGGGTAAGAGATCCTTCTTTTTTACTGCTGCATAGTTTCCTGGGTGTAAATGTGCCACAGCTTTTTTATCCATTCATCTACTGATGGACACTTGGGCTGTTTCCAGATCTTAGCTATTGTAAATAATGCTGCTATGAACACAGGGGTGCATACATTCTTTCTGATGGGTGTTTCAGGTTTCTAAGGATATATTCCTGGAAGTGGGATCACTGAGTTAAATGGCAGACCCATTTTTAATTTTTTGAGGAAACTCCACACTGTTTTCCTAATGGCTGCACCAGTCTGCAGTCCCACCAGCAGTGTACAAGGATTCCCTTTTCTCTTCATTCTCACCAGTACTTATTGCTTGTTGATTTATTGATAGCCAAAGTGTCTATTCAGGTCCTTTGCTCAGTTTTTAATTGTATTGTCTGTCTTCCTGGGCTGAGTTGTAGATGTTTTAATGTATTTTGAAAATTAACCCTTATCAGATGTATAATTGCCAAGTATGTTCTCCCTACAGTGGGCTCCCTTTTCACCTTGTTGGTGGTTTCCTTCCTGAGCAGAAGCTTTTTAGTTTGATGTGGTCCCATGTGTTTATTTTCTCCTTTGTTTCTCTTGCCCAAGGTGCTGTCACCAGTGAAAATTCTGCTCCATGTGATGTCTGATACATTGTTGCCTACATTTTCTTCTAGGATTTTTATGGTTTCCTGACTTACATTTAAGTCCTTTATCCATTTTGAGTTTATTCTTGTGTATGGTGTAAGTTGGTGGTCTAGTTTCTTTTTGTTTGCATGTAGCTGTCCAAATTTCCCAATGCCATTTATTGAAGAGACTGTCTTAACTCCATTGTATGCTCTTGCCTCCTTTGTCAAATATTAATTGAGTGTAATGGCTTGGGTCGATTTCTGGGGTCTCTGTTCTGTTCCATTGATCTATATGCCTATTCTTGTGCCAGTACCAGGCTGTTTTCATTACAGTGGCTTTGTAACATAGCTTGAAATCTGGTATTGTGATCCCTCCAACTTTATTTTTCTTTCTCAAGATTGTTGAGGCTATTCGGGGTCTTTATTCAATTGACAGCTCAATTTTGAAAATGAAATGTGTTTTATTTTATTTTTTAAAAAATGTATTTTATTGATTTTTTACAGAGAGGAAGGGAGAGGGATAGAGAGTTAGAAACATCGATGAGAGAGAAACGTCGATCAGCTGCCTTCTGCACACTCCCCACTGGGGATGTGCCCGCAACCAAGGTACATGCCCTTGACCGGAATTGAACCTGGGACCCTTGAGTCCTCAGGCTGATGTTCTATCCACTGAGCCAAACCGGTTAGGGCTGAAATGTGTTTTAATAAGCACTGCCTTTATAATTATTCAAAGTGTGTGTACATCTTCTTTTGGGGGACAGCCTATATATAAGACCTAGAACCATAAACTTATTAGAAGGAACCATAGGCAGTAAACTCTTTGACATTTATCTTAGTTATTTTTTTTTTTTATAGATATGCCTTCTTAGGCAAGGGAAACGAGAAAAAATAAATAAATGGGACTACATCAAATTTAAAAAGTTTCTGCACAGCAAAGGAAACCATCAACAAAACAAAAAGACAACTCACTGAATGGGAGAAAATATTCTCCAATGATATATCCAATAAAGAATTAATATCCAAAATTTATAAACAACTCATATAACTTAACACCAAAAATCCATTAAAAAATGGGCAGAGGACCTGAATAGACATTTCTCTAGATGACACTGAGAAGGCCAATAGACAAAGAAGCTCAACTCATCAGGAAAACACAAATTAAAACCACAATGAGGTATTACCTCACACCTGTCACAGTGGATATCTATCATCAATAAGTCAACGTTCAAGTGTTGTTGAGGATGTGGAGAACAGGGAACCCTTGTGCACTGTTGGTGGGATTGCAGGTGCGGGTACCATGGAAAACAGTATGGAGTTTTCTCAGCAATTGCACTGCTGGGTATTTATCGAAGGAAATACAAAACACTAATTTGAAAATATATATTCACCCCTATGTTCATTGCAGCCTTATTTACAACAGCCAAATAAGGAAGTAACCCCAGTGCCCATCAGTAGACCCATGGATAAAGAAGAGGTGGTGCATGTATACAGTGGAGTATTAGTTGGCCATCAAAAGAATGAACTCTGACCACTTGGGACATATAGATGGACCTAGGGGCACTACACTGTGATGTCCCTGGGCAGTAAGGGCCCCCGGGAGGCAGCAGGCCTACCAAGAGCTGAGCGAGGCTCCATGGTCACATGTGAACACATAACTCCCATGAACGTTTCCAGAATGAACCCACATCCAACCACCCCAGAAACTCGTGCCTTTAGAGCAAGCGAGCGAGCAGCAGAGTTGGGCTAGCAGGGCACCCACCTCGTCCTTGGCCAGGGCCCTCAGGTGCTCCAGGATCTGGGCCATCACCGTCTCACACAGCTTGTTGTTCTCAGCCAGAAACTTGGAATCTCCCCCGTAGAGGCTGTCGTTGGAGTCCACTAAGGAGACAAAGCAGAGGGGAGACATTGCGGCTGCGCTGGTGGGCGATGCGCCAGCGGGCAGGTCAGCAGGAGCGGGAACCACAGCAGGGCAGATGGAACAGCCAAACTTCCCACCAGGCTTGGAGCCTTCTGGATGCTGGAGCCAGAGGCCAGGGTGTGGAGTGCCATCAGAACCCCGGTGACCACCAGGCAGGGCCAGTACCACGTGCCTCCTGGTGCCAGGCACTGGGCGGGACGCTTTCAGCATGGACCACGAGTCCTCACAGCCAGAAGATACTGACATCTCCCCTGGACCGATGGGAAACAGGCTCAGAGGGGGTCCCAGCTGGTATCCAAAGCCAGGAAGTCCCGCTCTGGGGCCTCAGCTGTTTCCACTCAACCAGCTGCCTGCCTAGTCCCCCACAGTGTGACTGTGCTCAACCTCATTAGCCCTCAGAGAAATGCCACCCCCCAAGCTCCTGCAGGCTGGCTCTAAAGCTCTGTATGTCTCGTGCGAACTTGAATCCTTTGAAAATCTCTTGCCCAGAAGTCCCCCCTCTGTGTCTAGTCAGCTGGGCCTTCCCCCTCCTTCCTGTGGGCTGAACGGACCCAGAGCTGACCCTTGGGGAGGGAGGCAAGGCAGGCTGGCTTCCACGTGTTACCCTTGGAGCAGTCTCCGAGTTGGCACATACAGCCCACTGCTTGTTCTGTAACAGTCGAGCAGTGTCTGGTGTATGACGGACCGGAATGCATTTAAAGTCCCTGTGTGAGGCTTCAGTAGTTTTATTTCTTTCCTCTGTCTGGGGTGGAGGAGGGGATGGGCAGGGCTGCTGTGACATTTAGGGCCCATAACGATGCCACAGCCCTGCCCACAGAGCCCGCTCTTTTCCTCCCGGCAGTGCCCATGTGCGCTCACTCCCTGATTCCTCGCGGCCTGGATGTGGTCAAGCATTGTCCCAGGTGTGGTGACATCTGATAAACCAGAGGCCATGCTGGTAATGGCACTAATACACTTTGTGGTTTAAGGTGTTTAATAAAATGAGTTCAATTCAGCGCATCTGCAGGAATATAACTTGCTGTGCTCTTAATTGTCCAGGCCACAGGGAAGTTGAGAAACAGTCCATGGAGCCCTCCCACCTAGAATCAGCCCTCCTGCTGCTCTTGGGCCCACCCTCACCTGCCCACCTCCCAGCGGTGCACAAGCACAGCCTGAAAGGAGAGGGCTGTGATGCTCAATCCCCCCCTCCCCAACCCCTCCCCCTCTGTCCCCAAGTGCTCTCCCCGTCCACACTGCACGCCCGCTCTCATGCATGAAGCACTGGAGTTCTTGATCTAGATAACGTCAAAATTTTCTCTTCATTAATCTGGAAAGAAAGCAGCCAAGCCATCCTTCATAAATGCAAAAAGTATCTGGCCCAGCTTTTCAGAAGCCCGAACTCACACCATTACTCAAAGGCTGCCTGACCCTCGCTGGTTTGGCTCAGCAGATAGAGCATCGGCCTGAGGACCTGTAGCTCAGTTACAGCCCCAGACCGCTTCCTACTGACAGGTCAAGTCACCAGTGCATTCGAAGTAAACAGCTGGGCCAAGAGGAAGGCAAAGAAAACCCATCCTTTCGCTTGCTTTCCTCTCTCAAAGCCAGGAATGAGCCTCAGCCTGTAACCCTAGCCACGCCCCTTGTAGCTCCGCCCTGCGGTCTCCCTGTGAGGGGAGGTCACCTGGAGAGGAGAGCCCTCCTCGGAAGGGGCCTCTGTACAGACCCCTCCACTTGCCCATCACAAAGAGGAGATAAACTGCCCACAGATACAGGGACTGTGCTCAACCTCATTAGCCCTCAGAGAAATGCAAATGACACGCAGCAGAAGGTCCCAATCACAATGACCGGCCACACCGGGACGACTGGAACCCTTCATGACAAGTGTCACTGGTGCAACCTTTGAGAAACTGCCCAGAACCAGCGGAGCCGAGCGACACCATTTCAAGCAGCTGAGGGCACACCCAGCACAGTGTGCACAAGAGCCACATGCACTCACAGCCAGGCTGCAAACACAGACGCCTGTCGTACAGGGAGTGGGCCCTGGTGCACCACCCCGTGGGCAGACAGGGCAGTGTGAGTAGGACTGCAGTTCCAGCTCAGAAGAATCTCACAGACTCAACATGGAATAAAGAGGCCAGACACCGCCGAATCCGGTTTGGCTCAGTGGATAGAGCATTGGACTGCGGACTGAAGGATCCCAGGTTCGATTCCGGTCAAGGGCATGTACCTGGGTTGCGGGCACATCCCCAGTGGGAGATGTGCAGGAGGCAGCTGATCGATGTTTCTCTCTCATCGATGTTTCTAACTCTCTATCTCTCTCCCTTTCTCTCTGTAAAAAATCAATAAAATATATTTAAAAAAAAAAAAAGAGGCCAGACACCAAAGAATGCTTCCTGAATGAGCTCATTTACATAAAGTCAAAATGGCCACGAACCGGGAGTGCCAGCGGGCAGGCTAGTGCCATCTGGAGAGGAATGCACTGGTGCCACTGGAGCAGGCGTGGGCCTGGGGACCAGCAGTACCCACTTCCTGCTCTAGGTGACTACCTGGGTGCACTCACTGTGTGATAGCTCACTGAGCTGTGCAGTCTGTGGTATGTACATCCTGTTAAACTTAATTAAGACATTTCTGCTTTGTAATCAAGGAGGTAGCATAATATGTGCCCCACAGTCCTGCATGTGAATTCCACTCCCCTCACTAGGGCCTGGGCCCTGATCTCTGTGGCTGCTAAACCACCTGGTCTTTCCAAATCTCTGCTGGTGGATGCAGATGCCTGTCCTCATCACGGTGCTGAGAGGGTTCAAGGAGAAAGAGGCCCCTGGAGTCGGGGTGGCACCTGCCTGCAGTGGAAGCTCCCCTCCCCTACAGGGCCAGCCTCCCTGAGAACAGCTCTCCCACCAGCTTCCAATCCCGGCCACAGAGCCCTGAGAGCTAGGGCCGGGACTCCCCACTCAGACTTGTACCCTGAACCTTTCACACGGAGAGACCATTGCTTAAACCCCAAAGTATACAATTACTGGCCAAAGCATTTTTAACAATAGGGCCATTGTTTTGGAAATCAAAAATTAGAACTGAGGCTCAGAGAGCAGTGGGCTGGAACTGGGACGTCTCTGCCACACACAGGATGTGAGGTGCTGCTCCCAAAGCTGCAGCAGCAAGTTCAGGCCGGCAACACCGGCCACCACGCCATCCTTCCTCCCAGCATCTGCCGGGCTGGCTGAGCTTGGCACCACTGGGAGTCATAGGCAAATACCCAGACCAGGACCGCCTGAGGCTGGGGTCTGAGCAGGCCGGTGCCTGCCGCTCATGCAGGTGCACACCTCACCACCAGCCGAGGCTGTTCTGTAGGACCCCACAGGCAGCACCGACCCCAAAGAGGGATTTTCTGGATTCATCTCAGTGTCAAATGTGGGCCCTGGAATGCTTGTTAGAAGGCACAGATCTCAGGTCTCTTTCTGGGACTCTAATTTAAAAGGGCAGACGGGCTCAGGAACGAGGTAATTCTTACACTGGGCGAGTTTAGCGAGACGCTCGACTGGAAGTGGACGTCCGTGGTAGGTAAGCACAAGGCAGATTAAATGAAAAAAAAAAAAAAAAAAAAAGACAATTTTACTGGACTCTCATGAAACTTCAGCCCCATGCACTGGTGGCAGGCCTGGCTACCTTTGTCCACGTGGTAGAGGTAGGTTTCCTGGCTCATGGCGGACAGCAGGTGCAGCACGTAGGTGTAGATTCGGATCCTGTCGTCACTGGTGTCCTCCCAGGTGTAGTCCTGGATCACGTTGAGAAGCTCTCGAACAAGGAACAGGACCTCACGCTCAGGGTGATCCTAGCGGAGAACCATAAAGGCACATGTTCCCAGGTCTGATCAGGAGAAAAACCCGGACGGAAACTCAGGGCCCTCCCTTGTCAGCTGTGGAGGTGAAGTGCCTGAGACTGGCTATGAACAGGCCCGGGAGAGCTGTGGTCAAACCAAAGTGAAATGCTAAGATGCCACCCACCCCACTCGGCAGCACACTGCAGGCTGGGCAGGCAGCTCTGAGAGCCTCCCCGTGTGGCCCCAGGTACGGGAAAGCAGTTACCTGTTAGCTAATGGCCTGCTTACAAAGCTACAATCCTGCTCTCACACACGGAGCAGTGAACACCCATCCTCCAGCTACAGACACCAGGCGCAGGCCTCGGCAGACGCACAGCCCCGCCTACTCCACGTGAGGCTCCCAAAGGACGCAGTTAGCACGAGGCCCTGACGTAAAAGCAGCCTCGCTCGGGAGGGCACTCTGCATCGCCACAGGTAACTGAGGACCCGCTCGGGAGAAGGAAAACCCGAGACAGTCGCAGAGCCAGTAAGAGTATTTCTCATATGCTGAGCTGGATCGAAAAAGAGTGTTGGGGTGCAGAAGAGTCTGCTGCTTTGATTCCGCTCCAAAAGGACTATTGGACTGTGTGGCTCCCCTGCTCACACCCTTTAGAGACCCCACCCACCAAGTCCATGGTGAGCGCTTGTCCTCAGGGCCTCCGGCCAGGCTGGCACCTTGTCCTCGCCCATGCTAGCTGCCCCTATAGGACTCCTGGGACCAGCTGGGCCACTCGGATCCTGCAGGACACAGGGCACATCCAAGGTTTAGTGGCACTGTCTGGTAAAGGGTTAATTATAAGACGAAGGGACCTGGGGAGGCACCCAGGGCCTAGCCACAGCAGGAAGCGTCCCCACCCTTGGGCTGAAAGCAACATCACTGAATGGTCAGGCTCTGCAGCAGGAGAGGCGCCCGCAAGGCCCTGGGGGTAGCCTCTAAGAAACCACATCCCCCACTTGCTGCCCCACCTCTGACCCCATGCCTCTGGCGCCAGCTGGCTGAGCTGGGAGCTGGAAGCCCAGGCAAGGCAGCCCCAGAGGCCAGGCTCCCAGACAGCTAGGATGGGGGTGCTGAGGCATCGTGCCAAGGAGCTCTGCCTCGGGCCCTCCTGCTCCCTCCACTGGACTCTTCACCTGCGAGACTTTGTCAAGGCCGCGCCGGCTCCAAGACAGCCTGGACCAGTGGTCGGCAACCAGTGGCCGCGAGGTCCAAAAGGTTGGTGACCATGGGCCTACATCTCACCTCATACCTTAGCTCCTCAAGGCTCCCCATCGTCCTCCCCTTTGCTACTTTAATCCTCACCAGAGGATATGTCTATTGATTTTTTTTTTTAATTTTAGAGAGAGGAGAAGGCGGGGAGAGAGAAACATCAATCGGTTGCCTCCCCTATGCGCCCCGACCAGGCTCCCCTCATCCTTCTTTGTCCCAAGTCATCCCGCTGTCTCCGCCAAGGTGAGCCCCACCACCTTATGTGATCGTCTTTACTCCTTCAGTGACCCCCACAGCACCGCCTGGTCTGTCCATTTCTCTCTCATTTCCGCCTGCAGCCTCCAGGACAGACTGTACCCATCGTGTTTGCCAAGAGCGCACCTCCAGTGTGAGCGGTGCCCCCCGGTTCCTGGGAGGGTGGTGGGCACAGAGGGTACTCGGTAAGTAGTGTTGCATGGATTATACTTTTGAGCACCTTCTCTGTGCTCAAAGCACTGAGGTGGCTATAAAAACAGAACAGTAGCTGACTTTTATGGTAGCTTTTCCATGTTCCGGGAAGATGCTGTCATGATATGATGACACCACTCTCCCTCTGCACCCCCGTTTCAGGTGGGAATACGGCCGCTGAGCGGGTTAAGTGGCCCAGAGACCTGGGATGTGCACTGGCAGCCCCGCTCCACACCACCACACTCCTCCCGGAGGCACTCACACCGCCTCGGCACAGAGGAGGCCTGGCGACTCATGGAGCTGGCTCCTGGGTGCTGGCCAGTCTGACAGGGGCTAGAGGACAGAGGGGCTGTGGCAGGGGGGTGGGCGTCGGCCAGCACAGCCAGCATGTCTGAACCCCATTTCCCCTGGGTGGGAGTGAGGGGCGGCTGAGACGGTGTGGACACTGAACACCTGGAGGAAGACAGGCCACCCCACGGTAGGCAGAGTGCCTAAGTGGGGAGGCGGACGAAGGGAGCCTCGGGCCTTTGACAGACCTGCCCCAGCCCTAAACTGCATAAACTGCCCTTCCACAGACCAGCCCCTCCCACGCACACACAGGTCTAGTAGATGCAGACACAGCGTGAACACTGTGGTGGCTACTGGCCCATTGTAAGAGGCATATAAGTGTTGGTTGAATAATAAAGATCCTTATCATTGCACTAGAGGCCCAATGCACAAATTCGTGCACCAGTGAGGTCCCTCGGCCTGGCCTGTGGGATTGGACCAAAACTGGCTCTCCAACATCCCCAAGGGGTCCTGGATTGCAAGAGGGTACAGGCCAGGCCGAGGGACCCCACCAGTGCACAATCGGGGCCAGGGAGGGATGTGGGAGGTTGGTCAGCCGGGGAAGGCGGGAGGATTCTAGGGCATGTCCAGTCTTTCTGACTCAGTCTCGATTAGCCGGACCCCAGCAGCAAGCTAACCTACTGGTTGGAGCGTGTGCCCCCTGGTGATCAGTGCACGCCATAGCAACTGGTCAACTGGTCGACTGTCTGACCCCTGGTGGTCAGTGCATGTCATAGCGTGTGGTTGAGCGGCCTTAGCATATCATTAGCATATTATACTTTGATTGGCTGAACAGCCAACCAGTCCTCCAGACGCTTAGCATATTAGGCTTTTATTATATAACACTAGAGGCTTGGTGCATAAAATTCGTGCATTGGTGGGAGGGATGTCCCTCAGCCCAGCCTGCACCCTCTCCAATCTAGGACCCCTTGGGAATGTCTGACTACCAGTTTAGGCCTGATCCCGCACCAGCAGTCGAACATCTCTCTCATAATCCGGGACTGCTGGCTCCTAACCACTTGCCTGCCTGCCTGATTGCCCTTACCCGCTTCTGCCTGCCAACCTGATCACCACCTAACTGCTCCCCTGCTGGCCCCATCGCCCCCAACTGCCCTCCTGATTGCCCCCAACGGCCCTCCTCTGCTGGCCTGGTTGCCCCCAACAGCCCTCCCCTGCCGGCCATCTTGTGATGATGGGCGTGACGCCACCTAGGCTTTTATTACATAGGACAGCATGATGTCCACACCACGTCTTGTGTGGCCAGTTACACACAATCTGTACCTGACCCCACCCAGTGGGCCCAGCACCAACACAACCAGTGGGCTTCATACCACACAGCGAGTGACCTAACTAGCTACACAAGTGGCACTGAACCCTGTGGGAGCAAGCACGCCCAAGTGGGTAGCCCCCGAACAGCATCTCCTATAAAGTGACCAAGGTTTATCCTTACAGCCACCCAGTAGAAGAGTAACCACACATGAAAGGGCTAACAGCATTCAAGACACAACTACAATGGGGATGCCTGCACAGAGCCCACAGAAACATCCCTGGAGCACAGAGCGCAGGTGATGTGGAGGACTGTGCCACTGAGCCCCAAGGCTCCTGAGACTGCACGTGCACCGCGGCTCGCACACCATGGTTGGAGTGAGCCTCACAGCCAGCCATGATGGGCCAACACAATCAGGAGCCAGGTACAATAGGAGGGCCCACATAACCCCCACAAGGGGCCTTTCTTAGAGCACCCAGCTCAGGAGATCAAGGAGACTGCACCACTGGGCCCCACAGGACACCTACTGCATAATATGACCACCCAAAGACTGGGACTCATAGAAGTTCTACCTAATACACAGAAACAAACACAAAGAGACAGCCAAAATGGAGAGATAAAGTGCAGGCCCCAAATGAAAGAACAGGAGGCATCTCAAGAAAAAGAGCTGAATAAAATGGAGGCAAGCAATTTATCAGACATAGAGTTCAAAGTAATGGCTATGAGAATGCTCACAGAAATTAGTGAGAGCTACAACAGCATGAGGGGACATAGAAACCATAAAAAAGAAGCAGTTGAAAATGAAGAATACCATATCTGACATCAAGAATACACTGAAAGTGATAAAACGTAGGTTAGATGAAAGCAAAGGAACTAATCGGTGATTTGGAAGACAAAATAGAAAAAACAAACAAACACCCAATCAGAGCAGCTAAAGAAAAAATTATTAAAAGCAGGAGGAGAGTTTAAGAGAACTTTGGTATAACATGATTCTAACAACATCCACGTCGTAGGGTGCAGAGGAGAAGAAAATAAGCAAGGGAACAGAGAAGCTGTTTGAAAAAATAATCACAGAAAACTTCCCTGACCTGGTGAAGAAAAAAGTCACACAAGGTCAAGAAACACAGGCAGTCCCAATCAAGACACAGCATAATTAAAATGGCAAATGTTACAAAGAGAGACTCTTAAAGGAAACAAGAGAGAAACCGTCAGTTACCTACAAGCAGCTTCCATAAGGCTATCAGCTGATTTCTCAGCAGAACCACTACATGTCAGAAGAGAATGTCATGAAATATTCAAAGTCATGAAAAGCAAGTATCTGAAACCAAGACTACCTACCACAAGGCTATCATTCAAAACTGAAGGCAAAATAAAGAGCTTGCCAGACCTAAAAAAAAAAAGGCTAAAAGAGTTCTTCTTTGTCACCACGCCAGTATCGCAAGAAATGTTAAAAGAATTGCTTCAGGAAGAAAAATACATATATAGAAAAAAACATAGGTATAAAGGAATAATGACAATAAATAAGTACTTATCAATATAACCTTAAATGTAAATGGACTGAATGCTCCAATCAAAAGACATAGGGTAGCTGAATGGATAAGAAAACATGACCCATATATATACTGTCTACAAGAGACTCACCTCAGAACAAAAGATTCACATAGGCTGAAAATGAGGGGATGGAAAAAAAAAATTCCATGCAAATGGAAAAAAACTAAAAAAAGCTGGGGTAGCAATACTTATATCTGACAAAAAAGACTTCAAAACAAAGGCCATAACAAGAGACAAAGAAGGCCACTACATGATACTATAAAAGTTGATTCAACAAAAGGGCCCTGGCCAGGTGGCTTGGTTGGAATGTCATTCTGTGCACCAAAAGGTTGCAGCTTTGAGTCTCATTCAGGGCACGTTTGATCCCTGATCAGGATGCACACGAGAGACAACTGATTGATGTTTCTCTCATATCAATGTTTTTCTCCCACTTCCTTCCTCTCTCTAAATTCAATAAAGACATATCCTTGGGTAAGGGTTAAAAAAAAAGGGGGGGGGAAGAGGACATAACCCTTGCAAACATATGTGCATCCAATAGAGGAACACATATATATATAAAGAAAATCTTGGTGGACTTACCAGGAGAGATTGACAGCAATACAGTCACAGTAGGGAACTTTATAAAACCTCACTATCATCAATAGATAGATTTCCAGACCAAAAAATCAACAAGAATAGAGTGATCTGAAACAGATGGATTTAACTGATATTTACAGAACATTTCACCTCAAAGCAGCAGAATATACATTCTTCTCAAGTACACATGGAACTTTCTCAAAGATAGACCACATGTTAGGACACAAAGTAAGTCAACAAATTCAAGAAGTCTGAAATCTTATCAAGCATCTTCCTGGATCACAATAGTATGAAACTAGAAATCAACCACAATAAATAAAGCTCAAAAATATTCAAACACATGGAGGCTAAACAGCATGTTATTAAACAATAAAGGGATTATCAATGAGATCAAAGAAGAAATCAGAAACTTCGAGGAAACAAATGAAAATGAGCACACAACAACCCAAAATCTATGGGACACAGCAAAACCAGTCCTAAAAGGTAAGTTCATTGCATTATAGGCCTACCTCAAGAAGCAAGGAAAACCTCAAATATACAATCTAACCCAGTGGTCGGCAAACCGCGGCTCGCGAGCCACATGCGGCTCTTTGGACCCTTGAGTGTGGCTCTTCCACAAAATACCGATTTCTGCACATGGGCCATGAAGTTTCAATCGCACTGTATGTGCGCGCCCGCATGTGGTATTCTGTGGAAGAGCCACACTCAAGGGGCCAAAGAGCCGCATGTGGCTTGCGAGCCGTGGTTTGCCGACCATGGATCTAACCATACAATCTTTTAGCCCACCTAAAAGAACTAGAGAAAAAGCAACAAGCAAAGCCCAGAGGAAAGAAATGATAAAGATTAGAGTGGGAATAAATAACATAGACACTAAATAACAGTACAAAAGATCAATGAAACAAAGACCTGGTTCTTTGAAAAGATTGATGATCATTTAACAAGTGTTATCAAGAAACAAACAGAGAGGACACAAATGAATAAAATCAGAAATAAAAGAAGTAACAACTGACATCCCAGAAATACAAAGGATTGTAAGAATATACTATGAACAACTATATGCCGATAAATTGGACAACTTGGGAAAAACAAATAAATTCCTAGAAACATACATTATTCCAAAACGAAATCAGGAAGAATCAGAAAACCTGAATAGACCAATAATAACTAATGACATTGAAGCAGTCATCAAGAAAGTCCCAGCGACCAAAAATCCTGGACCGGATGGATTTACAGGAGATTTCACCAAACATTCAAAGAACTAACACCTATCCCTTCTCAAACTGCTCCAGAACATCCAAGAGCAGGGAAGAGACTTCTAACCTTTATTACGAGGCTAGCATCATCCTAATCCCCAAACTAGATAAAGACGCTACAAAGGAAGAAATTGGTGAACATAGATGCTAAAATCCTCAACAAAATATTAGCAAATTGGATCCAACAATACATTAAAGAGATCACACACCATGATCAAGTGGGTTTTATTCCTAGGATGCAAGGTTGGTACAATATTCAACTCTCAATAAATGTGACACATCACATAAACAAAATGAAAGATAAAAATGACATGATCATATACATAGAAGCAGAAAAAGCAAGGGATTATTGCTTTCAGAGAGGAAGGGAGTTTGATTATTGCACCCAGTATTATTATTACTGGGCCTCTAGATAAAATCCACCATTTACAATAAAAACACTCAGCAAACTAGGAATAAAGGGAACATACCTCAACATGATAAAGGCTATGTATGAAAAACCTACAGCCAACATCATACTCAATGGGCAAAAATTAAAGGCGTTTTCCTTAAGGTCAGGAATAAGATAGGGCTTCCCTCTTTCACCACTCTTATTCAACATTGTACTGGAAGTCTTAGCCACAGCAATCGGACAAAAAGAATAAAAGGCATCCATATTGAAAAATAAGAAAGTAAAACTCATTTCTTACAGATGACATAATATTGTACATAGAAAACCCTGAAGACTCCACCAAAAAACTACAAAGATTTAATAAATTATTTTGGCAAAGTAGCAGGTTACAAAATTAATATTCAGGAATCAGTAGTATAATAATGAACTATCTATCACAAAGAGAAACTTGTGATAACAATTTGATTTACAATTGCAACCAAAAAAAATGAATAAATAAGGTACCTAGGAATAAATTTAACCAAGGAGGTTACTTGGAACACTACAGGACACTGAAGAAAGAAATTGAGGAAGATTTAAGTAAGTGTTCATGATTTGGAAGAATTAACATCATTAAAATGTCCAAACTACCCAAAGTAATCTACAGATTAAATTCAATTCCTATTAAAATACCAATGGCATGTTTAACAGATCTAGACCAAATATTCCAAAAATTGATACAGACTCAAAGAAGACCCCCTATAGCTGCAGCAATCCTGAGACTACCAAGAAGCTAACTGCACTGAAACAGTCACCAATGTTTCTTCAGGATAGGTGTCATGTATAATCTATGACTCCTTGGTGAATGCCTTTAGATAACAGAAGTAACAATAAGACCAATAACTTCTGTGCTTTTAGGGAAAAAAGCACATAATCAATGTTCTGAAATATCTTTCACACCTGGATTGTGATATGAGCATACTGGTGATTTCTCTCTCTCTCTCTCTCTCTCTCTCTCTCTCTCTCTCTCTCTCTCTCTCCCTATCTATCATCTATCTAGCTAAATTATCTATCTATCATCTATCTATCTATCTATCTATCTATCTATCTATCTATCTATCTATCTATCATCTATCTATCTCTCTAATCCTCACCCAAAGATATGACTTTCATTGTTTCTAGAGGAAGAGGCAAGAAGGGAGAGAGAAACATCAATCAGTTGCCTCATGCACATGCCCCAGCTGGGGTTGGAACCTGCAACCTGACTGGGAATTGAACCCGAGACCCTTTGATGCCCAGGGAGATGCTCCAACTGAGACACCTGGCGAGAGCACACTGCTGATTAATCTCTTGGTGACAAAGTCCCAGATACTACGACAAACAGTATCTATAATTTGGAGTGCCTATAATTTGGAGCAGAGGGAGAGGCTACATCTCATGAGGTTTGTAAGAACAAAGACGGCATGCTTTCTCCCGTTTAAATTCATGGCCACCCTGCTGACCCTCAGGCATGGCTGGAGCCTCGGCTCAGAGCCCCTCCTGTGCATGTCCTGGGAGCGGGGGATTCCTGCCCAAGCCTAACTGCTCACCTACCTTCCACATGAAATGCCAGGATCCTGCCAACAACACCCCTTTGGTCTTGGCTGTCATGGTTTGGTTTCTAATACTTGCCATCCCCGTTTTCAGCGCTTCCTATGGGCAAAGTCACTGTCCCAACCATGTATGCATATTCACTCATTTAATCCTCATCAATACTTAGATGTAGATACTATTATTATTATTACTATTCCTATTTTATAGACAAAGAAACTGCAGCCCAGTAATATCATCTATTACCCAAGACTGCAGAGTGCGGAGGGGGCCTGGGAGTCCATCCTAGGCACTGTGGTCCTGGACCGTGCACCCCTAAATCACTAAGTGACCCCCCTGGCCATATGGAGAGTCTCAACTAATACATTCAGGACACAAAATGAGTGGGAAATACACTGAGACATTCAAGCATCTGACTACAAACCAGCACAGACAGAACACCCCGCATGCTTAGGGCCGAGGACGTCCACATCAGCAAGTCAGAGACAGACAGCAACTTCAGCTCTCACGGGGGACGCACCGGAACTATTAACAAAGTCGAGAAGAAATTGCAGAGGAACTCCAAGAGGAAGGGTTCTGACGGCCGCATCTTTCCATCGATATTGATCGTCTTGGGGACTTCTGGGATGAGGCTGATGGCGGCTTTGAAAAAGGCATCAGCTGCAACACAAGAAAGTCCATCAGGGAAACTGAAAAAACACAGGCTCTGCTTTCTTCTCCACAGGCCTGAGGCCCGTCCTGAGAATCCCAGGGAGTTGTCTGCGCAGCTGGGATGGCAGGCAGGCCCGAGAAAGGTTCCCGAGAACTGACTGAGGGTGGGCATTCCCAGTGGAGGTGCTGCTGCTGCCTCCCATCCTCCCTTCTTCTTTGCCCATCAGTCAGAGAACCTTAGCCAAACTGGCTTTAGATTATTAAGTGAAAAAAGAAGTGGCACATGTTCACAGAAAGCCTAGAATTCACGGTTGCCTGGGCCAAGGGTTCAACCTGGATTGTCCCATTGAACCCGCCCACTGACCACGGGAGAGTGTGGTTCTCGGGCCACTTCATTTGGGAACAAGGTGCAGGAGGGTGTGTGCACGGAGGCTCCGTCCTGTCCGTACCTATTCAAGTGCACACCCTAGAGAAATAACAATCTAATGTCTGAAGGAATGCACGCACACATGCACACACACATGCACTGCACATGCGTGCACACATGCATACGCATGCACACACACGCCACACATGCGCACACACACAAACATGTACTCCACACACACGCACTCCACACATGCACACATACACAAAACATGCATACAGATACACACTCCACATACATGCACACACGTGCATACATATCCACACACGTGCACACACATGTACTACACACACACACACACATAAGCGCGCATGCGCTTTCGAGACTACTGACTAGGTAATAGTTCCACAGAATCATCTAAGAAATGAAGATATGGAAAGAAGCAAGGGGGAAGAAAGAGAAAGGAGAGGTAGGAAGCAGAGCAGATAGGAGAAGGGAGCACAAGGGATAGAGAAAGGGAGAGACTGGAGGATGGAAGTGAGGGCTAGAAGATGGAGTGTTCTTTATAGAAAAAGTGCCAAGGTCAAAACAGTGACCCAATAAGTGAAATTCTAAACTGCCTGACAAGACCAAATGTATTTGGTCCAAATACACCTCCAGTTGGAAACACCTCCCAGCCACATCCAGAGAACAAGGTGCTGGTGGAAAACACCCTCAATTAAACCAGAGCCCCACCCAACAGTGTGACACCACTTGCGGGCGCTTCCTCAGGTGGGCACTCCCACATGTGAGCGCTTCCGAACGCAGGCGCTCCCACAGGGGCCAGCCACCTCGACTTTAAAGAGGGAACCAATTCAGCCCTGGCTGGTTTGGCTCAGTGGGTAGAGCATCGGCCTGTGGACTGAAGGATCCCAGGTTCAATTCCGGTCAGGGCACATGCTGGGGTTGTGGGGTCGATCCCCAGTGTGGGGCGTTCAGGAGGCAGCTGATCCATGATTCTCTGTCATCATTGATGTTTCTCTCTCTCTCCCTCTCCCTTCCTCTCTGAAATCAATAAAAACATATTAAAAATAAAAAAAAGAGAGAACCAATTTGTAAGTGTTAAAACCTCTGACATTCAAACCAATGGGATGAACTAACCTGATCTTCATGCTGCACAGCAGGTTGGGTGGCAGCTGATGGTTTTTGTTTGCCTTGTGTCATGCTAACTGTCCTCCTTGCCAAGGTGGCCCTAGAAGAAAGCCCACGTGTACCAGCAGATAGTGAGGGCAGAAGGCTGCTCTGGTAATGCACAGTCCTGGTGGGTGGGGCCCCGACGATGAGGAAACACACACAGAGTCAGAAACCATCCCGCCATGGCCGTGGGTGGCCGCACCGACCGTGGTTCCCATTGCCTGCCTGCTTGTTAATGCGAATATCTGCGGGAGACCACTACACAGAGAGGGCGTCGCAAGTGCAAAGGCACTGAGTCAGGAGGCAGCTTCACCTGTTCACAGAACAGAATAAAGCCTGTGAGGCTGAAGAGCGGTGTGAGAGGACAGAGGCTGCAGGACCAGGCCATGTGGGGACGGACCAGCAAAGAGTTGAGTTTAACCCCAAATGCACTGGGGAGACATGAGAGTTCCCAGGAGTCGAAACCAAGACCAAGCAGGTTTTGAAAAGGTTCTTGGATAACAATCATGTTCTTTCTTTCTTTATTATTGATTTGAGAGAGAGAGGGAGAGAAACATGGATGTGTTGTCCCACTTAGTAATGCACTCACGGGTTCCTTCTTGTATATGCCGACTGGAGATGGAACCCACAACCTTGGCATATTGGGACAACACCCTAACCAGCTGAGCTCCTGGCCTGGGCCAGCAGTCACGTATGAAGATTCGGATGCCCAGAGCTGCCCCAGATGAATCAAGACAGCGATCCAGGTGCCAGACTGCCAGGCCAAGGCTAAAGATGAGGAAGGACCATGGTCTGACCAGCCCAGCGTGCCCTCCACACCAAGCCAGGGCTGGCAGCTCCCTCTGGCGCACACTGATGTCAGGTGGGAGATGGCGGCGGGGGAGACAGCCCTGAAAGCGTCAGTCCGCCTCAGGCAGCGCTAGACAAATTCCCGAGCCTTCCGAGGCTTGCACTGCACATGCCTCTATCCATGGGAAAGGACATGGCCTTGGCCAGAGCAGGGGCTGAGTGCTGGCTCCCTAGCCATTCCTTCTCAGTTTTCTCACTTAGAAAGTGGGGTCCCAACAACAGGACTGGCCTTGTGTAGCTATCAGGAGGAGGAGAGGAGATATGTGCAAAGGCTCACCATGTAACAAACACTCTGTAAACGGTGCAGGATTCTTTCAGGCTATGCTACAGCCTGCTGGGCAGGCCCTGCTACGGGCCACACTGCAGGCGACAAGAACCTCCGGCAGAAACACTGTGATCCTTGCTGAGGGCGTTCTCTTGGCTCACGTGAGGCACAGGCCTGAGTGCGGGGAAGCTGGTGCCCCAGCAGCAGCCGGGGTCAGTGACAGACGGAGGAAAGGGTCGGGTAACGCCGGGGCCATGAGCACTCCCTCCCGGAGGTCCCAGGAGGAGTGGACTGCGGCCGCTCCCAGCAGGACCTTCCCACGAGGGTCCCCTTGGTTGGCTTCCTTCCCTCGCCCTCGTCTTCCCCATCACCCTCCGGACACTAGGGGGATCCCTCCCAAATAAGCCATGCACAGTGAGCACGGAGATGGGTCTTGAGCGGAGTCTTCATCCCCAACAGCGAGCTGCAGACAGTGTTCACTCTGTCCTTTCTAGATTCCTCCCATGTCTTTCTGGGGCTTCACACCAACATCAACAATGACAGATATGATCTGCGGGGAGGATTCAGCCTTATGTCTAAGATTCCTTAGGCACAGGCAACCTGCATGTCTGCGATTTAAGATGGTCCTTACAGGAAAACAGCCACACTCTGTAATCTGTCTGACTCTAAATGTGGGCATGTCTGATGTGCATCCTACTAAGGAAATATTTAAAATTCGTCCTTGATTACTTTCCCTTTCCTCCTTAAGGAACCTTCCTTCTCTTCACCCCACCTACTCTCATGCACATGCCCACATGCCCTGTGGGTGGCTTTCCTAGTGGCAGGGGGGCCTGAGAGGAGGGGAGGGGCTTACCTTGGGAGAGGCACTGATTGGCCAAGGCCACCTGGCCAGCAAGCAGGTAGAGGTTGAGGCGTGTGAAGATGCCCACCAGGGATGGGATGGTAATGAAGCAGTAGGCAACACAGGCCTGGAGAGAGGAGACATAGCAGGTCAGCTGGCAATGCCCTCACAGTAGATCAGAACACCTGTTCTCATCTGTCCATATTTTCAGGCAAAAACACTTAAAGTAATTTCTGATTCTGAGCTCCAACTTCCCCTCTTGCCTCTGCAGTGCCTGTCTCTTTGGGACAGGCATGAAAAATAAACCCTCCCAGCACAGAAGGGAGGGCAGCGATAACACCCAACAACTGTAAGTTTAAAGCAGCTGTTTACACCAGTTACTTTTAAAAGTGGAGATAGGAGGCAGTCAATTCATGATTCTCTCTCTCCCTTCCTTTCTGAAATCAATAAAAATATATTTAAAAAATTTAAAAGTGGAGGTGATTAGAAGTTGCTAAAAAGAGTTTGAAGTGGTTGACTGAAGAGAGAGGATGAGAAGAGAAGGGGCAGGGCTGGGATGCTTGGATGTCATTGTTTTGCCTAGGATTTCATTTTTTAAGACATGGTTGTGTTACTTAGGTAAAAATTCAGGCAGTACACTCAAGAAGCTTAAATTTTATTTCAAATTTGGGAACTGATCAATAGGGGAAAAGATATTAGACCTTCCAGAGACAGCATAATTACAGAGAACTGGCACACAGCCCCAAGCCCACCCTTGGCCACCTTAGCACATGTGCAAACTCAGGCTCCACTGACCTTGCTTTCAGAAACATTCACAAACTGGCCGGCCCATAGACATGTAAGGAAAATTAATTTGGGAAACCCACAGCCCACCAAGTTCAGTCTGTGGGTCTTATCTTTAGAACATACCCGGACAAAGGCAGCAGTTTTTCTGGAATGATTCCCCTTCATCACTTTTCTTGTTTCCATTGCCAACCGGCTCACACTCTGGGTTTGTTAATGAGTAAAACAGAAATGGGAATGAATGATGGCTGACTCAGATCTTCCACAGACATCTGAACATGAACTACAGCCAGTTCATTGAGAACCAGCCACGTGGGACAAAGACTGATTAGCCCTGAACCCTGAAGTGCCAAATGGGTCATCAGGTAGACTCCATCTGGGCTTGCTCGAACATCTCCAGGGGGTAGACCAAGCATGTCAAACTCGCGGCCCACAGGCCACATGCGGCCCACAATGAATATTTTTGCAACCCAGCCAATATAACAATATATAAGAAATGTTTTAATAAAAGTTTCATAACTTAATTTTTACAATATCCTGTTATACACATTTATTTCAGTCCTTTGTATTCAGCATGTCTCTATCAAAATAAACCTACATTTCTATGAAAATTGAAGCCTTTGCTTTTTTGCTCCACATACACTTACACCTTATTTATTTGGCCCATGGTAGCCTTGGAGTCTGACATGCTTGGGGTAGAACGAAGGCTCTCACTGAGTTAGCCTGCCTATCCTCTGCATTATAAATGACCATTTTCTGGCTTAATGAACAGCTAGGGTTCACTACTCCATTTCTGGAAATCCCATACACTAAAAGCTTAAGATCTTAAAGATCTTAAGAGAAATTTCCAAATCTGAGAGTAACCATGCAATTCAGCTATGCCATACTAGCAACACCCATAGGAGAGGTAATGACAGCAGCCACAGCATCGCGTACCACAGCCAGGTGCTGCCCGAAGAGCTGTCCACTCATTACCTCATCTAACCCTCTCAGCCTGCGAGGTGGGTGGTTACCTCCCTGTGTCATAGACAAAGTCTCCACATGTAGGTGTTAAGCTTAGTAATGTTCCACAGCCTGGCAACCAGCAAACATATAATACAGCTGCTCCTCTTGAATTCATGTGGGGCGACTAAAGAGCCTTAGGGAATTTTTCCACAGATGTGAAAAGTTGGGACCTAGGTTCCCAAATTGTAAAAACTCACAGGGAAACCTCTTATTTTTTTTATTTTTTAAGGAAAACAGCAATTATTGAGCACTGGACAAAGCCCCAGAGCGAGGCAGCCCAGGGTCAATTCCTTACTGTGAGGCTGCGTCTTTACACAGCTGGGGTGTGATAAACGCAAATGCTGTGCAAAACTCAATGTGGAAAAGGCAACGTGGAAGTGAAAATAAAGGTAGTGGTGTCTCCCCAACTCCGGGGTTTGAAAGGCTGTGCAGTGCCCAACTGGTGCACAGCACACTTCATCAGAAAGGAATATGGTCAATTAAGAATGACAAAAAATTTCTATTTTTTACATTTACATGTATTATTGTTTTAAAGGGCTATCAAGTTGTTGGGGCATAAATACTTAAGTTGTCTGAGCCTAAGTGTTTAATAAACAGAGATGTCACTGATTTCTTTCAACCTGGGCACCATGAAAAGTCACTGAAAGGCCGTGTCCCAAGGAAGTGGGCACCCTGGTGAGGCAGCAAGGCCTGGGTTAGTATTCCTCAACCACAGCCAATCCTCACGCCTCTGCTGCTGCACACAGGAACGAGAATAAACACATTTCAGAGAAAAAGGGATCAATAAAACCACTCAAAGATTTCAGTAAGTTCTAGATTGCATCAACCTTTGAGAAAAGCCTGCCACACCTCGGGACCAGGAGCAACATGAGGAAGGGGAGTCCCAGGTTAAATAGTTCTGGCATGTAGATGCTCAATAAACATTTGCTGAGAGAATGAATGAATGAAAAGCCTTACGTGAATCAACTGCACAAGAACAGGTTCCAGATTGCAAAACATCGACCTGGCCTCGACATAGAAGCTTAGCTGCTGCTCAAAATCACGACCAAAGGACACCTAGAATCAAAGAGAGAGGGGCTGACAATGCACACAGCTGAACAGGCTTTGCCTGAACTTTGGGGGAAGGGGGGGTGCTGAGATGACGAGCCACCAATGACCCCCCCATATGACTAGGTGGGAAGGGCATGCAAGCATGCATGCACGTGTGCGTGCACACACTCATTGGGATATACTCTGACCAGACTACAATGCCCCATTCAGCATGTCGCTGACATGTTACTACTGCCACCTCATCATCATGACATGGGCACTGGAGTAGAACACAGAAAGGCTGAAGGGTATGAAACAGAATCTCCTTGGCCGGTGGTGTTCAGTGGTCAGAGCATTGGCCTACACACTAAGGGTCGCAGATTCGATTCCCAAAGACATGTACCTGGGCTGCAGGTTCATTCCCCATCCCTGGTCTGGGTGAGTCCAGGAGGCAACCAGTCGATGTGTCTCCCTCACATCGATGTCTCTTTCTCTTTCTCTCCCCCTCCCTCTATCCTTCCTTTTCACTCTCTCTAAAAAGCAATGGAAAAAATATCCTCAGCTGAGGATTAACAAAAACAAACAAAACACAGAATCTCAAAATACAAACAGAACATCCCCATATAGAAGGAGAGCTGGAAGGAAGCCCTGGAGCCCTGTCAGCTGCGGGCCGTTGGCCAGGATTCCTGCTCCCTGATGGGGTTCCCACCCTCAGTGGCCGCTGTTACCAGAGCCACAGATGGAGGCTTCTTCCCCATTACAAATCCCCTCTCCCATTTCTCCAAAACTGATGACTAGCTGGGTAGCAGGACAAACCGACTGCTACGGCAATAATTCTGGCCCAGGAGTTTAACTTTGCTATTTCCACTGTTGCTACCAGGTTTTACATCTTATTTCCTCATATTCTTTTCCATTATAACTCAGCGGCTTTCAGACAAAGCCATAAAAAGATAAAGACCACATGACTGGCATATAAATCAAGGGGACAGGAGAGGCACCTGGTCAAAACCATAGGTACCTTTCCTAACGTGGCCTGAACTTAATCAAAATTGGTATTTTAGCCACAGTGTTTGGCGGATAGCTCAGCTGACCCTGCTGCTGGATGAGTCACATTTCCTCAGTTAATTCAAGGTGACCTAGTTATTCCCATTTCAGCCTCTGTCTCGATTGCCTGTTAAACCAGGACACTGGTGGCAGCTGGGAGTTAGCTCTGCATACCGAGAACAAAGGCAGGGCTGTTCTGGTGAGGATGGAACAGGTGCTCCCAGAGAAAGCTGCAGTAACCCCCAGTCTGCTGGGCATTTCAGGGTCCCTGGGGACTTTTCCTCCCGGACACAGAGTCACTGCCCTTCCTGAACCTGCGCCTAAAGGCCTTGCGGCCCTGAGTCTGCCCTCCCAGGTAAGAGCTGTGGCAGCTGGATGATGGGAGAAGGGGAAGAAAGCGGTCACACGGAGGAGAGCCACCTCAGCCAGCACTGAGGCCCCGCCCTGCCCCAGAGCAGCCCAGTGGCCCAGCCGACGACAGAACTGTGGGATTAATGAAACACTGTGGCCTGGGTGAGCTGTCCACACTGCGGGTAACAGGCAAAGGGAGAGGGCGCACATTGGTACAGCTGCGTTTCGCTGTCCCATGCAGACAGCAGGAGTGTCAGGGAGCCTCCCGGCCATGCGAGTCTCCCTGGCTTGGTGGTCGTGTTTGCTCTCCCCCACAGCAACCACTTGTTTGGGATGGGCCCACATCCATCCAAAGGACTCAGTCCTACAAAGCTGCTGGGACCCTTCCTCCTGGGCTCTCGTGGGGAGCGAGCCTGCCTAGGAGGGCATCCGGGAGCAGAGCCATGATGCGGAGGTCCCACCTCCAGCAGCTCCTCTGAGGGCTCCATTCCAGAACCTTTGTCACATGAGTCAGGAAGCCGCCCTCCCTCCCCCGGACTTTCCCTGAGGCCAGTTTGTCTTGGCACTCTCTGCCCCAGGAGCCTGGCTAATGGAATCTCTTTTCTAGCCTCATCTTCTCTCAATAAGAACGAGAAGCAGCCGAAGCCGGTTTGGCTCAGTGGCTAGAGCGTCGGCCTGCGGACTGAAAGGTCCCAGGTTCGATTCCGGTCAAGGGCATGTACCTAGGTTGCGGGCGCATCCCCAGTGGGGGGTGTGCAGGAGGCAGCTGATCGATGTTTCTCTCTCATCGATGTTTCTAACTCTCTATCTCTCTCCCTTCCTCTCTGTAAGAAATCAATAAAATATATTTAAAAAAAAAAAAAAAAAAAAAGAATGAGAAGCACCAGGGAACATAATGCTAACTCGTCCACCTGAGTACAGAGAAACAATTATATCCCTTTCCAAGACCGCTGAGTCCGTCCTTAATACCTACCATCTTTACAAACCCACTAATCAGACAGGCCAGCGTTCTCTTCTCATCCTCCAGAGTGAGTGCACTGAAATCAACAAGGTACAGAATTAACACTAGGTGATAAACGAGCTTCCAAAGAAAAATATATAAGAACTAAGCAATGTAACAGGTAACAACATTTTGCATTTTCTAGATTTAGAAATGTTTCACATCTCAAAGTTGCTGTTCTTAAAATTCATTTATTAGTGGTAACTTTTTCTTCTTTGGAATTTGGGCAGAAAGGTTCCACTTCAAATGTAATTCAGAGAACTTTTTTTCAACACAGTAAAAAATTTCAAACTAGGCAGCAAAGTTGAAAAGAATTTTACAGTGAATACCCATATATCCACCCATCAAGATCTTACCATTATCTACACTAATAAAAGAGAAACATGGTAATTGGCGTACGACCGCTACCCTTCCCATTGGCTAATCCCCCTGTCACTCAAAGAGTAGGGCCGAGATATGCAAATTAACTGGCAGCCAAGATGGCAGCCGGCAGCCAGGCAGCTGATGTGAACAGGGAGGCTTGCTTGCTTCAGTGATGGAGAACTCCAACGTTCCCCACCTGACTTGCCCGCCTCTCAGCTGCAACTCTAAGCAACTATGTTGCGAATATAGAAGCTAAAAAAACCCCAGAAACCTGCTTTACTCAACGGGGCTTCAGCCAGACAGACCGCAACACTGTATCAAATACAGATGGTAAACTAAGGCCAGAACCTGTTTTCAGCAGCCGAGGCCTCAGAGTTAAAGGTGGCCCATAATAAAAAAGAAAAAAAGAAAAAAAGGAGCAGTTGGGAGCTTCAGTCCCAGCCTGAAAACAGCCCTCAGCCCCTCAACCAGACTGGCCAGGCACCCCAGTGGGGACCCCCACCCTGAAGGGTGTGTGACCAGCTGCAAACAGCCATCATCCCCTCACCCAGACTGGCCAGGCACCCCAGTGGGGACCCCCACGCTGATCCAGGACACCCTTCAGGGCAAACCAGCCAGCCCCACCCATGCACCAGGCCTCTATTCTATATAGTAAAAGGGTAATATGCCTCCCAGCACCGGGATCAGCGGAGCTGAGAGGCCTCCCGGCACCGGGATCAGCATGACAGGGGGCAGCGCCCAAACCACCTGATCTCCCTGCAGCTCTGTGTGTGACAGAGGGCTGGCCCAACCCCCCCGCCCCCCACGGGCCCTGCTCTGTGTGTGACGGGGTAGAGCCATAACCTCCCCATTGGCCCTGCCCTGAGTATGAGAGTGGCGGCGCCCCAACCACCTGATCGGCCCTGCTCTGTGGGTGATAGGGGGCGGCGCCCTCCCCCCGCCACAGGCCCTGCTCTGTGTGTGATGGGGGGTAGAGCCATAACCTCCCCATCTGTCCTGCGCTGAGTGTGACAGTGGCGGCGCCCCAATCCCCTGATCGGCCCTGCTCTATGGGTGATAGAGGGCGGCGCCCCAACCTCCTGATCCGTCCTGCCCTGAGTGTGATGGGGGCGGTGCCCCACTCCCCTATCGGCCCTACTCTGTGAGTGACAGGGGGGAGCTCCTCAAACCCCTGATCGGCCCAGCTCTGTGCATGACAGGGTATGGAGCCCCAACCCCCCTGATGGGCCCTGCTCTGTGCGTGACAGGGGGTGGCGCCCCAACCTCCCCATCGACCCTGCCTTGAGTGTGACAGGGGGCGGTGCCCCAACCCCCCAATCGGCCCTACCCTGAGCGTGACTGAGCGTGGCATTGCAACCTCCCAATCTGCCCTCCTCTGTGCATGACAGGGGGCGGCTTCCCAACTCCCCAATCGGCCCTGCTCTGAGCCCGAGCAGGGGCTGCACCTAGGGATTGGGCCTGCCCTCTGCCACCCGGGAGCAGGCCTAAGCCAGCAGGTCGTTATCTCCCAAGGGGTCCCAGACTGCGAGAGGGCACAGGCCGGTCTGAGGGACCCCCCCCTTCCCCCGAGTGCACAAATTTTTGTGCACCGGGCCTCTAGTCATTTTATAATATTTACTTTATCACATAACCATCTATTTCCCTCTCCATCTGTCAGTATGTCTTATTTTGGGGATGGATCTTAAAGTAAATCACAGAACTCAGTTACTTCTATTAACAAATTAAATACAAATATATATGTGTAAGAAAATGTCAAGGCTTCATAGTTTAGACCAGTGATGGCGAACCAATGACACTCATTGTTTTGGTTGATTTTTCTTTGTTAAATATCAAAAATATAAATCTTTGTTTTACTATGGTTGCAAATATCAAAAAATTTCTATATGTGACATGGCACCAAAGTTACGGTTTTTCAAAATGCTGACATGCCGAGCTCAAAAGGTTCACCATCACTGGTTTAGACTGTACTTGTAAAGCTTATAAATAGGGCCCTGATTTATTCTGAAAAAGAGCCCAGAGAAAACAGGAACCAAGAGTTTTGTTTGTTGATTTGCTCTAGGAAAGATAACTATTGGCAGAGACTGCAAAACACCCTCCAATAGGCCAGGTCTCCTCCCTTCTCCTAGACTACATTTCCCAGTCTCCTCTGCAGCTAAATATGGCCATGTGACAGTTCTAGCCAATGGGATGTGAATGCAAGCAATTAAGAGCCTTCCAAGTTTTTTTTGTTTTGTTTTTATTGTTTAAAGTTTTATATGTCTCCTTTTCCCCCAACTGACGCCCCCCGCCCCAGCTATTCCCACCCCGGGCAAGCCTCCACTGCCCCAGTGTCTGTGTCCATTGAAGAGCCTTTCAAGTTTTGCCCTAAAAGAAAGCTGCTGCCTACATCCTGCAGAATGCAGCAAGGACATAGTCAAGGTAAGCCAGCTTCCACCAGGAAACAAGGACAACACCCAGAGCGATGGCAGAGCAACAAGACAGAAGGAGCCTGGGTTCCCGGATGATGTTCTAAAGCAGAGCTATCATACCTCCACCTGCTGGCCTCATACTTTTATCAAGAGAGAAATCAACCTATTTTATTTAAGCCAAAAGCCAATATCCTACTAACACAAGTGCCTTTCTGGATGTTTTCTGTGCCTTTATTTTTATTTTTGCCCAGTTAAAATCTAATGGTTCCATTTATTATTAAAAGTGTTGATATTTTGCCCTAGCTGACTTGGCTCAGTGGATAGAGCGTCAGCCTGCGGACTGAAGGGTCCCAGGTTCGAGTCCAGCCAAGGGCACATGCTTGGGTTGAGGGCTCGATCCCCAGTAGGGGGCGTGCAGGAAGCAGCCGATCAATGATTTTCTCTCATCATTGATGTTTCTCTCTCTCCCTTCTCCCTTCCTCTCTGAAATCAATAAAGAAATATTTTTTAAAAAACGAAAAAAAAAATGTGTTAATATTTTGGTTTTTATAACTACCCATGAAGTTGAAAGCACAAAGTCATGAAAATAAAGATTCTGAAAATCTTCAGAGGGAAAAAAAAGAAGTACAATTCCTCTTATTGATGGTTGAATTCTAAAACAATTTTCTCAGTGCTTGTAACATTTTACAGTGAATCAAGCTGCTTGGTTAAAAATTCTTTGGGAACTAAAATTTCAGTGATAAGCAGGAATTGCCTTAACTGTAGTCAAATAGAAATGTGGGGTTGGGGGCAGGCTAGAAAGCAAAGGAGTGATCATTTGGCCTTTGACCCAAAGGTAAGGTCAGTGGGTAGGTCTCAGCCTCAAATATACTGAAGAAATAACGTCCTTCATGTAAGAAGGATGAACAATTGCAGGTGCCTTTAAAGAACTGGTGACTAACGAGGAAACATGTGAAGGCTATGTTACTGAATGAGGGAACTCACTATTATATTACCTGCTGCTCTCAGAAATCTCTTGGAGACAGGAGTTTGAGTCCACTTGGATGAAACCAGCCTGTTCTCTCACCTGAACTTCCTTTATAAAAACATGCCATCTCATTTTCTCAGGAAGGTACCCTCAGCCTCCCTCCTCTCCTAGAGTGGAAAGTCCTCATTGGCAAGAACCTTAATAGCCCCATAAAAATATAACTCCCAGTGGCAGCTTCCAGCAGCAATCCCCCTCATGTACTGCCATGTGGCATTGAGACCCAACCCATGTGACGTGGCAGCTTACTTCACAGAGTCATGCATGGTCTTGCACACGTGCAGGAGGGCGTTCAGAATGACCGGATCCTTGGTGGGCTCATGCTGATGCCTGGGAAACAGTTAAAGGCAGTCGTGAAAGCTGTGCCCCTGAGGACAGTGAAAGCATGGGTTTGGTTCTTATCAGCTATACATATTTGAGAAGCAGAAAACGATCCGATTGCACAAACTATGGCCCAGTTCACCACTGATGGGCTCTGTTCTAGTTTTCTCTTAATTCTTCTTTCAATGACAAGTTTGCTCTTCTCCACATACTGTAATTTCTAGTAACTGCAGAATCCTGGTCAAGCTGCTACACTTCCTAATACAAGCAAAGGGCAAATCTGTTGTTGTTTTTTATCATGTTTCTTGAACTCTCTGAAGTGGCTCATGACCTATCTTCAACTGTGTTAGGTGCAGGGAGCACGTATTAATTGGGTTTTTCAAATAATATAAAAGGACGAGCTCGTCAAACAAACCCTTATGCAAGTAAAGTTGGTGTATTTATTCCAAGCGTATGGAATTAATCTTTTAGGAAGACCACACAAGGAAAGCTTAAAACATATATCCAAGCAACATCTATCTCAATTTTCTAAACTCTTCATACTTAATATTTAAAAAATAGTATACATGAAATCACTGACTACACTAGTTATATACTATCTAACATACGTTAAAATAAATATATACAACTTTACAAATGAAAATGAAAACCTCTCCTCCATGGACCACCTACAGTTATTTCATGTACCACCAGCAGTATGCAGTTCTGGGAAACGTATTTAATAACATGAAAGGAACTAAACTTGAAAATGGATCACAAATCTACCCACTGACCATGCAAACCTTTCTAGCTCTGGTACCTTGATAAATATGACTTTATCTTTTAAAATATTACTCTCTAAGTAGTTCATCAATAGATTGCTCCTTCCAGTAGCACATCTGAGTGAATGCAGGTGATGACCACGCTCCTGTGAATGCTCAGGATGTTGTCTTCTTCAGCACAGAGTACAGCCTTCAGCATAACTGCTCCTCAGGTGGTTTCCCTCTCACTGTTGTCTCAGGTATGAAATGCATGCACAGGCCTGGGCCCCAGAGTGCAAACACTGATTTCTTATCAACAGGTTTCAAAAAGGCATTAGGAATTGAAGCTTCCAATTACAAAGTTACACTTACTTGATAAAAACTTCCATGATGCATTTGCAAACCTCCACCCGCACGCTCTCTTTTTGGAACATGTCCAGAAATGGCAGAAATTTTTCCTAAAACAAAATTCAAAAAGAAAAAAGCACTCTCCATGCTATTTATATACATTATTAAAAGGAACCCGTGGGTCATTTTTTTCTTTGAAGGTCAAAAGAGCTGCTCATCTCTGAGGCAGGCCAGCAAGGACTCCCCTGAGAGCAGGAGATGACTCAGAGGTTTAGAAACGACTGCTATTAAAACAACTTTCTGCCCTAACCGGTTTGGCTCAGTGGATAGAGCGTTGGCCTGAGGACTGAAGGATCCCAGGTTCGATTCCAGGCAAGGGCATGTGCCTTGGTTGCTGCGGGCTTGATCCCCAGTAGTGGGGTGTACAGGAGGCAGCTGATCGATGTTTCTCTCACATTGATGTTTCTAACTCTCAATCCCTTTCCCTTCCTCCCTGTAAAAAAAATAAAATATATTTTTTTTTTAAAAAAAATAAAACAATTTCCTTGTGCCCAGGGATTAGGCTGGGACCAGTTAACATTTTGGTGCACCATCTGAGCAACATTTATTTTTTATTATTTTGTTAATCCTCAACCAAGGATATTTTTTCCATTGATTTTTACAGAGTGAAAGGGAGGAAGGGAGGGGGAAAGGGTGAGAGAAAGAGAGAGAGAGAGAGAGAGAGAGAGAGAGAGAGAGATCGATGTGAGAGACACATCAATTGGTTGCCCCCAGCACATGCCCCCATGGGGGCGGGGACAGAACCAGCAACCTTTCGGTGCAGGGGCCTACGCTGTAACCACTGAGCCCACCCGAAAGGGCTGGGCAACATTTAGGTGACCATAAGCTTTCTGTGTGCTAAAATGAAAAGTAAGCTTCAGCATTTTTACAGTGGCATTGGCAAGCAAAGAAAGGACTCAGAGTTGTTCAGAGAGTGACTATGGCATCTTGCCTCTATTTTTAAATAAAGAAAAGACCAAAACCTTGCCGCCTTGTGAGTGTTTGTGAATGGGGACTCCTCCCCTCGGCGCCACGGTACTCAGGCGCCCAGGTCGCCCTTGCCCAGTGCACTGCAGCAGGCTTGACAGGACGTCTCAGAAGCTTTTAACTTTTTGAGGGAAACATAATAAATCTCAGCTGTCAGGCACTGAGACAACTGCTATTTCAGTTTCAACATTAGGTTGTGCGATGAAAGCAAGTACCATGTGAAAGTCACTGAGGAAGAGGAAGTCCAGTTTGCCTCCAGGGTTGAGAAGCCGTGGTGCCCACTGGAGCACACATTCTAGTAGTAAGGAATGATGAACTGAAGGTCATATTTTCTTTCAGTCTAGGTGCATCATGTTTTTCAACTGCTGGTTGAGCTGTGATGACAGCGATACTTAAGCTGTTTAGACGTAGCTTACTTTATGAAGAAAACCGTTAAGCATTTCTTTTGGCCCAGGGCACCTTGAAAAATGACTGAGACACTAAGAGAACCTCTGACTCAGATACAAATTTCCACAAATAATTAAGGAGTGCTACTTACCACTGAGAAGAGCACTGAGAAATCATGGAAATGGGCAATCACTTTCTTAATTATCGACTGAAGCTGCAAATGAAACAAAAAACACATCTTATTTAATAAAACTTGAGTATGTTTAAAAGGCCACCCTTGCATCATTTGCAACCCCAATTCCAAGAAGGGAAGCCTGGACTGCCCAAGGACTGGGAAGGACTGAACCTTGAGAAACAGTGTCTTGGTCTGGAACAGGCAGAGCAAGGAGGCACTTAGCTCCTTGTGAGGACTGAAGGGGATGGTTCAGGTACGGGTACCTGCCCTTCAGTCCTCCGATAGTCAGCTGTGATTATCCAGGAGTAGCAGAAGTTTCTGGAGCCACACAGACATCGCCAGACACAGCCTCACTACTGTAGCTAGAAGGCAGCCAGAGACATCAGGTCAACCGTGGATGTGGCTGGGTCCCATAGAACTTCATTCACAAAACAGCCCAACCTGACTATTCCCTGACTTTGCCAGAAGCCAAAGGTCACATCCTCCAGGAGGGCGGGGCGTGGGTCTCAGGCCCTGGGACTGGGTCCACCATCCCCACTTGAGTGAACACAGAGCTGCTGACCGGCCTCGCCAGGAAGGAGAGGCCAAGGAGCCACCTCTAAATTAAACACAAACCTTGCCTGCCCCCTTACTGTTAAGAGAAATTCACTGACAGATACTTTGTTTCTACTAAAAACACTCCTGTTTACAAATCCTTTACAAAGGAAATTGCTCATGTTCTAGAAACAGAATATTAAAAGTACGATCCCATTTCATAATTAAGTAATTTTTTAGGTCAGTCAAGCAAAAGATGAAGATACTGCAATACTGTCTGGTTAAAACAGTTTCTGAAACCATATCCACAGCAACAAATCCCTTTAGCTCAGGAATGTTTTAAATTAAGTGCAGTTACACATGCATTCTCCCCTGCCGCCACTGTGCTGCTGTCAAATGCAGGAAAGTGAACAGTGATGTAACTATAATACTTTAATCTATCATCCATATCCCTATCCCTATCTGCTCACTGTGTTGGCTGCAAATGATTTTTTTTAATTCTACCATTTCTTCCATATTTCTCAATTGGCACCTCCACCCCTCTTTCCCTTCATCTATTTATTTCTATTCATCATTAGAAAGTCCGCTGGATCCCTATTTTAGTCAGTCGGTTATAACCCACCACTCTCCTTATGTTTTTGATGTTCAAATTGGGAGTTTACAAGGCCCCTTCTGGGTCCTTTTCAGTTCCCTGTGCCCCATCAGTATTTTTAGTGTGTCCTTACTTTCTGGCACAAGAAATACTCCAGGCTTACCAGGCATGTTCCCTACCCCTGGCCTGGAGTAAGAAAAGGCCACTTCAGTCCACGGGCTCACAACCAATATGGACGGATGTCACGAATGCAAGCTGCCCCCAGGGCCCCTGCTATAAGATGCTGTTAGACAGGATAGAGTCACTGTCCAGTCTAATTCCAGTCTCTCTCAGGAATGGGCCGCATTAAAATCATTGTTACTTCAAGTTTTCAATTAATTGGGCCCCTAGTACTTAAGGTCTTACCGAAATTTCCTCAACAATTCTAATGCACACACACCACTCTTCATCCGTGCTGAGACCGACACCCACACCCACAGGGTCGGCCCCAGGCTCTGCCTGCACACCATTCACTCCACAACCCTCACCAAGACCTGTGTGCACGACATAGTGTTTATGTCCCACCTAGAAAAATGTCACATAGTAGTGGCTGCTCAATAAATTGTAATGATGAACCATTTTAATTAGCAAATTGTGAGAGTCTTAACTTAGCAAAATGTAAGAATTCTAAAATTCTTACAAGAATGTGTAACGCATTTTCTTATACTAAGTGAAGGTAGAAATCGATCATAGGCAGTAAGTGCCTGAACATCATGTTACTAAGTAAAAAATAAAAAAAATCTTAATTTGATCAAAAGTTACCTTACATATGTGATCCTGAGCTGGACTGAAAAACCTGCTCTCAGGGCACGAATGAGTCCAGTGACAACGGGAGCAGGGACCCTGCGGTAGGCACTGTGATGCCTCAATGTTAGCATCCTGAAGCTGACCGCTACACTGGGTTACACAGAGCATGACATTGTCCTTAGGAATTAAATACTCACTGAATGATTTATAGGCAAAGTGGTGAGATGTTTGTAACTTATCTTCAAACGATTCAGAAAAGATCTGCGTGCATATGAATGTGTGTGCACACAAGGATAATGATAAAGCAAATAAGGAGTATGTTCATAGCTGGAGAATCTGGGTAAGGAATAATGGGATTTTTCCAAGCTATTCTTTCAACTTTTCAACACACTTTAATTTATTTCCAAATAAAAAGTTAGTTTAACTGAAAAACACAGGCACCTTACTTGAGTTCCTGGGCTTCCCATCCACACCTCACTTATTCCTCACAACCACTGGGGGTAGTACTATTAGTACCCCCATTTTGCAGAGGAGAAAACTGAGGCACAAGATTAAGTAACTGAGTAAAAGGTACACAGTCAGGGTATGACAGAGCTAGGATCATCTGACTTTCTGGTGTGACCCATGCAACATGCCAATTTAATTCAACCACATAAAACCTCCAGCAGTGTAGAAGGTAAATACACATCTGTACCTGAGGGTAGGAGTCTTCAAAGGCGCGATCTGGAGTCATGTGCTTGATGATGTCAGCCAACACGGTGTTCACCTCTCTTTTCTAATGGGAAGTGAACGAAACCCCCATTAGACACTGAAGGGTAGTCACTGACCATTTTTCTGGAGAAAAGGACTAATGTGTTCAGAATATAGTACACATCCTCCAGAAATAGTTTCAAATATTCTGCTGAAAATATTATAAGGGGAAAATCCATCCCATATCACAGCTTCACGGTGGCTCTGTCCGCACCACGTCAGGACGGAAACATGGTTCCCACAGGCTCTGGGCATTCCCAGGCCCCTGCTTCCCTGCCTGCTGGGAAAATCGACTGTGCCACTTGCTGCCCCCGCCAGGTCCCTCTCCGGTGCTGCAAAGCCGCACTGACATTGTGTAAGAGCACAGACCTCCCCCCACAAGCCAGGTAACCCAATGCCCACTTCACTGTTGCTGCTTAAAGTAAATAAGTCTGGCAGTAGGATTCAATCCCAGTTCTACCTGTTTTAAAGCCTCTGTTCTTTGATAAGCCCAGTATTTCCCAAACTGAGGTCCCAGGCGGGGCCTCGGGGAAGAAGTGTGTTTGTGTGCTTAGACAGTAATTACATTGCAGTCAACTGTGTTTGGGAACTGCTGCTTGCTAGACCCCATGGAAAGTCACCATGACTTCAGCATGTACACATCTAATGTATCTGAGAGTGAAAAACTGATTAGCTTTGCACAATGCAGCTTTTCCCAAATTCACATGGGAACCCTCTCGCTGTAGCACACATATTAATGCTCTGTCACACTATACAACAAAGGATGGACTTTTTATAAGTTAGGAATAATTATCACTGTAAAATGCCTAAGCTAGACTTATTCACTATAATAAACATGAAAAAATATATAATTATTTCAAAAACACAGCCACACATACCGTGAAATGCCGGCAGGTGTACTCTGCCCACACCTCGGCGCAATCAATGTAGTCCTGCAGGGAAAAGCAAAGATGTCCACAGTGAGAACCCCATGCGGACTGATGGCGGAAGCCCTTCTTGGGCTATGACAATGGAAAGAGCTGACAACTGGTAGGAATTCCGAGTTTCATCTACAGAAAACTCTGCCCACCGATATATTTTACCCTGAGATGAGAATTATAGAAAAACATAAGTTGCTTGAAACTGTGGACGCTGAGAAAGAAGACACCTACTAAGAAGGGCTCCTGGTGGCTAACTGGGCTCAAATTTCCAAAGCAGAGCCCAGCAGCCGCGTCCCCGCGGGCCTCTCCAGCAAGCTGCACTTCAGGGAAGCAGCCTGCACCCATTTGCCTGCCTCTGCACTGAGCTGCCTGATGTACTGAGTCTGGGATCCAAGCCAACCCTTTATAAAGGAGTTGCTTGAGCCCTAGCCAGTTTGGTTCAGTGGACAGTGTCGGCCTGCAGACCTAAGGGTCCCAGGTCTGATTCTGGTCAAGGGCACGTACCTCAGTTTCAGGGTCCTCCCTGGCCCAGGCCCTAGTCGGGGCACATGTAGGAGGCAACCAATTGATGTATTTCTTTCATATCAATGTTTCTCTCTCTCTTTCCCTCTCTCATCCACTCTCTCTAAAAATCAATGGAAAAATATCCTCAGGTAAGGATTTAAAAAAAATAAAGGAGTTGCTTGAATCCTATTTCAACCAATAGGACTGAGGCTTTCTCCATCCAATCAGAGCTATGCAGCTCTATGCTTATTGACTTCTGCACTGACCAATCAGAGCAGTTCAATTCTGACCAATCAGGATAGTGCCTTTTGGAACAAACTGCAAGGATTTGGAGTCCTCATTTGCATGAGGATGAACCAATCAGGGACCAGGTGCAGGGACCTCTGTCTATAAGTCAATTCCCTCTGCTCTAGGAGTACACTTTCCCTTTTTTACAAAGACTGACACTACATTTCCTAATAGGAGCTGAAACACCAAAGGTGAGACACTGAGGACATCTCAGAGGAACAGAGTGGAGCAGACAGTGCAGGGCAGGCTGCAGACGGCAGGGAGCAGAGCTGTCTAGCCAGAGAGGGGTCTGGCCCAGGGCCACCAAACAGGCCAGTGGCTATTACCACAGCCATGCTGTCACAATTGAGCTGTTGGTGCTGAAGTTTCCTTCTTCATCGCAGTCCAAACTGGGGATTCCTACTGGTGTCAAATTGAAGGCACCAACATTTGATTGACAAAACTACCCAGACCAAGACAGAAAACCAGGAAGCTCTACCAGGATTGAAGAATGGGGAAAATCAAGGGGCAGGGGGAGACAACAGTGGAGAGTCCACCACACTCGGTGAAGGAACGGAGGACAGATCTGGTTGAAGGTTTCAGATTTGCCTAAAATGTGATTTTTCAAAATCAGGCTTCCTGCCTTTAAAAAGCAAACTATAGGTCATACCTGGTGTGTACCTGATGTAAAAGTTAAGCAAGCCTAAAGAACAATTTTCAAGGTGGCAGCCGAGTAGGTGGATCCTTCTTGCAACTCCTCCCAGAACCAAATCCTATATAATAAAAGGCTAATATGCAAATAAACCAAATGGGTGGAACAACCAAACAACCGGTCGCTATGATGTGCGCTGACCACCAGGAGGCATGTGCACAACATGGCTTGTGTTGGACACAGCGGGATGGTGGAGCAGGTGAACAGAGGCACAGAGGCACCAGACCAAGGCAGGGCACTGGTCACTGTCATTGGGGCAAGCCTCTTGGTGGTTACTGAAAATTCTTTGCTCCCATGTGCCATGGTCCCGCTGGGCGCTCATACTTGCTGCTGGCATGGGCCCCGCTTACACCTGCTGCCGGCGTCAGAGCTGCCACTTGTACCCACTGCCGGTGCCTGGCGCCAGTCCCAATCACTTGGCGCCATCAGTGGGTGCTAGCGGTGGCGGATAGGCCTGATCACCCCTAAGGGCTTCTCTACCTCCCCCTGCTCCTGAGGGGCGATTGGGACAGCAACTGCTGCTCGCTCCCACTAACAGCACCGGCCCAGCCCTGCTCATACCCACTGACAGTGCCAGTCCCGCTCACACTCACTGCTGGCGCTGGCCTCAATCGCTCCGCGCCATTAGCACGTGGGAGCAGTGGTGGCGGGAGCAGGCCTGCCAGCAGACAGAGGACCAAGGGCCGTGGCAGGAAGGGCCAGTTGTGGGCACAGAGAATGGGTCAAGACCCGCCCCTGTGCCTACCGCAGACTCGCAGCCCACCGTTCCTTTCAAGGTGCACTAATTCATGCACTGGATCCCTAGTTAGAAATAGAACTAAATGGGGGCACATTCACCTGGAACTAACAACTGAGGGGCTGCTGCTCTAACAGGTGCAGGCTGCGGTGGGGGTATCCCTGAGAGGAATGAGGCCTGGACCCAGGCTGGGCTCCCCAGGCCAGAGCACTAGAGCCGAGACGCGGCCTCATAACGTGCAGCCGGGAAAGGTGATGGCTCCTATCCATCAGGGAGACAGGCAGACGGTTGGAGGTAAAGCCACTTGAAAAGCAGAATAGAACACCAGAGCACAGGGTTTCCCTTCAGCCACTCACATGAGGCGCTGGGGCGGGAGGGCAGTGCGCCTGGAGCTCCCTGAGAAGAGGCTGGGGTTGGGGATGGGCAGACACAGGAATGGAAGCTGGGAGACTGAGCTTCATCATCCCCGCCCACCCACCCATACCCTAGCAGCCACTTCTCCTGAGATGCCCAAGCCCTTTAAACAGCAGCAGCTTGGGGAAAGGCAAACCCCACCTTGGAGATATAGCTCCCCTCACCTGCAGGAAGCCTGCTAGCCCCACCCTGCATCTCGACCTCTGCTGAGGAGCCTGCAGCTGAGGCCAAGCCTACCTCTGGGCAGTCTTGGGGGGCATCTGTAACTGACTTTGGGGTGCAGCCATTCTCCCCACAGTGCTAGGAACTGAACTCACAAGAGAGCTAATAGGAACTGCTGGGTTCCAGCAGACTACTGGAAGCCACGGCTTTCCCAATACTGTCATAGAGTGCACCAAGGAACGAAGGCCGATGGACCTGGGACGATTAGCAGGGCTATCACCAAGCACCATTGTTCTGTTGAGATCACGGTGGCTCGAAGCAATTTCCTGACCTAATAGCCTCAAAGTAAATGTTTACTGGACCTTACTGACCTTTACTGACCTCTGAGATGCTCTGTCTGCTACCTGTTTGCTGTGCTTTACTGACGGCAAGATGTGTATCTAAAATTGAATAAAAGCAGACAAGGCCAGGTTTCAGTGACTCTTCTAGAGAGAGGTTTCTATCTGGCCCCCCTATGCCTTCTATTTTTATATTTCTTGCCTAGTGTTTTCATTTGTGCATTGGCCCCTTCTTCAGATCCTGAACCCCCACTGCAACAGGTTGCCAAAGCAGACCCCACAGGTCTGCACTCAAGGGCACTGCCCTGCCATCAGGGAAATATTCCAGTAGAGACTCAGATGTGTGGCTCTGGGGGAGAGGAACACACCCACCATCTATCTGAACACCCAGCGGCCTCAGTCTCCCAATTCCATCAAAAGCCCCTTCAGAAGCAGCCTTTACAGTGGCAACTGGCTGGCAGGCAGAGGAGGGAGGAGAACCCCCAGGGGCCTTAGGATGTTTGCTGACTGCCCCTGGGCCCCTTACTGCTAACAAGCTGGCCCCAGAGTGCAGCTGGCCCTCGAGGTGCAGCCGAGCCCTGAGCTGGCAGACACAAACCATGAATCGCCGGAAGCACTGAGCAGTTGCTGAGGGCCAAGCATGGACGGCTTCGGACAGGGGCTGGCACCAACGTACCTCCCAGGGACTCACGCGGAATACAGAACAGCCTCATTCTGCATAAGAGCAGGATCCAAAGGGACCAGGAGGCACTAAACCCTGCCAAGACAAAGTGACTTCGCTTTTTGGGGCATTCTTTTCTTTCTTTATTTCTCAATTACATTGTTATTATTTTTGTCTTTCTTTCATATTTCTTATTTTCCTTTTTCCTAAAAATATTTGTATTACTTTTTAGAGAGAGGGAAAGAAGAGGGAGAGAGAAAAACACCAATCAGCTGCTTCCTGCACACCCCTTACCAGGCATTAAGCCCATTACCTGGGCATGTGCCCTGACCAGAAATTGAACCAGCAACATTTTGGTGTATGGGACGATGCCCAACCAACTGAGCCACCCTGGAGAGGGCTCTCTTTCCTTTTATTTCCCTATATTTTTGCTCTAACTCCTTCCTTCACTTCCTTTTTCCTTTTCATAATTTTTCCCTTCCTATTTTATACTGTTTTCCTTTCCCTATTTTTTTTTTTTCCAAAGCAGATTTGGAAACAATGCTTTTATTTTTTTGTTGCTGTTAATCCTCACCCAAGGATATTTTTCCACTGAATTTTAGAGTGGGAGGGGAAGAGACACAAAGAGAGAAACATCTATGTGAGAGAGACACATGCACTGGTTGCTTCCTGCACACACTCCTAAGGGCAGGAACTGACCCTGCAACTGAGGTATATGCCCTTGTCTGGAACCAAATCTGGGACCTTTCAGTCCACAGGCCATACTCTATCCACTGAGCCAAACTGGCTATGGTTTCTTTCCCTATTTTTTATTTGTATTTTTTTTCCCTTCCTATTCTTTCACATTCTCTTCTCTTCCTCCTTTTTTTTCTTGTATTTTATCTTTTCATTTATTATTCTTGCTCTCTATTCTCTTTCCTAATTCTGCTTTGTTTTGTGTCATTTGTGTTGTTGTTATTGGGTCTTTTGTATATCTTTGTTTTGTTTCTTTTGTTTGGTTCTGTCAGCAGCTGCACAACAGCTCACATGATGTGGTTGGGGACAGCCAGCCTGAGGGGAGATCCTCCCCCCCAAAAAGGCAACAACAATCAAGTGCTGCCCTAGGTAGTATGGCTCAGTGGATAGAGTGTCTGCCTGGGGACTGAAGGGTCCCAGATTCAACTTTGGTCAAGGGCACATGCCTGGAAAAATACAACCAAAAGACAAAACGAACATCATCCAGAACTACAGGAAGGCTGGCTGAGCGGAAATTCTACAACTAGAAGGAAAGAGAAAAGCACTCTGAGACTCAGAGGAGGTGCGGAAGTAAAGGGCAGAGGTACGGAGGCTTGGGAGGAAAGGGCTGGCAACTGAGGACACGGCTGTCGTTTTGAATTGGGAGGGAGTCACAAGACCCCGACTGCTCTGAACTCCAGTTCCCAGAAGTCTCTGGGGACCCAGACTCATATGGGGAGAAACTGGACTGTCTTGCCGCGGGCAGAACTCAGAACTCAGAACTCGAGGGCAGCTTTCTCTCAGAGGTGCTTGCAGTGATTACCGGGACACTGAGACTGAGGATCAGCCATAGCTGTTTGCTCTGCCCTGTTGATTCCCTGAGATCCTGCCCCACCCAAGCTGTGGCAGAGGCATTTGCATATGAATGCCATGGCTCTTTGCAATCTGAAAATTACCTAACAAACTGCAGCTGGGCCAGAGAGACCCAGAACTTCCAAGAGAAGGCCCAAGGCCCCACAGCAGCTTGCATTGCTTTACAGCTGGGCCTCATCTGGGCACCTCCAAACCCCAAATAAGGAAGGGGAATCTGCAGATCTCTTCGTAGCTCCTGCTGGGTAGCCTCAGGAAGAGGCTAAATTAGCACCTCCTTAGACATCCAAGAGCCAGTGTACCCAGTGGTCAGAGTGGGACCACACAGATTACAACTCCTCAGATCCATAAGGGACACACTCAGGGGGCAGACTCAGTAAGCACCAAAGCCCCACTGAAGCAAGTCTTGCCCCATAAGGGTGTCTTCAGCACAGAAGTTCTCCCACTGCAGACACACCTGATTCTCACAGCCAATTGGCCTGGAGGTCAATTCCTCCCAGTGATACCAACTACAATCAAGGCTTAACTACAACAAGACTGTGCACACAGCCCACAAAGGGGTGCACCAAGAGTGTCCACCTCAGGTAATTGGAGAGGCTGAGCCACTGGGCCCTATAGGACACCTAGTACACAAAGCCACTCAGGGAAGCATAAAAAATGTGGAGACAGAGAAACAGGTCGCAAATGACAGAAATGGAGGAAAGCAAACTACTGGATATAGAGTTCAAAACCACACTTATAAGGTTTTTCAAGAATTTTTTAGAAATCGCTGATAAACTTAATGAGACCCTCAAGAAATCTAGTGAGACCCTCGAGATATGAAAAAGGACCAACTAGAAATTAAGCATACACTGACTGAAATAAAGAATATTATACAGAGCTCCAACAGCAGACACGAGGATCCCAAGAATCAAGTCAAAGATTTGAAATACGAAGAAGCAAAAAATACCCAACTGGAAAAGAAAAAAGAATCCAAAAATATGAAGATAGTGTAAGGAGCCTCTGGGACAACTTCAAGCGCACCAACATCCAAATTATAGGGGTGCCAGAAGAAGAGAGAGGGCAAGATATTGAAAACCTATTTGAAGAAATAATGACAGAAAACTTCCCCTACCTGGTGAAAGAAATAGACTTACAAGTCCAGGAAGCACAGAGAACCCCAAACAAAAGGAATCCAAAGAGGACCACACCAAGACACATCATAATTAAAATGCCAAGAGCAAAAGACAAAGAGAGAATCTTAAAAGCAGCAAGAGAAAAACAGTCAGTTACCTACAAGGGAGTACCCATTTGACTGTCAGCTGATTTCTCAACAGAAACTATGTAGGCCAGAAGGGAGTGGCAAGAAATATTCAAAGTGATGAATACCAAGAACCTACAACCAAGATTACTTTATCCAGCAAAGCTATCATTCAGAATTGAAGGTCAGATAAAGAGCTTCACAGATAACAAAAAGCTAAAGGAGTTCATCACCACCAAACCAGTATTATATGAAATGCTGAAAGGTATTTTTTAAGAAGAGGAAGAAGAAAAAGGTAAAGATAAAAATTATGAACAGCAAATACATATCTATCAACAAGTGAATCTAAAAATCAAGTGAATAAAAAAATCTGATAACAGAGTAAACTGGTTAATATAATAGAACCAGGGGCATGGAAAGGGAGTGGACTGAAAATTCTTGGGGGGAAAAGGGTGTGGGGGTGGGGGAAGAGACTGGACAAAAATCGTACACCTATGGATGAGGACAGTGGGAGGGGTAAGGGCAGTGGGGTGGGAACTGGGTGGAGGAGAGCTATGGGAGGGAAAAAGAGGAACAACTGTAATAATCTTAACAATGAATATTTAATTAAAAAAAAAAAAAACGGGGCACATGCCTGGGTTGCAGCCTCGATCCCCAGTAGAGGGCATGCAGGAGGCAGCCAATCAATGATTCTCTCTCACCATTGATGTTTCTATTCTCCCTTCCTCTCTATAATCAATAAAAATATATTTTAAAATAAATAAGTAGATCCAATTACAACAGAAGAGCCCACATAATCCACACAATGGACAACCCTAGAGCACCCAGCTGAGGAGATCTGACACTGCACCACTGGGACACCTACTACATAAGGCCACCCCATGAAAACTAATAGTTATAGGGATGCTCAAGGAACTTGGTGAGAATTATAAGGAACTTAGTGGGAACTTAAACAACAATAGAAACCATGACCAAGAAACAGTCAGAAATGAAGAACACCATATATGATGTTTTTAGAAGGAATTAAAAGTAAATAGAATAAAGCAAAGTATCAAATCAGTGATTTGAAGACAAAGTTAGATAAAAACACCCAATTAGAGTGCAAAAAGGTGAAAGAATTAAAAAGGAGGAAGGTACTTTAAAGGAACTTTGGGACAACATGAAGCATAACAACTTCCACATCATAGGAGACCCAGAATGAGAAGAATGTGAGCAAGGAACAGAGAACCTGTTTAAAGAAATAATGAGAGAAAACTTAACCTAACCTGGTGAAGGGGAAAATTACACAAGTTCGGGAAGCACAGGGAGTCCCAGTAAAGATTAGACCAAAGAGATCCAAGACACAGAATTAAAATGAAAAACATTAAATACAGAGAAAGGATCTTAAAGGCAGCAAGAGAGACTCAGAAAGTTGCCTACAAGGGAGTTCCTACATTAGACCATCACCTTATTTCTCAATAGAAACACTTCAGGCCTAAGGAAATTGGAATGAAGTATTCAAAGTAATGCAAGCAAGGTCCTGAATCCACGACTATTCTCTCCAGCAAGGCTACCATTCAAAATTAAAGGCGAAATAAAGACCTCCCCGACAGAAAAAGACTAAAGGAGTACACTGTCACCAAAAAAGCATTACAAGAAATGTTACAGGGACTGCTATAAGAAGAAGAAATTCAGAGAGAGGAACATAGGCATAAAGAAAAAAAATGGCAATAAATAAGTACCTATCAATATAACCTTAAATGTAAATGGGTTAAATGCTCCAATGAAAAGACAAAGGGTAGCTGAATGAATAAGAAAACATGATCCATATATATATATACTGTCTACAAGAGACCCACCTCAGAACAAAAGACACACAGACTGAGTGAAGGGATGGAGAAAAATATTCCATGCAAATGAAAAGGAAAAAAAAGCTGGGGTAGCAATATTCATATTTGATCAAATAGACTTCAAAACAAAGCCCTTAGCCTGAGAGGTGTGGCGCAGTTGGCTAAGCATCATCCCATGCAACAGGACATTGCCAGTTCAATTCCCAGTCAAGGGCACATGCCGGAGTTGCAGGCTTGATCCCCTGAGGATGTGTGTAGGAGGCAGCTGACTGATGTTTTGCTCTAACATGGATGTTTCTCTAACTCTCTCCATCTATCTCCCTTGCTCTTTTTTTAAATATCAATAAATTACTCATTTTAAAAAATATATACATATAAAAATATATATATATATTTTATTTCAGAGAAGAAGGGAGAGGGAGAGATAGAAAGATTAATAATGAGAAAGAATCAGTGATCAGCTGTCTCCTGCACGTCCCCCATTGGGGATCGAGCCTGAAACCTGGGCATGCGCTCTGACTGGCAATTGAACCGTGACCTCCTGGTTCATACATCAACACTCAACCACTGAGTTATGCCAGCTGTGCAATAAACAAAGGCCATATCAAAAGACAAAGAAGGTCGCTACATAATACTAACGGGATCCATCCAACAAGAGAATATAACCCTTATAAACATATGCACCCAATATAAGAGCACCAAAATATATTTTAAAAAACTCTTTGTGGATTTTAATAGAGAGAGTGACAACAATATAGTCACAGTAGGGGACTTTAACACTACACCCACATCACTGGATACATCTTCCAGACAAAAAAATCAAAAAGGAAATAATATCTTACTAGGTTGGTATATTCAAACCCAAACTACAGACTGCTTGCTGCATTTTGGCTGCTGTTTTCAAAGTCACAGGTCTTTAAAAGTTTCAAATATTTATAAACTAGAGACCCGGTGCACAAAATTCGTGCATGGGCAGGGTGTGTGTCCCTCAGCCCGGCCTGCACCCTCTCCAATCTGGGACCCCTTGGGGATGTCCAACTGCCGGTGATCGGGCCTAAACCGGCAGTCGGGCATCCCTCTCACAAACTGGGACTGCTGGCTTGTAACTGCTCACCTGCCTGCCTAATTGCCCCTAACCGCTTCTGCCTGCCAGCCTGATCACCCCCTAACCGCTCCCCTGCTGGCCTGATTGATGCCTAACTGCTCCCCTGCTGGACCAACCGCCCCCAACTGCCCTCCCCTACTGACCTGGTCACCCCTAACTGCCCTCCCCTGCTGGCCTGATCACCTACAACTGCCCACCCCTGCTGGCCTGATCGCCCACGACAGCCCTCCCCTGCTGGCCTGATCGCCCACAACTGCCCTTCCCTGCTGGCCATCTTGTGGTGAACATCTTGTGGCAACCATCTTGTGACGACGTCGCACAACGCCACCTAGGCTTTTATTATATAGGATTTGCTCTTTTAGTGCATCTTGAGGATTCAAGAATAAGACATAATTGGGGTAAAAATACCAGAGAAATACATCTTTAAAGCTGTACGTTCTCCATTGTAGGTTAAGAATACAATTAAAAGAAGTCTTCCTTCCTTCCTTCCTTCCTTCCTTCCTTCCTTCCTTCCTTCCTTCCTTCCTTCCTCCTTCCTTCCTTCCTTTCTTTGTTAATCCTCATTTGAGGATATTTTTCCACTGATTTTTAGGGAGAGTGGAAGAGAGAGGGAAAGACAGAGAGAAACATTAATGTGAAAGAAACACATCAACTGGTTGCCTCCTGCACAAGCCCTGCCTGACCAGGGCCTGGGCTGGGGAGGAGCCTGCAACCAAGATACGTGCCCTTGACCAGAATTAAACCTGGGATCCTTTGGTCCACAGGCCAATGCTCTATCCACTGAGCCAAACCAGCTAGGGCAAGAAGTAGATTTCTTAAACAAATGAGGTACAATTACCTAAAAGATAATTAAAAAAAAAAAGTATACTGCATAACTTGGACAAAAAGCAGCTGATCTAAGGTCAGAATGGTCACCCACCTGTGGATTCTTCAATTTAGTAATAACTTTCCAAGCTTCATTGAGAATCTGAAGTCGATCACCCTCAGGAGGATCAGCCAAGGCCAAGTTTAACCCCAGTGAGCGAAAAAGAAGATGCTAAGAAAAACACACAATCATTATGTTACTGGAAATTTTAAATCAGAACAATTTCAGGCTGTCACACTGAGCTCATCATATATCCCATGACCCTTTCTGAATCCTACTACAGACGTCACAAGGTAGATGGAGAAGGGCAAGTAAGGAGCCAGGCTTGTACAGTCTAACTGTGGGCCTGATGTCCTGCTGGATGAGGCTTTTCATAAATAATGAGTAAAGACATATTTTTAGAGACATAAGACCAAAGTATTTTCTAAAAGCTTCACAGTGAGCTAATTCCACAGATTTAGGGCTCTCAAGGAGACCCGACGCTCGGCAATTACACATCTAACAATCCTGGTCTCCACTCATGGTCCAGCATGTTCTTCAGACAGAGCCTCCCTTCATTTCCTGATGGCTAAGCTGCCCTGACCCCAGACTTTCCTCTCAGGGTACTGGGGCAACCGTGCTGCCCGTCCTCCATCTGAGCAGAAGCCAGGCCGTACCTTGGGGAAGCCGGCCTCACTGCACTCCTTGATCATGCCGATGAAATCGAGGGATCTGGTGGCGATGAACTCGGCCCGGAAAGCAGACATCACAGAATTCAACAGCAAGGCACTGCAAGACATGCATGCCCAATCACAGAGCCCCCGGAAGAAAGCCACTTTAATTTTAGGGCATATGTGCCGGAAGGATGACTGACATCCCTTTCTTTAAGGTTTGAAGACAACCACATTAGAGTTAGAAGGCAACCTCCAGCAAGCATGTCAAACTCGTGGCCAGTGGGCCACATGCCTCGAGTTTGACATGCTTACGAGACTACCACAGTGTCTGTGCATGCTGGGAATTTGATCGACATTAAACTGACTGGATGGATGGATGGGTGGGTGGGTGAGTGGGTGGCTGGAAGGACAGGTAAATAAGCAAGCAATCAAATCCACTGAAACAGAAGTACACTAAGGCTTCAATAGACTGGTGCACTAATAAAACAAAACATTAAGTAACAATATTGATCCATGTTGTAAATCTATATCCATTCACATCTCTTATAAAAATCCCTGTCTGGGACCTAGGGACACAGTGACTTAGAGACATCTACCACCAAAAGGAGGGACAGGAATATGAGTTCATCCTGAGCCTACCAATTATCACAGCCCCGGGAGGAAAGGACTATTATTAAACCCATTTTACAGATAAGGAGACACTGTCACAGAGAGGTCAAGTAAGTAACCCAAGCTCACAAAGCTAGGAGAGAGTGGAGTCCGGCATCTGAAGCCTGACCTCCACGCTGTCCTACCCATCTTGTGGCTCTCTTGCCCACATAAGCATGCCAAGCTCAAAAAAAGCAACCAACTCCATTTCCAACTCATGCCTTATGAATTTTAAAATACTTACTTATTTCCTAGTTTCTTGCATCGCTCCATCATCTCGGTTAGCAGATTCTAAAAAAAAAAAAAAAATTAAAACAATGAAAATCATCACGTAGGAGAACCTAAATCAACACTTCTCACAAGAGATTTCCAAAGTAGTACTCTACGTGAGCCTCCTGTCCATTCTCCAATGCTCCCTGCCCAGCAGGGATGAGGAGCGGGAGAGAAAGTACGCCCTGTGGCATTTCCCGTGGGTGCAAATACAGTCTTTCCAATTACCAACAGTTAGACCTTGGGTCAGTCAGCTGACTTCATTAGGCCTGAGCTTCCTCAGGCAGACAATACAGGTGCTACTGCAGGAGGTGAGGGAGGTATTGAGGGGCATATAGGACTATGACTCCCCACTGTCCTCCCCGCTCATGTAGTGCCAGTGGATTCTCAGTAAAACAACAAACACAGCCAGTGCTGGGTGCCCACATGTCACAGCTAGGGGCATTAGCACCTGTGCTCTCACCACTTGTGACCACTCAGAGGCAAAATCCTATTTTCCCATTTCACAGATGTGAAAGCGAGTGCTGGTCCAGGGGACACAGCTAGTTGTGCAGGCTGGAGGTGACTCAGCCATCTTTCATCAAAGGCCATGCTCTTCACATTTCCTCTCCACGAATTTTGAAGCATATTTTTTGCCCCAAATGAAAATTAATGCTTTACTCATTGGTGTACTGTCAATAGCTCTAGAGCAGTGGTTCTCAACCTTGGCTGCACATTAGAATCACCTGGGAATCTTTTTAAAATCCTGATTTCTGGGCCTCATCCTCCGGAAATTCTGTTTCTTTGTTACTAATGTTTTGGCCCCACCCCATAACAAAGAAACAGAATTTCTGGAGGATGAGGCCCAGAAATCAGGATTTTAAAAAGATTCCCAGGTGATTCTAATGTGCAGCCAAGGTTGAGAACCACTGCTCTAGAGCTATCTTAACACATTGCGTACCGCATAGAAATCTCTAAGACATACGCCAGGGACCGCACGTTTTTGGGCAAACTGCACGTTATTTAAATCATCATAATGCACTTTAGGTGTTGTTTTTCAATAATTATAACATTTTTATTTACAAAAACAATTAAACAATTAAAGTTCCTAGTACTTTTTTAACGTATGGTACTGCGTAAAACATTTTCCTCTATGAAGAGGGACCAAACAAAATTTACCTAAGTATCTAGATTCGCTCCTTTTTCCATGGGCGTGAAAAACAAAAACACTCGTGAGTGGTCCTTAACAGATGGCGCGCGAAATACGAGAAAACTCCTGAGCGGTACGAAATGTGTTAAGACAATTACATATCTTTAAAAGAGCTCCCGTTTTTAAAAAAAATCCTGGAAGAATTATTCGTCAGGTAGTGATTTGGGAAGGTTTTAAAAATCATCACGTTGGAGAACCTAAAGCAACACTTATCGCCAAGAGATTTCCAGACAAGGTCACCCCAAGGACAAGAGCACTACTGACAGGGGCACCCACCATGCACAGGTGCTGGGCTAAGCACCTCACATACCTTTCCCATTTCCTCTTCACAGCAGCCTTGGGCCTAGGCGCATGTGAACTACCCCCACCTTCACAGCCAAGCAAGCCAGAGCTGAGAACGGTCAAGCAACTCTCTAGTTGGTGGCGGAAATGAGACTTGTATTTAAGTCTAGCCCCAAAGTCCAAAAATGAAACAAGTCTTCTTCAGTGCAATTGCCACCCTTTCCATGTGTCCCTCTAGGTTGCCAGAATAATTAAGGTAACAGCTGACTGTGGAGGAACTGTTGATATCACCACCCCTAAAACCTTGATTTTATTCATATTTCTGTCTCTCCCAACAAAAATCAGGCTGGGTCCAATTAGGGAATAAATTATGACACCCCATTTATATGTAGAAGCCCTAGCTCCAAATGTGACGGTGTGTGGAGATCAAGTTTTTAAGGAGGTAACTAATATCAGAAGGTATAAAGGCGGGGTCCTAATCCAATAGAAGAAGAGGAAGGGACCAGGAAGGCACATGAACAGAGAAGACCCTGTGAGGATGCGGTGAGAAGGCAGAGGGCTGTAAGCCAAGGAGAAAAGCCTCACCAGAAACCAACCCTGCTGGGCCCTCGCTACTGGACTTTTAGCCTTCAGAACTGTGAGAAAATAAGTTTCTGCTGCTGAAGCCTCCCAGTCTGTACAGCAGCCCGCTGTGGTCAAGGGCTGGCTTTGAGCGGAGGTGGAGGCTTTGAGCGGTGATCAGGCCATGAGGCTGGAGCCCTCCTGAGTAGGATTAGTGCCCTTATAAACGTGACCCAAGGAAGCTCCTTTGTCCCCTCTGCCAGGTGGGATGCAGGGACAACCAGGATGTGGACCCTCCTCAGACACTTTCAGCCTCTTGACCATGGATTTCCCAGCCTCCAGAACTGAGAAAACAGCATGTGTTGTGTATAGCCCACTCAACCTGTGCTACTTCGTGACTGCAGCCTGAACAGACTAGGCCAACTGATACAGGCCAAACCAGTCACGGTGGTCTCATTCCCCACCAGTGGTAGGTTCCAAGGAAAGATTTCCTTGGTCTTAAACAGAAAACCAAGAAACTGGAGACTCCCATTTCTCTGCCTCTGGATGCAGCCATGTCTGGACATGATACGGCTACTCTGCTATCTGGAGACAGCAGAGCTGAGAGATGGACAGACCTGGCTGGCCCAAAGCCTACACCTGCTATTCAAGAGAACGCATGGGTTGTTGTTTTTTGTAGGGCCAGGTGGGCGTCTGTTCCTTGCAGCAAGAAGCACTTCAGCAGAGGGTAAAATAGGTGATACCACAAATGGCCTCCCTAGCCCACTCGCAGAACATTTACATTTGAAAAGTCATTTTGGAAGCTCAGTATCAAAGTGGTTTTGTGCAAGGCAGAGGAGACAGTGTGTAATTATCAGTGATATCCCAGTCCACACAAACAACTACTCACTGAGCAACATCAATGGGCCAGCCACTATCCTAGGCACTGGGGACAGGGCAGTGACGAAGTCAGTCAGACAGAAACCCTTGGTCTGTGTGGCGTATTCTCTCAAACACATGTGCACGTGGTGCGTGTGCAGCATATGGATAAAATATCTGGCCATCAAGACAAAACAAATGCTTACAGTGTTCTCTTTTTATAAGACATGAACAAATTAAAAATGCATCCAAGAATATAACTTTAAAGAAACAAAGGCTCTGTTGTCATAGAGGAATATTCATAAGTGTCCAGGGAGCCAGCTGTTATGGAGCTCAGGCGGGTCTGCTAGAGGTTAATTTTTTGGTATCTGAAAGTAACAGGATTGATTATCTTTGGCAAGAATAAGGCATACAACAGTTCAAACCAGACAGATCAAAACAAGCTTGTTGGCTGAATAAAACCATTGAAAAACTTGCAAATCAGCACCCTAGTCTGCAGACACACAGCAGAGCCAGAAGATTCATTAGGCCCCTACATTTTCTTTATCTACATGTTTAATTTATAAAAATTATAAAAATAAGAAATGCTTATGGTCAAAAGTTCAAACAGTCCTGCTGTGCAACAGGTACAAAGCGAATTCCTGCCTCTCAATTCCTACTTCCCAAGACTCCCCAGTGCTGACACTGTGGTGTTCACCTTTCTAAATCTTTGTGCCCTGGGAATATGTCGCTTTTGTTGTAAAACCACAAGGTTTGACATTGTTGTTGCTGTTTTACAAATGTGAATCGTCTTACACATATTGGGCTGCAACTTGCCTTTTTTACTCAAGAATCTAGCATGGGCCTTGCTCCTCCCACATTAGTATACACAAATCTATCTCGTTATATTTAACTAGAGGCCAGGTGCATGCAATTCATGCACACAGGGGGAAGGGGGGTCCCTCAGCCCGGCCTGCACCCTCTTCAATCTGGGACCCCTCTGGGGACGTCTGAATGCCGGTTTAGGATCGGGCCTAAACCTGCAATCAGACATCCCTCTCACAATCCAGGACCAATGGCTCCTAACCACTTGCCTGACTGCCTGCCTGCCTGATTGCCCTTAAACACTTTTGCCTGCCGGCCTGATCACCCCCTAACTGCTCCCCTGCAGGCCTGATTGCCCCCAACTGCCCTCCCCTGCTGGCCTGATAGCCCACAACTGCCCTCCCCTGCTGGCCTGATTGCCCACAACTGCCCTCCCCTGTCGCGACCCGCCTCCTCCGCGTGAGGCAGCCATCTTGTGATGGCCATCTTGTGACGATGTGGGGGCGTGATGCCACCTAGGCTATTATTAGTATAGATGCCTGAGGAAGCCATAACATAAATATAACACTGCTATTCAAGTTGCCCCTAATGGATGGATTTTTTTTAGTTTTTTATTCTGGACCATTTACAGACTCATAAGAAATTGCAAAAATAGCAGAAAGGTCCTGGGTATTCATTATCCAGCTTTCCCCATAGGCTACATCTCCCGTGAATATAGTGTACTATTTAAGCCAGGACACTGACACTGCTGTAATAAGTTAATTAGACTGTTTCACCAGGGTTTTCATGCACTCTTGGGAGGAAGGCGTTGTCTTTGTGACATTTCATTCACATGGATTTGTAGAATCACCATTATATTGCAGATTTTAAGTATTTTTAAAGATTGTTTGCAGATGAGAGTTATATACCCACTTCAAAAGCAGAGGTAAGAGAAGTAAGTCAGGGCAGCACTGCACTTCTACTTTCTACATCAAAACTAACACATAAGCAGTCCAGACTACTCACAAATGTGTGCTCTGCTTTTACTAAATAAATTTCCAAACCCCATGTTTATAAATACTGCTTCATGTAAAAGAGAATTAACAAATATGCACATTACCTTTTTGTTTTTATTTTTCTAACTGAAGCAGAAATGTAATGGGGGGAAAATCAAGAACTAATCTTAACAGCTAATGCCCATTACCCCAATTCAGAGTTAATATAGCTCAGGTCTCAAAAAAATAAATTACTTCAATGTGAATAAAATGAAATTATATACCCTAGGCATTAAAATGAGAAATTTTTAATTTTTCATGTTATTCTCTTTCTCTGGAGATTTTTTTCCTAATTTGAAAGAATGAAAAGAACACACTTGTGGGACATTCAGTGAGGATGGCTAAGCAGGAAGCTCTATGCCCAGCTCCTCGCACAACCACACAAAATTCCAACTAAATTATATAACAACCATCACTGAGAAGCATCTGAAGACCAGCTGGACAGAACTCCTATGACTAAGGATACACAGAAGAAGCCACAGAGAGATTAGGAGGAAGGGTGGAGCCGTGGGAAGGGCAGAGCCCACAGCCCAGGGAGATGGTTAAGAGTAGGGGTAGCTCAGATAACCTGGGGGGGCTGTGCCACCGGGCCCCACAGGACACCTTCTACATAAGGCCACTCTACCAAGACCTGGAGACATAAAAAACCCTATCTAACACAGGGAGGCAGCGAAAATGAGGAGACAAAGAAATACATCTCAAATGAAAGAATAAGACAAAAATCTAGAAAAAGAACAAAATAGAGATAAACAATCTACCACATACAGAGTTCAAACCCTGGTTATAAAGATGCTAATGAACTTTCGGGAAGAACAGATGAACTCAGTGAGAACTTCAGAGATAGAAATCATACAAAAGAAAATAGAAACCATGAAAAAGAACCAGTCAAAAATGAAGATGACAATAACTGAAATGAAGAATGCACTAGAGGTAATCAATAACAAATTAAATGAAGCAAAGGATCAAATCAGTGACCTGAAAGATACGACAGTGGAAAACACCCAATTGGAACAGCAAAAAATTAAAATAAAATAAAATAAAAACAAGAACAGTTTAAGGGACTTCTTAGACAACATCAAAAATCCCAACATTCATATGAGAAGAGGAGAAGAGTACCCAAAGGAGAAGAGTGAGCAAGGGATTGAAAACTTATTTGAAGAAATAATGACTAAAAACTCCTCTAAACCTGGGAAAAGAAATAAACATATATATCTAGGAAGCACAGAGTCCCAAAGATGAATCCAAAGAGGCCCAGAACAAAATACAGCATAATTAAAATGCCAAAGGTAAAAGACAAAGAGAGAATCTTTAAAGAGGCAAGAGAAAAGCAGTTAGTTACCTACAAGGCAGCTACCATGAGACTGTCAACAGAAACCTTGCAGGCCAGAAGAGAATGGCAAGAAATACTCAAAGTAATGAAAAGCACAGACCTATAATCAAGACTACTCTACCCGGCAAAGCTATCATCTAGAATTGAAGGACAAGAAAAAGCTAATAGAGTTCACCACTAATCCAGAATTGTAAGATATGTTAAAAACATTTCTTTAAGTAGAAAAGAATAGATAAAAAATATGAGTAAAAATATATAAGCCCAGCTGGTGTGGTTCAGTTTGTTGAGCATGATGACCATGTACCAGGAGGTTGTTGGTTCGATACCCGGTCAGGGCACATGCCTGGGTTGCAGGCTCAATCGATGTTTCTCTCTCATTGATGTTTTTATCTCTCTCTCCCCCTCCCTTCCTCTCTCTGAAATCAATAAAAACATATTTTAAAATATATTTTATATTTAACATATGTTTTATGAAAAAATTTTATATATATGAAAAAATTCTCACTGACAAAGACACAGTAAAAGCAGTGGATCAATCAACCATAAAGCTAGTACAAGGCTAAAAGACAAAAGTAGGAAGGTCATGTGTAATCACAATAAATTAAGGAACACACACACTAAAAATGTAAAAAAAAATTATTAAAACATAAACATGAGACTCACTTCATATCAATAGACAGAATGAAAGTAAAGGGGTGGAAAAGATATTTCACTGAAATAAAAATCTTGAAAAAGGTAGGGTAGCAATACTTCTATCTGACAAACTAGACTTAAAACAAAGGCTGTAACAAGAGACAAAGAAGGGCATCTCACAATGATAAAGGGATCAATCCCAGAAGAGGATATAATTCTTATAAACATCTACACATCCACCGTAGGAGCACTAGTTATATAAAGGGAGACATCCACAGTAATACAGTCACAGAGAGGACTTTAGCATTCCTTTGACATCAATGGATAGATCATACAGATAGAAAATCAACAAGGAAACAGTGGCCTTAAATGACACTTTACAGCGGATGAACTTAATTGATACTGACAGAACATTTTATCCCTAAGTATATACATTCAAGTCTACAGAAACATTTTCAAGGACAGACCACATGTCAGGCCACAAAACAAGTATCAGTTAATTTAATAAAACTGAAATCATTTCAAGCATCTTCTTTGATCACAGTAGTATGAAACTAGAAATCAATTACAAAAAGAAAACTGGAAAACACACAAACACATGGAGGCTAAATAAGATGTTACTAAACAATGAACGGGTTAACAAGGAGATCACAGAGGATATCAAAAGATACCCTGAGTCACATGTAAATGAAAACACAACAGCCCCAAATCTATGAGACACAGACAAAGCAATTCTAGGAGAATAATTCATAGTGATACTGGCCTACTTCAAGAAACAAGAAAAATCCCAAATAAACTCTCTAACCTTACATGTAAAGGAACCAGAAAAGGAAAAACAAACAAAGCCCAAAGTGAGTAGAAGGGAAAATATCAAGATCAGAGTGAAAATCAATGATCTGGAGTCTAAAGAAAATAACAGAAAAGATCAATAAAACCAAGAGCTGGTTCTCTGAAAAAATAAACAAGACTGACAAACCTTTAGCCAGAATCATCAAGAAGAAAAGAAGAGGACCCAAATAAATAAAATCAGAAATGAAAGAGAGGTGACAAATGAATATCAAAGGAATATCAGGAAATACTATGAATATATGTCAACCAATCAGACAACCTGGAAGAAATAGATAAATTACTAGAAACATGCAATCTTCTAAGACTGAATCAAGAAGAAATAGAATACCTGAACAGACTGGTAAGAACAAACAAAATTGAAGCAGTAATAAAAAAAAAAACCTCTCAACAAAGAAGTCCTGGACCTGATGGCTTCATAGGTGAATTTAACCAAACGTTCAAAGAATTCATACCTATTGGTATCTAACTATTTCAAAAATTTAAAGAGAAAGGAAGACTCCCAAACATACTTTACAAGGCCAGCATTACCCTGATAACAAACCAGCTAAAGACATTACAAAAAAAGAAAATTATTGGCCAATGTTCCTGACGAACATAGATGCAGAAACCCTCAACAAAATATTAGCAAGTCAAATTCATAAAATACATTAAAAAGATCATATGCCATGACCAAGTGGGGCTTACCACAAAGATGCAAGGCAGTATAATATTCACAAATCAATGAATGTCATACATCACATAAACAAAATGAAGGACAATAGATGCAGAAAAAACATTTGACAAAATCCAGCACCCATTTGTAATAAAAACTCTCAGCACAGTAGGAACCAGAGGAAACATGCCTCAACATAACAAAGGGTACTATAACAAACCACAATCCACATCCAACTCAAGAATCAAAGCTAAAAACACTTTCCTTAAGATCAAGAACAAGACAAGGATGCCCACTTCCACAACTTTTATTAAACATGTGTAGAATGTGCCGTAAATGGGAAGCATAATCCTATTTAACTTACTCTAATTTTAATTGTAAGAGGAAGAGAAGTCTGTCCTCAAACAACAGGAAAGCCTTTTTAAATCACTCTGATGTTTGGGGGGAAGGTATTTTGTATTTCAATTTCAATGTGAAATTGTGGATGTCAGATATCATAACTGAAAGCATCGCTCCTTCCTCTCATCTACATGGCTCTCCTTTCTACTGGGTTTCCCTGGTCTGTCTTGTATATAACCAAATACTGCAGCCAAACTTGACCACCCCCAACTTTGGAGGCGGGACCTGGTAAGACACACACAGCTCTAACTTCTCTGCGGACACACCCCAAACACTGTCACCAAGTTTCTAGGCATCATACCATCACACACATTTTCCATACCGCCCTCTACACTGACATCCATTCTTCTGCGTTTTGAAATGATTAAATTTTTTATAAGACACCTCACATTCCTTATTTAAGTGCCTCAAGAATCAAAGTTTATCAATATAAAATAAAAGAACACCCTATGACATGAGCATTTTCTTTTCTTTTTTTTAATTGTTTTATTGCTTAAAGTACTAAAAGGGTATTACATATGTCTCCTTTTTTCCCCCGCCCTTGACAATCTCCTGGCCTCCCCCAACCCCGTTTCTTATATCTATTGGTTATGCTTATATGCATGCATATAAGTCCTTCGGTTGAATTCTGACCCCCCGCTTCTGCCCCCCTACTATCCCCGGCCTTCCCGCTGCAGTTTAACAATCTGTTTGAGGCAGCTCTGCCTCTGTATCTATTTTTGTTCATAAGTTTATAATGGTCTTTATTATCCATGAATGAGTGAGAACATGTGGCATTTTTCCTTCATTGACTGGCTTTTTCACTTAGCATAATGCTCTCCAGTTGCATCCATGCCGTTGCAAATGGTAAGAGTTCCTTCTTTTTTACAGCAGCATAGTATTCCATCAAGTAGATGTACCACAGTTTTCTAATCCATTCATCTACTGATGGGCACTTAGGCTGTTTTCAGAGCTTAGCGATGGTAAATTATGCTGCTATGAACATATGGGTGCATATATCCTTTCTGATTGGTGTTTCTGGTTTCTTGGGATATATTCCTAGAAGTGGGATCACAGGGTCAAATGGGAGTTCCATTTTCAGTTCTTTAAGGAAACTCCATACTGTCTTCCATAGTGGCTGCACCAGTCTGCATTCCCACCAGCAGTGCACGAGTGTTCCTTTTTCTCCACATCCTCTCCAGCATTTGTCATTTGTAGATTTGTTGATGATAGCCAGTCTGACAGGTGAGAGATGGTACCTCATTGTTGTTTTGATTTGCATCTCTCAGATGATTAGTGACTTTGAGCATGTTTTCATATGTCTCTTGGCTTTCTGAATGTCCTCTTTTGAAAGGTGTCTATTTAGGTCCTTTGCCCATTTTTTGATTGGATTATCTTCCTTTTGTTAAGCTGTATGAGTTCCCTATAAATGTTGGAGATTAGGCCCTTATCAGATATGACATTGGCAAATATGTTTTCCCACGCAGTGGGCTTTCTTGTTGTTTTGTTGATGGTTTCTTTTGCTGTGCAGAAGCTTTTTATTTTGATGTAGTCCCATTTGTTCATTTTCTCTTTAGTTTCAAGTGCCCTAGGAGCTGTATCAGTGAAGAAATTGCTTCGGCATATGTCTGAGATTTTGTTGCCTTTGGATTTTTCTAGAATTTTTATGGTTTCCCGTTGTACATTTAAGTTGTTTATCCATTTTGAGTTTATTTTTGTGTATGGTGTGAGTTGGTGGTCTAGTTTCATTTTCTTGCATGTATCTGTCCAACTTTCCCAACAGCATTTATTGAAGAGACTATCTTGACTCCACTGTATGTTCTTGCCTCCTTTGTCAAATATTAATTGAGCATGTCGGTTTGGGTCGATTTCTGGGCTCTCTATTCTATTCCATTGATCTATATGTCTGTTCTCGTGCCAGTACCAGGCAATTTTGAGAACAGTGGCTTTGTAATACAGCTTGATATCTGGTATTGAGATCCCACCTACTTTGTTCTTTCTCAGGATCACTGCATCTATTCGGAGGTCTTTTTTTTATTCCAGATGAATTTTTGGAGAGTTCGTTCTAGGTCTGTGAAATATGCCATTGGTATTTTAATGGGAAGTGCATTGAATTTATAGATTCCTTTGGGTAGTATGGACATTTTAATGATGTTGATTCTACCAATCCATGAACATGGTATGTTCTTCCATCTGTTTATGTCTTCCTCTATCTTTTTTTCAACATCGTGCAGTTTTCTGAGTACAGGTCTTCTACCTCTTTAGTTAAGTTTATTCCTAGGTAGGTTAATATTTTTGGTGCGATGGTAAATGGGATTGTTTTTTTAGTCTCTCTTTCGGAAAGTTCACTATTCGTATATAGAAGTGCCATAGATTTATTGGGGTTAATTTTGTATCCTGCTACATTGCCGAATTCATGTATTAAGTCTAGTAGTTTTTTGATGGAGTCTTTAGGATTTTGTATGTATAATATCATGTCGTCTGCAAATAAGGACAGTTTTACTTCTTCTTTTCCAATTTGGATGCCTTTTACTTCTTCTTCGTGTCTAATTGCAATGGCTAATACTTCCAGTATTATATCGAACAGGAGTGGTGAGCGTGGGCATCCCTGTCTTGTTCCTGTTCTTAGGGGAAATGGTGTTAGTTTTTGTCTATTGAGTATGATGTTGGCAGTGGGCTTGTCATATATGGCTTTTACTATGTTGAGGTATGATCCTTCTATTCCCACCCTTGCTGAGAGTTTTTATCAAAAATGGGTGTTGGATTTTGTCAAATGCTTTTTCTGCATCAATTGATAAGACCATGTGGTTTTTTTCTTTCAATTTGTTTATATGATGTATCACGTTTATTGATTTGTGGATACTGTACCATCCTTGCATCCCTGGGATAAATCCTACTTGGTCATGGTGTATGATCTTTCTGATGTACTGCTGGGTCCGATTTGCTAAGATTTTGTTGAGGATTTTGGCATCTATGTTCATGAGGGATATTGGCCTGTAATTCTCTTTCATTGTGTTGTCTTTACCTGGTTTTGGTATTAGGGTGCTGCTGGCTTCATAGAATGAGCTTGGAAGCGTTCCTTCCTCTTAGATTTTTTTGTAGTAGTCTGAGGAGGATAGGTTTTAGTTCTTCCTTGAATGTTTGGTAAAACTCCCCTGTGAAGCCGTCTGGTCCTGAGCTTTTGTTTGATGGAAGCTTTTTGATGACTGCTTCAATTTCTTCCATAGTTATTGGCCTATTGAGATTTTTAGATTCTTCCTGATTGAGTTTTGGAATGTTGTATTTTTCTAGGAATTTGTCCATTTCCTCCAGGTTGTCTAGTTTTTTGGAGTAGAGTTGTCCATAGCATTTTTTAACAATCATTTGTATTTCGGTAGGGTCTGTTGTTATTTCGCCTCTATCATTTCTGATTTTGTTTATTTGGGTCCTCTCTCTTTGATTCTTGGTGAGCCTGGCTAGAGTTTCGTCAATCTTGTTTATCCTTTCAAAGAACCAGCGCATGGTTTCATTGATTTTCTGTATTGTTTTTGTTGTTGTTGTTGTTCTCTATGTCATTTATTTCTGCTCTAATCTTTATTATCTCCTTCCCTCTGCTCACTCTGGGGTTTTCTTGTTGCTCTTTCTAATTCTTTGAGATGTAGAGTTAGATGACTTACTACCATTTTTTCTTGTTTTTTAGATAGGCCTGTAGAGCTATAAACTTCCCTCTCAGGACTGCCTTCATTGTGTCCCAAATGTTTTGGATTGTTGTGTTTTCATTGTCATTAGTTTCCAGGATGTTTTTAATTTCTTCTTTGATCTCATTGGTAACCCAATCAATATTTCATAACATGCTATTCAGCTTCCAAGTGTTTGAGTATTTTGGGTTGTTTTTATTGTAGTTTATTTCTAATATTATGCCATTGTGATCTGAGAAGATGCTTGGTATGATTTCAATCTTCTTGAATTTGGGAAGACTTTGTTTGTGACCCAACGTGTGGTGTATTTTTGAATATGTCTTATGAGCACTTGAGTAGAATGTATATTCCATGGCTTTGGGGTGAAGTGTTCTGAAGATGTCAATTAAGTCCATCTGATCTAGTGAGTCATTTAGGATTGCTGTTTCTTTGCTGATTGTTTGTCTAGAGGACTTATCCAGTGATGTCAGTGGTGTATTAAAGTCCCCTACTATGATTGTATTGTTGTCGATCTCTCCTTTGATATCTTCCAGGAGTTTTTTTTATGAATTTGGGTGCTCCTGCATTGGGTGCATATATGTTTACCAGAGTTACATCTTCTTGTTGTATTGATCCCTTTAGTATTATGAAGTGGCCTTCCGTATCTCTTGTTATGGCCTTCACTTTGAGGTCTATTTTGTCCGATATAAGTATTGCTACCCCAGCTTTCTTTTCCTTTCCATTTGCCTGAAAGATATTTTTCCATCCCTTCACTTTCAGTCTGTGTGAGTCCCTTCTAATGAGGTGGGTCTCTTGTAGACAGCAAATGTATGGGTCATGTTTTTTTGTCCATTCAGCCACTCAATGTCTTTTGGTTGGAGCATTAATCCGTTTACGTTTAAAGTTATTATTGATGATTATAATGGGGGGAGGAAAATGGCAGAGGTATAAACGGACGGGTCCTGTGCCTTGTCCTGGAGCAGATAAGGGTAAGCAGCTGAAACGGGTAACATACAGCCCGAATAGGCAGAGGATATTCAGCTGAGACAGTCTGCAGCTGGAAAAGACAGAGAACTCCCAGAAAAAAAGGACGGTTGGAGACTGCGACTGAAACCGCTCCGGTGCACCAGCTCAGCAGCGGAGACTGCGCCATCTTAAGTGGCTGTTACCGGCATCCAGAGATCAGCTACTAACCTGGAAACAAGGGATCTCAAGCAGCGTGACTGCGTGAACTCAGACGAACACTGCTTCTTCTCACGGAAAGTTAGACTTCCCCTAAAGGTGCAGTTTGCAACTCAGATTGGAGAGAGGACCGTGCTCGCGGGGCGAAATCCGCGGCCATTGGGATCAGCGTGACCCGCGAGTGGGGAAGGGGCCCCACAGGGCTGCTGGCAGAAGGGAATGCTAAAAATAAGCCCACAGCTGGACTGGATGCAAAAAAGCAGCCTCGGATTCTGCCAGTCTGCCGGCTGCTTGGTGCCAGGGGCGAGCGGGCACGCAGAGACTGCACGCAGACCTGCAAGGTGGAAGCTTGTTAATTCGCACAACGTATCAGGCTCTTGTTGTTACAGTTCCCCTTAGATCCGTGTGTTTGATTATTAAACCCAGTGCATGGGATTCCCCAGTTGGGGTCATGCGCAGAGCCTGTAGGGGAAAGTTCTTTTTGGGGAGCCTGGGAAACAGAGCAGGGAGTAAAGATTTAAGAACCAGCTCTGGGCAGTGGACTTTCCCAAACCAGTTTCAAGTACCATAGAGAAAATAAACCCTACTGATAGAGAGGACTTATAGCCTCGGAGGTCAATCCAGACACACTGCCACCCAGAGGCAGAGCCACGAACTGTCTCTTCTGTATTCACAAATAAAGGCAGTCTGCTAAACAAATACAACCTGCCTTAAAATCAGGACTATGGTTTGCAGCACGGAGGGACAGTGTATCGCAAGGAAATTCAACACTCTCCTGAATGCCTGGCAGGACTAAGGCGTGCCAAAAAGAAGAGTAGAGGATCTGAAGCACCTTCACTACTGCACATTTTTATCTTTTTTTTTAAATTCTTTTTTCACCATTTCATTAAGAACCTATTTTATTATTTTTTTTTTCATCACCTGATTTTACCTTTAAATTACTACATTTTCTAACCAGTATTATTACTATCATTTTACTATATTTTCAAGTGTCATTTTATTTTTTTTCTCTTTATTTTATTTTGGGATTAGTGTTCTACTCTCTATTTTCATAGTTCCCTTAGCATCATTTCTCTCTATCTCACCTTTACCTTTAAGCCAAAACTCTCTTCCTCACTTTTCCCCTTTTGTTGTCCTGTTTCTCTTACCCTATTCCTGCTTTAGATTTTCCCTATTCCTTCTTTTTACCCATTGTCTAAATTTCACCCTACTTATATATCTAATTTCCAATCCCTTGCTCTAAATCCATATACACCTCTCTTATCTTTCTTCACTATCCAATTTTTTTTTTCTTCTCTCTCTCTCTGTCATTTTGCTAATGTCTGCTTGATTTTGAGTATATTGGGTTTTTTTATGCTTGTTTGGGAGATTGTTTTGTTTTTCATTTTTCTGTTTTGCTTATTTTTTTCTTTCTCTGGTTATTTTTGTGCTTCTGTTTTCCCTTGCCTCTCTTGATATTATTGGTTGTTTCTAGTTTGAATTCATCTCCAGGGAGCTGTTGCTGGAATTTGTTGGGATTAGTGGTGGTTCTATAGGAGTTTTCTCCTCATATAAATAGTCTCTTCCCCTCTTCTACTTCATTCTCTCTTTTCATTCTTTTTGTCTCTCTCCCCCCCCCCCCTTTTCCCCAATTTCATTTTTGCACTCCTCGCCCCCTTTTCTTTTCTTTTTTCTCTTTTTTCTTTTTCTATTCTTTCTTCCTTATCCCCTAATCCTCTTAATTCAGGTGGTCACCATTATTTGGGGCTATCAATATCGTGAATATACTTGTGTTTAGTGCCTGGTATGTGGGGCCTTGTTGTGTTGTATTTTGTACCTTTAAATCAACGCAGCAGATCCAAGCAACAGCAGCCTCCTGAGCAACCACACCCTCTGTCTTAGGAACAGCAGCTGTATGTGAAACCTCCCCCCACCAGCGAGAAGAGCCACCACAGCTGTGAACAGCACCCACCATAGGAGCTGCTGCCATCTGAGGAGCAGCTGCTACCGCAACCGCCCAAAGAGCAACCACAGCCCAAGGAGCCACTGCCACCACTGAACGACTCAACGTCTAGATATGTCAGTGAGATCAAACATGGTTAGACAAAGAAACCCCCAAAGGAAAGAAAAGGAGGACTTGCCAGAAAAGCAGCTAAGTGATACAGAGGCATGCAAAATGACAGAAAAAGAATTCAGAATAAGGGTCCTAGAGTGCCTAAACCGGATGGAGGAAAAAATCAACAACTTATGCAAGAAACAAGAAGAAACAGATGAAAAAATCAATAACATATGAAAGAAGCTAGAAGAAACAGATGAAAAAAATCAACAACTTAAGTAAGTCCCAAAAAGAAATGAAGAGCGAGATAGGTGCAATAAAAAACACCACTGAAAGTATCAACAGTAGACTAGGAGAAGCGGAGGGTCGAATTAGTGAATTAGAAGACAAGGAAGCAAAACACACCCAAACTGTACTGCAATTGGAGAAAAAAATTAAAAGACAGGAGGAGAGCCTAAGGGAACTATGGGACAACATGAAACGAAACAACATATGAATAATAGAGGTGCCAGAACAACAGAAAGATGAACAAGGATTAGAAAACCTATTTGAAGAAATAATATCAGAAAACTTCCCTGAGGTGGGGAAGAAAAAAGTCACAAAAGCCCAGAGAGTCCCAAACAAGCTGAACCCGAAAAGACCCACACCAAGACACATCATAATTACCATGGCAAATGTTCAGGACAAAGAGAGAATCCTACAGGCTGCAAGAGAGAAACGGAAAGTTACATACAAGGGATATCCCATTAGATTATCAAATGATTTCTCAACAGAAACACATCAGACCAGAAAAGAATGGATGGAAATTTACAAAGTCATGCAAAGCAAAGGACTGAATCCAAGAATACTCTATGCAGCATGGCTATCATTCAAAACTGAAGGGGAAATAAGAAGCTTCACAGACAAAAAAAGGCTAAGGGAGTTTATCACCACCAAGCCAGCAATGCAAGAAATGCTAAAGGGACTGGTGTAAAAAGCAGAAATAAAAAGCTCAGAAAGAAAACAGCCACACAAAAAAAGAAATGGCTACAAACAAGTACCAATCAATAATAACTTTAAACCTAAACGGACTAAATGCTCCAACCAAAAGACATCGAGTGGCTGAATGGATAAAAAAACATGTCCCATACATCTGCTGTCTACAAGAGACCCACCTCATTAGAAGGGACTCACACAGACTGAAAGTGAAGGGATGGAAAAATATCTTTCAGGCAAATGGAAAGGAAAAGAAAGCTGGGGTAGCAATACTTATATCGGACAAAATAGACCTCAAAGTGAAGGCCATAACAAGAGATAAGGAAGGCCACTTCATAATACTAAAGCGATCAATACAACAAGAAGATGTAACTCTGGTAAACATATATGCACCCAATGCAGGAGCACCCAAATTCATAAAAAAAACTCCTGGAAGATATCAAAGGAGAGATCGACAACAATACAATCATAGTAGGGGACTTTAATACACCACTGACATCACTGGATAAGTCCTCTAGACAAACAATCAGCAAAGAAACAGCAATCCTAAATGACTCACTAGATCAGATGGACTTAATTGACATCTTCAGAACACTTCACCCCAATGCCATGGAATGTACATTCTACTCAAAGGCTCATGGGACATGCACAGCAGTGTGTACAGTCTCCTGTATTCATTCAACACTGTAGTGTGAACACCCTTAAGCCAGGAAAGACCGATCTTCCGCGTGAGTTGCCACCATTTTAAAGGGTCCAGAGCATCCCACCGGATTCATCGTCACTGTGTTCTTTTATTCCATCAGGGGCCTTGCATTTGAAAGTCTTCTCCACTGGCTTATGATCTACGTTGTACATTAGTATTCTGTTTCCTTCTTTTTCATAGAATGTATGCTTCTGCCCTTGTTTACCTAAGTACTTGCTCACACAATACAGGCCTCACTATAGAAGCCATCGGTATCACTGTCTCCTGAAATATGAGAATCAATAGTTGAGTCAATAAAGTATAGATGGTCGCCAAAACCAGTTTGGCTCAGTGGATAGAGCGTCAGCCTGCGGACTGAGGGGTCCCGGGTTCGATTCCGGTCAAGGGCATGTACCTGGGTTGCGGGCACATCTCCAGTAGGAGATGTGCAGGAGGCGGCTGATCGATGTTTCTCTCTCATCGATGTTTCTAACTCTCTATCTCTCTCCCTTCCTCTCTGTAAAAAATCAATAAAATATATTTAAAAAAAAAAAAAAAGTATAGATGGTCAATAAAGTATGTATTTCACTTGAAATTTCTTTCCCTTTTCTGCCCAAATGATTGACAGAAAGGCCCAGTTTCTCACGGGGAAACCTTAGACTATTTCCCTTCGTTTAATTTAAGTATGGTGGACAAGAGGGCCTCAGACAGGTGGGACCCACCTGCCTTCCTAACCTAATGGGAGACACTGAAAGTTAGCCTTTCCCTTTATCACATGGGTTTTTACCTCTCACATGACCTGTAGTTGCTTAAGTCTCCTCACTTTTGAATGATGCTGTTTAACCTTCAGGTCAATCTTGTCATTTATTGAATACAAGGATGCCAGCTTGTCCAACGCAGCGTTCTCCGGGACACCACCCATGTCACCTCCAAGGGACCTGGACTTTGCAAAACCCCTCTTCCCTGCAGGCAGCTCCTTCCCCTTTTGCTGTCCCTCCTCTGTCCAATGGGGAGAGCCTCTGGGCCTTGGGATTGGCAGGACTACGCCCCTTAAAAACAGGGAACAGCCACGAAAAGATAAAGACCTTTGTCTACTCATCCTTTGTAAGATTACAAAGAGGTTCATTCTCTCTAAGGGGGAAATGATACCCTTGTAATTGGCTAGTAATTAATAACAAAAGCAGCAAAGGAAAGACCAGACATTCTAGGCATGTTCCCTCTAAAACATGGGCAGGTATCCAACAAAGAGCAGACAGACGCATGCCCAAAAAAATGGATGACATAGGGATGGTACTTGCCTGTCAGTCACACCTGGAGCAGAAGCCACTGGCCAGATGGGAAAGGCCATGCAAGTGCGGGAAGATCTAGGACACTAATCCCTGAACAAAGAACTTCACTCTCTTGGCTCCTGTTGGCACGCTTGGCTCATGGTCCTGCTTAGCTTCCTGGTATTCTCCCACGTGGCCCACGGCCATGCAGACCTCCACACACAAAGGACTGATGGACTGCAACTAGCCTGGTGCTGAACTGTACCCGGCTCCAACATGGAGAGGAAACCCAGGACGCTGGCTCTGATTTAGCTTTCTACTATATCGCATCCTTCTGTACAAGTCTCAGAAAATTCCTTTTCTTGGGATATTGCAAGGATTCTACCCCCAGTAATAACCAGGGGAGGCAAGACACGTTTTCTCTGATAACACAAATACTACGTGACAACCATGTGTTAACCAGTTCCCTCTGGTACTTGTCTTCAATGTTGAACTAGCATGACCAAACATAAACATATGCATGCCCGTGCATGGGTTGTGTACTTGTCTAATCATTTCTATGCAATATTCTTTAGAGTGGGATTACTTAGTCAAAGTTATGTCCTTTTTCTTTAGGGCTACCAATGTGGTTTGCAGTTTCTGGGAAAAGGCAGTTATACTTGAGTTTTGATTTGTACTATGTATCCTTGTTCTGTAGAAAAGGCCCCTTTTTCCTTTCCCACCACAGGATAAACTTTTTCCATGGATTTATGTGCAGTCACACCACTTTTCAGCTGTGTGACCATCTGTAAGTACTGGCCTCTCTGAGCTTCCACACACGCATCTGAGTTGTAACAAGACAATTAGGAAAAGTGCTGAGTACTGACCAGCCACAGTGGCGAGCCCTCTGCAATGAAAGAGCCCTATTTACCCTATGGGGCAAACGGATGCAGAGGTCATTCCACAGAACAGAGGAGAGAGGAGCCCCGCACTACCCCTCAACGTGACCTTCACACCGACGCGCATGGCACTTACCTCGGGGGCATGGTAGGAAATGCACTGGAAGATCCAGTCCATGGCAGGTGAGTACAAGGGGAGGTAGGATGAGAGCTCCACCCCTTGGACTGCCAGATGGTTCTGTACTGTATCCCCATGAATCTACAGGAAACAAAACACACACTTAGACACGCGGGAAAGTAGCATTAGAAACAGAGAGCATGTAACTCACGACTGTGCACACCTGTGAGTATGTGGGTGACCCTGACAGAAATGGCCTGGTTTTCCAGGGCTTTTTTTAAAAAACTAGAAAAACAAGCAAAGCTTTCCATGTCACCAAGCTGAGCTGCTCTGGAAATGTGTGCTGCACAAAGCAGGAGCCGCAGGCATTAGAGAGAGAATCTGACCCACTGGAGATGCCTCCTGTCAACATGCGCATCAGCTCTCTCTGCCTGGCCAGTGCCATCAACACGTTTCAATGGCCTGTTCTGGAGGCCAGTGTGATTTCCAGGGTTTACACATCTAAAGAGTATTAAGCAACCTCAGCTTGGCAGAGAAACTGCTACATCAATTAGCTGTTCTGACGGTGTTCTCCTACCTGTTTGAATGTGAGGAGGAAGTCAAAAAAGTTCTTATTTAGACTTTCTTTCAGATGTGGGGCTACTTCCATTCCCACCTGCAAGCAAACAAAATGAAAGGACCCTGACTGTGGTAAGATAGGCCGCAAATAATATCCACAGTATGGTGTCATTTTTGTAAATAAAAAATATACACACAGATATTATTATATATAGGCAGAGAGAAGCCCAAAAAGTTCATTTTTATTCTTTTTTACCTGTTTTCTTATTCAAATAAACATATACCGTTTTCATTAAAAAGCCACAGAAGCTCTTTTATTTTTTTTAAATATATTTTTATTGATTTCAGAGAAGGGAGAGGGAGAAAGAAACATCAATGATGAGAGGGAATCACTGATTGGCTGCCTCCGGCACACGCCCTACTGGGGATCAAGCCCCCAACCCAGGCATGTACCCTTGACCGGAATCAAACCTGGGACCCCTCAGTCCACAGGCTGATGCTCTATCCATTGAGCCAAACCGGCTAGGGCTCACAGAGCTCTTTTTAATAAATAAGGGACAATATTTGCAGTAATCATCTTTGCAGTTTCCCAGATGTAATGAATGTATTTCTGAACAGATGACCAGGAGAACAAATCAATACAGCACTAAGGAGGAGTGTACTTCAAGGTTGTGGGTACAATTTTCTCTTCCTCTCTGAAAGGTGATAAACACACATGGATTATGGTGTGCAAGAGTCAGCTGGGACTTCACTCTTGTATTCTTAAAATATATGAATTCATTCTTTGTTATCATCCATTGGTTCCTATGTTCACTGTTAAAAGAAGACTAGCATTTCCAGCTGAAAGAATTTGCTATCAGAGAGAAGGTGGCCAGAGGCCTGGGGTTGAGTGGAAGTGTATAATCTGAGCTATGGAGGGAGCTCATGTGATTAATACAAAGTGAAGCATCGCAATATCCCTTTATGCTGCTCAAACAGACCTCAGATACTCACTGGCTTTAGCCCAAAATCAACTTTGCAAGGAAAGTTGCTTTTCTGGGGCCTTGTTTTTTCCAACAGGGACAGATTTTTGCTACTCTCCTCCTCACTCCCCAGTAGTGAGGATTTCTAGAGAATTCCTGAGGAGGATTATGCAACTCACCAGGTGTTAAATTCCAAGGGCAGCTCTATGGCTGTCAGACCCACTTCTACTATATTTTGATTCTATTGTCTTTCCTTCCACTTAAATATATCTTAGAAAGAAAATAATTATCTGTCCCGTGACAGCAAACAGGCCCCGTGGACAAGCAGTGGCATGGGCTGAAAGGGCCTTGACTTAGAAGAGGTGTTAATCACACTTTCCTTAAATAAAGGACTGAGCTTCCCTCCTGCCCGGCCCACTCACTGCTTTGCCGTTTTGTTTTCCCTTCCCATCAGCCAAATGGGCCTGAAAGATTTCTACCTGGAGGAACACGGGCAGTTGCTCATGATTTCCACCCGCTGCCCTGTCTGCCTGGCACTCTTTCTCAATGTTGTTGTCTGTGGGAAATCACACTTTCAGATGTTTGGGGCAGAGCAGGACCCAGGCACCCTGAGTTCCAGGGAGGAGCACCGGACCTGGGCTAGGGCTGTGAGCATCTTCCATCCATGACCAGTGACTGGTCCACAAATGGACAAGTGACCCAAGATGGTTCACTGTGAATCAGCCAGGAGACTCACTAAAATGAGCGGGAAAAGGGACTCCGTTCTATAGAGGTTCCTAGGTTGAACGATGAAAGCCTGAAGCTGTTATAGGTCACCGTGTGGAAAGAGCAGCCTCGGAATAGTCAGTCCAGAGGGAAGCAGAGCAGAGGGAGAGGGAGACGGAGAGCATGAATCTTGGCAATGCTCTAAGGCCCTGGACCTAGTCACGCCTACACTATCCCGAGGCTCTTCAGACCAATCTCTCTTTTTGCGTAAAGTAGTATGAACTGGGTTTTTGCCACCTGCAAACTGTAAGAATTATTTTTTTAAATTGTTTTATTGCTTAAAGTATTACAAAAAGTATTATTATATATGTCTCCTTTTTCCCCCGCCCTTAACAATCACCGGGCCTCCCCCCCCCCCCCCGCCGTGTCTTATGTCCATTGGTTATGCTTACATGCATGCATGCAACTCCTTTGGTTGATCTCTTATCCCCACCCCCTCCCACCCTTCAACCCTCCCCGGCTTTCTCGCTGTAGTTTGACAGTCTGTTCGAGGCTGCTCTGCCTCTGTATCTATTTTTGCTCATCCTATCTAATAAAAGAGAAACATGGTAATTGGCGAACGACCGCTACCTTTCCCATTGGCTAATCAGGGCGATATGCAAATTAACTGCCAGCCAAGATGGCGGCCGGCAGCTTGAAACTAACATGAGGCTTGCTTGCTTCAGTGACGGAGGAAACCACCGTTCCCCGCCTGCCACTGCAGGCCTCTAAGCCTGCAGTTTGAAACATTTAAACAAATATAGAAGCTAAAAAAAAACCCAGAAACCAGCTTTCAGCGAGCTGGGATCTCAGAGCTGGAGTCAGAGCTGGAGTTATACATTGTTTGGAACTGAAACAAACCAGATACCTACTTTCAGCAGTGGAGGCCTAAGAGCTGGAGTCTCAGAGCTAAAGCTGGCACCGAATTAAAAAAGAAAAAAGAAAAAAAGGAGCGGTTGGGAGCTTCCATCACCCGCCAGCCTGAAAACAGCCCTCAGCCCCTCAACCAGACTGGCCAGGCACCCCAGTGGGGACCCCCACCCTGAAGGGGGTGTGACCAGCTGCAATGCAAACAGCCATCATCCCCTCACCAGGCTGGCCAGGCACCCCAGTGGGAACCCCCACCCTGATCCAGGACACCCTTCAGGGCAAACCAGCCAGCCCCACCCATGCACCAGGCCTCTATCCTATATAGTAAAAGGGTAATATGCATCCCAGCACCAGGATCAGCGTTACAGGGGGCAGCACCCAAACCCCCTGATTGCCCTGCGGCTCTGTGTGTGACAGGGGGTGGGGCCACAACCTCCCTATCCGCCCTGCTCTCTGCCTGATACGGGGGAGCTCCCCAACCTCTGATCGCCCTGTGGCTCTGTGTGTGACAGGGTGCGGCGCCCCAACCTGCCACCCCACCCCCACAGGCCCTGCTCTGTGTGTGACAGGGTAGAGCCATAACCTCACCATCGGCCCTGCCCTGAGTGTGAGAGTGGCGGCGCCCCAACCCCCTGATCGGCCCTGCTCTGTGGGTGATAGACGCGATGCCACAAACCACCCCCCCACGGGCCCTGCTCTGTGTGTGATGGGGTAGAGCCATAACCTCCCCATCGGCCCTGCCCTGAGTGTGACAGTGGCGGCGTCCCAACCCCCTGATCGGCCCTGCTCTGTGGGTGATAGAGGGTGGCGCCCCAACCCCTTGATCCGCCCTGCTGTGTGTGTGACAGAGGGCGGTGCCCCAACTCCCCTATCAGCCCTACTCTCTGAGTGACAGGGGGGAGCTCCTCAACCCCCTGATGGGCCCTGCCCTGTGCGTAATGGGGGGAGCTCACCAACCCCCTGATCGACCCTGCTCCGTGCGTGACGGGGTAAGGAGCCCCAACCCCCCTGATGGGTCCTGCTCTGTGTGTGACAGGGGGCAGTGTCCCAACCCCCGGATTGGCCCAGCTCTGTGCATGACAGAGGGTGGCGCCGCAACCTCCCCATCGACCCTGCCTTGAGTGTGACAGGGGGCGGTGCCCCAACCCCCCAATCGGCCCTACCCTGAGCGAGACTGGGGGTAGCATCGCAACCTCCCGATCCGCCCTGTTCTCTGCATGACAGGGGGCGGCGCCCCAACTCCCCAATCGGCCCTGCTCTGAGCCCGACCAGGGGCTACACCTAGGGATTGGGCCTGCCCTCTGCCACCCAGGAGCAGGCCTAAGCCAGCAGGGCGTTATCTCCCGAGGGTTCCCAGACAGCGAGAGGGCACAGGCCTGGCTGAGGTACCCCCCCACCCCCCGAGCGCACAATTTTTTGTGCACCGGGCCTCTAGTCCTATCTAATAAAAGAGAAACATGGTAATTAGCCGTAACTTCCCTACCCTTCCCATTGGCTAATCAGCGAGATATGCAAATTAACTGCCAACCAAGATGGCGGCCGGCAGCCAGGCAGCTGACGCGAACAGGGAGGCTTGCTTGCTCCAGTGACGGAGGAAGCCAGGTTCCCCGGCTGCCGCTTGCCGGCCACTCAGCTGCTCTCTAAGAAACAATGTTACAAATATAGAAGCTAAACAAAACCCCAGAAACCTGCTTTCAGTCAGCCGGGATCTCAGAGCTGGAATTGCAACAAAGTTTCAAATACAGAAGGTAAACAAAGCCCAGAAATATTCTTTCAGCAGCTGAGGTCTGAGCTAAAGCCGGCTCTCAGCTCCAGTGACAGCCATAGAAGGTAAATAAAATCCCAGAATAAGAAAGAAAAAAGAAATATAAGAGAAGTTGGGAGCTTCAGTCACCTGCCAGCCTGAAAATGGCCCTCAGCCCCTCACCCAGACTGGCCAGGCACCCCAGTGGGGAACCCAATCCTGAAAGGGCTGTGACCAGCTGCAAACAGCCATCATCCCCTCATCCAGGCTGGCCAAGCACCCAAGCGGGACCCCCACCCTGATCCGGAACACCCTTCAGGACAAACCAGCCGGCCCCCACCCGTGCACCAGGCCTCTATCCTATATAGTAAAAGGGTAATATGCCTCCCGGCACCAGGATCAGTAGAGCCACGAGGCCTCCTGGGCTGGGATCAGTGGAGCCACGAGGCCTCCCGAACCCGGGATCAGCGGAGCTGCGAGGCCTCCTGGCATCGGGATCAGTGGAGCCTGGAGGCCTCACTGCCCCTGTGTCAAGTGGAGCCACAAGGCCTCCCAGCACCGGGATCAGCGGAGTCGCAAGGGCTCCCAGCAACGGGATCAGCGGAGCCGCGAGGCCTCCTGGCACTGGGATCAGTGGAGCCACGAGGCCTCCCAGCACCAGGATCAGCGGAGCCGCAAGGCCACCCAGCACCGGGATCAGCTGAGCAGCGAGGCCTCAAAGCACCAGGATCAGCTGAGCAGCAAGGCCTCCTGGCCCCTGGAGCAGCGTGACAGGGGGAAGTGCCCAAACTCCCTGATCGCCCTGCAGCTCTGTGTGTGACAGAGGGCGGGGTCACAACCTCCCTATCTGCCCTGCTCTGTTCATGACAGGGGAAGGTGCCCCAACCCCCTGATCAGCCCTGCTCTATGCCTGATAGGGGGGAGCTCCCCAACCTCTGATCACCCTTTGGCTCTGTATGTGACAGGGTGGAGCCGCAACCTCCCCATGGGCCCTGCCTTGAGTGTGATAGGGGGTGGCGCCCCAATCCCCCAATCGGCCCTACCCTGAGCGTGACTTAGGGTGGCATCACGACTTCCTGATCCGCCCTGCTCTGTGCATGGCAGGGGGGATCTCTCCAACCACCTGATCAGCCCTGCTCTGTGGGTGACAGGCGGGAGGTCCCCAACCCCTTGATCGACCCTGTTCTGTGTGTGACAGTGTACGGAGACCCAACCCTCCTGATGGGCCCTGCGCTGTGCATGACAGGGGGCAGCACCCAAACCCCCTGATCGGCCGGCTCAGTATGTGACAGGAGTGGCGCCACAACCCCATGATCTGCCCTGCTCTGTGCGTGACAGGGGGTGGCACCGCAACCTCCCCATCGACCCTTCCTTGAGAGTGACAGGGGGCGGCACCCCAACCCCCCAATTGGCCCTACCCTGAGAGTGACTGGGGGTGTCATAGCAACCTCCTGATCCGCCCTGCTCTGTGCATGACAGGGGGTGGCGCCCCAACTCCCTAATCGGCCCTGCTCTGAGCCCGACCAGGGGCTTCGGGGCAGGAACCTAGGGATTGGGCCTGCCCTCTGCCACCCGGGAGCAGGCCTAAGCCAGCAGGTCGTTATTTCCCGAGGGGTCCCAGACTGTGAGAGGGCACAAGTGGGGCTGAGGGATACCCCCGTCCCCGGCCAGTGCACAAATTTTTGTGCACCGGGCCTCTAGTCCCATCTAATATTAGAGAAACATGGTAATTAGCCGTACCTCCGCTACCCTTCCCATTGGCGAATCAGGGTGATATGCAAATTAAGTGCCAACCAAGATGGCGGCCGGCAGCCAGGCAGCTTGAAGTGAACAGGAGGCTTGCTTGCTTCAGTGACGGAGGAAGCCAACATTCCCCGCCTGCCTTGCCGGCCTCTGAGCTTGCAGTTTTAGAAACATTGTTACAAATATAGAAGCTAAACAAAACCCCAGAAACCTGCTTTTAGCGAGCCGGGCTTCAGCCAGCAGGACCACAACATTGTTTCAATTATAGAACCCAAACAAACCAGATACCTGCTTTCAGCAGCCGAGGCCTCAGAGCTGGAGCCAAGACTCAGAGCTAAAGCTGGCCCATAATAAAAAAAAAAAAAAAGAAAAAAAGGACAGGTTGGGAGCTTCAGTCACCCACCAGCCTGAAAACGACCCTCAGCCCCTCACCCAGACTAGCCAGGCACCCCAGTGGGGACCCCCACCCTGAAGGGGGTGTGACCAGCTGCAAACAGCCATCATCCTCTCAGCCAGACTGGCCAGGCACCCCAGTGGGGACCCCCACCCTGATCCAGGACACCCTTCAGGGCAAACCATTCGGCCCCCACCCGTGCACCAGGCCTCTGTCCTATATAGTAAAAGGGTAATATGCCTCCCAGCACCGGGATCAGCTGAGCCATGAGGCCTCCCGGCACCGGGATCAGCGTGACAGGGGGCAGCGCCCAAACCCCCTGATCGCCCTGTGGCTCTGTTTGTGACAGGGTGTGGCGCCCCAACCCCCCGCCCCCAGAGCCCTGCTCTGTGTATGAAAGGGGGCGGTGCCCCAACTCCCCTATCGGCCCTACTCTGAGTGATAGAGGGGAGCTCCTCAACCCCCGATCGGCCCTGCTCTGTGCGTGACAGGGGGGAGCTCCCCAACCCCCTGATCGGCCCTGCTGTGTGTGTGACAGGGGGTGGTGCCCCAACTCCCCTATCAGCCCTACTCTGTGTGTGACATGGGGGAGCTCCCCAACCCCGTGATCGGCCCTGCTCTGTGCGTGACAGGGGGCAGTGCCCCAACCCCCTGATCGGCCCTGCTCGGTGCATGACGGGGTGGCGCCGCAACCTCCCTATCGAACCTGCCTTGAGTGTGACAGGGGGCGGTGCCCCAACCCCCCAATCGGCCCTACCCTGAGCGTGACTGGGGGGGCATCGCAACCTTCCGATCCACCCTGCTCTGTGCTTGACAGGGGGCAGCGCCCCAACTCCCCAATCGGCCCTGCTCAGAGCCCGACCAGGGGCTGCACCTAGGGATTGGGCCTGCCCTCTGCCACCCGGGAGCAAGCCTAAGCCAGCAGGTCATTATCTCCCAAGGGGTCCCAGACTGCGAGAGGGCACAGGCCAGGCTGAGGGACCACCCCCCTTAACCCCCCCCCCAGCCCAAGTGCACAAATTTTTGTGCACCGGGCCTCTAGTAAGTTTATAATGGTCTTTATTATCCATGAGTGAGTGAGGTCATGTGGTGTTTTTCCTTCACAGACTGGCTTTTTCACTTAGCATAATGCTCTCCAGTTCCATCCATGCCGCTGCAAATGGTAAGAGTTCCTTCTTCTTTACAGCAGCATAGTATTCCATCGTGTAGATGTACCACAGTTTTCTAATCCATTCATCTACTGATGGGCACTTAGGCTGTTTCCAGATCTTAGCTATGGTGAATTGTGCTGCTATGAACATAGCGGTGCATATATCCTTTCTGATTGGTGTTTCTGGTTTCTTGGGATATATTCCTAGAATTGGGATCACAGGGTCAAATGGGAGTTCCATTTTCAGTTCTTTAAGGAAACTCCATACTGTCTTCCATAGTGGCTGCACCAGTCTGCATTCCCACCAGCAGTGCACAAGTGTTCCTTTTTCTCCACATCCTCTCCAGCAATTGTCGTTTGTTGATTTGTTGATGATAGCCAGTCTGACAGGTGTGAGATGGTACCTCATTGTTGTTTTGATTTGCAACTCTCGGATGATTAGTGACTTTGAGCATGTTTTCATATGTCTCTTGGCTTTCTGAATGTCCTCTTTTGAAAGGTGTCTATTTAGATCCTTTGCCCATTTTTTGATTGGATTGTTTCTCTTCCTTTTGTTAAGTTGTATGAGTTCCATATAAATGCTGGAGATTAGGCCCTTATCAGATATGACATTGGCAAATATGTTTTCCCACACAGTGGGCTTTCTTGTTGTTTTGTTGATGGTTTCTTTTACTGTGCAGAAGCTTTTTATTTTGATGTAGTCCCATTTGTTCATTTTCTCTTTAGTTTCAAGTGCCCTAGGAGCTGTATCAGTGAAGAAATTGCTTCGGCATATGTCTGAGATTTTGTTGCCTTTGGATTCTTCCAGTATTTTTATGGTTTCCCATAGTACATTTAAGTTGTTTATCCATTTTGAGTTTATTTTTGTGTATGGTGTAAGTTGGTGGTCTAGTTTCATTTTCTTGCATGTATCTGTCCAACTTTCCCAACAGCATTTATTGAAGAGACTATCTTGACTCCACTGTATGTTCTTGCCTCCTTTGTCAAATATTAATTGAGCATATCGGTTTGGGCTGATTTCTGGGCTCTCTATTCTATTCCATTGATCTATATGCCTATTCTTGTGCCAGTATCAGGCAGTTTTGAGAACAGTGGCTTTGTAATACAGCTTGATATCTGGTATTGAGAACCCAACTACTTTGTTCTTTTTCAGGATTGCTGCAGCTATTCGGGGTCTTTTTTTATTCCAGATGAATTTTTGGAGAGTTTGTTCTAGATCTGTGAAATATGCTGTTGGTATGTTAATGGGAAGTGCATTGAATTTATAGATTGCTTTGGGTAGTATGGACATTTTAATGATGTTGATTCTACCAATCCATGACCACGGTATGTTCTTCCGTTTATGTCTTCCTCTATCTCTTTTTTCAACGTCCTGTAGTTTTCTGAGTAGAGGTCTTTTACCTCTTTAGTTAAGTTTATTCCTAGGTAGCTTAATTTTTTTGGTGTGATGGTAAATGTGATTGTTTTTTTCATCTCTCTTTCTGTAAGTTCACTATTGGTGTATAGAAATGCCATAGATTTCTTGGCGTTAATTTTGTATCCTGCTACATTGTCAAATTCATTTATTAAGTCTAATAGTTTTTTGATGGAGTCTTTAGGGTTTTTTATGTATAGTATCATGTCATCTGCAAATAAGGACAGTTTTACTTCTTCTTTTCCAATTTGGATGCCTTTTATTTCTTCTTCTTGTCTAATTGCAATGGCTAATACTTCCAGTATTATATCGAACAGGAGTGGTGAGCGTGGGCATCCCTGTCTTGTTCCTGTTCTTAGGGGAAATGGTGTTAGTTTTTGTCCATTGAGTATGAAGTTGGCTGTGGGTTTGTCATATATGGCTTTTATTATGTTGAGGTATGATCCTTCTATTCCCACCCTTGCTGAGAGTTTTTATCAAAAATGGGTGTTGGATTTTGTCAAATGCTTTTTCTGCATCAATTGATATGACTATGTGGTTTTTTTCTTTCAATTTGTTTATGTGATGTATCACGTTTATTGATTTGCGGATACTGTACCATCCTTGCATCCCTGGGATAAATCCTACTTGGTCATGGTGTATGATCTTTCTGATGTACTGCTGGGTCCGATTTGCAAAGATTTTGTTGAGCATTTTGGCATCTATGTTCATGAGGGATATTGGCCTGTAATTCTCTTTCATTGTGTTGTCTTTACCTGGTTTTGGTATTAGGGTGATGTTGGCTTCATAGAATGATCTTGGAAGTATTCCTTCCTCTTAGATTTTTTTGTAGTAATCTGAGGAGGATAGGTTTTAGTTCTTCCTTGAATGTTTGGTAAAACTCCCCTGTGAAGCCGTCTGGTCCTGGGCTTTTGTTTGCGGGAAGCTTTTTGATGACTGCTTCAATTTCTTCCATAGTTATTGGCCTGTTGAGATTTTTAGATTCTTCATGATTGAGATTTGGAATGTTGTATTTTTCTAGGAATATGTCCATTTCCTCCAGGTTGTCTAATTTGTTCCTATTCATGTACCACCAAATGGACTAACAAAATCTTTACAGAAACAAGATGTTTAATACTCTTCTACTTTGTGACATGCCCATCGCATATTCATTTGTATATGTATCTCCTGATATTTCGTGATTGGGACTCATCTTAACCGGGGCTTTATGAATTTTTTCTGTTACAGGACATCCTATGGGATCCAGATCATTCAAAGAATTCAGTCCCATCTAGGCAATAGTTCCATATTCTGTTACTGTAGTGAGGAATGTTCAGGAGGTGTATTGATACAAAATACACGTAGGATCTTCTTGTTTTCCCATGACCATTTGGAAAATAGATGATGCAGACATTGTCCCTTGGGTTAGAGAGAATTCTGTCTTCAGTTTGTCCAGAATTTATATTCTACTTTGGGGTGAAAAGCTCTAAATCAGAGATTTCCTTTTTTTTTTTTTTAATCTCATGGCACACATGAACTAATTACTGAAATTCAGTGGTCCACAAAATATATATTTTGCCAATATTACAACAAGTATGGTTTTGATTCATGCACACCAAACGTCTATTACTGTGTTGGCTGTTATCACTTATTTTATTCAACAATCTACAGGTTATGTAGTCTGTGCTATTGACTAAATAGCCAAGTGTTGCTTTTTCAAAAAAATCTTGCAGCACACAAGTTTGCCTATGTGACACTCCAGTTGATAATCACAGCTTTACATATGAAATTCATCTTTTCTACTGTGTCATTTAAGGCCACATTTTCCTTATTGATTTTTCTGGGCTATCTATCCATTGATGAGAATGGGAAGTTAAAGTTCCCTACAATGATTGTACTAATTAACTTGAAAATGCCAATAACTAGACCCGGCCGGGGGCGGGTGGGGGGGGGGGTGGGAAGCGAGAAGGGGAGCGGAGCTCAGCGCCAAGCCTGGGTCCCTCCCCACAAAAAAGAAAAAAAAATTTTTAAAAGAAAGAAAATGCCAATAACTATATACCTATCAATATTCACTCACAATATAAATGGGTTAACTGCTTCAACCAGAAGACACAGGGTAGCTGAATGGATAAGAGAACAAGACACTTAACATATGCTGTCTACATGAGCCCAACTTCAGATCAAAAGACACATCATGAAAGTAAAGGGTTGAAAAAATTTATTTCATCTCTACCTTTGGGCCACAAAGAAACTACTCTGCAGATAATTTTGCTCTGGTGAGAGCTCTCATCCTGGACGGTGTACATATAATAGGCATGAGGATAGCTGCTCAGAGTTAGCTGACCCATGTGGAAGCGCTGCCTTTTAGTGAGGTCAGCATGTAAACAGTTTTACATTCCCCAGAAATTTGTTTTGAAAGGAAAGGTAAAAGGAGACATTCTACACTATGATCAATGGCCCATTTATGAAATTATAGGGACTACTAAATTAATAACATTCATTTGACAATGTATGCCCAGAACACAAAGACTTCAAAGATCACAACTTACTATCAATATATTTATCTGTTGAAAAATAGATTAAAATTTTTCTCCCACAGTGTTGGAAGGTACCTGATATCATCAGGTGCTTAACCATGAATGGACATCTGTGCCTGTCTCTGACACTTCCCTCCTCTACAAAAGAAATCAGAATTTTCAAAAATGAACAGCCCAAACATCATAAATAGACAGCCATCCGAAGACACTGGTGTGGCCTTTCAAATGAATGTTACTGCTAATAGTAGTAGTAATTAATAATAATAGGCTTCTTTCAAGCCTACATATTTGTATCACAGCTATTAATATTACTGAAGGTGTATTTTTGCCCTTGATCTATAACAGCAGATCTCAACCTGTGGGTCGAGACCCCTTTTGGGGTTGAATGACCCTTTCACGGGGGTCGCCTAAGACCATCGGAAAGCACATATATAATTACATATTGTTTTTGTGATTAATCACTATGCCTTAATTATGTTCAATTTGTAACAATGAAAATACATCCTTTATATCATATATTTACATTACGATTCATAACAGTAGCCAAATTATAGTTATGAAGTAGCAACAAAAATAATTTTATGGTTGGGGGTCACCACAACATGAGGAACTGTATTAAAGGGTCGTGGCATTAGGAAGGTTGAGAACCACTGAAGTATAACAAAAAATAATGCTAAACACAATATATAATAAAACAAAACGCAAAGCATAATAACTTATAAATTAAAACTACTCTATTGTGCTGGGCCAGTGTGGCTCAGTTATTGAGCATAGTCCTAGGAACTGGGAAGTCAGGGTTCCATTCCAGGTTGGTGCACATGCCAGGGTTGCGGTCTCCATGCTCAGGGAGGGGCATGCAGGAGACAGCTGACCCAGGATTCTAGATCACCATTCATGTTGCACTGTTTCCCTCTCCTTTCCTCTGAAATTGCTTGTTATACTTAATACAGGCCGATAAAACTTGACTGCCTTCCATTTACGTTACTTTCGCTTTAGAAAGAAAAAAAACTGGCCTTAACTGTCATCTAAGGTTACAGTCTTTCTCCAACCCCAATGGTCTATTATTTATGAAGAAAAACACTAAGCCTGAGCCTTCCCAGTACCAGGGCACCTCATTATCCTACAAAAAGTTGGCTCCTCAATACTTCCTTTTAGTTGATTTATGTCTCAAAGGGAATGTGTGCATGAAAAGGGGACACATGCTAACTTAACAAGCTCATTGAAAGCCTGCATGTCAGCCTTTCAAAGTCAGAGACCTAAAGTAACCAGAAAGGATGGTCTGAAATGAAAATCTTTTTAAAAGCAGTTTATAGCAGGTAGTCAGTGTGGGAAACCGCCTATTGTCTTCACTGGCAGAGAAGTATAGACAGAGAACCCAGATGGCTGGTGACCCTTGAATCCCTAGCAATGGTCAGAGCTATGCACCCAGTTAGTCCAGACAATGGTAGGTGAAGCAACTTCCCCACCAGATAGTCATGTAAATCCTTATTGATAAGATAATCTGCCTATTACTGGAAATTGCCTGCTGATGGGCTAGTCTGTGTGTTACTGGAAATTGCCTGCCTAAGGACTATGCTATGGGTGTATCCCAGATCAATAAAAGCTTGGTGAGGCCTGAGCACCAGTGGAAGTCCTTCCCCTTGAGTTGGACTTACCCGCCTGGCACCCCAATATCTCCAAATTAAAAGGAAAAAAAAAGTATCCAAAATTTATAAAGAACTTATAAAACCCAACAGCAAAAAGAAAAAACAATCCAATTAAAAAATGGGTCAAGGACATGAATAGACACTTCTCCGAAGAGGACATACAGATGGCCAATGGATATATGAAAAGATGCTCCATGTCACTATCATCAGAGAGATGCAAATTAAAACCACAATGAGAAATCACCTCACATCTGTCAGAATGGCTTCCATCAACAAAGCAACAAACAAGTGTTGGCCAGGACGTGGAGAAAAGGGAGCCCTCGTGCACTGTGGTGGGAATGCAGACTGGTGCAGCCACTGTGGAGAGCAGTATGGAGTTTCCTCAAAACATTTAAAATGGAACTGCCTTATGACCCAGCAATTCCACTTCTGGGAATTCATCTGAAAAACCCAAAACACTAGTTCAAAAGAATACTAGTATGCACCCTGTGGTCACTGCAGCATAATTTACAGCAGACAGCAGCCAAGATTCAGACACAGCCCAAGTGTCCATCAAGGAGAGGATAAAAAAAAGCTGTGAGACGTTCACATCATGGAATACTCCTCGGCTGTATAAAAGAAGGAAATCTTACTCTTTGCAATAGCATGGATGCACCTGGAGAGCACTATGCTAAGTGAAATAAGTGACAGAGAAAGACAAGTACCACATGACCTCACTCATATGTGGAATCTAATGAACAAACTGAACTAACAAGCAAAATAGAGACAGGCTCATAGAGGATAGAGCAGGCAGACAGCCCTGGTGGGGAGGGGGGAGGGGTCTTGGTGGAGGGTGCAGGGAGGGACTGAGCAAAAAAAAAAGAAAAACAGTGAAGGAACTCATGGACAGGAACAAGTCAATTGTTGTGACTGTGGGGGTGAGGGGGTGGGTGGAGGTGGAAGAGGGTAGAGGGGGGATAAATGATGACAGGAAAAAAAAGAAAATAGAAGCCCATGCCAACAATGAAGGAGACGGGAGGCTGCCACCTTTGGGAGCGCAGCCATGAGGGCCTACCCGGCACAGATAGGCCCTGGCGTACACCGACACCAGCGGATCTCCGATCCCTCGAATCATGCAGGTCAGGCGGGGCAGACATTCTGAGATACCCCTGTCAGAGCAAAAGAAGGCAGCATTATACCCCACAGGAGAGCTCCCTGGGCTTTCACTTTTAACAGACAGACAAAGCCAAACTCCCCAAATTCAGGGGGAGGAAGTCAGGTTTTAGAAACAAACCAAGGTCAAGTTGTCAGAGTTTTCTAAGGCTCTGCACCAACAGTCTTCCTCTCACTCTTGATTCATTCATTCATTGAATGGTTTCCTTCATCTTTACCATCTCCAAGTTCAGGAGTCTAACCTTCACTTTTTTCCTGCTGAGGTCACATTTATTTTACTATTTTACCAGCTTTTGTCCCCCAATTATTTTCTGTGGATGGGTACCCCCTGATCTCCATATTCTCACCATTATCTACAGGGGTGGGCAAAATGAGGTTTACAATTGTAATACAAATAAATAATACAATAATGAAGAAATAATAATAAAAGAATAATCTCATTTTGCATACTCACAACTATAACCCTCCTTTCATCCACTCCTGTATATTCCTCTGGCACTGACTGTCTGTCTGAGACCCTCCTCCCTCCCAGCACCTGACCCCCGTGCCCCAGCTGGCATCAGCAGCCCCCAGCATGGGAACTGTGCAGTATTTACTTCTCCTGCAACAGGGGACTGACTCCCTCTGCCTGGGACACTACCTTGCACCAACTGGTGAAGCAAAATGACTGCTCCTTCCACACCAGTGTTGTCCCCAGGCAACCCTATATCCCGTCAAGCACGGCTGGTACACTAGATTCTAAGCCCACCTCTGTGGAGCCCCGAGTTGGCCATGGCATCGGGGAGTTTACTACCTACATGCTACCCAACAGGACTCCAGGTTTCCCAGCGGCTCTGTGACTGCCCTGGAGCTCAAGGGCAAAGGCTCTGGCTTCTGACGTGGTCTTCACCGCCCGCCTAGATAGCAGGGCGTGGAGGCACCACCTGCCATGCTGCTCTGTGGTGCACGCAGCTTGTAATGCTGCCCAGACCCGGCTCACAGAGGAGGGAGCTGAGGGCAGACGCCACACAATATGCTCAGAGCCACATGGACCGCAATGGCCAACCAGGACTCATCTCCAGCTGAGCTGAGGGCAAGTGAGCTACTCAACCACCTCTCCCAGCTTGAGCTCATTTATCAGTAAAACGAGGATTAAATGGTATCTCTATTCCATTCAGTTTTCATTTGGATAAAATAAGAAAATGCAAGGAAGATTTGCCACTAAGTAACCAAATAAGAACAGCGACTATTACATTGCCATGGGGAGGGGGAGCTGATTCTTTGGAAATGTTATGGTTCTGGACATTTAGGAAGAGCCTTACATTTTGGAGAGGAACTTGTTACACTTCAGGATGGATGCTTCCACATAACTACAAAAGCATTTGGTTAAGAAAGACATTTACAGAGGGCATGCTCCCTGCGGGGAGAAATAACTATTTATAAGCAGAACTAGGTGTGTCTTCAGTAGAGGGAGCCACAGTGGCTCTCAACAATCAGAGAATTAAGTGAGCTAGTGGCTTGTGGCTTCTGTATTTGGTTTTCAAGGTTTCATACCTATTTAAAACAAAATTTGGAAAATGTTACATGCTGATTCATGGTTGCATGCTGAAATTCAAACAGGTTTTGAGCATTTCCAATCAAGATTTACAGAGAAAACCTGAATGTCAGATAGCTGATGTGTATCAGCCCAATTCTCTGTTCTCAATAATGGCATTTATGTGGAGATGCTTGACCCTTTCAATTTCTTGGAACCAGAGAAAACACCTGAAAACAAACCATTTAAATTGAAAGAATTGATGGGGTGGTGTCCCTCTTAGGAAAAAAAGCCCGGTGCACTGCATCATATTCAAAGGAAAAACCAGAAAATTGCTAGAGGAAAGCCAGGGTCCCAAGGCTTCTCTAGAATGTGTGGCTGGCCTGCGCTCAGGCGGCCACCACACGGGGCCAACTTCTCACCACGATGTCAGGGCCTCTATTCATGGTGCAACGCTTTCCACCTCTTTAAAATCATCAAAGGATACAATCTTGGAATGAGCTCCCTGATGGAAGCGATCTTGAAAAACCAGTTTAAGCATGTTTCTCTGGCCGTGTCGTTTACATTCTCTGGAGAGAATTTATCTGTAATACAAAAGTAATACCCGTTAGCCTTCCTAACCTTAGGATCTGTGACCCCTGCTGGGAGTTCTGGGACGGGAAAACACTTCAGTGGAACAGAAAGGGGTGGCTGCCTAGTTCTTCTAGCCTTTCCATCCACATAGTATGTATTAGGAAAACAACTAGTGACAATGGGAGCTGTCCTAAGGGCCAGGTGCTACTTTGAGCGCTCAGCTCACTAATCCCCCAGCAGCCTTCGAAGGATGGGCCTTTACCATCAGCCTTCTGGGGCGCAGAGGAATCCAGAAACCCATCCAAGGCACAGAGCAAGCAGAGGTAAGCGCCTGAATTCAACTCGGGCAGTCGGCTCCACAGCCGACGTGCTCTAATAGTATTCTTGGTATACCCACCAGTAACATGGCGATGTTGTAAGAATTCCAGAAGCTTTAGGAACCTGCAACTGTAACATGAAATGTGACTGAAGCCCGTGCTCCAAACAGCACATAGGCCAGACCTGAGGGTGGATCCTCTGAGCACCTTAATCAGGCGAGAAAGCAGCCACTTAGGCTCCAGCTCAGCACTGCCCTCAGACTTGAGTCACTGTGGCAAAACTGCCAGTTTCTCCGGTTATCTCTTCTCTTCCTCCTTAGTGGTAGAACTCTCCCCTTTCTGCTGGGCAAATAGCCATCCTTACAGCTAGGTGTGGTCATGTGCCCAAGTTCTTGTCCCAGGGCGTCAACAGAAGTACAACCTCTAGGAAACAGCTGTATAAAAACGGGCTTGACCTTCTTCACTCCTTCATCTCTCCTGCTGGCTGGAATGCAGGTGCAATGGCTGGAACCTCCATAACCATGAGTGCAACCAGAGAGAAGTCAGGATCCCTGGCCCCAGGTCTAGCTGCCCCCTAGCCCTGGCCTTCTTAATGTTATTTTGAGCTTCCCAGCATAATGACACCCGAGACTAAGGCTGGCATACATCTTAATAAAGAGCGGAAGTACAGAAATATGAAAAATAAATAGACAGACAACAGAACACCTCAGCAACGCCAATGCCACCCACTGCCTCTGCATGCAATGACTTCTCCTAAGTAGTTTCTGTACAGGCGGGAGCCTGGCCACACCCCTGGATGTGTTCTATGTTCAGGATTCTAGCAAAAAGGGAGAAGTTAATTACTTCAGAATACAGCAAAGGAACATTGGCTGTCTGGCTCTCATCTTGTGCCGTGAGTCAATTTTGCCCCTGGTTCTGCCTTCTGTTGCAATTCAGGGAATCAAATTCCTGTGGCATCAGCAAGAAGATCAACCTCTGGGCACATTAGTCACCACACAACTGCCGATATTTTGGAACTGCAATCTCAAGTGTTAACCTATTTAGGATACCCTCACATGCTTCATTCATTCCTGAGTTACTGTTCCATTTCCAATGGGAAGGGAAGTTACCATTTTCCCTTACCTGGCTTGAATCTGTGCACTTAACAATTTTTCAAGTTCCAAGAGATCCAGACAAGAAAACTTAAGAATCATTCTGTAATTCCTTTGTCAATGCTGCCTTGTGGAAATGGGGAGGGGTTCTTTTCCTTCATACGGCTGAACAATGTGACTTGAAACCCCAAAGCAAAAGTCAGTCTCTGAGGCCTTGTAATACAAGCCCGCACGTCCCGGTGGTGGGAACTGAGGTTTCAGCCCCGGGTCCACATATTGACTGCAGCTCTATAATAATCTGCTTTCCAGCTCAAGAAAAGATTTAGAAGTCTTATGTTATGTAAGACTTTATAACATTACAGCAAATTAAATGTTATGTTCCTTTACTTTATTGCTTTACTTTATTTAAGGCAAATGTTTTAAGAACCAACTGAAGGTAGGGCTCTCGGCTCTGGGGCCAAGACAGAGTACATGAGACAGGCCCTGTCCTCATGAAACTTACCTCCCACGGCGGAGGACACATAACAAACAGGGAATAGAATAACTGAGCAAACAAGTAACATCCATAGCAGTCAACACTATGAATGGGAGGAAACTAGATACTGGACCAGAGTAACTTGGGGGGAGGGGGCATTAGATGGGGGCCAGAGAAGGCTCCTGCAGAGGGGCCATCTGAGCTGACCCCTGATGATAAGGAGCCAGCATGCCTAGATATGGAGAAAATGCATTTGCAGGAAGAAGAAACAGCAAGTACACAGGCCCTGAAGTAGCAATGACCTCTGACATGGTCAAAGAACAGGAAGTCAGCCAATGTGGCAAGGAGAGAGGCAGGCACCACAAGCCAGGCTACACAGGTGGCGACCTCGGACAGGAGTTTGAAAGTTTCTCTAAGTGCTACGAAAGCTCCCAGAAGAGTTCTAAATGGAGGGATGACATGACTTTAGCACTTGGCTGCCACATGGAAAATGAATTCAGAATTTGGCATTTCATTCAGAACAGACTTCGATGTGACAAACAGCAGAGGTTTTTCCTTTGAGTTCCCACTTGTTTTTCTCACAGTGCTGCTTTTTCTAACCTGACTTTTTTGGCTACTCTAGGAGGAGGGAGGAAACCAACGAGTCTGTCACTTGCCAAGTCTCTGCAGTAGCAGTGAAGTCTCTATGCAACGTCATCTCAGCAGGCACCGGGCAGGCCAGGTGAGTTCAAGGCCCTGCTTATCCAACTGTGGCCCACGTCAACCATGGGGAAAACTGAAAATGGGAATGAATGCTCACGACTGATGACAAGAACCACAATAAACCCAATTATTTCTCCCAAGATGAAAATAACATTTTATCAGAGCAGATGGCCTCTTCACATATATGCTGGATTAGAAGCAGTGAGGAAAAAATGAATGCCTTTACATCTAGTATAGTAGCTATCCTTTCCATGGCCCAAACGACGCTGTCTTTTTCTAAATTCAAAAGAGCTCCTGAAGGTAAAGGCTCAGAAATGAAACCCACCAGACAGAACTTGATTCAAACGGGAAAATGAGCACACGTGCCACCAGCCTTCTCTACACTTCCTTTCTTCAGGCAGAATTCTGCACAGTAGGTTTCAAAAGTTTCCTTCATAATTATTGTAAAGAATCATATCCCAGAGATTACTACCATTTCTGAGAAAGGTTTATCTCTTTCCCTTTCAAATTCTTGGAACCAGAGAACACATGTAGATGAAGATTTTAACTAAGAGAGGGGAAAAAAAGAAACGATTTTCAAGAAAACAAAAGCCTGAATTGCACCGCTCAAAGTAAAAAAATAACAAAAGGTATTTTGGGGAAGGAAGAATTTTAGTGATAAAATTGCTAATCAATAACTTTAGACAAGGACTGGAAGTGAATATGAAAATCCCCTTTTATCTTGAACTTTTATAGTTTACGTAGGGAGTTACTAGTAATTTTTTCTTACTTGGCTCTAAAATGTTGTTTGTATAGTTAATAAAAATTGGGCCGAAACCGGTTTGGTTCAGTGGATAGAGCATCGGCCTGCGGACTGAAGGGTCCCGGGTTCGATTCCGGTCAGGGGCATGTACCTGGGTTGCGGGCACATCCCCGGTGGGAGTGTGCAGGAGGCAGCTGATCGATGTTTCTCTCCCATCGATGTTTCTAACTCTCTATCTCTCTCTCCCTTCCTCTTTGTAAAAAATCAATAAAATATATTGGGGAAAAAAAATTGGAAGAAAAAAATTATTACAGTACATGCAAACTCGAATGCTCCTGGGGGCCAGGCAGATAATATATTTTTAAGCAGCTAGGGAGACAACATTAGGTAGTAGTAGAACATGTATCAAAGAACATTAAACAAACTACTACTGTTGCAGCCAAGGAAACACCGATGGGTTACTTCTGCCTGCTAGCACAGCGCACGGCGGGCAAGCTGGCAGCATAAATAAAGCACCTGCATTTCCCACTCCTGAAGCTGGCAGAGGCCTCTCCAGTTGGGGACCCCCAGCCTCCTAATCTGGAGAAAACTAGCACATGGAGGGGCTGTTAGAAACATCACACAGTTGGGAAGATCTAGAGCAGTCCAGTTCGATGAAGTCCAATCGAAATCCATGTGAGCCAAAGGATAAAGCAAAAAGGTAAATCAAAAAGGCAAAATTGATACTTAATTAACCCAATTCATCCAAATACCATTTCGACATATAATCCATATTTAAATAATTATTATTGAGGTAGCTTTTGGTCTGTTATCCGTATGAAGTTTCTGAAATTCACTGTATTTTTAACATTCATAGCCCAGCTCAGTTGGACTGGCCAGATCTCAAGTGCTTGGGAACCGCACGTGACGGCAATGGCCACAACCGACAGTGCAGGCCTAGCACCTCAGCAAGTTGGCAGCGGCTGTGGGCAAACCCCTGACTACTTCGCACTGGGCCTGCCCATCTGAAATGAGACCAAAGGATTCCTAAGAGCTCCTCTGGCCCTAAAGGTCTGTAGGGTTCTGTCTCTTTATGAAACATAACTATACTAAATAGTTTTTCAAATATAAGTAGGTACACAGATGAATGAGAAAAATAAAGAAAGAATAAATGAATGAAGAGGTCAGATAATGGGTCACTGTTGCTGATGCCATCATCTAGTCGGAGCAGAAGGAGGTAAAGTGAGGGGAGAGCACACCTGGCCGCGTGTGGACAAGAGTGTTACTTAGAGCAGTGCCAGACACCTGAAGAGAAGGACAAGAGGTCAAGGAGTTGCTAGTGTGAGTTCATCGTCACCACTTATATGACAAAAGACATTTATCATCTACTCCCATTACAACCTCCTGAGAATCTGAAATTGATTAGCAATACAGTTAAGGCACATTATCACTTGGGCAAAGACTGTAGAGGCAAAGCATCTGCCACTGATTTACTTGACACTGTTCTTTAATACAAAGTTGGGTTTTTAAAGCAGTTTGCTTCTTAGGAAAGATATGTAGAAAAAGCATTAAAATGTCAAGCAGCAGAGGAATTTAAGTTGATGTGAAAGTTCAGATAACCTAAATGCAAACACCTTTTCATTCTTGCGCATTCAAATACTCGCCCAAATTCCCAGCCAGGCTGTTTGAAACCCTTCTAATGTCATTAGAAGACAGATGAGAACCCTGTAAAGATGGTCTTGTGCTTCTAACACACCGAAAATAAAACACGTTGTGTCTGGTCTCAATAAGTCCCGATCTCATATACGCCTACTCCTAACTCCAGGGCAGAACAGAACGCGGGCAGCAGCTACGACGTTACCTGGAAGCACGCTGCGGTCACCCACACACATGGAGAAGATGCGCTCGTACACGAGGTTTCCTGGGGAGAAAAGACATCGTCACACTCTTCAGAGTAAACATGAATCAGCCTTGGCTCATGGGGACAGGGATGGCTGCAGACAAACTTGAACTTGTGATAATATGCTGCCACCTAGGGGAAGAACGTTAAGCCACGTTTCTTTGTTTTTGTTTTTAATGTAAGAAGGGCTTTTACTTTCTGTGACAGGCGGATGAGTGATCAAGCTCCTCTTCGAGTCTTAACTGGAACATAGGGTCCTAGCAGCCTCAGTTACCTCCAATCACTCCAGAGAATGGTCCTGTCATACTCTAGACAAAAGGCTGCAATGGGCAGCCTGTAGGCAGAACCCAGCACTGACCCATTTTACTCGGCCCACCACACGATGGCCTGCAAGGTGTTTTAAAATTTTTTGAAATAGCTGCCAACATGTAATAATTGGGAGAATTCACACAAAAACCCAGATTGCCTGCTTCTTCGCATACAACATACCCCTTTAGGATAAAAGTCCGTTAGGACAGGTGAGCAGCTGCCCTGCAATGGCACGCAGACTACCCAGAGTGTGCTGTCTCCGCTCCGTCTCACATCGCAGCTGCTGCATCCTTTATGTTACCTGCCTGGGGCCCAGAGAATCAGAATCTGAGATTCAACTGTAAGTTCTCCAAGGGAAGAGGTTTGTGTCTATTTCACCCAAATATATTCCTAGTACCCAGTCTGGTGACTTGCACAGTCACAAATACTTGACTCTGCTATTACAGCTCAAAAGCAGCCATAGACAGTATGTAAACAAATGGATGTGCTTGTGCTCCAATAAAACTTTATTTACAGCCCTAGCTGGTTTGGCTCAGTGGATAGTCAGCCTGGGGACTGAAGGGTCCCAGGCTCAATTCCGGCCAAGGGCACATGCCTGGGTTGCGGGCTCAATCCCCAGTGGGGGGCGTGCAGGAGGCAGCCAATCAATGATTCTCATCATTGATGTTTCTATCTCTCTATCCCTCTTCCTTCCTCTCTAAAATCAATAAAAATATATTTTAAAAAAACTTTATTTACAAAACAAGTAAATAAGGCACTTGGGCTACAGGCCCACCCCTAATCTAGCACAGAAAGCTTTGCTTATTCCATTGGCTTTTAGAAAATGCTATCAATATTCAAGAGATAAAATTTACAGTTCTATTCATTTCCCAACCCTCCCAAATCACCTTTTATGTCAAAAATATTTCCCTGTGCTCACATGTTTCTTTTTCACTCCATAACGTCATCATTCAGGGCAATAAAGAGCCACATCCCTGTCCATCCATAGAAAAAGAGTCAGGACATTTTTTAGGACCACTTATGGTCAAACAACATGAGATCAAATGACATCATTAAGCAAGGACAAAATGCTGGGTGACGGGAGAGAAGCCTCTGCAGCAGGGACTACTTACACCACAACCCTACAGACACCCACTGAGCATGTGGAAAAGAGTATTTTGGCAAGTGAGGACTAGGAGTATGAATTTTGATAACCTTGCTAGGGAATTTTCAGACATGCTCACTGAGAGCCACTGATGCAGGCGGGAACCATCTTTCTTTCAAACCTGCCTGGGTGCGGCGGCCTCTGCAGCAGCAGCAAGCCGTCCTCTGCTCTCTGAACCCGGGGTTCTCACCCAAGGCTGAGCATCAGAGCACTGAGGGCACTCAGAGGACCCGAGATAATGGTCGGGGTGCAGCCTGAGGCTCCCAGGTGTGCAGCCAGGATGAGGGTTTGAGCTCGGCTCCAAACCCTTACTTCAGTTCAGAAAGCAAGACTGCAAGCACCCCCACCGCTCAGAGCCACCCGCCTTAGTCCTCCTGACAGAAGTGGCTGGCTGCCTGTGGCCACTGGGCTCTGTGCAGCCTCACCCGGTGCAGTGAGTGGCTGCCTGTGACAGCCCCAGAGCCAGAAACGGGCCTGCACACAGTTTACTTGGGGTCGTCATTGAGCCACGCCGGGCTGCTGCCAATTTCTCACCTCCTTCGGCACACAGATCGGCCTGGAGAGCACGAAATGCCTTCACTCCCTCCGCGAAGCTCGCCACTTCTCTGAAACCACAATCAGGTTTATATTTCACCTTCGCATTCTAAGGGGCCTTCAACAGCAAAATCATTTTGGCCAAACATGTTTGGTGAATTTTTTTTTCTTTAGTAAGCCAGTGGACAACTAACTACTTTTGAGAAGTAATACCCCATCCTAGATATATTTCCTTTCCTGATCCACTTTCTAAAGAAAAAGGGCACTAAAATACCTACACAGTGTCAACGACAGTAGCTGATGCTTTCTGAGCACTGACTGTGCCAGGCACTATTCCAATACTTTACACCAAGCATGTCAAACGGATGCATGTGGCCCACAATGATTATTTTTATGGCCCAAGCAATATAAAGGTGTGTAAGAAACGTTTTAATAAAAAGTCCGTAACTTAATTTTTACAGTATCCTATTATACATAATTACTAATAATGAACTACAACATTCCCTAATGACTGATTGTATAATCATGTTGCATTCGTTTTCCTTACGCGCCTTACATGCAGGCGCACCATTTCTCTCCACTAATACTAGCAGTGAATATTTTAGCAGCCGATGGCCACATCGTTAGTCTTGGACTGACCTGTTTGGTGCGCGCAACAGGAAATATTTCGCTTTTGGAGAACAAGAAAAATAGGTTTATTTGTGTTACATTTATTAATTTGTGTAGTTATTCAGTGCCTGGTAAGTTTATGTTCAACAGAAAATATTAATTTTTATTAAAATGTTCTATTATTTTATGCTAACAGACTCACTTATTTCAGCCCTTTGTATTTAGCATGTCTCTATCAAAATAAACCTACGTTTCTATGAAAAGTGAAACTTTTGTTTCTTTGCGGCCCACGTAAACTTAAACCTTGTTTATTTGGCCAATGTTAGCCTTGGAGTCTGACATGCTTGGTTTACAATGATCCTGCCAGAAAGCAATTACAAGAGGAAAAAGTGTATATGCTTTCTAGGCCTTCTCTCATCTAATTCCCTCCAGAAACCCCCAGGGGCAGGTCTATCATGCCCATTTTACAGGCGAAGAAACCAAGTCAAGTTCTGTAGCTGTGAGACAAGGAATGTGTGTGGACTTGAGCCCAGCTCTGAGCTCGGACCTCTGTGAGAGCCAGCCCGTGCCTTCATGCTCAGATGCACGGGTGACCCATATCCCTGCCCCTGCCCCTGCCCCTGTCCCTGCCCAGCATGGTGCTCCAGCTTCAGGCAGGCCTGGCCACCACCATAGAACACCACCCTGGGCTGGTCAGGAGCCTCCTGGGGAGCAGATGTGTGAGATGGCCTGCAGCATTCCGAGTTCCACCCAACAAGGCGAGTTCTGCTTTAAGGAGGGAGCAGCTCAGCAGCCCCAAAGCCTAAGTCTCCCGAGCACCTGCCTTACAAATGCCGTTCACAGCAGGCCCGAAGTCACCTGGAAGGGTGGGGAGCAGAGGGAAGGAGGTGCTCGTCTGAATGGGAGCACATTCCCGCAGCTCAAAGTTCCCAAAGGCAGCGGGAGTGTTGCTCACAGCTCCTCTCTCATCCTGTCCCAGTCAACTCACTACTCCCACTACCCTCAGCGGGTCCCACCTTTACTCATTTCTTGGGTGACCTTCTGATATTTCTCCAAGCAAATACAAATGATAATGTACAAAAAACAGAACTGGCTCTATAGCTGTTCTGCATCCTAACTCTCCCCCACGGTGATACGGCCTGGAGACCCTTTCACCTCAGTGCAGAGCAGACCCTCGCCCTAAGGGCCTCCTGCGTCTCAGGGAACAGACATCCCCTGGGGATGGCCTCCTGGGTTGTTCCAATCTCCTGCTGCTGCCACAGGATGAACTCCCAGAGGTGAAATCACGGGGTCAAAGGCATACACTTTTGAAATTTTCACAGGAAGCAAATTCCCTCATGCGCCAAGTACATGCAAATAAAACAGGTGCTCTGACAGCAGAGAGAACTCACTACCCTGTGGCTACTTTACTTCTCTGTGACTCAGGTTCCTCACCTGTGAGATGGGATAATTCCAGACCCTACCTCACAGGGCTTCATGAAGACACCGTGACTTAGTATTTCTAAAGCACCTAGTCAGACCCAAGGACATTGTTAAGGGTTTATCACCATCATCATTGTCAGCTCCCGGCCCAACCAGGACAGCGGGCACTGGCTCTGCCCCGCCTTGCTGAGCTGGGACTGGGGGATGGCAGAACGCTGGCAGGATGGCAGCCAAGATTCTCACGAGGTTAATGCCTGGATCTGGCCCAGATGGCAGGCTGGAGTCTACCTCATCAGGGATGCTGATTCATGCAAAAGGAACTTGCAGGAGGCCAGTGAAGGGAACCAGGAAGCCAAAGTGCTCATTCACCACGAGAAACAGAACTCTCAGGAGCACCCAGAAGCAAACAACCTGTCTCCCTGACTGGTGCCCTCACTCCCTGGGACAAGCTGTTTCCAGGACAAGTGGAAGCCCAAGGAGTATAGGAGTTGGTATCTATTGTGAAAGCCCAATGCAACTATCCATGCTGGGTCATTCTCCCCATCTCCACCCCTTCCTGGGCCACACGACCCCCATTTTCCACCTGAAGTGCTACAATGGCTTCCTAGCTGGGCTCCCTACCCACCCTTGCTCTACGGTTTAGGCCAGTGATGGTGAACCATGACACACGTGTCAGAGGTGACACGCGAACTCATTTTTTTGTTGATTTTTCTTTGTTAAATGGCATTTAAATATATAAAATAAATATCAAAAATATAAGTCTTTGTTTTACTATGGTTGCAAATACCAAAAAATTCCTATTTGTGACACGGCACCAGAGTTAAGTTAGGGTTTTTCAAAATGCTGACACGCCGAGCTCAAAAGGTTCGCCATCACTGGTCTAGGCTTAGCACAGCAGTCACAGGGAGCTCATTAGAACCCAAATCGGGCTGCATCCCAGCCCTGCCTAACACTCCTATGGCTCCTCATGTCCTCAGGTTCAAAGCCCAAGTTCTCCAATGGCCTCCAAGACCCGCTAGGATGTAGGGCCCTGCGAGCTCCTGCCTCTCCCTGCTGCTCACCCCACCTCAGATCCCTGGCCTCCCTCCCAGCCATGTTCCCACCAAGGGTCTTAGCACCAGCTGTTCCTTGGCCTGCACCTCCAGCCCACAGAACATGTGGTTCCTCTCTCTCCTCCTTCAGCTACAAACCCACATATCAATTCTTAGCGAGGCCCCTCTGCCCACACTATTAAAAAGTGTAGCCTCCCCTCCCCTTGCCCATTCCCTTCATCCCCCTCACCTGGCTCTCACTTTCTTCCTGCATAGAACTGACTACCATCTACACACAATAGGCTGACTTACTTGTTCTGCAAACCCTCTTTCCCTGGCACAGAAGCCCAGGAGGCAGGAACTTTTGTCCCTTATTTGCTGATGCAGCCTTAGTGCCTAGTGGAGCCTGACGACGGCTCTCTGAGTCATCTGCACCTGACAAAGTCTGTCTTCCAGTTGGGGCATAACTTCTTTTAAAGGTTTTTTATTCTCACCTGAGCATATGTTCATTGATTTTGAGAGAGAGGGGAAAAGGAGAGGCAGAGAGAGAGAAACATCGATGTGAAAGTAACATTGATTGGTTGCCTCCTGTATGCACCCTACCTAGGGATTGAATCTAAGTATATGCCCTGAGTGGGAATTGAACCCAGGATCTACAGTACACAAGACGACACCAACCTGGAATCTGCACATGTCAATCTCCAGATACCAAGCATAGCTCAGGGACTGCCATGTGACCCAAGCCAGGCCAATGAGAGAATTCTGGGACTTTGGTTGGAATGCTCAGAAAAAGTTCCTTCTTTGTTCTGGGACTGCGAGCAGTTAGCAGACACTGAGGCCACCTGGTAGAGTTGGAGAATGAAGTCGACTCCAGGAAAAGTACTAGAAAAAGCATGGTCCTGAAGAAATATTTGACTGCCTAAATCCAGCTATACCTGAAGCCAAAAACTCCCTCTGGATTGTTCAAACTAGACCAGTGGTTGGCAAACTATGGCTTGCAAGCCACATGTGGCTCTTTGGCCCCTTGAGTGTGGCTCTTCCACAAAATACCACGTGCAGGCGCGCACGTACAGTGCGATTGAAACTTCGCGGCCCATGCGCAGAAGTCAGTATTTTGTGGAAGAGCCACACTCAAGAGGCCAAAGAGCCGCATGTGGCTCGTGAGCCTCAGTTTGCCGACCACTGAACTAGACAATAAATACGCCCTATTGCCAAGACCAGTCTCAGCCCGGTTTTCGATCACCTGTCCAGGCTAATATGTTCAGGTCCCTGGTATCCTGTGCAGAGCTACATGGGTCTGGCTGAGATCTGTTTTCTGCCACATTCTCTCAATGGGTTATAAACAGCCCCAATCCTTCCAAGTGGTGTCTCTGCTCTGACTGCCTGTGCTCAGCTCTCAGCCCACGCTGCTTGCTAGTTCTGGTGGGCACTGAACTGCCCCGCATCTTGCACAGACTGAACAGCTGCATGGTTTAGGCAAACTGCTAACAGCATGATGCTCTGCCACTAACCACTGCCTGCAGCACAGAGGCCCCTGTTTCTCCGAGGGGGTTTGGGTCATCCTTAGTCCAGGCCTCTCTGCTGGGTTCCTAGAGATCACTCTGCCTGAGGGGGTGGCCTATGGGACAAGGAACACCACAAGGACACAGGAAACCTCATAAGAGCTGTAGCATCTCTGGGGGAGGATATGGCCAGAACTAAGGATTCTCTGGGACACACTGGGGAGATCTAGGAAGCTGAAGTGAAGAACTTAGACCTGAGACCTGGAGGTGGGGCACAGGGGAGAAGATGCTCAGGTTTCCAGCTCAGGCAACAAGCTACGTGGTGCTGCCACTGCCCCAGGTAGAAGCAGCCTGAGGGTAAGGAAGGGCTGGAAGAGATGCTAGTGCAATTCTGACAGAGGGCCACTCCAGATGCCTCAGATGGTGGTGGATGGAGCTGGGGTAGACGGCCCATGGGCTGCTCCTCTCACTGTATGTGCCTCTTAAAAGGTTAGAAAACACACAGTCTAAGAGTCTTTCAAAAATAGCACCTGGTTAATGAGCAAGGGTGGGAGGAGGTCCCTGTGCTGGGCTGCATATCTAGCACTTCGGCCAGGCGGGGCACGCTGTGCTCTCTGTTCCTCGGGCACATAGATAGGAATGTGCTGGCGCTTCGGCCAGGCGGGCACGCTGTGCTCTCTGTTCCTAGCACACATAGATAGGAATGTGCTGGCGCTTCGGCCAGGCGGGGCACGCTGTGCTCTCTGTTCCTCGGGCACATAGATAGGAATGTGCTGGCGCTTCAGCCAGGCGGGGCCCGCTGTGCTCTCTGTTCCTAGAGCACATAGATAGGAAGGTGGTCACTGTACTGATGCTGTACTGTGTTGGGAACAAATTGTGTAAACAAGGCTTTGTAACTAACTTTGTGGTTTTTGCAAATAAAAACGCTGTAATCCTGTAGTTGGCACTGCAGTTCAGCCTTTGCTTCGGCAGGGTGCTGTAACTGTAGTCGCTGGCGAGCTTAATAAAGGCTCCTAAATCTTGATCGGAGTCCCTGGTAGTCATCTCCGCGGTCGCCCCATTACAGTCTCCCTCGTGATTTGCCTCTACTTAAACCATGGCAGAACCTAATTTGAAGCAACTCCACTATCAAACGTTTGGCAAAAACAAACCAAAAAAAACATATTTCCTAGATCTAAGATGAATATGACTAGTACTTACCAAAGGTATCAAGTATGTCCGTGATGAGGACAAACTTGCTTGGGTAGAACTGAATGACACTTATATCCGAGAGAAGCTTTGAGCACTAGAAAAAGAGAAAAGAGAAAATTCACTGTCATGTCTGATGGGGTTGGAACACTCGGCCTGGAAAGTTAACGATTTCTACAAACAAGCACAGATGCTCACCTGTGCCCAGACCTCACCAGACGCTGGGAATTTACACTAATAAAAGAGAAACATGCAAATTGGTGTCACTCCGCTACGCTCACTAGCCAATCAGATGAGTATGCTAATTAACCCAACAAAGATGGTGGTTAATTTGCATACATAGGCACCCAGCAGCCTGGGTCCCGGGAACATCATCAGCACCCAGGTCACTCAGTGGGCCCTGAGCAGTGTAGGAAGGGCCTGAGCCAGGGGGCTCCTGGGCAAGGGCAGAGCCGGCCATCAGAGCTGCGTGGGAGCCCCTGCCCAAGCCTAAAGCCTCGGCCAGAGGCGTCAGGCCTGGGCGGGTGGCGGAGCCAGCGAATGGGGGGAGATGGGGGTCCTCTGCCCAGTTCTGAAGCCTGGGCCAGAGGCATCAGGCCTGGGCGGGGGGTGAAGGCGGCATCGGAGGGAGATGGGGGCCCCCTGCTCAGGCCTGACGCCTCTGGCTGAGGCATCAGGCCTGGGCGGGAGGTGGAGATGGCGATTGGAGGGAGATGGGGGTCCCCTGCCCAGGCCTGACACCTCAGCCAGAGGTGTCAGGCCTGAGCGAGGGGCTGATCCAGTGATCGGAGGGTGATGGGGGTCACGCCTCTTGCTGAGGCGGCCATCAGTGTGAACTACAGAGGAAACACCCTTTCTGACCGCTCATTAGCTAAGCTCCCTATAAGCCACTGGTAATATTCTTAGTAACTTGGGTAATAAGAATCCAAAAAGGTGACCTGGGTTTTTCACCACACTCCTGGCGAAAAAAAACGAAGCTCCGCTGCTGGAGGGCTAAGAAATGTCATATCCTGCCCTAGCTGGTTTGGCTCAGTGGATAATGCCTTGGCCTGCCGACCGCAGGGACTGGGTTCAATTCTGACCAAGGGCATGTACCTAGGTTGCAGGCTCCTCCCTGGCCGGGACCCAGGTCAGGGCTTATGCAGGAGGCAACCAATCAAAGTGTTCCTCTCACTTTGATGTTTCTCTCTGTTTTTCCCTTTCTCTTCCACATCCTCTAAAAATCAATGGAAACATATCCTCAGGTAAGGATAAAAGAAATAATAAAGAAATGCCATATCCTATGAAAGACACATCTTGAAAATGCCTAAAGAAAGTTGTCATTTTTTCATGGTGAAGGGACTGGAGTCCGTGTTGATGAAAAAACCTTGGTGGCTGTGGTGACTGGCAGTGGCTGCAGCAGTGGGGTGATGGGGCTGGTGCCTTCCCCTGATCAGCCCGGTCACCTCCCACAAAGGGAGGCCAGACTGAGGCTTAGGCCCACTCCCCAAGGGGAGCAGGGGGCAGGCCTAAGCCGTCAGTAGGACACCCCCTGAGGGCTCCCAGTATGTGAGAGGGGGCAGGCTGGGCTGAGGGACCCCCCCCCGTGCACAAATTTCGTGCACCAGGCCCCTAGTCCTATATAATAAAAGCCCAGGTGGCGTCACGCGCAACATTGCCAAAAGATGGCCGCCCTCACGTCATCACAAGATGGCCGCCACAAGATAGCCAGCAGGGGAGGGCAGCTGTGGGCAATCGGCCAGCAGGAGAGGGCAGTTGGGGGGAGACCAGGCCTGAAGGGGAGGGCAGTTGGGGGCAACCAGGCCGGCAGAGGAGGGCAGCTGGGGGCAACCAGGCTGGCAGGGGAGCAGTTAGGCTTCAATCAGGCCAGCAGGGGAGCAGTTAGGGGTGATCAGGCTGGCAGGCAGAGAGGTTAGGGGCAATCAGGCAGGCAGGCAAGCGGTTAGAAACCAGCAGTCCCAGTTTGTGAGAGGGATGTCCCAGATTGGAGAGAGTGCAGGACAGGCTGAGGAACAATCCCCCCAATGCATGAAACTGGTGCACCGGGCCTCTAGTACAATGATAAGCAACATCACTGAGCTTCCAACATGGAGTGAGACTGCTCACAGCAGAGCCTCCCAGCAAGGACACTACAGCTGCCTTGAGGAAAAATAGGACTGGGACTCTCATCCTGAGGGTCTCTGCTCAGACATAAACCAGGTCAGCACTCAAGGTCACCAAGGGGAGCCAGGGACACTCTCCTGCCAAGGTCCTTGCACATGACTCCTATCCTTGTACCAAGTGCCTTTCAGCATGGCCACCTCTGGTTTATTTCAGGAGGGTCTCGATCTTTACACATTATTTTCTGTAACATGACCCCCTAAGTAAGCTCCAGGGTATCTTAAAACCAGCATCTACCATTCAGACTCACTCCTGTTGCCCTCGAGAAGAAGCGTGAGAAGCTGCAGAACGTCCCTGCTTCTCTGGAAGCAGGACCCTGACCACCTGCAGCGTCTGGGCTCTGCAGGGACTTCTCGGTGCCACACTACCACTCAAGCCCAGGAGCCACACAATTTGACCTTAAATACTCAGATTAAGTCATCAACTTATAATCAGAAACAAAAAGTCAATTTCTACTTTGAAGAACTAAATTTAATGCCCCGTAAGGAACTAAAAAACTTTGCCCTATTTTATTATTCCAATAGATGATCCTCAGATAGAAAATTTTCACTTAAAAATATCTGGGTATTTAATATGCATTTCCAACCTGCAGAGAATAGTTATAAGTTCATCCTATCAAGAAGTAGGTTGTCGCCCTGACCAGTTTGGCTCAGTGGATGGAGCGTTGGCCTGCAGACTCAAAGGTCCCAGGTTCAATTCCGGTCAAGGGCATGTACCTTGGTTGCTGGCACATCCCTAGTGGGGAGTGTGCAGGAGGCAGCTGATCTATGTTTCTCTCTCATCGATGTTTCTGGCTCTCTATCCCTCTCCCTTCCTCTCTGTGAAAAATCAATAAAATATATTTTAAAAAAGAAGTAGGTTGTCATCTGTTCTCACTTTGTTATTCAATATCTAAACTGTTAGACTCACCAGGTTTCTCCTTAGCAATACATGCCTAAAATAAATGTGTCCCATGTTACAACATCCTCTTACAGACAATGTTATTGGGGAGAGCGGAGGGAGGGAAACGTGGGCTGTTAAATGATGGTGCTGGTGCAGGCTGGGCTCCACTCCAAACCTGGCATCTGGGTGGACACAGGACTTGCTGTTCCTGGGGCCTTGTTGTGTGTTTTTCACATGCCTTTTAGGGGCACTCCTACCACCCATGGGACTCCCGGGTTTGGGACAAGCAAGCAACTCTGACTCTAGAGCAGCGGTTCTCAACCTGTGGGTCACGACCCCTTTGGGGGTCAAACGACCCTTTCACAGGGGTTGCCTAAGACCATCGGAAAACACATATATAATTAAATATTGTTTTTGTGATTAATCACTATGCTTTAATTATGTTCAATTTGTAACAATGAAATAGGCGTCAACACAACATGAGGAACTGTATTAAAGGGTCGCAGCATTAGGAAGGTTGAGAACCACTGCTCTAGAGACTTTTCACATTACACAGCTCTGGGTTCCCAGGGGTGTCTCATCTCCCAAGCTCCTCCCCACAGCCTCTCGCAGATGAACTGCTGCCCACTGGAGATGTGAGAAAGAGTTCAACAGAAGATATCAAATTAAACACAGCCAGAGCTTCCCAACATCTGTGCATTGATTTTTCTCCTAATCTGGTGTCACAGAATATTCTAATTAAGATGGAATATGCAAATTAACCATCACTCCACAACAAAGATGGCAGCACCCATAGCCAATAAGGAGGGAATATGCAAATTGATGCAACAAAGATGGCAGCGGCCAGGCGGGGACACTTCTGTCCTGTCCCAGCCACACCGGGCCTCTGGGCAGCATGCGTGCAAGTGCAGAGTGGCCAGAGAGGGACTGGACACCTGCTGTGAGCCAGGGAGGGCAGGGGGTGGAGGGAGCTACAGGAGAGCAGCAGGGCTGGAGCGAAGGAAGCTCCAGACAGAGTGAAGGCTGAAGACCGCGGCCAGGGCGAAGGCCTGGGTCCCAGGTGTCGGAGGGAAGCCAGTGCCAGCAGCCAGGGAAAGAAAGGCCTATTCTTGCACAAATCTTCATGCATCAGGCCTCTAATATCTAAACTAATAAAAGAGAAACATGGTAATTGGCATACGACAGCTACCCTTCCCATTGGCTAATCAGCGAGATATGCAAATTAACTGACAGCCAAGATGGCGGCCGGCAGCCAGGCAGCTTAAACTGAACATGAGGCTTGCTTGCTTCAGTGACGGCAGACTCCAACGTTCCCCGCCTGCCGCTGCAGGCCTCTGAGCGGGCAGTTTGAATCATAATAACATAGAGAAGCTAAAAAAAACTCCAGAAACCTGCTTTCAGCGAGCTGGGATCTCAGAGCTGGAGTTGATACAGAGTTTCGATTGTAGAACACAAACAAGTCTGGGCGGGAGGGTTTCCGCTTTCCCAGCAGCAGAGGCCGCAGAGCTGGAGCCACAGCTAAAGCTGGCCCAGAATAAAAACAAAATAAAAAGAAAAAAAGGAGCGGTTGGGAGCTTCAGTCACCCGACAGCCTGAAAACAGCCCTCAGCCCCTCACCCAGACTGGCCAGGCACCCCAGTGGGGACCCCCACCCTGACCCAGGACACCCTTCAGGGCAAACCACCAGCCCCCACCCATGCACCAGGCCTCTATGCTATATAGTAAAAGGGTAATATGCCTCTCAGCACCGGGATCAGCAGAGCTTCGAGGCCTCCTGGCACTGGGATCAGCATGACAGGGGGCAGCGCCCAAACCCCCTGATCGGCCCTGCTCTGTGTGTGACAGGGTGCGGCACCCCAAACCCCCCCCCCCCTCATGGGACCTGCTCTGTGTGTGACGGGGTAGAGCCATAACCTCCCCATCAGCCCTGCCCTGAGTGTGACAGTGGCAGCGCCCCAACCCCCTGATCAGCCCTGCTCTGTGGGTGATAGAGGGAGACCCAACCCCCCTGCCCCACCACCCCACGGGCCCTGCTCTGTGTGTGATGGGGTAGAGCCATAACCTCCCCATCAGCCCTGCTCTGTGTGTGACAGGGGACGGTGCCACAACTCCCCTATCGGCCCTACTCTGTGAGTGACAGGGGGGAGCTCCTCAACCCCCTGATGGGCCCTGCTCTGTGCATGACAGGGTACAGAGCCCCAAACCCCATGATGGGCCCTGCTCTGTGTGTGATAGGGGGCAGCGCCCCAACCCCCTGATTGGTTCTGCCGTGTGCATGACGGGGGTGGCGCCGCAACCTCCCCATCGACCCTGCCTTGAGTGTGACAGGGGGCGGTGCCCCAACCCCCCAATCAGCCCTACCCTGAGCATGACTGAGGGTGGCATCGCAACCTCCCAATCCACCCTGCTCTGTGCATGACAGGGGGCGGCGCCCCAACTCCCCAATCGGCCCTGCTATGAGCCCGACCAGGGGCTGCACCTAGGGATTGGGCCTGCCCTCTGCCACCCGGGATCAGGCCTAAGCCAGCAGGTCGTTATCTCCCGAGGGGTCCCAGACTTCGAGAGGGCACAGCCGGGCTGAGGGACCCCTCTCCCGCCCCGAGTGCACAAATTTTTATGCACCGGGCCTCTAGTATTTTATAAAGGACTAGGGGCCCGGTGCACGAAATTCGTGCACTGGGTGTGTGTGTGTGGGGGGGGAGTGTCCCTCAGCCCAGCCTGCACCCTCTCACATACTGGGAGCCCTCAGGCGTTGACCCCCATCACCCTCCAATCGCAGGATCGGCCCCTTGCCCAGGCCTGACGCCTCTGACAGAGGTGTCAGGCTTGGACAGGGGACCCCCATCTCCCCCTGATCACTGGCTCTGGCCCCCACCCAGGCCTGAGGCCTCTGGCCCAGGAATCATGCCTGGGCAGGGGACCCCCATCTCCCTCTGATCGCTTGCTCCACCCCCCGCCCAAGCCTGACGCCTCTGACCCAGGCTTCAGGCCTGGGCAAGGGGACCATCATATCCCCCCAATCCCCGGCTCCGCCCCCCACCCAGGCCTGATTCCTCGGCCAGAGGAGCTGACCCTCATCACCCTCCGATCACCAATCACCGGATCGGCCCCTTGACCAGCCCTTGAGGCCTCCGGCATAGGTGTCAGGCCTGGGCAGGGGACCCTCAGCTCCCCGTGGTTGCAGGCTCCGCCCCTGCCCAGGCCTAACACCTCTGGCCTAGGCGTCCGGCCCGGGCAGCGGGGACCCGCAGCTGCAGCGGCCCCGCGATTGTGGGCTTCGCTTTAGGCCCAGGCAAGGGACCCCTAGCTCCCGGGACTGCCAGCTTCGACCGTGCCCAGCTCCCATCGCTGGCTCCACCCCTACTTCCTGCTACCACTGGCCAGGGCGGCAAAGGCGCCTGATTCTCTGATCATGGCTGGGGGGCAGGGCAAAGGCGGCCCCAGGGCCGCCTTTGCCCTGCCCCCCAGCTCTTAGCTCCCCCCTGGGTTTCCGATCACTGTCAGTGGGAGGGGGCTTCTTCCTGCTTTCCCTTTCGCCTCCCTGCATTGTGCCTACATATGCAAATTAACCGCCATCTTGTTGGCAGTTAACTGCCAATCTTAGTTGGCAGTTAATTTGCATATAGCCGTGGTTAGCCAATGAAAAGGGTATCGTCGTACGCCAATTACCATTTTTCTCTTTTATTAGATAGGATAACAGAAAGCAGAGGGTTTTGTTTGTTTTGTTTTTAAATATATTTTTATTGATTTCAGAGAGGAAGAGAGGAGGAGAAAAACATCAATGATGAGAGAGAATCACTGTTTGGCCTACACCCCCCAACACTGCGGATCAAGCCCACAACCCAGGCACTTGCTCTTGATCGGAATCGAACCCGGGACCCTTCAGTCCACAGGCTGATGCTCTATCACTGAGCCAAACCAGCTAGAGCAAGCAGTGTTTTCTTTAATCCAAAGTTAAAGTCATAACAATGTTATGAATTGAAGTTACCTTTTAAATCACAATTTTGAAGACTCCACCGGTTTTAAAGCTTTGGTGCAGGTTCAGAATCATGTGTTAAAAATACAGACTCTCAGTTCCATTCCAAACCTACTTTTCAAAGCCTCCTGGGAGGCAGCAGGAAGCTAGCACAAGGGCTCTAGGTGCTGCTTCATGCAGACGAGCTGGGTCAGGACACCCACGCCTGCAGCACTCAGAGTGGACTGAGCATTCCTCCAGCCAGTGTTCTAAGCCATCTGGGAGCTTTCACTTATTTTTCAATGATTTGCTGACACTGGATAGTATTGTGAGAAGCTATCATGTCGGAGTGGGAGGCTAGGATGTCTGGGGGCATTTTCCTGGACATCAGACATTCCTCCACCCAGGTTTAGAGGAAACGCAGTGGAAATGAATCCCCCGAGGGCAGTGCTCTGCTGCCAGGTATCAGGGCGAGGAGGGGCCTCGGCACTGCTGGGCCCAGGGGACTGCAGGGCCTCAATGCCACTGGTTGGAAGATGGGGCTGTATGTGTGCGCAGGCATCCCAAACAGACCCACCAGGAAGTTGTGGAAGTTCCAGCCGATGTCACTGCAGCACACCGGGGACCAGGTGGTGAACTTGGCATGGGCCATGAGCGCAGCAGTGTCATGCATCACTGGGAGTGGGCAGGGCCTCCCGCAGGAAGGTGAGGAGTGGTGAGGTTCACCTCACACTTCTCAAAAGAGCATGCAGTTGGGCTCGAACCCGCCACCAGGAAGGTGACATACTTGAGGGAATTCAGGATCTCTTCATTCTGCATCACCTGATGCCCAAACTGGTTGAATGGAAACCTGCTGAGCAAGGCCAGGCCCCAGGGCCCACAGCCCTGCTGGAGCTCATTCACCTGGCTGTGGTCCCAGACCTTACTGCCTCAGAGTGTGGCCATATTCACAATAAGCAGCTCTGTGCCCAGCACAGAGCAGAGCAAGGCCCCACGACTGCCAGCTGAGCAGCACACAGAGCACACAGCCTAGGTACCAGAGAGGGAAGGGGGCACTGGGGACAGGAACAATGCAGAGCTTTTACAAATAATGGTGTCAGAACAAACTGTATAAAGGGATCCAAGAGTTTCAAAAGAAGTGCATCTTGGGGAAATGGTGGCAGAGTAAGTAGAAGCTACACCAACATGCTCCCATGAACAAACTGAATTACAATTAAAATACAGAATAAGCACCCTGAATAACCAACAGACGACTTGCTGGGGAGAATCCTGATAACCAAGGACATAAATTGGAGACCACACAGAGACTGGTAGGAAGGGTAGAGGCGCAAAAGGGCTGGCAGGGCTTGGGCTCCCACAGACAACAGCTGAATATCGGGAGAGTTATCTCAGCTGTGGGGGGTTGCCACTGAGAACTCTGGGGTGTAATTCCCAAGCTGAGTCCCCCAACCCAGACCACCAGAACTGAGAAAGGTCCTCACATAACATCTGGCTGTGAAAAGCAGCAGGGTTGCTGTCTGCCAAGGAGAGACGGCTGGAAATGCAGGCACTCTCCTAAAGGGCCAAGACACAAGATTTTATGTGCAGTCACTCACCTGGGGCTCTGGGAGAGGAGGGCAGAGTGGACTGGAGCTGTGTGAGCAGAACCCAGGGTTGGGGACTCTGGGGTTAGAGCTCAGAGGCAGACACCTCAGTTTCCTCTGCTGAGTCATTCCCTCACACTACAGAGGATACCTTTATTCAGCAGACTTTCACCTTCCAAGCAGCTTATGCTTAAGGAGAAGCAATTGCCCCACCCTATTAGAAAATGCCTCACCCCACCCTGTGGAGTTTCTGAAGCCCATTATGAGACTGCAAATAACAATCAGCCTGCAGGCAGAAGCAATTACCCCACCCTGTTGGAAAACCTCTCTTCCAGTCCTGTGATCGATAGCCTGAGGCTAATCAAGACTGAATAATAATCACACTACAGGCAGAAGTGGGTCTCTGGAGAGTTTTGAGTCTTTCCTGATCTAATTCTATGCTCAGAGATTAAAAAAAAGCAGATCTTGGTGCATCTTGGTGCATATCCTGGTCCTTTCCAAAGGCACCCAGCCCCAGCTGAGGGAGCCACAAGCTGTGGATTGCTGATAACTCCAAAGAGGTTACTCAGGGCCAGTGACAAACAATGTCTGACATTGTCCTGCACTAGAGATTGGGAGTTTTAGCAGATCTACCTAATATAAAGACGCAAACCCAAACAGGCTGCCAAACTAGGGATACAAAAAAAAACACAAAACAACAAGCCCCAAATAAGAGAATAAGAGAATTCTACAGAAGAAGAGATAAATGAAATGGAGATAAGAAATTTATCAGATATAGAGTTCAGAATAATGATGACAAGGATGCTCAACAGCATGAGAAAAGGTAGTTACTATGAAAAAAGACCAGTTGGAAATGAAGAATGACATAGCACTAATAAAAAACACCATGGAAGGAATACAAAGCAGATTAGGGGAAGCCGAGTATCAGTGAATTATTAGTAGACAGGGTAGAAAGAAAAATTACTCAATCAGAGAACCAAAATGAAAAACCAATTAAAAAAAAAAAAAGGAGACTGCTTAAGGGAGCTGTGGGACAACATGAAACGTAACAATATTCATTTCATAGGAGTGTCAGAAGGTGAATAAAGTGAGCAAGGGATAGAGAACATGTTTGAAGAAATAATGGCAGAAAACTTCCGTAACTTGGTGAAGGAAAATGTTCTACAAGTTCAGGAGACACAGAATTGAGAAGAACCCAAAAAGGTCCATGCCCAGATACATCATAATTAAAATGACAAAAATTAAAAAAAAAAAAAAAAATCTTAAAGGCAGCAAGAGGAAAGCAATTTGTTACCTACAAAGGAGCTCCCATAAGCTTATTTTTAATCAGAAAATCTACAGGCCAGAAGAGAATGGCATGAAGTACTCAAAGTAATGGAAAGCAAGGATGTGAAACCAAGATTACTATATACAGCAAGGCTATTATTCAAAATAGATGGCGAAATAAAGAGCTTCTCAGACACAAAAAAGGCTAAAGGAATTTATCACCACCAAACCAACACCACAAGAAATGCTAAATGGACCGCTGTAATGAGAACACACACACACACACACACACACACACACACACACACACACACTAGGGGCCCGGTGCACGAAATTTGTGCGGGGGGGGGGGGGGGGGAGGCGGGGGTGTCCCTCAGCCCAGCCTGTACCCTCTCCAATTTGGGACACCTCAGGGGATAACAGGAAGTCGGACATCCTTCTCACAATCCAGAACCGCTGGCTCCTAACTGCTTGCCTGCCTGCCTGATTGTCCCTAACTGCTTCTACCTGCCAGCCTGATCATCCTTAACTGCTCCCTGTTGGCTTGATTGCCCCTAACCATCTCTGCCTCAGTCCCGCACCTGGGACCCAGGATTCCCTCCTCCAGCCGATCACAGGCACCTAGGACCTGGGCTTCCCTCCCTCTGGTCAGCCACAGGCACACGGGACCCTGGCTGGCTTTGCCCAGGCCAGCTGCAGCCACAGGGGATTGTGGGCAGATGGCTTCGCCCGGGCTACAGCCACAGGTGCTGGTGCCCGGGACTGCAGGGTGGGCAGCTTCTCCGTCTCCCAGGCCACAGCCAGACACAGGTACTGGTGCCCGGGACTGCAGGGTGGGCAGCTTCTCCGTCTCCCAGGCCACAGCCAGACACAGGTGCTGGTGCCCGGGACTGCAGGGTGGTCAGCTTCTCCGTCTCCCAGGCCACAGCCAGACACAGGTATTGGTGCCCGGGACTGCAGGGTGGTCAGCTTCTCCGTCTCCCAGGCCACAGCCAGACACAGGTGCTGGTGCCCGGGACTGCAGGGTGGGCAGCTTCTCCGTCTCCCAGGCCACAGCCAGACACAGGTACTGGTGCCTGGGACTGCAGGGTGGTCAGCTTCTCCGTCTCCCAGGCTGCAGCCAGCCGCAGGCACTGGTGCCCGGTACTGCGGCAGGCGGCTTCGCCTGGGCCCAGCTTTGTCAGGAAGGATGTGCGGATGGTCGTCCGGAGGACGTGCGGTCTAATTAGCATATTACCCTTTTATTAGAATAGATCATGGTATGTTTTTTCTTGCCATCATTACCATAGTAACTGCTGCTTATGTATTAAAGTTCTATTCCTGCTAAGTCTAGAAGCAGCCTCAGAATCCTTCTCACCATTCATCTTAAGTCTGATGCTTAGTTGATCAGAATTAATACCTGAGGTGAAGCCTCTTACTGCAGATGTATCCCAGAATGTATGGCATCCTCTCTGCTTTATGATCCAGCTAATAATACATTGCCTCAATCATGTTGATTAAGGTCATTTCTCCCCTTGCAGTTTCTGGTAGTAGATTACCATCTACTGCCTAGGAAGTAAAATTGTCTCCATGTAGATCGCAAAATAAGGCATTTTTCTCATCAATAAAATTTCATTCTTTCAGCATGAGTAATTTTGTCAACAACGTTTTGAGGCAGTAACAGTTTATAACAAATTGAGTGAATTACTGTTTTAGGTACTGTGCTGTGTCATACACAGATTTCATTTTACCTTTGCAACAACTCTATACAGTAGGTACTATAATGACACAGATGAGGACACTGAGATACAGAGAGATCAGGTAACTTGACCAGTAAAACCCGAAAGTGGCTGAGTCTCATTTCAAATCCATGAGCCATGCCATTTAACCATTACACTCCACTCAGTATTGTGCTAGAGCAGGGGTGGGCAAACTTTTTGACTCGAGGGCCACAATGGGTTCTTAAACTAGACCGGAGGGCCGGAACAAAAGCATGGATGGAGTGTTTGTGTGAACTAATATAAATTCAAAGTAAACATCATTACATAAAAGGGTACGGTCTTTTTTTTTTTTTTTTAGTTTTATTCATTTCAAACAGGCCCGATCCGGCCCGCAGGCTGTAGTTTGCCCACAGCTGTGCTAGAGCCTGCTCTTACTGGCTCACAAATTTTCAGGAATTTTGTAAGCTGGTTGTTAAACATGTTCATTATTAAAAATTAAATTATATAATCTTAAAAGTGAATAAATTACATTACAACCAAAGGTAATACATACTCTAAATCAGGGGTCCTCAAACTTTTTAAACAGGGGGCCAGTTCACTGTCCCACAGACCATTGGAGGGCCAGACTATAGTTTAAAAAAAAACTATGGACAAATTCCTATGCACACTGCACATATCTTATTTTGAAGTAAAAAAACAAAACGGGAACAAATACAATAATTGTATTTGCATGTGTCCCGCGGGCCGTAGTTTGAGGACCCCTGCTCTAAATTCATCACTCCTCCATTATTTACTACACTTTACTGTTCTGACTCTTGACATTATTTATATCTTTTGGGTCTTTCTGGTAGAATATAATAGTGTATTACTGCATGTTTCTCTTCAGCTCTGCATTTAGTGGCATCACATTAGCAGCTGAAATCAGCCATGGATGGAGAATTTATGCCACAGAAATTGGCCGATAGTATAAATCAGAGTTTTGTTTTCTTTGATTGAGAGCCAGTTGTTAAACATTTATCAGCACAACACTGACCACATTGGTGGTGGTGGTCTTGTCAGAATGTGTTAGATTATGCAAATGAAAATCTATTTAAACAGACTTGATGTAGATATTTTCAAAGATGGAAGAATTGTCCCTGTCAACTATTTTAGTTGATTCATATCTTCACTAATAGTCATCATTGCAAAGTTTTCAGTCCCCATATGGATTGTTGGATATAATAGGTCATGTCCTGTCCCTGTCCTTTGTAGCCTTTGTTACCTTAAGGACTCTAGTTTTCCATTTATATGTTTAAGTACCAATCTTACCAGCTTAAAAATGTAAGCTTTTAACACTGCTCTCTCTGTTCTATATCCTTCAGATGAAAAGTGGAGTTGGGTTGTGGCAGAGGAGAGAAATTCAGAAGGGGAATATTGAAGTAATGACTGCAGTGGGCGAAGAGGGAACCTATATCCTGGACCACAGGGCTGGCAGCTTCTCTGGCTGGCTGCAGCCTGGGATCATGGGCAGGTGGCTTCTCTGGCTGGCTGTGGCCTGGGATCACGGGGCAGGCAGCTTCTTCATCTACTAGGGCACAGCCGGCCTCAGGCACTGGGGCCCGGCTTCTCAGTCTCCCCAAGGACATGGGGCGGGCGGATGTGGGGCAGGCGGCTTCTCCAGCTGGCTGTGGCCTGAGATCACGGGGCAGGCGGCTTCTTTGTCTCCCAGGACGCAGCCAGCCTCAGGCACTGGGCCCGGGTTCTCTGTCTCCCCTGGGATCAATGTGGGCGGCTTCTCCGGCTGGCTGCGGCCTGGGATCACAGGGTAGGCGGCTTCTTTATCTCCTCGGCCGAAGCCAGCCTCAGGCGCTGGAGCCAGACTTCTGCATCTCCAACAGGCCTGGAGCAGCAGAGCCGGGATGCTTGCATGGTAGCCGTGGCTGCAACACAAGTATCCCGGCTCTGGCCTCTGCCATCTTTGTTGGGTTAATTTGCATAGCACTCCTGATTGGCTGGTGGGCATGGCTTGTGGGCATCATGAAGGGATGGTTAATTTGCATGTTTCTCTTTTATTAGTGTAGATAGAGAGAAATATAGGTTTAAAGAATTAAAATGGCAATAAATACCTATCAATAATTACCTCAAATGTAAATGAATTAAATCAGTGGTTCTCAACCTGTGGGTTGTGACCCCTTTGGCAGTCGAACGACCTTTTCACAGGGGTCGCCTAAGACCATCCTGCATATCAGATATTTACATTACAATTCATAACAGTAGCAACATTACAGTTATGAAGTAGCAACGAAAATAATTTTATGGTTGGGTCACAACATAAGGAACTGTATTTAAAGGGCCAGATGGTTGAGAACCACTGGATTAAATGCTCCCAAAAAAGCCATAGGGTAGCTAAATGAGTATGAAAACATGACCCAAATTTATGCTTTCTGTAAAAGAAGCACCTCAGAACAAAAGACTCACACAGGATGAGAGTGAAGGGATGTAAAAAAATGCTCCACACAAATGGAAACAAAATGAAAAGCTGGGGTAGAAATACTCATATCTGACAAAATAGACTTCAAAATAAAGGCTATTACAAGAAACAACAAAGGTCACTACATAATATTAAAGGGATCGATCCAACAAGAGGATATAACCCTAGTAAACATATATGCACCCAATATAGGAGAACCTAAATATATTTTTAAAAATTTTGTTGGAGGATTTTAAGGGAGAGATTGACAGCAATACAGTTACAGTTGGGGACATTAAAACTCTGCTGACTTCACTGGATATATCTTCCAGGTGACAAGTTAGCAAGGAAACACTATCTCTAAAAACAGACACACTGGATCAGATGGGTTTAATATACATTTACATAACATTTCACCCAAAGCTGCAGAATATACATTCTTCTTAAGTGCACATGGGTCATTCTCAAAAAACAGACCACATGTTAGGACACAAAACAAGTCTCTACAAATTCAAGAAGATTAAAATCATACCAAGCATCTTCTCAAATAACAATGGAATGAAATTAGCATTCATCTACAGTAAAAATACTCAAAACCCTTCAAAGACATGGAGGCTAAATAGCATGCTATTAAACAATGAATGAGTTAACAATGAGATCAAGAAAGAAATTTAAAAAAAAAAACTTGCTGGAAATAAATGAAAATGAACACACAAGAACCCAAAATCTATGGGAAATAGTGAAAGCAGTCCTGAGAGGGAAGTAAATAGCATTAGACACCTACATCAAAAAACAAGAAAAATGAGCAATAAACCATTTAATCCTACAACATTATCGATAATCCTTTAGCAAGACTCATCAAGAAACAAAGAGAGGACCCAAATAAATAAAATCAGAAACAAAAATGGTAAAGTAACAACTAATACCACAGAAATACAAAATTACAAGAAAATAGTATGAACGACTATATGCCAACAAGCTAGATAGACATCCTGAGTGAAGTAGACAAGTTCCTAGAAAATACAATCTTCCAAAACTGAATCAGGAAGAATCAGAAAATCTGAAGAGGCCAATAACAAATGAAGAAATTGAAGCAGTAATCAAAAAACTCTCAGCAAACAAAAGCCGTGGTTCAGAACTAATACCTATCCTCCTCAAACTATTCCAAAAAATTAAAGAGGAAGGAACACTTCCAAGCTCTTTCTATGAGACCAGCATTACCCTAATTCTAAACCAGATAAAGATACTACAAAGAAAGAAACTGACAAGCCAATATCCCTGATGAACATAGATGCTAAAACCCTCAACAAAATATTAGCAAATTGGATCCAGCAATATCTTAAAAAGACCATACACTATGACCAAACACCATGACCATGTGGGATTTATTCCAGGGATGCAAGGTTGGTACAATATTCACAAATCAATCAATGTGATTCATCACAAAAACAAACTGAAGGACAAAAATCACATGATCATATCAATTGATGGAGAAAAAGCATTCGACAAAATCTATCACCCTTTTTTGATAAAAACTCCCAGCAAAGTGGAAATAGAGATATCATATCTCAACATATTAAAGGCCATATATGACAAACCTAGAGTTAACATCATACTCAAGGGGCAAAAACTAAAATCATATCCCCTAAGAATTTGAAAAAGACAGGGATGCCCATTTTTACCACTCTTATTTAACATAGTACTGGAAACCCTAGCCACAGAGATCAGGCAAGAAGAAAACATAAAAGGCATCCAAATTGAAAAGGAGGAAGTAAAACTCTCATTATTCATAGATGACATGATATTATACATAGAAAACCCTAAAGACTCCACCAAAAAACTACTAGAATAAATGAATTCAGCAATATAGCAGGGCCAATAAGCAGTTCTGGCCGGTTTATCTCAGTGGTTAGAGTGTCGGCCTGTAGACAGAAGGGTCCCAGGTTCAATTCCCTATCAAGGGAATGTACCTCGGTTGCAGGTTCAATCCCCATTCCTGGTCAGGGCATGTGCGGGAGACAATCAGTCAATGTGTCTCTCTCATATCTCTCTCTCCCCCCCCCCCTTTCTCTCTCCCTTCCCCTCTCTCTCTAAAAATCAATGGAAAAAAATATCCTTGGGTGAGGATTTAAAAAAGAAAGCCACAAGCCCATGAAAAGATATTCAACACCATTAGTTAGCATGGAAATGCAAATTAAAACCACAATGAGATGCCACCTTCTAGGATAGCTAAAATAAAGACAGACAACTATTAGAAAAGATGCACAAGAACTGGAACACTCATGTGCTGCTGGTGGGAATGCAGACAGTGCAGCCATTTTGCAAAGCAGGTCAGTCATTTCTCAAAAATTTAAACATAATCTTAATATATAACTCAGCAATTCCACTCCTAGGAATCTATCCAAGAGAAATGAAAACATGCCCACACAAAAATGTGTATGCCAATGTTCAGAGTAGCATTACTCATAAGAGCAAGAGTGGAAACGATCTAAATATCCATTATCTTATTTTTTCCCCAAATATATTTTTATTGATTTCAGAGAGGAAGGGAGAGGAAGAGATAGAAACATCAATGATGAGAGGGAATCATTGATTGGGTGCCTCCTGCACACCCCCTACTGGGTACCGAGCCCACCACCTGGGAATGTGTCCTTGACTAAAATAGAACCCAGGACCCTTGAGTCCGCAGGCTGACGCTCTATACACTGAGCCAAATCGGCTAGGGATGTCCATTAACTTATTAATGCATAAGTAAAATAGAGTCATTCATACAATAGAATACCAGACAGCAGTAAAAAGATACGAAGTACTGGCAGTGAAACATAGAAGAACCTCAAAAACCTTATGCTAAGGAAAGAGGCAGATGCAAATGATTACACAGTGAATGATCCCATCTGCATGAAATGTTCAGGAAATGCAAGTTTACAGAGTCAAAAGCAGATCAACGGTTTCCTGGGGCTGGAAGTGGCAGTGGGATTTAATTGCAAACATGCTTGAGGGAATCTGAAAAGGGAGGATAACGAAATGTTCTAACATTGGGTAATAGTTGCACAGCTGTAAACTCACACAAAAAAAAATCACTTAATTGCACACTTAAAATGGTGGATTTTAGGATATGTAAAATATCTATAACTAGAGGCCTGGTGCACAAAAATTTGTGCACTCGGGGGGGTCCCTCAGCCCGGCCTGTGCCCTCTCGCAGTCTGGGACCCCTCGGGGGATGACCACCTGCTGGCTTAGGCCGACTCCCCGGGGGATTGGGCCCAAGCTGGCAGTCAGACATCCCTCTGGCAGCCTGAGAGCCCTTGGGGGATGTCCACTTGCCAGCGAGGAGCAGGCCTAAGCTGGAGTTGGACATCCTTAGTGCTGGTGAGGAGGAGGGAATGGCTCCCACCACCACCACTGTACTGGCAGCCGTCAGCCTGACTTGTGGCTGAGGAGAGCTCCCCCTGTGGGAGTGCACTGATCACCAAGGGGCAGCTCCTAAATTGAATGGCTGGTCCCTGGTGGTGAGTGTGTGTCATAGTGACGGGTCATTCCCAGTTGTTCTGCTGTTAGGGTCCATTTGCATATTACCCTTTTATTATATAGGATAAAGGCCTGGTGCACGGGTGGGGGCCAGCTGGTTTGCCCTGAAGGGTGTCCCAGATCAGGGTGGGGGTCCCGCTGGGGTGCCTGGCCAGCCTGGGTGAGGGGCTAATGGGTGTTTGCAGGCTAGTCACACCCCCTTCAGGATGGGGGTCCCCACTGGGGTGCCTGGCCAGCCTGGGTGAGGGGCTGATGGCTGTTTGAAGGCTGGTTACAGCCCCCCCCCCCGAGTGGGGACCCTCACCCCCTGGCGGTTTGGACAGCCTGGGTGAGGGGCTGATGGCTGTTTTCAGGTTGGCAATACCCCCTTTAGGGTGGGGGGTTCCCCACTAGGGTGCCTGGCCAGTCTGGGTGAGGGGCTGAGGGCCATTTCCAGGCTGGCCAAGCCCCCCTGGCGACGGAAGCTCCCAGCCTCTCATTTTTTTATTTTTTTATTCTGGGATTTATTTACCTTCTATAATTGAAACTTTGTATCCTTGAGAGGAGCTCAGAGCCAGGACAGGCCAGGAGGAAGCCAAGCTTCCTGCTCGCTCCAGCTCTGTGGCCACGGCTGGCTGAAAGCAGGTATCTGAGGTTTATTTATCTTCTATAATTGAAATTTTGTTGCTTTGAGTGGAGCTCAGAGGCGACCGCGGCAGGCAGGGAAGCTTGGCTTCCTCCATCATTGGGGCAACCAAGCCCCCTACTTGCTCCAGCTCCGTGGCTGCCGTCCGCCATCTTGGTTGGGTTAATTTGTATATAGTCACTCTGATTGGCTGGTGGGTGTGGCTTAAGGCATAGCTAAGGTACGGCCAAATTGCATGTTTGTCTTTTATTAGTGTAAATAATAAAAGCATAATATACTAATTAGATCAGATTTCCTTCCAGATGAAGCCGGGGCTGCGAGGGAAGCCTAGGTCCCAGGTGCCAGAGGGAAGCCAGTGCCAGCAGCTGGGGGAAGGAAGTCCTACTCTTGCTTGAATTTCGTGCATCAGGCTTCTAGTCCTATCTAATAAAAGAGAAACATGGTAATTAGCCATATATCCACTACCCTTCCCATTGGCTAATCAAGGCAATATGCAAATTAACTGCCAGCCAAGATGGCAGCTAATTTGCATACCACAGGCAGGGAGGGCCAGCTGGAGCTGCTGTCCAGCCCATGTGGCGCCTAAGCCCCAACGCCAGCCGGGACCCCAGTGTGCGGCCCTGAGTGGTGGGGGGCTTGGTGGCTCAAACAGCCGCCTAAACCACGCCCCCAGCCAGGACCCCTGTGTGGGCCCTGAGCAGCGGGGGGGTGGGTGGGGGGCTTGGCTGAGCGAACAAGCCGCCTAAACCATGCCCCCAGCCACCCTGTGTGTGGCCCTGGGCTGGAGGGGGGGGGGGGCTTGGCTGTGCAAACAAGCCGCCTAAACCACGCCCCCAGTCGGGACCCCTGTGTGCGCCTCTGGACGGGCAGGGCCTCTGCAGCTGCAGTGTTCGGACCCAGGCCCCCAGCCTGCCCTGGGCTCCACTCAAGGAGGGGCTGGGGGCCTGGGGTTTACTAAACTTTACTGGAGCTGCTCCCCACACGCCAGCCCTTGCCCCAGAACCACACTGCCCGCAGCAAGGCTCCTGGCAGCTTCCTGACAGGTGGGCGGCAGGAGTGCTGAGTAGAGCGGGGCTGCAGGGAGCCACGGAAGGGCTGGGCCGGGGGAGCCAAGCTCCTGGGGGTCTGAGGAGAGAGCCTGAAGGTAGAGGAACCTTTGGCAAAGCGGCTGCCAGGAGCCGCGGCCATAGGGTCTGCAGGCGCGCGGACAGGCCTCCGCCTGATGGGCGATCCTGGGCAAGCACCATGGCTTCGGGGAAGCGGCTAGCCAGGAGGCAGGTGGCCCAAGGGGCGCAGAGCGGCGCCAAGGGGGGTGCACTGGAGAGGGCTCAGGCCTGGGCAGGGTGCTGGCGGGTGGGGATCTGCCTCACCTGCAGAGAGTGAGGTTCTGTATTGGCCCCAATAGGCGGGAAACAAGAGGTGATGACTGCAGGCGTGGAAGGACGCCTGGGCAGAGGGGTGCAGGCTCACAGCCCTGGGGGTGGGGGGGTGAAGGGGCGGCGCCACCTCAGTGGAGGAGCGCCCCACTGCTGCGGTTTGGTGAAGCTCCCGCTGCTGACCGGGCCTCGCCTCGGCCTGCACACTTGAGAGACCAGGACTCCTGCTCCGGCATTGGCCCAAAAACAAGCCTGTGTCTGCTCTGCCCCCAGATCTCGCCCACCCCATGGGGGTGCACACCTGCACAGTGAGTGCAAGCCTACCACCTGCTCCCCAGAAGAGGGGCAGTAAAGAATGGGGTGGGGCAGGGGAGAGGAAAGAATGTGGAGCATCCATGATGAAGAGGTGCTGGAGAATGAGGCTTGGAAGCCTCATGGGGAGTTTGTTCTGTTTGCCCTGCGGCTGTCCCTTAGGAAAGGCGGAGAGCCGGCTGTGAGGGCTCCTGCGCGAGGAGTCCAGTTCCATAGCCAACTGGAATTGGCCTCAGTTTCCTGCTCTGTAAAATGTGTTAAGCGTGTCCCAGTGCCTTCACTGAGCTTTGAGGGCCAATTGAGATACTATATAAAGAAAATGATGGAAGAAGTGAGAAAGAAAAGGAAGGGCAAGCAACACAAAAGAAAGATTGAAAGGAACTTGTAAACCTATTGTCACTTAAATAGGGAATAGAGTCAACAGTGTTGTAATGATGGTATGAAGCCAGGTGGGTACTGGAAATATCAGGGAACACTTTGTAAAGTATATGGTTGTCTAACCACTATTCTGTAACTAATAAACCTGAAACTAATACAAAATAATATTGAATGTAAAGAAATGAAAATAGGAGTGGAATTTTTCTAAATTTCAAAGTTTAAATAAAGGTAAAGGAAGGAAGGGGGAGAATAAAAATAGTGTTTTTCATTTTACCACTTTATTGTCTTTTCAGTATATGAAAAAGACAGTTGTCTTTATATGGTGCTTTTATGCTTTCCTAAGTCATTATCTCATTTGATGTTCAGGGCAATTTAAAGACAAGATAATTATTCCCTCCACTATTCAAAGAAAGGAAATCTTGGTGTCTGGCCCCAATGATTCAATTGTCAATCCCTTATTGTAAAGCATGGTTAGTGAAATTTTCTGTGAAGGGTCATATCTATACTAATAAAAGCCTTGGGGATGATCAGGCTGGCAGGGGAGTAGTTAGGCGTCAATCAGGCCGGCAGGGGAGCTGTTAGGGGGAGATCAGGCTGGCAGGCTGAAGCAGTTAGGGGCAATCAGGCAGGCACGCAGGTGAGTGGTTAGGAGACAGCAGTCCAGGACTGTGAAAGGGATGTCCAAATGCCGGTTTAGGCCCGATCCCGGCAGTCGGACATCCGGGATCAGGCCTAAACCAGCAGTCGACATCCCCCAAAGGGTCCAAGATTGGAGAGGGTGCAGGCTGGGCTGAGGGACACCCTCCTCCTGTGCATGAATTTCGTGCACCGGGCCACTAGTCCTATCTAATAAAAGGGTAATGTGCAAATTAACAGTAACTACATCACAAAGATGGCGGTGGCCATAGCCACAAGATAGCAGCGCCCAGTCCTCTCAGCCCCACCGGAGTTCTCCAGTCCCAGTGGGTGGCCGCTGAGAGCAGGCAGCGTGAGTGGCCTGGTGGAATGCTTGCTTCGTCACCGCGGCAAGTACAATAAAAACTGGCTCCAAAACAGCCTGTTTCTTAGTGAGTCCGGGCAGGAGGGGGTCCTGAAAGCTCTTCTGCTGGCTGCTCAGGAAACTGCTGACGCCGCCATGGGAGCCATTGGGGAGGAGGCGGTAACCGCCAATGTGGAGCCGGAGTGGAGGAGGTGGGGAAACAGGAGCAGAGGAGGTGGGGAAGCAGGAGCAGAGGAGGCAGGGGAGCCAGAGCGGAGGAGGCGGGATGCCACGGAAGCTGGAGTGGAGGAGGCAGGGCTGCCTCTGCTCCCGCAGGGGTGGCTGGTGAACCGCAGTTCAGGAGCCTCCAGGAGTGGCAGCACCAGGCCATCCAGTGCTGCATCCAGTCCCTGAGACATGCCCGCCAGTATTGCAATGCCAACTGCCCGCAGCTGTCCTGCCAGAAGATGAGATGGGTTGTGCAGCACACTAAGGGCTGCCAGCACAAGATCAATGGAGGTTGCGGAGTGTGCAAGCAGTTCATGGCCTTTTGCTGCTACCATGCTGCCGGGAGCCAGTCCATCCTTGCTGTTTCAAGGGACCTGGCATATATGGCATACTGTTCTTAATATGTTTGCTCACCTTCTTGGCACTATGTGTTTTAACCAAGGTCTCTGAGAAAGGTTGTTTCCCCAGGTAGGGATCTTCCCCTGAAGTTAGGGAGGGAATAAAACCCCTCAACTAAGTGCCAGGCGGGTAATTAATCCCTTTAACTACGAACAATCATGCTTAAACTACATAATCTTTTCTCCCTGGAATGGAGATAAGAAACGCCCTAACCTTTGTAATAGAGATTGATAGGATTGAATCAACTGGTATAAATACAGTTGTAACAAGACAGAAAGAGACAGAACTCAGAACACAGAACTCAGAACACAGAACTCATGAGACAGAACTCAGAAGACAAGACCAGGAGACACAGAACTCAGAACACAGAACTAAGGACACAGGGCTTGGAAGACAGGACCAAGAGAGACAGAGCCTAGGCACAGAACCTACACAGAACGTTCTCTAGAGACAGAAGAACTTCGCTGGCGAGAGCATGCCGGAGGATCCTGGACCGGGACTGGCCTCGGAGCCTGGAGGCGGAGCCTGGAGGCAGAGCCTGGCGAGAGAGCATGGCAGGGGATTCTGGACTGAACCTGACTGCGGAGATTGGCAGGAGAGCCTGACTAGAACCTGGTGACTGAACCTGACTGGAGATCCTAAGCAGAACCTCTCTGGAGATCAAGACCAGAACTTGGCTGGAGATCCTGGCTAGGCTGCTGATCAACTGAACGCTGTCTCCGTGTCATTCCTTCTTCGCCGACTCCGTCCACACCTTTGGGGACCCCTGGACCCGCTGGGGCTGGACCCCGGCACCATGCCAAACACTGCCAAGAAAACACATGCCCCATTCCCTATTACCTCAACATGAAGCAGAAGCTCCGCCAGAAGATACAGCACCACCGGCAGCACGCGTAGCTCGTGCGCCAGCGGATGCCACCATCAACACCCACACCGTGCCTCAGCCGAGTCTGCCTTCCCCTCCTTCAGCACCACCCTGGCCCCCCACACTGCATCCCAGCACACCCTGGACACCACAGCCCCCGACTCTGCCCCAGACCTCGCCTGTGAGCATGTCACTAGCCAGCTTCTCCAGTGTGGCTAGAACACAGCCTCCACCAGTTTGCACTGGGAAGCCCACTAACCAGGTGTCAGACCCACCGCACCCCGCCTGGCCCACCTGCAGTAGTGGAGGCACACGGCAGATTGCACGTGAGGCAAAGCAGCAGCAGCAGCATCTGTACTGGGTGAGCACCAACAACAGTATGGCCCTGAGGTATAGTGACCCCTGAGAGCCAGATGGCCCCCATGCGCCTGAATGTGACCCAACCAGGTCAGTGGGCCTGTTATTCTGTCTCCTGAGCCCTGGCAGTGGCAGCCGGCACCCATCCCCCAGCAACAGTCAATGTGTGGCATGCCCAGACCCGTGATGTCTATGCAGACCCAAGGTGCAGCCACCTCAGAGCATCTCTCCAGGTGCCCTGCAGGACCTGCTGCGGACCCTGAAGTCTCCCGGCTCCCCCAGCAGCAGCACATGCTCAACATCCTCAAGTCAAACCCTCAGCTGATGGCAGCTCTCATCAAATAGCACATGGCCAACTAAGTGGCCAGCCAGCCCGGCCTTCAGCTCTAGCCCAGCCTGCTGAATCTGAACACCATGCAAGCCAGCGGGCCACAACCTGCTGTCCCTCCGCAGCAGCAAGCAATGGGAGGCCTGAACCCCCAGGGCCAGGCCTTGAACATCATGAACCCAAGGCGCAACCCCAGCATGGTGAGTATGAGCCACAGTACAGAGAGCAACAGCAGCAACAGCAGCAACAACATTGCGGGAGGCATATCTGAGTGTCAATTGTGATGGGGTGTCACCTTCCCCTGATCGCCGGGTCGCCTCCCGCCCCTGAGGGCTCCCAGACTGTGAGAGGGGGCAGGCCAGGCTGAGGGACCCCCCTGCAGTGCATGAATTTTCATGCACTGGGCCTCTAGTATCTAAATAAAGCTACAAAAAACAAAAACCCTACTGCAGAGCAAATAAGGTGAACTAGTCTCATTTCTCCACGCTCTGCAGCTTCAGTGTCTGTATTAAATAAAGAAGGCAGTCTTTAAAGCAGTGGTTCTCAACCTTCTGGCCCTTTAAATACAATTCCTCATGTGACCCAACCATAAAATTATTTTTGTTGCTACTTCATAACTGTAATGTTGCTACTGTTATGAATCGTCATGTAAATATCTGATAGGCAGGATGGTCTTAGGCAACCCCTGTGAAAGAGTCATTTGACCGCCAAAGGGGTCGCGACCCACAGGTTGAGAACCTCTGCTTTAAAGTACTGAAATTAAAACAGTTACGATTAATCAGATGTGGAGGTAATTAAACATGTTCAGTTATTTTCTTTGCAAAGACATCAATCGATTCTCCACATGTGAAGAAGTCACAGTTCTATACCACAATATGCAGAGATGCTGCCAATCAAGATATTTTGAAGAAGGACTTGCTAGTTTAGCTATTTCTCACTTGAGCCCCTCAGTAAACAACCCCGTCACATGCGTCCAGGTGAAAGGATCCTTCTTCACAGGTATTTACTCTGAAAACTAACAACAGTGACTGAAGGGAAGTCGGCTCTACCAGGACTGAGAGTTGGCCTTGGTCGTTAAACTCCCCCCGCCCCCAAAAAATAGCACCTGCCATAGAAAGTGCCACCTTCACAGACTCCAAGCACCAGTGCAAAGCTTCCTGACCCTCTCTCCAGGGCAACAGGTGAGAAAACAAACGGCACACTGCTGTGACAGCTAACAAAAAGAGGACCTGTCCTTCCGAACTAAAACGGCTGCTCAGGAATTCTTTAACTTTGCTCTGAAAGTCTTACTGCAATACGTTCCTTTACAGTGTATTTCTGAGCATGGTCTGCCAAGACAGGATGATCTTCAGGGTCAGGATAGAACTTGCTCTTGTGATCCAAGAGTTGTCACAGATCAACAAATTCATCAACAAATGTAACTCGCCTAACAGCAGAAACATGTTTTCTTTGTCACATAATTATGCAGACTATGACTCAAAAATGCACGTATCAGAGACGTACAATCATTAGTCCCAAAGACACAAAGAAAATCTGGTCAAGGAAACCCAAAAATATCAATCTTTAGTTTGTACAAATCATCAATGTGCCAGGGGCCGTACAGGGCTAGTGAATGGCGCACCTCAGAGGGCGTTGTTAGTACTGATCTCGGTGACTCCGAACTGTGCAATGCACAACCTGGGGAGCTGCACAGGTGGCTCTGAAATTAGCCAACTCGAAAAACACAGATTCAGAGTAAATACGTGACAATGGAAAAGAAGAAAAAGGCAGACCCTGAAGGCAGGCCTTGGAAAACCCTAATTATCCACAGAGAAATTTTACATAGGAAATTCTGAAGAAAATTAAAAAAAATATCACTAGACCTGACCTGGATGACTATTTTTAGAGCCTTCACTTTCTGGTCCGAGGCCCAGGCATCCTTCAGCGACTGGTTAAGCTCCTCTATGCGATTCACATAATCCTGTTGAGTCAAATTCAACAGTTCCTTTTGGGATCCCTGTGGGAAGCAAGAGAGAAAGTGTAAGCACAAAAGGAAAACAGTGTCCAACTTCCAACCCTGTGAACAGCACTGACTGAGCGTCGCTCTCTAATTTTCCTCATAAGCCCCCGTGCATTGATAGTTTTGTCTTATGAATAAACCGGTTCTTTACATTTTCTGCAAAGACGGGCAGAGTGCAGTGACTGAGAGACTAGCCTTGGAGGCCAGTCTGAGGTAGGCTAACTCCCAGCTCAGCCCCTTCCTACCACGTGACTCTGGCTGAGCTGCTCTCCTCCCAGAGCCTCCTCTGCGGCCAGATAACACAGTTCTCAGCGCCCACGGTGTGCCAGGCATGATGTGCCAGATGCTCAAGATGCAAATGTAAGCAGAAAGACATTATTTCTGCACTAATGGAGTTTAAGGTAGAGGACAAGATGGACATTAATACAAACTGAAATAAATGCTTGGGAGGAAATGACAGCTCACTGAACCTGCGGTGCCCACTATAAGAAGTACGACTGTTCCCTGTGCCACTAAGGACAAGACTGCAGGTCACCGACATGTACGAATTGAGACACGGTCTAATTTCAGGGGCATTCAAAGAAAAGGTTCATCTCAGAATGGAAGATGTATGGTAACCGGAATGCACTCCAGACGGGCGGTCACAGATGGTTTCCTGGAGGAAGCAATGCTTGAGAAGAGTTTAGTACTGAGCAGGCAGGGGGGGGGGTGTTAGAGCAGAGAGGACTCTCAGTGGTGTACATATACTGAGCAGGCCGGGCGGGGGGGGGGGGGGGGGGCGAGGGGTAGGCGAGGGGTGATGGGCGGGTGTTAGAGCAGAAAGGGCTCTCAGTGGTATACATGTACTGAGCAGGCCGGGGAGGGGGGCGGGGGGGTGTTACAGCAGAGAGAGCTCTCAGTGGTGTAGGGGGGACTGTAGGGGGGGACTGCAGCGGGGGGCGGGGGGGGGGGGTGTTAGAGCAGAGAGGGCACCAGGACAGAACAGACCACAGCAAGCATCTGTGCAGAGAGCAAGGCGACCATGTGGATGGATGAATGGTGTGGAAACTAGCACAGCCCCTGGTAGTGTGTGCTCAGTCATCCTTGTCTATAGATGAAAAGTTCTAAGCTCACAGGGGTCAGGGTCACCCTAGCCCACAGGCTGAGATCAGGAACCACATATTTTTTATATGAATGTCCCCTGGAAACCAGTGAACACTGTTAAAGAAATACACACAGAAGGTTCAGGAAACTGGGACTAATCCCACTGGTCATTTGACTCTGAGATAGGGCCTTCCCTTGCCCTTTTGCAGTAGGAGGAGCCATGTGACTAGTTTGGGCAAATGGGCTGTGAACAGAGGGGCATGTGTCCCTTTTGAGCTGAGGCAGTAAAAAGGGACCCTCTATTCAGCTTGGCTGGAAGCTCTGTTGCAATGGCAGCACCAGGAGATGGTGTCTGGCAATGCACTGGGTGAGTCATGCTTTCTGAGCACGTGCAAGCCCTGCAGAGGGCCACGCAGTCCTGCAGCAAGGCAGGACCTTGGTCCTGCATTACCTCGGAGATGGCTCCGTGGGTGCAAAGTGAGACCTGTTCTAGACGACCTGGGCTTGCTCAGGCATCACAGTGAGAACAGACAGTTTAGAAGGCCAGCCTGAGCCTGAGCAGCTCCTGGGCCTATTTCCCGGATCAGTGGTGCCTGAGGAGGAGGCACAATGCACAGCTCGAGAATTAATCAGAGCAACCACCAGAGAGAGCTCCCTGGGCAGAAGAAAGAGAAGACCACATGGCCCTGTGCTCAGCAATGACCTGCTTACCTCCTCAAAGTCATCCAGCTCTTCCAGCCTGGTCCGAACCTTCTCCGACACTGCGAACGCGGCAGGCCCGGCTCTGCCTAAATGACATGGGCTCTGTCACATGGGGGATTTCCTGTCACCAACACCCCCACCGGAGGCATCTTTGACTTTACACTTCAGAGGCAACATCCTTCCCTAATCATGGTCCATCAGAAACATTTCTGCCTTAAAGCTACCCCTGGGAGTGGAGGACCAGCAACAAAAAGCACCTACTATGTTCCATCACTTATTCCTAAAGAAAGGCGGTCCAGATAAAGATGCCCAACATGCACCACTGAATTGTTCTCCAAGAACAAGGCCTCTCAGGCTTCACGCGTGTGGACTCTTGTGCCCTTACACTAACTAAACAACCACCTTGCTATCTGCCGGGAAACGGAAATGCTGGGGCTCCAAAGCCCTCTTGAGGAAACACGACAGGGAAGTCCTTTCCATCGGCAGGGACAGGTGGACAGATTAAGGAAACACTTCAGGCCACGGGTCAGCTGCAGGGCTCAGCGGCCTGTCCAGCTGGCTGCTGCTCTCCAGCACCTCCTATTTCAGAGCCTTTCTCATTCTCACGGGGCATCTGTTCTAGATCGAGGGCCCTTTGCTCCTGCTACCAGACTCCCTTCAGGAGCTAGAGGTTATTCTTCTGAGCTCTGGTGCTCGCTCCGATTTGTCTGGGATCACTGAGAGCATGGTACTATTAGTTCAATACTAACAACTACTAAAGTCAGAAGTTTCTAAATAATTTGCTTTTTTTTAAACCCTTTTCTACTATTTCCTTCATTCTGAAATATACTATATACAGAACTGTGCACACATGTACATTTTAATAGATATTATTAAACATTTGTAACCACCACTGAGTTCACTCCTTTTCACTGCTCCACTCTGTGAGGACAACACAATTTTCCCTACTCTACTGTCCATGGTGCTTGTTTCCTGTAGGGGCCACTCTGAACTATGCTGCCAGGACTACTGCTGTGCTGTCTCCTGCTCATGTGTGCATGCATTTCCTCCAGGCAGGAATCACTCAGGATGTGTTAGCATTCAGATTCTATTTCCAGGAGATCTGGCAGGGCTACGACTGCATTTCTGATGGGCTCCCAGTCACCTGTGGTCCGAGGACCACACTTCAAAAATGCAGATGTGGGCAGAGTTAGAAAAACGCTCTGTGAAGAGCCAGACATACAATTCTAGGTTTTGTGAGTTGTACAGTCTCTGTACACTACTCAGCTCTGCCATTATAACATAAAAGCAGTCACAATCTGTAAACCAATTGGCATAGCTGTGTTTCCATAAAACTTCATTTACAAAACCAAACACTGGGCCAGATTTGGCCTGCAAGACGTGCTCTGATTTCTGATATAGGGTACATTTAGTAGTAGAAATTCTGGGTCAAGGAGTTGGCCCACCTCCCATTTTAATAGGTAATACAGAAATACTTTACACAGTAGATAACGCCAGAGTCCCTGTGGCTCACATTCTCCATAGGAGATATCAGCAATCTTTGTTGTTTTTCCGAACTGTTGGATATGCAATGCTATGATTTACTTCTTTATGGTTTGGGGTCAAAGTTATGTCGACAGCAAAGGTGTTTTACTCTCCTGATTCCCAATGTGCTGTCTCAGCCTGCAGAGAATGGGGGAGAGCTGCAGCTGCCACACTGGCAATTTAAACGTAACACAAGGCCAAGAGCACCCACACCCAGAGGAACATCATCTGTCAATCGCTTCAGAATCGCCGGGGGCTTCAAAGAAGAAATCCTGGACCCGCTCCTCAGGATTAGGTCAACAGCACAGTGGGGCCAGCGGCCTGTGTTGTATGAAACCTCGATGACCCTGCTGCACAGCTGGTTTGAGAACCCTGGGCTGGAGCTTCCGGCCACACGTCTCAGCAAAGGAAACTGAGACATGCTGTGTCAGGGACCAGTGGCCAGTGCGTCTGAGTGCAGGCTCCCCTAACCAGAGACTCTGCGTTTTACACGGGAGAGACGACTGCTCTGTAACCCTGAAAGCAAGCAGTGGGCCCATGTCTTACTCCATGTAACTCTTTGGTCTTTTCTTCCATTCATCATCTAAATATGTATTTCAATTCTACTAAGTCTATGTGTAATCTAGGAAATAATAGCTTCAGTTGAATTGGATAACAAACTTTTTTTTTCTTTTGTGAAATTATATTCAAGTTAATGAGAGAATTCCCATCAGAATAATAACAACAAAAACTCACCTTTTTCAGAGCCCATAAACAGATTCTGCAGAGGCAAAAACAAAAAAAATTGTTAATAATTTTTAAATCGTACTGGGTTGTATGACCAAAAAAAACCACACCTGTAAGCTACTTAAATTAGTACTCAAGTAACACTAAGACAATAAGACCCATCATTTTCCAACAAATCCATTTATTTGTTCAAATGAAAATTAGAAATAATTACTAAGAGAATGAAAATATACCTAAGTAAAAACTACTGGCAATTGTAATTTCTATTCAATTCAGGTCTCTCTCGAAGTGAGGAACAAATAGCAAAATTTTGAGGGCATTGGAGTCACGTGACAGCACTTAGCCTACTTAACATCAGGGTCCACAACCTCGGCACTGATGACATCAGGGGCTGAAAAATTTTGTTGTGGGCGCCCTGTGCACTGTGGGATGTTCAGCAGCACCCCTGGTCTCCACCTACTCGATGCCAGTTGCACCCTCACGGTGTGACAACAAAGTCTCCAGACAATGCAGCATGTCCCCAGGGGGTTAATATCCCTCCCAAACGTGAGTCAATGCTCTAAGTTAAATGAATGCACACAGAAAATAAGAAAAAAATTTAACAGTCCGACAGTTCTCCCTGCCATTCTGCTCAACAAGAACACGCCCTGAGAGAAGGAAGAGGACAGCGCCATCCGAGTTGCCTACCAAGGTCTCGCTTTCCTTCCTGCTCACAGGTGGAGTTTTGGTGGGCACAATGTCACACTTCCCAGCTTCCCTTGTATCTGCACACAGCCTGTGGCTACCTTCCAGACAAATTAACTGGATGTGTTGAGAGGGACTCTGGGAAGTCTCTAAATGCGAGAGGGTACATCCTACTTTCCCCTTTCCTCCTTCTTACAACTTGAACAAGAGGTGACACTGAGCCCATAACCTGAGGGATAAGGATCCATGTCTGGGTAGATGGTGTCAGACTGAGAAGAACTGCAGGATCCCCAGCTGGTGGCGTAGAATTGCTTGGTGCGGGGAGAAACCCACACACTGAAGTTGGGTGGAGACCCACAACAAAAAGAAATGACTACTCCATCTGAGGGAGACCCTGGGGCCAGTCACGGCACTCACGATGGAGAGCTTCTCCGTGGTCGTGTACCGGGCAAGGATTTCTCCTCGCTTGCTGGTCCAAGGCTCAAAATCCAATCCTACAATGGAGTTCTGGTCTCTATCACCTTTCTTCCTGGAGCTGTCCTAAGGAAAGACAAAACAGCCTCTTCAATGCCAACATAATTTTATTCTAAAAATTAAAAAGTATAAGCAAACACACTGACTAAGCATGGTTGTATAACTGAAATTTGTTAAGAGAACTTAAATATTGTCATGAAAAAGGGTAAATAGTGAGGTGCTGGATGTGTTAAATAACCTGATGGGGGATCCTTTCACAGTGTATATGCATATCAGTCATCACATCGTATACTTTCAATAACTTATAATTTTGTCAATTATACCTTATTGTTTTTTAAAAAGTATAAGAAGGAGCTCAGTAGAGCTCAGTGGTTAGAATGTCAGCCCATGCACCAAAGGCAAGGGCATATACCTGAGTGGCAGGTTCAATCCCTAGCCCCAGTCAGGGCATGTGCAGAAGGCCACCAATCAATGTGTCCCTCTCTCATGGATGTTCCTCTCCCTCTCTCTCTCTCCCCCCCCTTCCACTCTCTCTAAATATCAATGGGAAAAAAATTTAAAAGGCAGCCAGTACCTCACTGTAAAATAAAATACATCTACCAAAAGGTTTGCTATGATAAAAAGAAAAAGAAAAATTAGGGCAATTCACCAAAAATGACCAATAAACATATCGAAAGATGCTAAAACTCATTAAAAATCAAGAAAAGGCCTTGGCCGGAGTGCTCAGTGGTTAGAGCTTTGGCCTGAGCACCAAAGAGTCTTTGGTTCCATTCCAGTCCTTGACCTGGTCAGGGCTTGGGCATGGCTTGTGTGGGAGGCAACTGGTGGATGCTTGTCTCTCTTATTTTTTTTCTCTCTCTCTCCCTTCCTCCCACCCTCCCTTCCATTGTCTCTGAAAAGCAATGGAAAACATATCCTCAGGTAAGGATTACCAAAAAAATAAAAGAATCAAGAAAAGGCAAACTGAACAAGATAATTTTTCAACTATCAGAATGGCAAAAAGTTAACATGACTAATATTCAGGTCGGCAAGGGTACAAAGAGACAGACACTCTGAAATACTGCTGGTAGGAGTACACACTGGTGAAGCCCTTCTGGGGAACAATTTGGCAATAGCCATCAAACCGTAACTACACATTGCCTTAAGTCAGTAATGAACTTCTAGGAAGCTATCCTGCACAACCCCTGCATGCCTGCATGTAGGCACAAAGCGTATACATGTTCAAGGACCAAGGCACCACCATCTGTACCAGTAAACACCAGAAACCGTCTGTGTATGTCAGAGGGGGAATGAAGAAATAAACTGTGTTATACCCATTCTTTAGAATATAATATAACCATTCAAAATAAGAAGGATGTTCTAGAAGTACTAACATAGAAAGTTCTCCAAGACATCATGTCATGTTAAAACTAATGTATAAATGTAGTACAAACTACGTTTTAAAAAAAGTAAATAAATGTATGAATGCCAGCATAGAATGAAGACTAAGAGTGTGGACTCTGCAATCAGACTGGCCAGTTGGAATTCCAGCTCAGATGTGACGTAGAATCTCTATTCCTCTGCGTGGGCCTCTGTAAGTAGGAATTATAAGACCTCCCTCTTGAGGTGATATGAGAACTAAACTTAGAATGCACTTAGAAAGGCCTGCCATATAGGAAGGTGATACTGTTATTGTTGCTATCCTATATAATAAAGTGGCAATATGCTAATTGACCCTCATTCGGTCATGCCATCACAAGATGGCTGTGCCCACAGCGGAGGCAGGGTTCCCGTAACACAAATGGCTGCGCCCACAGCAGAGGTTCCCATAACGAGTGATCAGCAGGGACCTGAGGCTGTGTGGCGCCGGGCCTGGGCTGGGGACCTCAGGCTGCGCCCTCCGCCCGGCGGGCCTTGACGGGGGATCTCAGGCCATGCTCCCACCCCAGGCCAGGGGACCTGAGGCTATGCTCCCCACCCGATGGGGCTTGACGGGGGTAGGGCCAGTCAGGTCCGGTTCCCCCTCTATGTGGGTGGGGCCAGCAGCACGCAGGTGGGCAGGGACTTGACTCTGGATCCCACGGTGCACCCCAGACTCTGACAGAAGGAAAATTTTCATATACATTTTACTAATTTTCTTTCATCTCTGACACTTCTATTATAGAGAAAGGACAAATAGCAATATTAAAATATTTTCTCTAATTAATTCCCTTTTAATGTGCATGAATTTCTTGCACCAGGCCACTAGTTTATATATAAGTATGATGTATGTAAATGCTCAGATTACTGTCATAAATATCTATGAAACTACAAAGGAAGTTACAGGAGCATATACCTTACACAGATAACACTGATGACCTCCGAGGAGATGAACAGAATGAGGGGAATTGGTTAACAGGATTTCATTTGTAGTGTTTGACTTTTTATATGAAAAACTAATTGAATTAACTACATAACTACACAAGGATAAATTTTCCAAAAAGGATTATAAAAAGAGTAAAATGAAAATGAAGAAAGCATTTTAAAATGCTTTAAAAAAGAAAAGAAAATCTTCAGGATCTGCGCCAGCTTCTCACTGTCAGGGCCACCTGCTATACAAGCTGCACTCTGTGCATATCTGAATTCTGTGAATTGTTACAACCAGAAAGCACCCATGCGGTTTAAAAAGAAAACCATGAAAACCTCATCCCTGTACCCACAGGCCCAACCACCAGAAAGACGACCGCCAGCAGGATACAGTACCTTGACAGCTGCTGTGGCCATGGGGTCAGCACTGGCTGCAAACACAGAGAGGGGATCGGTTCCATCCAGCACACTGCTTAGCGGGTCCACCACGGAGCTGGAGGATGAGGACGTGGAAGAGGTGCTTCCCTTCCGGCTCACCTTCTTAGTCTTGGACTCTGTGACCTGTGGGAACAGTCATGGTGGTGAGATGGAATCTCCTCCAACTCTTCCCCTGAAACACTTGAAAGGGATGTCCCTCCTTCCCACAGCTGACAATGTCTTTGCCTCAGGATTTCTTATTCTGTGATACACTGAAATGATTCAGAATCCCAGTCACAGAAGGAAAGGGGACCTCCAGGTCAGGAAGGAAGAGGCAGGACCCTTGTGGTTAGAAGGTGGTGATGTAACATTCTTGTAGGGCCTTCAAGTCAGAGTGCAATCCTTGAACAAGCAACAGCCACATCACCTGGAAGCTTATAGAAGATGCAGGATCTCAAGCCCGTCTAAACCTACTGCATGAAAATTTGCATGTTACAGCAAAGGTCGAGGTAGGATGATGACCAGGGCATGCAAGCTCCCAGGGTCACCGCACTCTGGGGACATTGTCCATGGCTCAGCACCGCTATCCCATCATTGCAAAGTAGTGACTACCAACGCCTTCCTTTCTGGAGAACTTCTCCCAATGCCAGGCCTGGTTTTCAATACAGAGCCATGTTTGTGTTCCACAGGCCCCCATCCCTCCCCAGCTGCAGATGATTGGCCCAGGGAAACCTCTGAGCCAAAAGGATCCAATTAGAGACTCTGGTAAAAAGAGAGAGCAACATCCAGGAGGGCTAGTTATGCTCCACTCCATTTTATTTTTTAAATCTTTACTGAAAGTATTATGTATGTCCTGTTTTTCCCCCATTGACCTCTTCTACCCACCCCGGTCCCTGCCCTAGCCCTTCACTACCCTACTGTCTGTACCCATGAGTTACACATACATGCATACAAGTTCTTCGGTTGACCTCTTCCCACCAATCCACCCTCCCCCACCTGCCCTCTGAGGTTCCCCAATCTATTCAATGCTGCTATGTCTCTGGATCTATTTTGTTCATTAGATTCCATATGAGTGAGATCATGTGATACTAGTCTTTCTCTGGCTGACATATTTAACTTAGCATAATACTCTCCAGGTCCCTCCATGCTGTCTCAAAGGGTAAGAGATCCCTCCTTTTTACTGCTGCATAGTGTAAATGATGTAAATGTGCACAGCTTTTTATCCACTCATCTAGTGATGGGCATTTGGGCTGTTTCCATATCTTAGCTATTGTAAATTGTGCCGCTATAAACACAGGGGTGCATACCTTCTTTCTGAATGGAGTTTCTGATTTCTTGAGATATATTCCCAGAAGTGATATCACTGGGTCAAATGGCAGTTTCATTTTTAATTTCTTGAGGAAACTCCATACTGGTTTTGACACTGGCTGTACCAGTCAGCATTCCTACCAGCAATGTACTAGTACTAGGGTCCCTTTTCTCCACATCGTCACCAACAGTTATTTGTTAATGACAGTCATTCTGACTGGTGTAATACCTCAGTGTCATTTTGATTTGCATATCTCAGATGATTAGTGACTTTGAGCATTTCTTCATATGTCTCTTGACCATCTGTATGTCCACTTTGGAGAAGAATCTCTTTAGTTCCTTTGCCCATTTTAAAATTGGCAAGTTGTGCAAGTTCCACGTATATTTTAAAAGTAACCCCTTATTGGATGCATCATTATCAAATACTAGAGGCCAGTGCACAAAATTCGTTCAGGGGTGGGGGGAACGGTGGGTCCCTCAGCCTGGCCTGCACGCATCCTCTCACAATCCGGGACCCCTCGGGGGATGTCAGACTGCTGGTTTAGGTCCCATCCCGCTAAACCAGCAGTTGGACATTCCTCTCACAATCCGGGACTCCTGGCTCCTAACCGCTCGCCTACCTGCCTGATCGCCCCTAACCATTCTGCCTGCCTGCCTGCCTGATGCCCCTAACCACTCTGCTTGCCTGCCTGATGTCCCTAATTGATTGCCTGCCTGCCTGCCTGATTGCCCCAACCCCTTGCTTGCCTGCCTGATTGCCCCTAACCACTTGCTCGCCTGCCTGCTTGATCACCCCTAACCACTCACCTGCCTGCCTCATTGCCCCTAACTGCTCACCTGCCTACCTGATCACCCTTAACCACTCTGCCTGCCTGCCTGATCGCCCAACTGCTCACCTGCCTTCCTGGTCGCCCCTAACTGCCTCTGCCTCAGCCCCCGCCACCACAGCTTCATCAGGAAGGACATCTGGAAGATCATTCGGCTGTCTGGTCTAATTAGCATATTGTGCTTTTATTATTATAGACTAGAGGCCCAGTGCACGGATTCATACACTGGTGGGGTCCCTCAGCCTGGCCTGTGCCCTCTGGCAATTCGGGACCCCTCAGGGGATGTAGCAGCGTGCAAAACAGCAGGCGGCAGGGGAGGAGCCCTAGTCGGGGGCAGGCACCGCACTGCTACCTCTCATCCCAGCCCTGCTGCACCTGCTGCCACAGCTGGCTGCTGGGTAGCACTGCTGCAGCGGCTGTAGAGGCTCCTGCCACCGCACCTACACTCGCCAGCTGTGAGCCTGGCTTCTGGCTGAGAGGCACTCCTGCTGTGGGAGCACAATGACCACCAGGGGGCAGCTCCTGCGTTGAGCATCTGCCCCCTGATGGTCAGTGTGCGTCATAGCGACTGGTAGACCGATTGTTTGGTCAACTGGTTGTAATGGTCGCTTAGGCTTTTATATATATATATATATATATATATATATATATATATATCCTATATAATAAAAGGGAAAAATGGTAATTGGCGTACGACGATACCCTTTTCATTGGCTAATCAGGGCTATATGCAAATTAACTGCCAACTATGATTGGCAGTTAACTGCCAACTAAGATTGGCAGTTAACTGCCAACTAAGATTGGCAGTTAACTGCCAACAAGATGGCGGTTAATTTGCATATGTAGGCACAATGCAGGGAGGCGAAAGGGAAAGCAGGAAGAAGCCCCCTGCCACTGACAGTGATCGGAAACCCAGGGGGGAGCTAAGAGCTGGGGGGCAGGGCAAAGGTGGCCCTGGGGCCACCTTTGCCCTGCCCCCCAGCCATGATCGGAGAATCAGGTGCCTTTGCCGCCCTGGCCAGTGACAGCAGGAAGTAGGGGTGGAGCCAGCGATGGGAGCTGGACACGGTCGAAACTGGCAGTCCCAGGAACTAGGGGTACCTTGCCTGGGCCTAAAGCGGAGCCTGCAACCGCGGGGAGCTGGGGGTCCCCTGCCCAGGCCTGACACCTCTGCTGGAGGCCTCAGGCCTGGTCAAGGGGCCGATCCGGTGATTGGTGATCGGAGGGTGATGAGGGTCAGCTCCTCTGGCTGAGGCATCAGGCCTGGGCGGGGGGCGGAGCCGGGGATTGGGGGATATCATGGTCCCCTTGCCCAGGCCTGAAGCCTGGGTCAGAGGCGTCAGGCTTGGGCGGGGGGTGGAGCAAGCGATCAGAGGGAGATGGGGGTCCCCTGCCCAGGCATGATTCCTGGGCCAGAGGCCTCAGGCCTGGGCGGGGGCCAGAGCCAGTGATCAGGGGGAGATGGGGGTCCCCTGTCCAAGCCTGACACCTCTGTCAGAGGCGTCAGGCCTGGGCAAGGGGCCGATCCTGCGATTGGAGGGTGATGGGGGTCAACGCCTGAGGGCTCCCAGTATGTGAGAGGGGGCAGGCTGGGCTGAGGGACACTCCCCCCCGCACACACCCAGTGCACGAATTTCGTGCACCGGGCCCCTAGTATATATATATATATATATATATATATATATATATATGTAGATGTTCTCCCAAGCAGTGGGCTCTCTTGTTATTTTCTTGATGGTTTCTTTGCTGTGCAAAACTTTTACTTTTTATGTAGTCCCATTTGTTTATTTTCTCCTTAGTTTCCTTTGACCTAGGAGATTTATCAGTAAACATACTGCTATGAGAGATGTCTGAGATTTTGCTGCCTATGCTTCTTTCAAGCATTTTTTTTGTTTGTTTCATAACTTACATTGAAGTCCTTTATCCATTTTGAGTTTATTCTTGTGTACGGTGTAAGTTGATGGTATAGTTTCATTTTTTTGCATGTACCTGTCCAGTTTTCCCAAGACCATTTATTTAAGAGACTGTCCTACTCCAGTGTATGCTCTTGTCTCCTTTGTCAAATATTGAGGATATTGGCTTGGGTCAATTTCTGGGTGCTCTGTGCCATTTCATGGGTCTATATGTCTGTTCTTCTACAAGTACCAGGCAGTTTTGAGCACAGTGACTTTGCATTATAGCTTAACTACAGGCCCAATGCACGAAATTCATGCGAGAGTAGGCCATCCTTCCCCCAGCTACTGGCACCGGCTTCCCTCTGGCACCTGGGACCCGGGATTCACCCCAGCCGCTGGCAGGCTCCTGGAACCCAGGCTTCCCTTCGGACTCCAGCAGGCACCCGGGACCCGGGCTTCCCTCACAGCCCCAGTGTCGTCCAGAAGGTTGTCCAGAAGGATATCCGGAAGGACGTCCAGTCTAATTAGCATATTATGCTTTTATTATTATAGACTAGAGGCCCGATGCACAAAAATTTGTGCACTCAGGGGGGTCCCTCAGCTGGGCCTGTGCCCTCTTGCAGTCTGGGACCCACCTGCTGGCTTAGGCCCACTCACTGGGGGATTGAGCCTAAGCTGGCAGTCAGACATCCCTCTGGCAGCCCGGGAGCCCTCGGGGGATGTCCACTTGCCAGTGGTGAGTAGGCCTAAGCTGCAGTCGGACATCCTTAGCACTACTGAGGAGGCAGAAGAGTCTCCAACCACCACCGCTGTACTGGCATCTGTCAGCCTGGCTTGTGGCTGAGCAGAGTTCCCCCTGTGGGAGCGTACTGACCACCAGGGGGCAGCTCCGGTATTGAGCATCTGCCCCCTGGTGGTCAGTGTGTGTCACAGTGACCAGTCATTCCCAGTTGTTCTGCTGTTAGGATCATTTTGAATATTACCCTTTTATTACATAGGATAGAGGCCTGGTGCATGGGTGGGGGCCGGCTGGTTTGCCCTGAAGGGTGTCCCGGATCAGGGTGGGGGTCCCGCTGGGGTGCCTGGCCAGCCTTGGTGAGGGACTGATGGCTATTTGCAGGATGGCCAAGCCCCCCAGCGGGGACCCTTACCCCATGAGGGTATGGGCAGCCTGGTTGAGGGGCTGATGGCTGTTTGCAGGCTGACCACAGCCCTTCAGGGTGGGGGTCCCCACTGGGATGTCTGGCAAGCTGGGTGAGGGGCTGATGGCTGTTTGCAGGCTGGCCACAAACCCTTCAGGGTGGGGGTCCCTGCAGGGGTGCCTGGCCAGCCTGGGTGAGTGGCTGATGGCTGTTTGCAGGCTAGCCACAGCCCCTTCAAGGTGGGGGTCCCCACTGGGGTGTCTGGCAAGCTGGGTGAGGGGCTGATGGCTGTTTGCAGGCTGGCCAAGCCACACAGCTGGGACCCTCATCCCATGAGGGTGCGGCCAGCCTGGGTGAGGGGCTGATGGCTGTTTGCACGCTGGCCACAGCCCCTTCAAGGGGGGGGGGTCCCCCACTGGGGTGCCTGGCCAGCCTGGGTGAGGGCGCTGAGGGACGTTTTCAGTCTGGCCACATCCCCTTCAGGTTGGGGGTCCTGCTGGGGTTCCTGGCCAGTCTGGGTGAGGGGCTGATGGCTGTTTGCAGGCTGGCCACAGCCCCCACCCACCCAAGCTCCCAGGGGAAGCTGGCTGGAAGCAGGTTCTGGGATTTATTTTTCTTCTATAATTGAAACTTTGTTGCCTTAAGAGGAGGCCACAGCTGGCCAGGGCAGGCGGGAAGCTTGGCTTCCTCCATCACCAGGGCAACCTAGCCGCCTGCTTGCTCCAGCTCCGTGGCTGCCGGCCACCATCTTGGTTGGGTTAATTTGTATATAGTCGCTCTGATTGGCTGGTGGGTGTGGGTTGGGGTGTAGCGGAGGTGCGGTCAATTTGCATGTTTCTCTTTTATTAGATATTTGGTATTGAGATCCGTCCCACTTTGTTCTTCTTTATCAGGATTGCTGTGGCTATTCGGTGTCTTTTTTTCATTCCATATACATTTTTGGAGTTTCTTCTAGGTCTGTGAAATATTCCATTGGTATTTTAATAGGAATTGCATTGAATCTATAAATTGCTTTGGGTAGTATGGACATTTTAATGATGTTGAATCCATAAACACAGTATATTCTTCCACTTGTTTATATCTCCCTCTCTCTTTTTTCAATGTCTTGTAGTTTTCCAAGTACAAATTTTTTACCTTCTTGGTTAAGTTTATTCCTAAGCATCTTAATTTTTTTGTTGCAATAGTAAATGAGATTTTTTTTTAAGTTTCTCTTTCTGTGAGTTCATTATTGGTGTATAAAAATGCCATAGATTTCTGGGTGTTAATGTTCTATAGTGCTACATTGCCAAATTCATTTATTAAATCTACAGTTTTTACGGTGGAGTCTTTAGGGCGTTCTATGTACAATACCATGTCATCTGCAAATAATGAGAGTTTTACTTCCTCTTTTCCAATTGGATGGCTTTTACTTTTTCTTCTTGTCTGATCACTATACCTAGGACTTCTAGTACTATGCTGAATTAGAGAGGTGAAAGTGAGCACCAATGTCATGTTCCTGTTCTCAGGGAAAATGCTTTTAGTTGTTGCCCACTGAGTATGATGTAGGCCAGTGATGGCGAACCTTTTGAGCTCGGTGTGTCAGCATTTTGAAAAACCCTAACTGAACTCTGTTGCCGTGCCACATATAGAAATTCTTTGATATTTACAACCATAGTAAAACCAATATTTATGTTTTTGATATTTATTTTATACTAGAGGCCCGGTGCACAAAAATTTGTGCACTCGGGGGGGGGAGGTCCCTCAGCCCGGCCTGTGCCCTCTCGCAGTCTGGGACCCCTCCGGAGATAACGACCTGCTGGTTTAGGCCTGCTCCCTGGTGGCAGAGGGCAGGCCCAATCCCTAGGTGCAGCCCCTGGTCGGGCTCAGAGCAGGGACTATTGGAGAGTTGGGGCGCCGCCCCCTGTCATGCAGACAGCAGGGCGGATCAGGAGGTTGCGATGCCACCCTCAGTCACCCTCAGGGTAGGGCCGATTGGGGGGTTTGGGCACCGCCTCCTGTCACACTCAAGGCAGGGTCGATGGGGAGGTTGCGGCGCCACCCCGTCACGCACAGAGCAGGCCGATCAGGGGGTTGGGGAGCTCCCCCCCGTCACACACAGAGCAGGGCCCATCAGGGGGTTGAGGAGCTCCCCCCCGTCACTCACAGAGTAGGGCCGATAGGGGAGTTGTGGCACCGTCCCCTGTCACACACAGAGCAGGGCGGATCAGGGGGTTGGGCTGCCGCCACTGTCACACCCAGGGCAGGGCTGATGGGGAGGTTATGGCTCTACCCCTTCACAGAGCAGGGCCCGTGGGGTGGGGGTGGGGGGTTGAGGCGCTGCACTGTCACACACAGAGCCGCAGGGCGATCAGGGGGTTGGGGCGCTGCCCCCTATCAGGCACAGAGCAGGGCCGATCAGTGGGGTTGGGGCACCTTCCCCTGTCAGGAACAGAGCAGGGCCGATAGAGAGGTTGTGGCCCCGCCCCCTGTCACACACAGAGCCGCAGGGCGATCAGGGGGTTTGGGTGCTGCCCCATCATGCTGATCCCGGTGCCGGGAGGCCTCACGGCTCCGCTGATCCCAGTGCTGGAAGGCATATTACCCTTTTACTATATAGGATAGAGGCTTGGTGCACGGGTGGGGGCCGGCTGGTTTGCCCTGAAGGGTGTCCTGGATCAGGGTGGGGGTCCCACTGGGGTGCCTGGCCAGCCTGGGTGAGGGGATGATGGCTGTTTGCAGCTGGTCACACACCCTTCAGGGTGGGGGTCCCCACTGGAGTGCCTGGCCAGTCTGGGTGAGGGGCTGAGGGCTGTTTTCATGCTGGGACTGAAGCTCCCAACTGCTCCTTTTTTTCTTTTTCTTTTTTTATTCTGGGCCAGCTTTAGCTCTGAGGCTCCATCTCTTAGGCCTCCGCTCCTGAAAGCAGGTATCTGGTTTGTTTTGATTCTACAATCGAAACTCTGTATCAACTCCAGTTCTGAGATCCCGGGCTCACTGAAAGCAGGTTTCTGGGGTTTATTTTAGCTTCTATATTCGTTACAATGTTTCTTAAACTGCAGCCTCAGAGGCCGGCAAAGCAGGTGGGGAACGCTGGTTTCCTCCGTCACTGAAGCAACCAAGCCTCATGTTAGTTTCAAGCTGCCTGCCGCCATGTTGGCTGGCAGTTAATTTGCATATCTTGCTGATTAGCCAATGGGAAGGGTAGCGGTCGTATGCCAATTACCATGTTTCTCTTTTATTAGATAAGGATATTTAAATGCTATTTAACAAAGGAAAATCAACCAAAAAAATGAGTTCACGTGTCACCTCTGACACACGTGTCATAGGTTCGCCATTACTGATGTAGGCTGTAGTTTGTCACATATGGCTTTTATTATGTTGAGGTATGATCCCTCTACTCCCACTTTGCTGAGAGTTTTTATCAAGAAAGGTTGTTGAGCCCTAGCCAGCTTGGCTGTGGATAGAGCATCAACCTGCGGACTGAAGGGTCCCATGTTTGATTCCGGCCAAGGGCACATGCCTGGGTTGCGTGCTAGATCCCCAGTAGGGGGCGTGCAGGAGGCAGCCAATCAGTGATTTCCTCTCATCATTGATGTTTTTATCTCTCTCCTCCCTTCCTCTCTGAAATCAATCAATAAATATATATTTTTTAAAAAGGGTGTCGAATTTTGTCGAATGCATTTTCTGCATCAATCAATATGATCATGTGATTTTTGTATTGCAATCTGTTTATGTGATGTACAACATTTATTGACTTGAGAATATTGTACCAGCCTTACATCCCCAAGTGGAATAAATCCCACTTGGTCATGGTATACGATCTTTTAATGTATTGTGGGATCTGATTTGATATTTTGTTGAGGATTTTGGCATCTATGTACATCAGGGATATTGGCCTGTAATTCTCTTTCTTTATAGTGTCTTTATCTAGTTTTGGAATTAGGACAATGCTGGCCTCACAGTAAGAGCTTGGAAGTGTCCCTCTTAATTTTTTTAATAGTTTGAGGAGGATCAGTGTTAGTTCTTCTAACTAACCAACTGGACCAGGGCTCTTGTTTCCTGGAAGTTTTTTCATTACTGCTTCAATTCATCAGTAGTTATCGTCCTATTCAGGTTTTCTGATTCTTCCTGAGTTTGGGAAGATTATATTTTTCCGGACATCCATTTCATCCAGATTATCCAGTTTGTTGGAATATAGTCATTCATAGTATTTTCTTACAATCCTTTGTATTTCTGTGTTGTCAATTGTTACTTTTCCTCTTTCATTTCTGATTTTATTTTGGTCCTCTCTTTGTTTTTTGATCAGTCTGGCTAAAGGTTTATCAATCTTGTTTATCTTTTCAAAGAACTAGTTCTTGGTTTTATTGATCTTTTGTATTGTTTCTTTGGTCTCTATGTCATTTTTTTCCACTCTGTTCTTTATTATTTCTTTCCTTCTACTTACTCTTGGCTTTTCTTATTGTTCTCTTTCTAATTCTTTAAGTGTTAGTGATAGACAACTTACTACAAGTTTTTCTTGGTTTTTTTTTTCTTTTAGGTAGGTCTGTAGTGCTATGAAGTTCCCTTTTGAGGACTGTTTTTATTGTGTCCCAGAGGTTTTGAATTGTTGTATGTTCATTTTCATTTGTTTTCAGGATGTTTTTAATTTCTTCTTTCATCACTTTGGTAACCCATTCATTGTTTAATAACATGCTATTTAACCTCCATATGTTTGGTTTTATTATAGTTGATTTCTAGTTTTATGCCTTTATCATCTGAGTAGATGCTTGACAGGATTTCAATCTTCTTGAACTTGTAGAAACTTAGCTTGAGTCCTAACATGTGGTCTATCTTTGAAAATGTCCCATGTACACTTGAGAAGAATGTATATTCTGTATCTTTGGGGTGAAATGTTCTGAAAATGTCAATTCCAACTGATCTAGTGTGTTGTTTAGGATCACTGTTTCCTTGTTGATTTTTTTGTCTAGATGATCTTTCCAGTGATGTCAGTGAGGTGTTAAAGTCCCCTACTATAATTGTATCACTGTCGATCTCTCCCTTGATATCCTCCAGTAGTTTTTTTTTTATATATTTGGACACCCCTGTATTGGTACATATATCTTTACCAGAGTTATAGCCTCTTGTTGTATCAATACATTTAGTATTATGAAGTGGCGCTCCTTATCTCTTGTTATGGCCTTCACTTTGAAGTCTATTTTGTCAGATATGAGTATTGCTACTACCCCAGCTTTTTTTTTTTTTTCATTTCCATTTGCCTGGAAAATTTTTCTCCATCCCTTCACTTTCAGTCTGTGTCCTTTTTTCTAAGGTGGGTCTCTTGTAGACAGGATATATATGGTGCCGGGGTCCAACCCCAGCAGGTCCAGGGGTCCCCAAAGGTGTGGACGGAGTCGGCGAAGACTGAATGACACGGAGGCTGAGTTCAGTTGATCATCATAGCCGGGTTCTCTTGTCAGGGTCTGGTCAGGATCTCTAGTGAAGTTCTGGTCTGGATCTCCAGCGAAGTTCTTCTGTCTGTAGGTTCTGTGTAGGTTCTGTCTTCTGAATTCTGTCTCTCTCTGTCTTGTTACATCTGTATTTATACCAGTTGATTCAATCCTATCAATCTCTATTACAAAGGTTAGGGCGTTTCTTATCTCCATTCCAGGGAGTAAAGATTATGCAGCTTAAGCATGATTGTTTGTAGTTAAAGGGATTAATTACCCGCCTGGCACTTAGTTAAGGGGTTTTATTCCCTCCCTAACTTCAGGGGAAAATCCCTACCTGGGGATTCAACCTTTCTCGGAGAGGTGACCTTGGTTAAAACACAGCGCCAAGAAGGTGAGCAAACATATTAAGAACCGTATGCTATATATGCCAGGTCCCTTGAAACAGCAAGGATGGACCGGCTCCCGGCAAATTCCCCCTTTTTTATTTTTTAAAAGCAGGCATTAAAAAGAAAAACCTCAAATGCTCTCTTGTATCCATTTTAAGAGTAGGATTGGCGCTTTCCGCTATTACCTGAGTCCTGATCTATCACCCCAGGGAGAGCTTGCCAATCCTGCACTTTCCCAGGGTAGAAAGGCTGCAGTGGGGTTAAGGATAAGGTTCCTTGGGCCTACCTTCTCCCATGCCATTACATTGACCTTTCCTTCCTCAGAAAAGCATGGACATACTTCTTGTATAAAACGTTCTGTCTGACTGGGAGTAACCTTAATTCCTCTGCTAGCAAGCATATGTGTTAAAAGATCAATACAGAGTCTTCTTTCTTTAGACTCAGTATGGCACATCTTCTTAATCTAAAGATCAATACAGAGTCTTCTTTCTTTGGACTCAGTATGGCACATCTTCTCAATCTAAGTTCTGTACTATCCACCTTCTTACCCTACTTATCCTCTGTAGGGGGGTTTGCAGCACCCTGGTGGAATCCTATCTGTCCTGAATGTGGGGGTTTTCAATGGGGGGGGGGGCTTACCTATGGGAATCCTGTTCCAGGGGTTCCCAAAGGTGTGGACGGAGTTGGCGAAGACTATCCACCCTCTTCCTACGGTGGAGTCCTATCCGTCCCGAGTGCGGGGCGCTTACCTAGGGGTCCCTGTTCGGGCACCAGATGCCGGGGTCGAACCCCAGCAGGTCCAGGGGTTCCCAAAGGCGTAGACGGAGTCGGCGAAGAAGGAAGGACACGGAGACAGTGTTCAGTTGATCAGCAGCCTAGCCAGGATCTCTAGCCAGGATCTCCAGCCAAGTTCTGGTCTGGATCTCCAGAGAGGTTCTGCTGTTTATTGTCTTGTTACATCCGTATTTATACCAGTTGATTTTAATCCTGCCAATTTCTATTACAAAGGTTAGGGTGTTTCTTATCTCCATTCCAGGGAGTAAAGATTATGTAGCTTAAGCATGATTGTTTGTAGTTAAATTGATTAACTACCCACCTGGCACTTAGTTAAGGAGTTTCATCCCCTCCCTGACTTCAGGGAAAAATTCCTACCTGGGGAAACAACCTTTCTAGGAGAGGCATCCCCTCCCTGACTTCAGGGAAAAATTCCTACCTGGGGAAACAACCTTTCTCGGAGAGGTGACCTTGGTTAAAACACACAGCGCTAAGGGGAGCAAACATATTAAGAACAGTATGCTATATACGCCAGGTCCCTTGAAACATATGCTGTGCAGATGTTTCTTTCCTGCAGCGACTGTGTCAAGCAGCAAAGATGGACCGGCTTCCGGCAATATGGGTCATGTTTTCTTATCCATTCAGCTACCCTATATCTTTTGATAGGAGAACTTAAGCCATTTACATTTAAGGTTATTATTGATAGGTACTTATTTACTGACATTTTTATTCTTTATTTTAAATATATTTTTATTGATTTCAGAGAGGGAGAGAAAGATAGAAACATCAATGATGAGAGAGAATCAGTGATCAGCAACCTCCTTCATGCCCACAACTGGGGATGGAGCCCAAAACCCGGGCATGTGCCCTTGACCAGACTTGAACCTGGGACCCTACAGTCTGCAAGCCGATGCTCTCTCCACTGAACCAAACCAACTAGGGTTGCCATTCTTATTCTTTATGCCTATGTTCTTCCCTTTCTATTTCTTCTTTTTACAGCAGTCCCTTTAGCATTTCTTGCATTGCTGGCTTGGTAGTACTAACTACTCTTTTAGCCTCCTCTTTTTTTTGTGTGACACTCTTTATTTCACCTTGATTTTTTTAAATATATTTTTATTGATTTCAGAGAGGAAGGGAGAAGGGGAGAGAGATAGAAACATCAATGATAAGGAATAATCATTGACTGGCTGCCTCCTGCACCCCTCCCCCCACTAGGGATTGAGCCCACAATCGAGGCATGTACCCTTGACTGGAATTGAACCGGAACGCTTCAATCCGCAGGCTGACGCTCTTCCCACTGAGCCAAACTGGCGAGGTATCACCTTTGATTTTGAATGACAGCCTTGCTGAATGGAGTTGTCATGGGGTCAGTCCCTTGGTTTTCATTTTGTTACATACTTCATTACATTCCCTTCAGGCCTGAAGTGTTCCTATTGAGAATTCAACTGACAGGTTAATGGGAGCTCCCTTGTAGGTAACTTTCTGTCTCTCTCTTGCAGCCCTTAAGATTCTTTCTTTGTCTTTAATGTTTGCCATTTTAATTAATGTGTGCCTAATTGTGGGTCCTTTGAGTTCATCTTGGCTGAGACTCTCTGTGTTTCCTGGACTTGAGTGACTTTTTCCTTTGCCAAGTTAGGGAAAATTTTCTGCCATTATTTCTCCAAACAGGTTCTCTATTCCTTGCTTCGATTCTTCTCCTTCTGGCAACCCCATTTACCATCGCAACAAAAAATTAAGATACTTAGGAATAAACTTAACCAAAAAGGTAAAAGACTTCCACTTGGAAAACTACAGGACATTGAAAAAAAAGATAGAGGAAGATATGAAAAAGTGTAAGAATATACCATGTTCATAGATTGGTAGAATCAATGTCATTAAAAAGTCTATACTACCGAAGGCAATCTATAGATTCAATGTAATCCCTATTAAAATACCAATGGCATATTTCACAGAACAAACACTCCAAAAATTTATATAGGATTAAAAAAGACCCTGAATAGCATCAACAATGTTGAGAAAGAAGAAGTTGGAGGAATCACAATACCAGATATCAAGTTATACTACAAAGCCACCATAATCAAAACAGCTGGTACTGGCACAAGAATAGGCATATAGATAATGTAACGAAACAGAGACTCCAGAAATAAGTCAGTCAGAGAAAGACAAGTATCACATGATCTCACTCATATGTGGACTCTAATGAACAAAATAAACTAAAGAACAAAATAGATCCAGAGACACAGAAGCATGGAAAGACTGGTGAATCTCAGAGGGAAGGTGGAGGTGAAATGAGATCAAAGAACTTATATGTGTAAATGCATAACCCATGGACACAGACAATAGTGTGGTGAAGGCCTAGGGAAGGCAGTGGGAGCGGGCTAGAAGGAGTCAAGGGGGGAGGGGGCAGGGGGAAGGGGACATATTTAATAATTTCAACAATAAAGACTTAATTTTTTTAAAAAAAATGATGGTGGGTGAGGTCACCACAAAAAAAACGGGCAGGGAACAAACTGATTGATATAAACATGCAAAAGAAGCTACTGCTGTCAAGACAGAAAAGACCCAGGAATACTGCCTATAATTTTATGGAACAGGGATAACATTTATGGAGGCCTTTGACAAAACTTACAGTTATAGGTTTCAGTGGGTGATAGTCTCCAAACTCCAATGGCACAGTCTCCAGCCGGCATGTTGCAAATTCAGCCTTATAGTTCCTATTCCTGGAGTGCCTGGTAAACAGCAAAACCAAGAAGCCAATTAGGTGATGGAAATATCTATTACAAAAATTTGTTGTTGCGCCTTTCTCAATGATGAGGTAATTTATAGAAGATCAAGCAGAAATGCTAAATGAAAAAATTTTTTAATCAGTTTGAAGGTAAAGGAGCTACCAAGGCATATAAGACTTGCCAGGCCAGACACCAAGGGAAGTTCACCGAGGGGAAGCCAGCTTCTGCAGGGCACTTGTTTATTCTTGATATGGACGAGAGGCTGGAACCAGGCAGAGAGATCATCTAGGGTTTGGGGCTATGGAGAGAGCCAGGGCTTGAAGGAAGAGCTTCTGAAAAGAAGGAAGTCCAGAGAATAGAGAAATCCTGGCTTCTCCACAAAGTATTTGCCAGTTAAGTTATGTAGAGCAAAAAAGAGAAGCCAAGCAGAAAGTAGATGAAAGCAGAGCTTTCATCAGTCTTGTGAGGGCTTAACAAGTTGAGATAACAATATAAGGGGAGAGAGTATCTACACTGAAGTAGGAAGAGAACAAAGGCAGGAAGCACATATAAGAGTGTAGAAGACATAGAGTGTGGGAAACTGTTTATTGCCTTCACTATCTGATAAGCATAGACAGAGAACTCCCCGAAACTCCCCGAAACCCCCCGAAGGCTGGATGCCTTTGAAGCCCTAGCAAAGGTCGGAGCTAGGCGCCACCTCTGTTTGTCCAGACAGTGGTAGCTGAAACTACTCCCCCATTTATTATTATGTAAATCCTTGCTGATGGGCTAGTCTGCCTGTTAATGGCCGGTCATCTGCCTAAGGGCTATGCTATGGGTGTATCCCAGATCAATAAAAGCTTGGTGAGGCCTGAGCACGGGAGGAAGTCCTTCGGAACTTGGCCGCCTGGTCCCCCAATATTGCAAAATTATCTCGTGTCTTTTTCTCTCATTTGTTGTGCGGCTCCTCTTTCAGATACCGAACCCTACTCCACGCGGGACGTGAAAGGAAACACTCGACAATAGAGCAGGGGTGGGCAAACTTTTTGACTCAAGGGCCACAATGGGTTCTTAAACTGAACCGGAGGGCCGGAACAAAAGCATGGATGGAGTGTTTGTGTGAACTAATATAAATTCAAAGTAAACATCATTACATAAAGGGTATGGTCTTTTTGTTTGTTTGTTTTATTCATTTCAAACGGGCTGGCGGGCCATAGTTTGCCCACGGCTGACATAGAGACATGAGGAAAAAGTCTAACACAAATACAATTGGAACCCAAAGAGAAAGAGAGAACAGGCAGAAGCAGTTTTTAAAAGAGACGAGGCTGACATTTTTCTCAAACTAAAGAAAGACATTAAACTACAGATTCAAGAAATACCTGGTCCACAAGTGAGCCTCAAAAACAAAACAAAAAACAACCATACTTATGATCTTCATAGTAAGAGAAAGGATTTCTTAAAAGAAACAAAAATACATTCTTTTCGAAGGATAATCCTATCCTATCTACACTAATAAAAGAGAAACATGGTAATTGGTGTACGACCGCTACCCTTCCCACTGGCTAATCAGGGCAATATGCAAATTAACTGTCAGCCAAGATGGCGACCGACAGCCAGGCAGCTTGAAACTAACATGAGGCTTGCTTGCTTCAGTGACGGAGGACTCCAACGTTCCCCGCCAGCCGCTGCAGGCCTCTGAGCCTGCAGTTTCAAACATTGTAACAAATATAGACGCTAAAAAAAAACCCAGAAACCAGCTTTCAGATAGCTGGGATCTCAGAGCTGGAGTTATACATTGTTTCGATTACCTACTTTAAGCAGCGGAGGCCGAAGAGCTGGAACCTCAGAGCTAAAGCTGGCCCATAATTAAAAAAGAAAAAGAATAAAAGGAGCGGCTGGGAGCTTCCGTCACCCACCAGCCTGAAAAGAGCCCTCAGCCCCTCACCCAGACTGGCCAGGCACTCCAGTGGGGACCCCCACCCTGATCCAGGACACCCTTCAGGGCAAACCAGCCAGCCCCACCCATGCACCAGGCCTTTATCCTATATAGTAAAAGGGTAATATGCCTCCCAGCACCGGGATCAGCAGAGCCGAGAGGCCTCCCGGCACCGGGATCAGCGTGACAGGGGGCAGCGCCCAAACCCCCTGATCGCCCTGCGGCTCTGTGTGTGACAGGGGGTGGGGCCACAACCTCCCTATCGGCCCTGCTCTGTTTGTGACAGGGGAAGGCGCCCCAACCTCCTGATCAGCCCTGCTCTGTGCCTGATACAGGGGAGCTCCCCAACCTCTGATCGCCCTGCGGCTCTGTGTGTGACAGGGTGCGGCACCCCAACCCCCACCCCCCACAGGCCCTGCTCTATGTGTGACGGGGTAGAGCCATAACCTCCCCATCGGCCCTGCCTTGAGTGTGACAGTGGCGGGGCCCCAACCCCCTGATCAGCCCTGCTCTGTGGGTGATAGAGGGCGATGCCACAACCCCCTGATCTGCCCTGCTCTGTGTGTGACAGGGGGCGGTGCCCCAACTCCCCTATCAGCACTTCTCTCTGAGTGACAGGGGGGAGCTCCTCAACCCCCTGATGGGCCCTGCTCTGTGCATGAAAGGGAGCAGCACCCCAACCCCTGGATTGGCCCTGCTCTGTGCGTGACAGGGGGTGGCGCCACAACCTCCCCATCAACCCTGCCTTGAGTGTGACAGGGGGTGGTGCCCCAACCCCCCAATCGGCCCTATCCTGAGCGAGACTGGGGGTGGCATTGCAACCTCCCGAACCGCCCTGTTCTCTGCATGACAGGGGGCGGCGCCCCAACTCTCCAATCGGCCCTGCTCTGAGCCCGACCAGGGGCTACACCTAGGGATTGGGCCTGCCCTCTGCCACCCGGGAGCAGGCATAAGCCAGCAGGGCGTTATCTCCGGAGGGGTCCCAGACTGCGAGAGGGCACAGGCCGGGCTGCGGGACCCTCCCTTCCCCCTGAGTGCACAAATTTTTGTGCACCGGGCCTCTAGTCCTATATAATAAAAGGCTAATATGCAAAAAGACCAAACGGCGGAACAACTAGAACCAAACAACCAAACAACCGGTCACTATGACGTGCACTGACCACCAGGGGGCATGTGCAGAATATGGCGGGCTTTGGCCATGGTCGGATGGTGGAGCAGGTGAGCGGGGGTGCCAGACCAAGGCAGAGCACCACTCACTGTCATCAGGGCGAGCCTCTGGTGGTTACTGAAAATTCTTTGCTCCCGCGCACTGCGGTTCTGCCTGGTGCTCCCACCCACAGCCAGCGCCGGAGCCACCACTTGCACCTACTGCCGGTGACCAGCGCTGGTCCCAATCACTCGGCACCACCAGCAGGTACAAGTGGCAGCTGCTGACCCTGATCACCCAAAGGCTTCTCCACCTCCCCCTGCTCCTGAGGGGCGATCAGGGCAGCAGCTGCCGCTCATGGTGCAGCCCTCGCTCGAACCCGCTGTTGGTGCCAGCCCCAATTGCTCTGCGCTGTCAGCAGGTGCGAGCAGGGCCAGTGCCATCAGCGTGTGAGAGTGGCAGTGGTGGGAGCAGGGCTGCCAGCAGACAGGGGATCAGGCCGTTCCCCGCCCCTGTGCCTACCACAGCCGTGCGGCCCACAATTCCTTTCAATGTGCACAAATTCGTGCACTAGGCCCTTAGTATTATATCAGCACACAGATGGAAGCCAGACGACAAATAAACTGATACCTTTAATGTATTAAAAGAAAGTATTGCCAACCAAGAATTCAATACCCAATGAAACTATCCTTCAAACATAAGGGCAAAAGAAAAGTTTCTAGTCAAAGGAAAACCAAGAACAGTGTCAGCAGCAGAATCACACTTTAAAACAATAAAAATAATATAAAAATATTTAATTGTCCCTATGTATGTGTGCATATACATATACATACATACACTAAATGAACACTGACTTCTAAAAATAACTTACAGTGTTAAAAATATATAGAAAACACATAATCTATTTATATAAAAACCCTGGGTGTAACGTGTCATGACCGAAGCTCAACCAACCGGAAGGAAGTCAGTCCTGCAGGAGTCATCTTGGAAACGGCTGCACCCTCCCCAAGCTGTTTCCCGTGAGTGTGAGGTTTCAGGCAGGAACCCACCCTCGGAGCGTGGACGCACTGAGTCCTGGGTCCTCTCAGCAACAGCTGCGCTCTCCCCGAACTGTTTCCAGTAAGGGCGAGGTTTGAGGCAGGAACCGCCCCTCGGAGCGTGGAGGCATATCTTTATAGTTTTAATACATTATATTAGAGGTCGTGGTGGTACTGTTTTACCCACAGCGTCTACAGGAATTGCTGCAAATTTACTTCTTGGTGGAAGCACCTTTCATTCCCAATATAAATTACCGATTCCATTAAGTGAAACTTCAATTTCTAGACTCAATGTAAACAGGGAAGTTGCTAAAACTATAAAAAAGGCCCAACTTCTCATTATTGATGAATGCACCAAGGCATCCAGTCATGTTATAAATGCCATTGGCAGATTACTAAGAGAAATTATGAATGTGAATGTTGTATTTGGTAGGAAAGTTCTCCTTCTTGGAGGAGATTTTTGACAATGTCTCAGTATCGTACCACATGCTATGCGATTGGCCATAGTACAAATAAGTTTAAAGTACTGTAATGTTTGGGGATGTTTCAGAAAGTTGTCTCTTACAACAAGTATGAGATCAGAGGATTCTGCTTATAGTGAATGGTTAGTAAAACTTGGAGATGGCAAGCTTGATAGCAGTTTTATTTAGGAATGGATATTATTGAAATCCCCTGTGAAATGATTTGTAATGGATCTATTATTGAATCTACCTTTAGAAATACTATATCTATAGATAATATTAAAAATGTATCTAAATGTGCAATTCTTTGCCCAAAAAATGAGCACGTTCAAAAATTAAATGAAGAAATTTTGGATATACTTGATGGAAATTTTCACACATATTTGAGTGATGATTCCATTGATTCAACAAATGATGCTGAAAAGGAAAATTTCCCCATCAAATTTCTTAATAGTATTACTCCTTCGGGAATGCCGTGTCATAAATTAAAATTGAAAGTGGGTGCAATCATCATGCTATTGAGAAATCTCAATAGTAAATAAGGTCTTTGTAATGGTACCAGATTTATTATCAAAAGATTACGACCTAACATTATCAAAGCTGAAGTATTAACAGGATATGCAGAGGGAGAGGCTATTCTGATTCCAAGAATTAATTTGTCCCCATCTGACAATGGCCTCCCATTTAAATTGATTCAACGACAGTTTCCCATGATGCCAGCATTTGTGATGACAATTAATAAATCACAAGGACAAACTCTAGGCAGAGTAGGAATATTCCTACCTGAACCCGTTTTCGCACATAGTCAGTTATATGTTGCTTTCTCTGGAGTTCAAAGAGCATGTGACATTAAAGTTCTAAATACTTCATCACAAGGAAAATTAGTCAAGCATGCTGAAAGTGTTTTCACTCTTAATGTGGTGTACAGGGAGATATTAGAATAAGTTTAATCACTTTATCAGTCATTGTTTGCATCACTGTTGTTTTTATATCATGTTTTTGTTGTTTTCATATCATGTTTCTGTTGTTTTTATATCATGCCTCTGTTGTTGTTATATTCTTTTGTTACTGTTTATTTATTAATAAATTTATAAATTATTTTCATATACATTTTACTAACTTCCTTTCATCTCTCACACTTCCATTATAGAGAAAGGGCAAATAGCAATATTAAAATATTTCCTCTAATTAATTCCCTTTTAATGTGCATGAATTTCGTGCACTGGGCCACTAGTAAAACCATAAAAGACAGGAGAAGTGTTGCTATATTATCTAAATGGTTATGCCCCACAAATTCACAGGTTGAAATCCTAAGCCCCAAAGGTGAAGGCATTAAGAGGTGAGGCCTTTGGGAGGTGATTAGGTCATGAGGAGCCCCATGATTGAGATTAGTGCCCTTACATAAATAAACCCCAGAAAGCTCCCTTGTCCCTTCTACCCTGTGTTGACCCAGTGAGAAGGCACCAGCTATGAACTAGGAAGGGGGCTCTCATCAGACACCAAATCTGCTAGTGCCATGATCCTGGACTGCCATCTTCCAGAAACATGGGAAATAAATTTCTGTTGTTTATAAGTTACCCAGTCTTGGTATTTTGTTATAGCAGTCTGAATAGACTAAGACCCCCCAAAAATGGTACCAGGAATGGGTTGCTGCCATAACAAACACCAAAAAATGTGGCTTCAGAACTGAATCACAGACAAGAGACTAGGAGAGTTTTGAAGAACATGCTAGGAAAAGCCATTACCATGAATACACTGTTAAGGACATTGTGAGGGCTCAGAAAAAGAGATGCAGAGAAAACCTCAGCCTGCTTAGAGCAAACCTATCTAGTCATGAACAGAATGCCAGCAGAAAGATGGAGGTAAAAGTCCTTATAGCAGGCATCAGAAAGAAGCAAGGGACATGCTATTGGACAGGGATGAAAGGCAATCCTTGTAATAAAGTGGCAAAGAGCTTGGCCGAACTGTATTCATGTTCTAGTGTTTTGTGGAAGTTAGAACCTATGACAAAATTGAATATATAAAGTGTTACAGAAGCAGCTTTGCTTCTCTTCAATGCTTACAGTGAAATGTGAGAAATGACTTAAAAACAGAATGGCTAACCAAAAGGGAACCAGACTTAAAAATTCAGAAAATTCTCAGCCTCTCCGTATTGACAGAAACAAGAAACGTGCTGGTGCAGGCTGGCCCTCCCATCACAGGCTCAGAGTGCCTGGCCTGCAGGACACTGCTGCCACCTCCCATCAGGGGGATCCCCTCCTTGGATTCCCGTACCTCAATCCTCAGCCACCCCAGGTCTCATGAATAATATCTTTTCTTCAACAAAAGACAAGGCACTTCCCATATGTAAAATATCACCTACCAGAAAAACAACTATTCTGGGCACACAGGACAATTCCTGCCCATCGCCACCCCTCCTTTAGGAAAACAAACAAACAAACAAAACAAAAAAACTAAGGAGCACAGGATCCTGGCCACTTTGTTGCTTGGCCTCCAAATCCCTTGACTTCATCCCCCCCATACAAACTCCCCCACCCCGCTCCAATAACAGCTTCATGACCCCATTAATATCTGTAAGTTTCATGACCTTATTAATATCTGTAAGAAATGCAAGCACCTAAGTCTAACTATTTCATCAATCAGCTTTATTCAATGCCCCCATCAACCCAGACACCCAACCAGCACAAAAGAACTGAGCTCCCATCTCATTTCATTTCCATCAACATGAACCAGCCTCTCCTTTCTGGCTTTTTAAGGAAAAACCCCACCCACAATATATTGGCCAGTCCCTCTGAGTCACATTTAAAAAATATACACTGACTGTAATGAATGTTTTGGCACGTGCTAGGGATTTTTCTGTCACAGTTCCGCTACATCCCTGCTTAGCAGGAGACAGAGTTCTACTCAAAAGATGGAAAACTGGATCACCAAACGATCAACATGAATGGGAGGGACCCTGGGACGTGCTTCTCAGCACTCCAACTGCTCTGAAGCTGGCAGGGTGAAGCCCTGGGTCCATCACACCAGAGTGAAGGGGAGGAATGGGTGACTGAACCCAAGAAACACATCAAGGTCGTCTTTCCAGGGCAGCATTCACTATCATTGTACTCTGGACCACTGCTGTTCTGGCTGAAGAAGAACTAATTCTGTCCAGAAGAGATGAAAATATTTGGGTGGATTTAGCAAAAATGTTAATATTTCTGACTCTTGCCTTTCAGGAGGAACCTGTGGAGAACAGACCTTTTGATCTTGCCTAGTAGGAGTTGGGAGACCTATTGCTAATATACAGAATTATACTCATTCTATTCATTTTTGGAAGAAAGTCACATATGGGGACCTTTATGCATTGGGATCCACTGTCCGGGGAAAGGATACAGGGATGTTTTCTCTAAAGGTTGGTGCAACAGCCCCCTGAGACAAATGTCTCACTTTTACCAGGTGTTCTAGTTATTGTCTATCAGTATCTAACAACTACAATATAAACTATTCTGATAATTTTACCCTCCCTTATAGTAATGGACATACTAAGCTGCCAGCTGGTTGGTTTCTGATATGTGGGGTAACTGTTTACTCATATATCCCTGCCTACAGCACCAGGGGGGTTGTTCCTTGGGATGACTGACAGAAGATAGAGAGCTTTGCCCCTATCCCATAAGAATAATTACTAACACATAGAAAGAGGAGGGAAATGTTAGGCCTATCTATATCTATATATATAAAAGGCTAATATGCAAAGTGTCCCCGCGGGAGTTCAACAGGGAGACCGGGAGTTCAATCACTCACTATGACATGCACTGAGCACCAGGGGGCAGCATGGAATGAAGGGAGTCCCTGGCTGGCAGCCAGGGAAGGGAGGCCCCGGCCAGCAGCTGGAAGGCCCCAATCGGTCCTGATCATCAGCCAGGCCTAGGGACCCTACCCATGCACAAATTTCATGCACCAGGCCTCTGGTAGGTCAATATAATCCTTAACGGCCATTTGTAAGCTTCCTGCCACAGGAGAACAAAGACCAGAAAAAAACGTGCACCCTCGCCAGTTTGGCTCAGTGGATAGAGCACCAACCTGTGGATTGAAGTGTCTGGAGTTCAATTCCAGTCAAGGGCACATGGCTGGGTTGCAGGCTTGATCCCCAGTAGGGGGCATGCAGAAGGCAGACAATCACTAATTCTCTCATCACTGATGTTTCTATCTCTCTCTCCCTCCCTCTTCCTCTCTGAAATCCATAAAAATATTTTTTAAAAAAAATACACAAAACTTGCTGGAAAACAGGAGTCAGGCCATATAAGCAATGGAAACTGTCCTAAAGACACCGACCGCACACCTGCAGTCCATCTGCCTTCGAAGCCCACCAGCTCCGCCCCCAGACCCACTGCAGACAAGAGCTTCCCGCCAGTAACTGCATGGAAGGATGGAACTCCAGCTCCTAGGGGCTGCCATCATCACCCCAATGTGCCCTTGGCTGTACAGCCCTTCCCTTTGGGTATCCCATCCCCCAGCCCCTTTCCTTAAATAAATTCCATTTTTCTTCACCCACCGTCTGAGATGGCTGTTTAGCTTGCCCTCATGCACCACCATGTTAACCTCTCATATGTGGGATATAAAACTGAAAGCAACAAATACACAAATAAGACAAACAAAAACTCATAGACACTGACAACAGTATGATGTTACCAGACCCCTCTACTGGGGGGCAGTAAAGGGTAAAGGGGGTCAAATACATAGAAGAGATTTGACTTTTGGCTGATAAATATACAAATAATATATTATACACTTGAAATCTATATATTATTAACCAATGTCACCCTAAGTAAATTGAATAAAAAAATTTAAAAAACACAAGAATAAATAAGTTGGAATACTAGCCATCATGAAGTTTTTAAAACAGAATTACACTTGTTCTCCTTTCAGATCACCCTGAGCTTTATCAACAGAATGAGCAGAAATGTCATCTGACCTGAAATTCAGCTGTAATGTTTTCATCCCTATAATAATTAACAAGTCAATCAACAGCTGAGAAAAGCACCACCTCAAAAGCACTATGACTTGATATGCAACAGTATAATAATAGTTCTCATGTACGAGGTGATTACTGCATATCAGGAACCAGGTCAAGCTCTTTACCTCCATTTCCTCATGTAATCAACCCTAGGAGGTAGGTGCTGTGGAAGAAAAAGAGGCCACATACTAAACTTAACAAGCTCAAGAGAAACTACATGGTGGCCTTAAAAACTCAGAAACAGAAGTAACAGCATAGGATGGTCTAAACAACAACAAAATCCTAAAAGCCAGTCATGGCAGGTATTCACATGCTAAGCCTGCAGCTTCGACAAAGGTCAATCTTTACCTGTCCTTTTGCAACTAAAATAACATGCCTTTGGAATATCAGCATAATGACCTTTGTTGTTGTTTTTTCCAGACCCCTCGGGGCACAACCTCCCCACCAGAGCAAGAGACCACAGAACCCCTCATTGTTATCTTGTTCTCTGCATACTATCTCTATTTGCTGTCAATGTTAATTAACTATCCTGTACCCACCAAGTAAAAGCAGTATGCATCTCTCCGTTTTATTCTGCTGTCCTCTGCCCCATTAATCTACCACCAATGAATTTCATGTAACCCTCCTTACATCTCCTCCTTTGATTCTAATGTGCAAAATACGCTGTGCCATTCTCTGAAGCATTTTCTCAGTCTGTTGAGATTTTGCTTCCCAGCAATTGTTGTAAGGTTGGTTCAAATAAGCTCATAAAAATTCTCCACGGGTCTGAGTGTTTCGTATGTCGACAGTGCTATGATGATGCCCATTTTCCAGAGGTGCTGAGACTTGACAGTGTTGGTAACTTGTCAGGTGACAGCAGCAAGTGAGAGAGAAATGCAAACCAAGTCAGTCCAACTCTCGAAATTCAAAAATTCAATAGATCACCTATTAGTTGTCTTCAGAACCTGAAAAATTAAGCAACTGTCTACCTTTCTTTTAAAGGACTGAGCTTTGATATAAATGTATGTATATAAATATATATTTTAAGTTCGAGGAGAGAGAAGTCTTTGGAATATAAATTACGACTTCTGGGAAACCTTAAAAAAAGAAATGTTGCCGAAACCGGTTTGGCTCAGTGGATAGAGCGTCGGCCTACGGACTGAAGGGTCCCGGGTTCGATTCCGGTCAAGGGCATGTACCTGGGTTGCGGGCATATCCCCAGTGGGAGATGTGCAGGAGGCAGCTGATCGATGTTTCTCTCTCATCGATGTTTCTAACTCTCTATCTCTCTCCCTTCCTCTCTGTAAAAAGTCAATAAAATATATTTTTAAAAAAAAGAAAGAAATGTTTACCCTTTTTAATGTCAAACTGCTTATTTTTCCTTTTTCTATCACTTCTTCCATCATTTCCTCAAATTTACTTTCTGCTCCTCAGTGTTTCCTGCAGTCTGAGACATTACAGCATTTTCTTCAATGCCTGGGTCTTTGCTAAGGCGAACAGCGACCTCTAAGTGGGTATTTTCCCAAAAAGCCTTTCCTTTTTCCTGCTAACAGAGCTGCGCAGCAGACACCCACCCATAATCCCAGGCCTCAGAGATGCAAAAGGCTCCTCTGGTTCCTTGTCAGTTGCCACAGAAAAAAAGCCAACATCTCACATCTCCACTCCTGGCTGGGCCTAGCCCAAGGCTACTCCAAGTGTGGTCCCTAGATCCCTAGGAAGGGCATCACCTGGGGAGCACTGAACTACTCCAGACCTACAGAATCGGGAACTGCATTTTAATAAAATCCCCAGGTGACTTATATGCATTAAAGGTAGACAACTCCCTATTTTTTAATTATTTACATCTGAGAATATGATATGTAGAAATTCTGCTACCAGTTACCAAGTTTATCTCCTTATACTGAAGATGCCAAAATCCACTAAATACTTTTGTCAGCTATTTTAATTATTGAGTGACTTTTTAATTAACTATTGACAATCTGGCCACTTAGTTTTGTTCTTCCACAATCCCAATCTCCCTTAGCCACCAGTAAAATTTTTAAATGATGTAGAAATTCGGATTCCAATGGGTGGCGATTTTGAGGGTTCTGTTACAAGGGAGTAAACAGAAAATGTGATGTGCATAGTTTTTTTAAAGTTTGTGAAAAGAGGGATTGTTGGGAGGCCCATGACAACACAGCTGGACTTGGGGAGCCCACAACCCAGAAACTTCAACAATGAGTAAGGTCCCAGGCTCTGAGCTGAAAACCTCAGCACTCCTGCTGAGTGAGGCTCTATGACTAAGTGAACAGCCTCATCCTTCTGCTTTAATTTCCTCATCTGAAAATTGAGGATGTTCTGAGAGTTGAATGAGATGCTGCAAGTTCAGCACTGAGCATAGTGTCAGGCACAAAATAAAGGCTTGATATATGTCAAAAACAATGATAGACCCCAGATGCTAACAGGCTAATGGCTCCTCTCCGTATTTTTAAAATGAAAATAGTAAAGATAAAATCATACTGAAGGTAGAAATGAAAACAGCAGCTTCCTAAATTTTCTGATGACAACATTCCAGATAACTGAGGCCAGGTGTTTCTCCTGTTTCTGTGCTTAAGCCTTAATAATTCCCTTAATAAAGCTGCTTGGCATGACCAGGTCAAGGAAAACTCGGGGCAAGAAGCTCAGCCCTCTCATCCTGCTTTATTTAGTGTGCCCAAGCTTGGGGAGGAAGACACAGCTGGTGAAAGGAACAGGGAGACAGCGTGAAACAAGCAGGAACCATAAGGTTGCACAGGCAGACCTGTTACTGCGCTTCACAGATGGTGCTTTCTCTTTTACAAACTGAAAGCAAGATACTCCCCTTACCACAGTGGTCTGGAACCCAACCACCAAAATCTCCTAGGTCTGCCTGTACCTGATTACTTCTAAGGTCTAGGGCTGTATAGTGTATATTCTTTCATTTGCTCACTCAATGTAAAACCACTTCACATCATTTGGAAAGAACAATCAGAAAAGTATCGATTGCCCTTTTTGAAACGTTCGGGAGAGCTCAATCCCCAAACATTTTCACTATCACCATCACAACTCGCTCGCGTTCTCACGCACTCAGAGCACCCACTGGGGCCTGAGTGGCTCCCATCACTCCAGCCACGAAAGCCCCGCTAAGCCTGGAGCCTTCGCAGATGCCACTCCCTCCTACTAATGAGCTCCTCTACATGCTGCAAAACCCAGTTTTAGACTCTGCCTCTCGGGAACCTTCCCTGAGCCCTCGGGGGACATCCAAATGCCTTCTTTGGGCATCCTTCTATACTGGCAATCGTTCTCGAGGGGCTGTCAGCTCCCTGCGGGCAGAGCAGTCTAAGAGCTCTGCCTCCCAGTGCCCGGCGCAGGGTCCGCAGAGTAGGCCGAACGGCGCCTTTTTACGGATGAGAAAACCAAGACTCCGCGAGATGAACTGAGGAACTCAGGGAGCAAACAGGGCTCCCGGGCGGGCCAGCCTCAGAGCTGAGTCCGTCTTTCTTTGCCTCCAGCGCCCCTAGAACCCACACCAACTCGACTGGAAAGCGGACGCAGGGAACTGAGTTTTCTCAGGGGTCCGGGGAACTTGGCGCGGCGAGAACCCAGATCCATCCCGCCCGGCTGCACGGAGCTCCTCTGGGTCACGACGGCCGGGCGAGGTGGGCGGCTCCGACAGAGGAGCAGCTCGCACACAGCGCGCTCGCTGGGACACGCACCGAGGCGGGACCCAGACAGCCATCGACAACCCCACCCCGCAGCCCAGGGCCGGAAAGCGCTTACCAGGGAAAGACCGCCATCTTCCCAGCCACATGACCGCCTCTTCCGGGGCGGCAGGCCCTGTGCTCCCTGCCAGGCCCCGCCCCCGCCCCACCCACCGCCCTGCGCCACGCCCCAGTCACGCCCCCGCCAAGATACGTGCAGACCACGCCCCGCCCCCGGTCGCGTCACGCCCCTTGCGTCACTCACTGTCCCCAGCGTCGCGCCCCCGCCGGGATTTCGCACTTGGCCACGCTCTGCCTCTCGGGCCTCGACCTCCGAGCACCAGACAGGTAGGGCCCGAGTTGGGTCTCGCTGGGAAGGGAGAGCCTCCCGCCTCGCTCGGGCGCTGATCTCTGGCGCCCCGGCTCCCCGGCTCCCAGGCTCCAGGATTGGGCGGGGCAGGCTCCTTCCCTCTAGAGGGGCCAGTCCCTAGGTCAGGAGGTCCAGCCTCTCCCTAGACCTAGACAGGCTCCCTCCCCAGAGCGGGGGTAACTCCCGAGTGAGGGGCTCCCTCCCTAGAGAGGCGCTGGCCTTCTAGAGAAATGCTCCCCACTAGAGGAAAAAGGGAGCCCGCCCCCTAGAGAAAATACCCCCTTAGACTGAGGCTCACTCCCCGGGAGGGCGGAGGGAGTCCTCTCTAAAGAGTGGGTTTCTGCGCTGACCGGTTTGGCTCAGTGGATAGAGCATTGGCCTGCGGCCTGAAAGGTCCCAGGTTCGATTCCGGTCAAGGGCATGCACCTTGGTTGCAGGCACATCCCCAGTAGGGGGTGAGCAGGAGGCAGCTGATTGATGTTTCTCTCTCATCCATGTTTCTAACTCTTTATCCCTCTCCCTTCCTCGCTGTAAAAAAAAAAAATCAATAAAATATTTAAAAAAAAAAAAAGAGTGGGTTTCTCCCTACAGCAAGCATGTCAGACTCCAAAGCTAACACGGGCTAAATAAACAAGGTTTAAGTATGTGGCCGCAAAAAAAAAAAAAGCTTCAATTTTCATAGAAACATAGGTTTATTTCGATAGAGACATGCTGAATACAAAGAGCTGAAATAAATGAGTCATCGTTAACATAAAATAACAGAACATTTTAATAAAAATTAATATTTTGTCTTGAACATTAACTTACCAGACACTGAATAACTGCACAAATTAATAAGCGTAACACCAATAAACTTATTTTTCTTGTGCTCTGAAAGCGAAATATTTCCTGTTGCGCACACCAAACAGGTCAGTTCAAGACTAATGATGTGGCCATCGGCTGCTAAAATATTCGCTGTTAATATTAGTGGAGAGAAGTGGTGCACCTGTGTGTAAGGTGCGTAAGGAAAACGAATGCAACACGATGATAGTAATCAGTCATTAGCGAACGTTGTAGTTTGTTATTAATAATTATGTATAACAGGATATTATAAAAATTAAGTGACAAAATTTTTATTAAAACGTTTCTTACTGGCTGGGCTGTATGTAAAACGTTTATTTAAACGTTTCTTACATATTGGCTGGGCTGCAAAACTATTCGTTGCGGCCCGTGGGCTGTGAGTCTGATATGCTTGCCCTAGAGAGTGGCAAGGAGCCTCCTCCCTAGAAAGAAGCTCCCTTTATCAAGAGGTGGAGTGGCCCCATTTACTAGGGACTCCTGAGCTCCCCTAGCTGGGAGCTCCCTCCACTCCCCTCTCTAGGGGGAGCCCTTCTCTAGGGAGGCGGGCTTCTCTATGAAAGAAAGCTCCCCTTCCCTCTATGGAGGAGGCCCCTCTGTGGAAATAGAGCCATTAGAAGGGAGAGCGTTCAATGGGCCCGTAGGAACGGACCTCTACAACTAGAGGAAAGGCTCCCCATCCCAGGATTTGTCACACTTCTCCTGCTACACACTCAGCACAGAGACTGGCAGATAGGACCAGGGATGAGACACATGTCACACCAGCACCAATGTGACAGAGCACCCCAGAACTTCCAGCCAGACTTCACAGTGCACCCCGAGGGCACAGATGCTGCATATCAGAGTGAATGTTTCTGTTAGGTGGCTCAGGAGGTGGCGCAGAGAATAAGGAGAACCAAGCCGGTCAGAGAATAGGAAAGGAGAGTTTTATTCTGCATCCCCGGGAGAAACAAGTCCAAAAGGGAAGTGGGGGGGCACTTTGTTTTATATACTGCGGTTGGGTGAGGGGCAGGGGCATGAACTGAGGAAGTTCCCGCCGCAGGGGGTCAGCAGGGCATTCAGGAGTCAGTATCTGTGTGGGGGTCGTCGTGGATACCAGGAAGGAGCCGGTATCTGTGTCTGGCAGGCTGATCTGTTAGAAATTCCAGGGAGGGTCCATTATCTCATCACACATCTGCATGCATCTGATCCTGGGCTCCCTCCGACCTAACATCTCCACCTTTTAGTGATAGGGGACACGGATTCATTCTGACAGCTTCCAGCTGACCAGGGATGATGAAGGGGGGTTTTAAAGGCCAGGGTCAGGCAGAGGCAGTTGGAGGGCAGCTGAGTGTAGTAGGGATGGAGCAGGAACTGATTCACAGTCACCTGTGACATCTCCGCTATCCAGGAGCAGATGAACTTGAGGAGGCAGGGGGCTAAGAGAAAAAAGACACAGATGAGAATCGGGGGCCCTATCATGGGTAGGACCCAGGTAGCTAAGGGGCTTTGGAACCAGTCGAAAAGAGAGTTGTTTCGGGAGTGTCTTGTATGTAGTTCTTCACTCAGCTTAGTCAGGATCTGCACATTTTGCTCCACTACTCTGGACTCTTTGACGTAGTGGCAGCATTCTTCCTGAAGGAATATGCAGGTTCCTCCTCTTTCTGCAGTCAGAAGGTGTAAGGCAGGGGTCCTCAAACTACAGCCCGCGGGCCACATGCAAATACAAATATTGTATTTGTTCCCGATTTGTGTGTTTACTTCAAAATAAGATATGTGCAGTGTGCATAGGAATTTGTTCATAGTTTTTTGTTTTTGTTTTTTAACTATAGTCCGGCCCTCCAACGGTCTGAGGGACAGTGAACTGGCCCCCTGTTTAAAAAGTTTGAGGACCCCTGGTCTAAGGCGTGCTTGTTCTCTAGGGCTACCTGGGCTATTGATGTCGCTTGCCGCTGTAGGGAGGCTAAAAGAGGCGGTAGTAGACTCCAGGGCTAACTGGAGCTTGTCATTAAAGTCCTGAGCAGTGACCAGACTATTCCCGAGGGCCCCCCAGTGAGGCCTACCGAGGTAGCGATACTCACCCCTAACATGACAGGGAGGAAGGCAGCCTGGCGGGTCTGGGGTGGGATGGAAGGAGCAGCCAGGCGAGCTCCGACTCTCCATACAAGGTTAGTTGGGGAACTACTGTGACCACGAAGCAAGGTCCAGGTTCAGAGGAGTTTATGCAGTTGCTTAAGGTGCTGTTGCATCAAAAGAAGGTACCTGGGCCAGCCTTGGTGTACTGGCTGCGGTGTGGTTTTGAGTACAGTTCCAAGTGACTCATCCCCCATTTACCGGATTACTGGTCTGGTAGCATATCCGTGGGGGCAGGGTGGGCTCTGGAGTTTTGGGTTCCCAAAGAGAAAAAAAGGGGGGCTACCCCTGACCTCATTATAGTCATCATGGATGACACAGTCTCTCCAGTGGCAACCCCCATAGGTGTTGACATCTTTTTTTTTTTTAATTAAATCTTTATTGTTCAGATTATTACATTTGTTCCTCTTTTTTTCCCCCCCCATAACTCCCCTCCTCCCAGTTCCCGCCCCACCCTCCGCCCTCACTCCCCACCCACTGTCCTCATCCATAGGTGCACAATTTTTGTCCAGTCTCTTCCCACATCTCCCACACCCCTTTCCCCCCCAAGAATAGTCAGTCCATTCCCTTTCTATGTCCCTGATTCTATTATAATCAACAGTTCATTCTGTTCATCAGATTATTTATTCACTTGATTCTTAGATTCACTTGTTGATAGATGCATATTTGTTGTTCATAATTTGTATCTTTACCTTTTTCTTCCTCTTCCTCTTCCTCTTCTTAAAGGGTACCTTTCAGCATTTCATATAATCCTGGTTTGGTGGTGATGAACTCCTTTAGCTTTTCCTTATCTGTGAAGCTCTTTATCTGACCTTCAATTCTGAATGATAGCTTTGCTGGATAAAGTAATCTTGGTTGTAGGTTCTTGGTATTCATCACTTTGAATATTTCTTGCCACTCCCTTCTGGCCTGCAAAGTTTCTGTTGAGAAATCAGCTGATAGTCGTATGGGTATTCCCTTGTAGGTAACTGAGTTTCTTTCTCTTGCTGTTTTTAAGATTCTTTCTTTATCTTTTGCTCTTGGCATTTTAATTATGATGTGTCTTGGTGTGGTCCTCTTTGGATTCTTTTTGTTTGGGGTTCTCTGCGCTTCTTGGACCTGTAAGTCCATTTCTTTCACCAGGTGGGGGAAGTTTTCTGTCATTATTTCTTCAAATAGGTTTTCAATATCTTGCTCTCTCTCATCTTCTGGCACCCCTATAATTCTGATGTTGGTACACTTGAAGCTGTCCCAGAGGCTCCTTACACTATCCTCGCATTTTTGGATTCTTTTTTCATTTTGCTTTTCCGGTTGGATGTTTTTTGCTTCCTCGCATTTCAAATCATTGACTTGATTCTTGCGCTCCTCTTGTCTGCTGTTGGGCGTCTGTATAATATTCGTTATTTCAGTCCGTGTATGCTTAATTTCTAGTTGGTTCCCCAATATAAGATCGAGGGTCTTATTAGTTTTCGTGTAGATCTCATTAAGTTTATCGGCAACTTCTAAACAGTTCTTGAGAGACCTTAAAAGTGTGGTTCTGAACTCTATATCTTCCATTGACAATTTTGTCCTGTTTCTTTGTCTTCGCATTTTGTTATGCTTCCTTGGTGCACCCCCTAGTGGTCTTTGTTTGCAGTCTTATAGTTAAATCTTGATTGTTTTAGCTAATTCCAGGGAGGGTTTGACCTCTAGGCCAAGTGGCTATGAGAATCAGCTGTGTCAGCAGTGAGAGAACTTCTGTCCTCTAGGGAGGTGCTAATCTAGCCTTTGCCTGAGGCTATCCGGCAAATGCCTCTGTGCAGGGCTTGGGCGGGGCGGGTCGCACAGGATCAACAGGGTGGGCCGAAGAGAGCAGTTATGGCAGCTCTCAGTCCTGTCCCCAGGGGCTCTGCCTCTCTGAGTCCCAGCACCCGCTGCAAAGCTCGGAGAGAAAGCTGCACTCGCTCTGACCGAAGCCAGACAGTCCCGCTTCTCCCGTTTGAGTCTGGGTCCCTAAAGACTCGCCCGGATCTGGAGCTCAGAGTCTGCGACTCCCTCCCGATTGAAAACGCCAACCGCGCCCTCCGCCGCCAGCCCGCTCCGCGCACTCCGCACCTCAGAACTTGACCTCAGCACCGCGCCTCCTCTGAGTGTCCGTGTGCGTTTCTCTTTCCTCCTAGTTGTAGGACTTCCACTCAGCCAGCGTTCCTGTGGTTCTGGGTGATGTCCCTTCCGTTTTCTGGTTTCACTTTTGAAGTAGTTGTTCAAAGCAGCAAACTCCGGCGTTAACCTATGCCGCCATCTTGGTTCTCCAGGTGTTGACATCTTGATTACACCTGTCTGGGTTCCGCTGGTCGTAAGCAAAACAGACATAGGGTTGGCCACCATTGGCCACTGACCAGATGTTGACAGCCATCAGGATCTTTGTCTGGCATCCGACTAGAGGGTAGCCCGGAGATCCTACCTGCTGGGTGACTTGTTTGCCATCTGATAGTAGGCCCATGGACCTTGAACCTCCACACATAAGTGGGTGGGGGTGGGTGTAGGTTGCTCAGGGCCAGGAGGAGAAGGAGGAGTGGGAGGGTGACCAAGGTGGACCTTAGTGGGGCCCAACACCTCACATTTATAGAAGTCATGCTGCTCCAGGGTCCTCTTGACTCTGTAGAGGTGGTGCCAAGACGGGTCGCCAAGTAGTTTGGCCGTGGTGGGGGTTGTAAGGATTACAGTGTGAGGTCCCATCCACCTAGGCTCCAAGGCTTTTGGATGTCGATTCTTAAGGAGGACCGAGTCACCAGGGTGAAGGGCTGGTCCTTGGGAGTCCTGGTTGGTCAGCTCTGGCTTGGGCAGAAACCTGTCCACGTGTTCTCGGAGCAATTGCCTGAGTAAGGACAGATATGGAAGATAAGTACCCAGGGGAGGAGGATCAGTAGGGAGACGGTGGTTGAGCAAGAAGGGTCTCCCATATAGGAGTTCAAAAGGGCTTAAGAATGTGGGGCTCCTTGGTGTAGCCCGGATTCTGGTCGGGACCATGGGCAGGAGGTCCGGCCAGGAGCTGCGAATTTCTAGAGAGAGTTTAATTAGATGGCCCAATAGGTTGGAATTAAGTGGCTATGATGAGGGTTTGAGTCAGTGACAGACAAATCCAGCAGGATGTAGAGGAGGAGGGATTGATGTTAGAGAGTAGATGGAAAGTTGTGTTGATGATGGTGGGCATAAGAGTAAGTTCAGGGTTCGTAAATAGAGAGTGACACCAGAGGATTTCCCATCCCAGACAGTAGAATTGATAACTCCCTCATCATTCCATGTCCATTTCACCTGAAAATATTAAAAACCTGAGTTTCTTCCAGAGTAAAATTGGAGGGTCCCTGGCCAGGTAAGAGCCTGTGAGGAATGATGGGTCATCAGGTCCTGGATGGTGTCGCCAAATCTTCTTCGGGGATGGTGGGAGGCATTTGGTGAGCCTGAGAGAGGTAGGTATTGCAGTGAAAGTGGAAGGGAATATTAGAATGCGCTCTTATCCAAGGGAAAAGAGAAAGGGAAGGAGCAGTGGAAGCCAGGGACCTGGATATGAGGCTGGAGAAAAGGCGGGGGGAGGGGGGGGAGGGCGGGGGGAGGGAGCAGGCTGCCTGCTCCCAGGCTTCTAGCCATTTGGATTTTAAAGTTACATTTTTTCCCAGAGATAATGATCTCAGTTTCTGATAATAGTCAGACTATTGAATAAACCTGTGCATTCAAGGAGGTTTCCTTTGGGAAAGGTGGAGGGGGAAGGGGCGAGAAGGCGCTGAGGTCAGAGCACTTTTCAAAGCATTAAAGGGGTGAGGATGTTGGCCTGGGGATCTGTGGGCTCAGTGAGAGGGTCCCTTCGCCATGTCATGTCATAGAGGAGGTTTACAAGAAGACTACAGTTGTGAACCTGGAGGCAAGAGTACCCAGTGAGCCTGAGGAAAGAAAACATTTCTTGTTCAGAGGAAGGGACAGTCATGGAGGAGATAAGGAGATAAGGTGGTCTGGGACAACTGGGCCCCATAAGGGGACACATGGCAGTGGGGGATCAGCGTCCCTGTGAAGGGAGGGGGCCAGGAGCAGAAGGAGCAGGGAGGCTGAAGGGCTCTGAGCTGCAGAGTGGCCCTAGTTTGGTGAGAATATCTCGTCCTAAACAGGGGCACGGGGCATGAAGGCATGACTAAGAATGAGTGGGTTATAGGGCTATCATCAAGGAGTCAAGAAAGGGGTCCGGTGGTCAGCGGGCAGGTGGATTTGCCATCAATACCCATGACTGAGATCGTGGAAGGAAAAAGGGGCCCTGAAAAGGAGGGCAGGACAGAGAAGGCAGCCCCATATTGATCAGGAAGGAGACCCACTACCTTCAGCATAGCCCTGGGCTCGGGGAGGGTGGTGGGGGTCGTTGTATCGGGGCACCTTCAGTCTTCGGCCAGTCCCAGTATGGCCAGCGGCAGGTCTTGACCTGGAAGGGCGGCCCCTCCACGCTGGGGCGCAGAGGGCCCACCACTTTTCCAGGGGCAGTCACTTTTCCAGTGGCAACTTTGACCACACGCTGGGCAGGGCTTGGTTGGACCCGGGGCGGGGGGCACTGCTTTGCCCAGTGGCCTTCATTTCCGCATTTGAAGCATTCTCCGGATAGCGTACGTCCTCTCGTTGCACCCCCACCGTGCACGGCCCCCTTGGGGCCATGACAGCTGCCGTCAGCCGCAGGGCTGCAACCAAGGCTTGAGTTTGCAGGTCTACCATCTGTCAAATGTGGGCCTCCCGATCTGACTCTGCTTTCTCTTCACAGGCATTAAAATCTTAAAGGCCATGTTCACTAGATCTCAGACCAGGGTCTGAGGGCCATTGAAAGGGCGAGGGCTATGCCCTCCATCCTACCCTGGATCCTCCATGTTGGGGCAGAGGCCATGTGCTCAGAAGAGTGCCTTCTTCCCGGAAGCCCAGGCCCCTGCTGGCCACGCCCGGGATTTCTAATGACAAGCAAGGGATGTTCGCGCCATAGAGATGACCACATCCTGTGCAACAAGACCCGACTTGGTGCCTGGCCAATCCGAAGGGCCCACAGCTAGCCCCCTCCCCTCACTATTAAAGCCCTGATTTTCTCATGGATATCACTCGGTTTTCCGGTCGCCGCGTCGGCTGGAGGCCCGGGTCGGGTTAGCTAACTCAATAAAGGACCTTCTGCTTTTGCATCGGATTGGCTCCCTGGCATGGTATCTTGGGGATCTTGAATTCTGGGCATAACATTTTGGGGGCTCGTCCGGGATCCCCAACACCATCGATGGGACTCCCAGTCCGGAGGGCCTGACTGACCGCGGTAGGTCGTGTTTTGTGTGTGTCGTGTGTTTTGGTGTGAGCTCACTTCTGAAATCTGTAAATGCCTGTAAATGCCTGTAATAATGATCCCGTGGATGCACGGGATCAACAGGTGGGAGGAGCCGAGGGACGCCTCGATCCTCCGTCTGAAGCGGTATAGCTTTGCTTCCGCGGAGTCGGAAGGTCTGTAGGAAGCCCCTTAATCTGAGACAGGCAGGAGGAGTCGGGGGGCGCCCCGATCCTCCATCTGAAGAGGGGAAATTTTGCTTCCGCGGAGTTGGAAGTTCTGTAGGAACCCCTCAATCTGAGAAAAGGCGGGTCGCTCCTGCTGGTTGGCGCGCAGCCAACGTCTGGCTTTGGGTTTGTTTTGTTTTTTGTCTTTGTTTTTTGCTTCCATGGAGTTGGAAGGCTGTATTTCTTTGGGCCCTTTAGTTGTTTGTGTTTCCGTTTTATTTTGTGGACTTGCTGGATTAATAATTTCAAGGAGATTGGGGGAGGCTTTAGAGCTCCCTCAGGAATGGGGAAGTTGTTAGGAGTTGAATGGATTGTTTAAACTCTGAATGAATGTCTAATGAAAGTGTATGAATGTGGAGGGAGGGGGTACTGCTCTCACCCCTCCTTTGTGTGGCAGTCGGCGGCTGCCTGAGTGAGGGTCTGTGGAAACAGGTCACCCCCTCCCCAGGTAAATGCGTCTGGGATTTCTGTGCACGTGTAGGGAGAAAAGCTGGCTTAAAACTAATGTGCGCACCGTCCAATTTTGGATAGGGTTTTAAGCTAGCGTCTCCTTTCAAAAGTGCAGGATAAATCCCAAGACTAATCCATAATAAAGAACAGTTTTTCCAAAGGGGAAAAAAAACAAAAAACTGGTCCTTTGTTAATTAAGAAAGCTTTTCTTAATGGAGGGAGGAGATAGCCGCCTCCTGCCTGCAGCAAAATCTTAAAGAATGTGGTCAATTTACATCTGAAAAGACCAGGGAGGCCAAAAACCTGTCTTGCAAGGCTCTAATGTGGTTCTCCAGAGCCGCTTGAAAGTAAAAAGTAATTTGCCTCATAAAAAATCTAGAAGACAGAATTAAATCTGTTGGTTAAGTATTGAAAAATGAAATCTAGAAAACACTGCTTTCCTTAAACTAAGGACAATTAAAGGTTATGTCAAAGTCTTTCAGGTAAAAACTGTGGTTTCATACTGATCTTAAAGGGCTCCAGTTACCTTGCCAACTCAGTATTTGGGAGACCCAGGATATGCCTAAGTTTAACCTAGGTTCTAGATAATATGTTTACTTAAATATGTATCTTTGTTGTTTAAAATTGTTTAACTAGTGCTAATCACCTAAAAATTAAGGCTAAAAGTTCTAGCTACCTGGAAAGCATGGCCTTGGTGTGATAGGAGGAAAAAAGAAATGTTAAATGGATGGTAGACCAGTGAGCTGGGACTGGTCACTAATGGTGGATTGTAAGAAGGGCTGGTTGTGGCCTAACTTCTCCTTCCTTGGTACCCCTGAAACGTCAGAGGGTACTTCTGGCCTTGGTTTTCCAATGTGTTTAATCTGTCAATTTTGTTGTTTCGCCGAAATCCTCTTGAGTGACATTGAATGATTCTTTCCTTCCTCTTTAACTTTTGGGGGACTGTGTGAATGGATTAATAGCTTCTAGATGGTATTCACCATCGCTGAGACTTCCAGAGAGAAGTCAAAACTCAGACTGGCTACACAACTGAAACTGATTTGTTGGTATTTTGTGATATAAATGTGGACCGTTTCTATCTGGATGAGACATAGGTCAAAAGTCCTGTCCTAGGATGTGAGAAAGGGAGGCCTCCACATCTGTTCCTGTCTGCTCAAGATCCCAAGACTGTAAAAGTATTTGTTCACTGAAAGGATGTAAGTATGGATGTTTATTTGGTGTTTATATGTCTACTTGGGTATAATTATTTGTTCATGTAAGTGTGGAAGTATATTCTGCGCTAGGTTGGGATTTTGGAATTCTAGGGTAGATTTAAAAGGTATTTACGGCTTTTCTAGTCTGATTGGGACATTTAAAGGTGAGGCTCACAGTTCCTCAGGGCAGAGATTCCATGGGCCCTTCCCCCTGCCTGTGCTGAATTAAATAATACAGGTCAGTGTCATTTAGCTTGCTGGTTAAAGGAAAACAATGGGCCTTAGAATCTGTAAAGGTGGGCAGGAATGAAGCTGGTCAAATGTACTGAAAGGGTTTGGTACCTGTTGCTGCTAGCAAAGGAGGGGCTGGTACCCCTTCTAGCACACTCCCTTCAAAGAGGCCTGGTTGCTGCTCTGCCACAAAGGGAACTGGTAGAAAGGCAAGAAAGCAGAGCGCTGTAACTGATAAACAGGGTTACCTAGAAGCCATCAGGACTTTGAAGTTCTCCAAGAGAGGAGGAATCTGACTCAGAGACTGGCGAGGACTGGGTCGCTTTTCTTTAACTATCTCTTTCCTTGAGAGGGCTCCAGAGGGCGCACGAGGACATTTGGCCACGCCTCCGCGCCATCTATGAGACCAGCCCAACCCCAACTCCTCATCAGCACAGACCAGGAGATTGGGTCTACATCAGAAGGCACCGCCGGGAGACCCTAGAGGCACGTTGGAAGGATCCCTACATTATGGGGCTGACGACCCCCACCGCTCTCAAGGTAGACAGCATCACAACCTGGGTCCATCCGGAAAGACTTCATCACCAAATGGAGCATCGATCGATAGAGATCAACCCAACCTGCTCAAGCTCAAGCTACGGAGTGCTTGACCTGCCTGATTCCGGTAACATGACTCGCGATCGCTCCTGTCACCAGGAGCCCCCACAATACTGTGTAATACACTTAGATAATGCCTGCATCTTCATGGACATGGCTCCAAAAAGACAAGGACCATTTATAGAATCACATGTTTAGTAGAATATTTGGCTACCTGAAGCGGCCATGATGCCAATATTATGTTTCATTGTATTGATATGTTATATTAACCTTTGATTCCTTTGCAGGTTTGAATGTATGTTGGCTGTCCTGGAAGGGAGCTGTGTGGGGTGACCCCCAAAAGTAAAGGGTGCCTAGCTGCCAAGGGGGCAGGTGCCCAACTGGGCAGGGAAGGGTGCCCATCAGATTTTGGTCTCTATTGAGAGACAGCTAACAGTTGACAGCCTGTAATACTGTCTTGCAGGCCTGCGTGACCATGCCCATGTCAGGGGTAGTAAAGCTGGAAAAAGCCTGTTTAGACTAGAAAGTCTGAGGCATGGTTATGCATAGAAAGAAGGTTTTATACCAACAATTACTGTTTTGTTTTAAATCCATGAAAAGGAATTAGCAAGGAAAGTCAGAAAATCTTAGAGTAGATCAATATGTTTTTCTCCTTATGTAATTCCTCCGAAATCTGGCAATGCTAAGTAAGTACGTTTCTTTGCATAGATTCAGTAAGACTGGTTCCTAATAGTGGTTTTATTAACGGAAAACTTTGACTGGAGTATCATGTTTTGAAGAGCCCTATCTGAGCTCTAAAGACTTGAAGCCACTAAGAATGCCACGAAGAAAGCCTGGTGTCCTGCCTGGGAGCCCTGAAGATGGCTGGCGCTGGAGCGTCAGGCCCATGCCCTACCATCACTGGCGGTTGGTAAGAGTAGAAGGGGAGCAGTAAAGATGCCTCTGCATCCCTGCAGAACCCCCACACACTCTGGGCCGCAACGAGTAGGAGGGCTACTGAGATGGGCCTTAAAGCCTGGAGCGTGGGCTCAGGTGGAGTTGCTACAGGTGAGGGATTCACCTAACTCAGCAGATACTGCAGGCAGGCCTGATGGCAGCTGGATGGCTTGGCTTCCTGGCCCTACGGGGCACATTAAGGTTCAACCATGAAATTCCAGCAAAGATAGTCAGTTACCATTCTTGTTGTGTTTATGCAAACATCAGGACAGTAAATAAATTTATCTTGATTTGGCTTTTTAATAGCCATGGAGGAATTTTAAGAAGAAAAATCCTATTTCAATAGAAGTCGTTAAAGCTAAAATGGTTTCTTTCCCTTCCACCGGACCATTTGTTAAGTGTATAAAATAGTTCAGTTGATAGTTCTGTGTGCTCACTATGGGCCCCTAGCAACGGTGAAATAAAAGTGCAGTCCGTCTCATGATTGAGACGGAAGTTCCAAGACAAGGGGGGAATGAAAGGGCGAGGGCTATGCCCTCCATCCTACCCTGGATCCTCCATGTTGGGGCAGAGGCCATGTGCTCAGAAGAGTGCCTTCTTCCCGGAAGCCCAGGCCCCTGCTGGCCACGCCCGGGATTTCTAATGACAAGCAAGGGATGTTCGCGCCATAGAGATGACCACATCCTGTGCAACAAGACCCGACTTGGTGCCTGGCCAATCCGAAGGGCCCACAGCTAGCCCCCTCCCCTCACTATTAAAGCCCTGATTTTCTCATGGATATCACTCGGTTTTCCGGTCGCCGCGTCGGCTGGAGGCCCGGGTCGGGTTAGCTAACTCAATAAAGGACCTTCTGCTTTTGCATCGGATTGGCTCCCTGGCATGGTATCTTGGGGATCTTGAATTCTGGGCATAACAGCCATCAAGGTCAGTGGGGAAAAAAACCTGAGATGCCTCTCAATCTGTGAGGCTGGACGTAGACAATGAGGCGTAGACTCAGACTATGCCCTCAGTTCCTGCTGCCTCCCTCAGTGGTAGAATGGGCACAGAAATAGAAGAGGCTGTTGAGGAAGGCAGTCTTTGGGTGGCCTGAGAATGAGAAAGGCTGTTTTGGAGCTCACGTTCTCAGGATTTGGGCTCTTAAGGATAGGGGAGAAGGCGGCTGCTGATTAAGAGGGTCTGAAGAGAAAGAGCCGAGGAGTTTTTCAATTTGAGGAAGATCAGAAAGTGAGAGAGAATGGCTACCCAGATATATCCTTCCCAGCTGCAACCTCTCACAAAGGGAACTGGCCAGCCACCTATGAACTTAATTGCTGGAGATTCGGTGGAGAGTGCACAGGGTGAGGCGGGCAGTTAGAATGAACACGAACGCTCAGGGGGAGGCGGGCAGTTAGAACTCTCAGAGAACTCTCAGAGGGCACAGCGTGGGGTACAGGTTTCCACGGCAGAGATGGGGGGTGGGGGAAGCGGGAGAGGTGCAGATGAATGATCCTGGGTGGGGTTGGCGGAGAAGGACCCCAGCTGCTTCTCGCTTCTCAATTGTACTCAGATGCCGCAACCTCCCGGGGGCGGGGCAGAGGGAAGGAGGGAACAGGCTCCGCAGCCTGTGAGCGCGTGTACTTACTGAGGGGGGAAGCAGGTGGGGGTGGGGGAGGGTGGGGTCGCCCAGCGGCTTGAGTTTCTGGCTCCTGCAGTGGCGGTGGCCAGTGGCGGTGGCAGCCCTCGGGCGGAAGAGGGGGGAGGGTCAGCAGATAGAGGAGAAGGCATCACCGGAGGGGGGTAGCAGAGGGAGGAGGAGAGGGGGCGGCACAGCACCAACCCCAGCCTGGTGGACCACTTCCCAAGGGCGGCGAAGTGGGCAGATGGACCGCCCAAGGACGAGGGCGCAGCGCACGTGGCGGCGCCATGGAGGGGCGCGGAGCATCCGACTTCCCCCACACACATGGCACACGAACCCACCCACCCACACACACCACACACACACACACACACACACACACACACACGCAGTGCGGCCACAGCCTGGGGGGAGGAGGGAGGATGGGGCGAGGAGAAGAGGCGGAAGGGGCTTTGGGGGAAGGGACGTGGACGGAGGGGGGGTGGGGGGGCGGTGGGGGGGGGGAGACTTGGGCACATTTCCCGGGTTGCTAGCAGAAATTACTGAGATCTGTACGAATGGTAAAGTCAAGGTCCCATTTTCATACTGAGGCCATGCTATGTTACAGATGCAAGTCTGGGGCAGGCCTAGTGTTTAGCCAGTTTGGCGGGCAGGCACCCTAGAAGTGTGCTCATATCAGGTTTGGAATTTGGATTCCCCATGCTCGATACCTGTGGCCTGTAGCGGGGGCCAAAGGCCAGCATCCCAGCGGTTTGACCCAGGCTACAGTCGGACGGAGGGACCGGGGAAGGTTGAGATGTCTCTGCTACCTTCCGAGGTCTGGAGGAGCCCTTCCTGGAAGGCTCTGGAAAGGCAATCTCTGATGTGGCCGAGTTTTAGGGACAGAGACGCCGGCAGGCAGGCGGCCACAAGGGACTGGCACGGGGGTGGGGCGGGACTCACTGCTAATGCTGCCAAACCAGGGAAGGCTGCTGAGCTGAAGAAATGCGGTACTGAGGGGTCCAGAGCCATGAGAAGGGAGAGGCGGGCACCCCAAGCTGTGGAGGTACCACCAAATGGGGTGCTCACGCCTCCCGGGTTTCGGCAACAAATGTTACGTGTCTCAGGCGGTGGAGCAGAGTATAAGGAGAACCAAGCCGGTCAGAGAATAGGAAAGGAGAAAGTTTTATTCTGCGTCCCCGGGCGAAACTCACGAGCCCAAAAGCAGAGTCAGTGAATTTGCGCCAACAGGGAGGGGGGTGCTTTGTTTTATACTGTGGTTAGGTGAGGGGCAGGGGCATGAACTGAGGAAGTTCCTGCCACAGGGGATCAGCCGGGTATTCGGGAAGGAGTCAGTATCTGTGTGGGGGTCGTCGTGGATACCAGGGAGGAGCCCGTATCTTGTCTGGCAGGTTGATCTGTTAGAAATTCCAGGGAGGGTCCATTATCTCATCACACATCTGCATGCATCTGATCCTGGGCTCCCTCCAACCTAAGAGTTTCAAACCCAGAATCTCAGATCCTAACATCATTATTTTCTTTTTTTTAAATTGTTTTATTGCTTAAAGTATTACAAAGAGTATTATATATGTCTCCTTTTTTTTTCTCCCCTTGACCCTGCCCTAGCCTCCCATGCCCCCCAGTGTCTTGTGTCCATTGATTATGCTCGTATGCATGCATACAAGTCCTTTGGTTGATCTCTTACTCCCCCCCACCCCCAACCCTCCCCAGCCTTTCTGCTGTAGTTTGACAGTCTGTTCGATGTTGCTCTGCCTCTATCTATTTTTGCTCATCAGTTTATAATGGTCTTAATTATCCATGAATGAGTGAGATCATGTGATATTTTTCTTTCATTGACTGGCTTATTTCACTTAGCATAATGCTCTCCAGTTCCATCCATGCTGTCACAAATGGTAAGAATTCATTCTTTTTTACAGCAGCATAGTATTTCATTGTGTAGATAACACAGCTTTCTAATCCATTCATCTGCTAATGGGCACTTAGGCTGTTTCCAGATCTTAGCTATGGTGAATTGTGCTGCTATGAACATAGGGGTGCATATATCCTTTCTGATTGGTGTTTCTGATTTCTTGGGATATATTCCTAGAAGTGGGATCACTGGGTCAAATGGGAGTTCCATTTTTAACTTTTTGAAGAAACTCCATACTGTCTTCCATAGTGGCTGCACCAGTCTGCATTCCCACCAGCAGTGCACGAGTGTTCCTTTTTCTCCACATCCTCTCCAGGACTTGTCATTTGTTGATTTGTTGATGATAGCCATTTTGACAGGTATGAGATGGTACCTCATTGTTGTTTTGATTTGCATTTATTGGATGATTAGTGATTTTGAGCATGTTTTCATATGTCTGTTGGCTTTCTGAATGTCCTCTTTTGAAAAGTGTCTATTTAGGTCCTTTGCCCATTTTTTTAAAATAAATCTTTATTATTCAGATTATTACAGTTCCCCTTTTTCCCCCATAGCTCCCCTCCACCCAGTTCCCACCCCACCCTCTGCCCTTACCCCCCCACCCCCCCGCACCATCCTCATCCATCTGTACGCTCTCTGTTGCCAGGTCATACACATGGAAAATGTAGCTATTTCCATCTGTGACGTGTCCCTGTGTTCGGCCACACAGACCGTCTCAGCCTCACAGGGACCGTCTCAGTCTCACAGGGACCATTTCAGCCGCACCTGAACCTTCTCAGCCTTCCAGGGGCCATCTCAGCCTCACAGGGGCCGCCTCAGCCTCAGGGACCATCTCAGCTTCACAGGGACCGTCCAGTCTCACAGGGACCGTTTCAGCCTCACTGGAACCGTCTCAGCCTCACAGGGGCCGTCTCAGCCTTGCAGAGGCCATCTCAGACTCGCAGGGGGTGCCGCATCCCACGTTGGGGGTGAAGGTGAGAGACAGAAGCTCCTCTCGCTGTCTCTCCTGCTGCTCCCTTGCATATCACCGGTGTTGGAAGTTTCTGAGAGCAGTCTGCAGGTGCTGGACATCATACTTTAACTGGTCAACACGAAGTTTTGTATTCTGTCTTTTGTTGGGCAGCTCCTTGCTGGACAAAATCTCCAGGCATTCTTGCTGGCTGAATATCTGGTATGCTTGCTTGGATTTCCTTTTCTACTAAGTGCACAGACTGCTTGTCTGCCGTCTTCCAGCGTCCCATGTGAGACTGGATCTGGTGGACCTGTTTGTGCGTTTGCTGGTACAGCGGTTCCATGTTGCCGGGCCAGCCAGGTCCAGTTCCAGCTTCCTCCGAACCTGATTCTGCTTCTTGAGTGTGTCCCTTATGGGTGCAAGGAGTTGAAATCTGCAGTTTGTTGGGTTAAGCTGCAAAAGCACATGTGGTTCCTTTTGTGCCACTGGCACATCTTGGGCGGTGATGTAAATTGAGTAGGGTGGGGTCTCAGGGAGTCACCAGGGTGGAGCAAACAGCAATGGCGTCTCCATGATTCCTCACCTCTCCGTGACCCCAGGTATTCGTGTCCCCGAGTGCTGGCGAGCAGCTCCGCGAGAAAGCTGCCCTTGCTTCCCGACCCACTGCAAGGCTGTCCCGCCTCTCACTGTAGGGGTCTGGGACCTCAGAATACCGCCCCAAACACGCTCAGTGGATTCGAGACTTTGTAACCCCTTTCAATTGAAAAAAACTGCACATCCAGTTGCATCCCGCCTGGCACGCGACTCCATACCTCTGTTCTTGGCGCCTCTGCATATCCTACTCAGTCTCAGTGCTCTTCTTTCTTTCCTTCCAGTTGTAGAACTTCCACTGGGCCAACTTTCCCATGGTTCTTATTGATAGCTGTTTTGTCTTATAGTTGGTATTTTCAATGTTGTTGTGGGAGGCAGCACGCACAGGTCTATACCTCACGCAGCCATCTTGGTTTTCCCCTTTGCCCATTCTTTGATTGGATTGTTTATCTTCCTTTTGTTGAGTTGTATGAGTTCCCTATAAATGTTGGAGATTAAACCCTTATTGGTGATAACATTGGCAAATATGTTCTCCCATGCAGTGGGCTTTCTTGTTGTTTTGTTGATGGTTTCTTTTGCTGTGCAGAAGCTTTTTATTTTAATGTAGTCCGATTTGTTTATTTTCTCTTTAGTTTCCAATGCTTTAGGAGCTGTATCAGTGAAGAAATTCCTTCGGCATGTCTGAGATTTTGTTGCCTTTGGATTCTTCTAGTATTTTTATGGTTTCCCGTCATACATTTAAGTCATTTATCCATTTTGAGTTTGTTTTTCTGTATGGTTTAAGTTGGTGGTCTAGTTTCATTTTTTTGCATGTATCTGTCCAATTTTCCCAACACATTTATTGAAGAGACTGTCTTGACTCCACTGTATGTTCCTGCTTCCTTTGTTGAATACTAATTGAGCATATTGGTTAGGGTCGATTTCTGGGCTCTCTATTCTATTCCATTGATCTATATGCCTATTCTTGTGCCAGTACCAGGAAGTTTTGAGAACAATGGCTTTGTAATACAGCTTGATATCTGGTATTGAGATCCCACCTACTTTGCTCTTTCTCAGGATCGCTGCAGCTATTCGGGGTCGTTTTTTATTCCAGATGAATTTTTGGAGAGTCAGTTCTAGGCCTGTGAAATATGCCATTGGTATTTTAATGGGAAGTGCATTGAATTTATAGATTGCTTTGGGTAGTATGGACATTTTAATGATGTTGATTCTACCAATCCATGAACATGGTATGTTCTTCCATCTGTTTATGTCTTCCTCTATCTCTTTTTTCAACGTCCTGTAGTTTTCTGAGTAGAGGTCTTTTACCTCTTTAGTTAAGTTTATTCCTAGGTAGCTTAATTTTTTTAGTGCGATGGTAAATGGGATTGCTTTTTCAGCCTCTTTTTCTGTAAGTTCACTATTGGTGTATAGAAATGCCATAGATTTCTTGGCATTAATTTTGTATCCTTCTACATTCCAAATTCATTTTAAGTCTAATAGTTTTTTGATGGCGTCTCTAGGGTTTTTTATGTACAATATCATGTCATCTGCGAATAAGGACAGTTTTACTTCTTCTTTTCCAATTTGGATGCCCTTTATTTCTTCTTCTTGTCTAATTGCAATGGCTAATACTTCCAGTACTATGTTGAACAGGAGTGGTGAGAGTGGGCATCCCTGTCTTATTCCGGTTCTTAGGGGAAATGGTTTTAGTTTTTGTCTATTGAGTATGATGTTGGCTGTGGGTTTGTCATATATGGCTTTTATTATGTTGAGGTATGCTCCTTCAATTCCCACCCTTACTGAGAGTTTTTATCAGAAATGGGTGTTGGAATTTGTGAAATGCTTTTTCTGCATCAATTGATATGACCATTTGGTTTTTTTCTTTCAATTTGTTTATGTGATGTATCACGTTTATTGATTTGCGGATATTGTACCATCCTTGCATCCCTGGGATAAATCTTACTTGGTCATGGTGTATGATCTTTCTGATGTACTGCTGGATCCAATTTGCTAAGATTTTGTTGAGGATTTTGGCATCTATGTTCATGAGGAATAGTGGCCTGTAATTCTCTTTCATTGTGTTGTCTTTCCATGGTTTTGGTATTAAGGTGATGCTGGCTTCATAGAATGAGCTTGGAAGTGTTCCTTCCTCTTGGATTTTTTGTAGTAGTCTGAGGAGGATAGGTTTTAGTTCTTCCTTGAATGTTTGGTAAAACTCCCCTGTGAAACTGTCTGGCCCTGGGCTTTTTTTTGATGGAAGTTTTTTGATGACTGCTTCCACAGTTATTGGCCTATTGAGATTTTTAGATTCTTCCTGATTGAGTTTTGGAATGTTGTATTTTTCTAGGATTATGTTCATTTCCTCCAGGTTGTCTAGTTTGTTGGAGTAGAGTTGTCCATAGTATTTTTTAATAATCATTTGTGTTTCTATGGGGTCTGTTGTTATTTCGCCTCTATCATTTCTGATTTTGTTTATTTTGGTCCTCTGGCTTTGCTTCTTGGTGAGCCTGGCTAGAGGTTCATAAATCTTGTTTATCCTTTCAAAGAACCAGCTCTTGGTTTCATTGATTTTATGTACTGGGTTTTTGTTTTTTTGGTTTTTTTTGTGTTTGTTTTTGGTCTCTATGTCATTTATTTCTGCTCTGATCTTTATTATCTCCTTCCTTCTGCTCACTCTGGGGTCTTCTTGTTGCTCTCTTTCTAATTCTTTGAGATGTAGAGTTAGATGATTTACTACCATTTTTTCTTGTTTTTTGAGGTAGGCCTGTAGGCTATAAACTTCCCTCTCAGGACTGCTTTCATTGTGTCTCATAAGTTTTGGATTGTTGTGTTTTCACTGTAACTAGTTTCCAGGATATTTTAATTTCTTCTTTGATCTCATTGGTAACCCAATCAATATTTCATAACATGCTATTCAGCTTCCAAGTTTTTGAGTATTTTTTGGGTTGTTTTTATGGTAGTTTATTTCTAATATTATGCCATTGTGATCTGAGAAGATGCTTGGTAAGATTTCAGTCTTCTTGAATTTAGGGAGACTTTGCTGGTGACCCAATATGTGGTCTATTTTTGAAAATGTCCCATGTGCACTTGAGAAGAACGTATATTCTGCGGCTTTGGGTTGAAATGTTCTGAAGATGTCAATTAAGTCCATATGATCTAGTGAGTCATTTAAGATTGCTGTTTCTTTGCTGATTGTTTTTCTAGAGGATTTATCCGTGATGTCAGTGGTGTATTAAAGTCCCCTACTATGATGGTATTGTTGTTGATCTCTCCCTTGATATCTTCCAGGAGTTCTTTTATGTTTTTGGGTGCTCCTGCATTGGGTGCATATATGTTTATGAGGGTTATATCTTCTTGTTGTATTGATCCCTTTAGTATTATGAAGTGGTCTTCCTTATTTCTTGTTATGGCCTTCACTTTGATGTCTATTTTGTCTGATGTAAGTATTTACTACCCCAGCTTTTTTTTCGTTTCCATTTTCCTGAAAGATATTTTTCTATCCCTTAACTTTCAGTCTGTGTGAGTCCCTTATTCTGAGGTGGGTCTCTTGTAGACAGCAAATATATGGGTCATATTGTTTTATCCATTCAGCCACTTGATGTATTTGGATTGGAGCATTTAGTCCATTTACATTTAAAGTTATTATTGAAAGGTACTTGTTTGTAGCCATTTCTATATTTTTTGCTTGTTTTCTTTCTTAGCTTTTTATTTCTTCTTTTTTACACCAGTCCCTTTAGCATTTCTTGCATTGCTGGCTTGGTGGTGATAAACTCCCTTAACCTTTTTTGTCTGTGAAGCTTCTTATTTCCCCTTCAAGTTTGAATGATAGCCTTGCTGGATAGAGTATTCTTGGATTCAGTCCTTTGCTTTGCATCACTTTGTAAATTTCTGTCCATTCTTTTCTGGCCTGATGTGTTTCTGTTGAGAAATCATTTGATAATCTAATGGGAGATCCCTTGTATGTAACTTTCCGTCTCTCTCTTGCAGCCTGTAAGATTCTCTCTTTGTCCTGAACATTTGCCATGGTAATTATGATGTGTCTTGGCATAGGTCTTTTTGGGTTCATCTTGTTTGGGACTCTCTGTGCTTGTGTGACTTTTTTCTTCCCCACTTCTGGGAAGTTTTCTGATATTATTTCTTCAAATAGGTTTACTAACCCTAGTTCCTCTTTTTGTTGTTCTGACAACCCTATTAATCGTATGTTGTTTGTTTCATGTTGTCCCATAGTTCCCTTAGGCTCTCCTCCTGTCTTTTAATTTTTTTCTCCAATTGTATTTCAGTTTGGGTGTGTTTTGTTTCCCTGTCTTCTAATTCGCTAATTTGGTCTTCTGCTTCTCCTAGTCTATTGTTGAAACTTTCAATGGTGTTTTTTATTGCTTCTATATCACTCTTCATTTCTTCTTGGTTCTTACATAAGTTATTGATTTTTTCATCCATTTTTTTTGATTCTTAGATAAGTTGTTTATTTTTTCTTCTGTTTTTTCTTGATTCTTGCATACGTTGTTGAATTTTTCCTCCATCCTGTTTATGCACTCTAGGACCCTTAATCTGAATTCTTTTTCTGACATGTTGCATGCCTCTGTTTCACTTAGCTGCTTTTCTGGCGAGTCTTCCTTTTCTTTCCTTTGGGGGTTTCTTTGTCTACCCATGTTTTATCTCACCAACAGATCTAGTTGTTGAGCCGTTCAGGGGCTGCTCCTTGTGTGGTTGTGGCTCCTCGGGCTGCAGTTGCTCCTTGGGCGGTTGTGGTAGCAGTTGCTCCTCAGTTGGCAGTAGCTCTTCTGGTGGGTGCTTTTCACGGCCATGGTGGGTCCTCTGGTTGCTGCAGGGAGGCTTCTCACACAGCTGCTGTTCCTCAGACAGAGGGTGTGCTGATCATGAGGCTGCTGTTCCTTGGATGGGGGTGGGCTACACACGCATCTGCTACTCCTTGAACTGGGGCGGACTGCTCATGTGGCTGCTGTTCCTTGAGTGGGGGCTGGCTTCACGTTGCTGTTGTTCCTCTGATGTGGTGGGCTGCTTGTGGGGCTACTGCTTCTTGGACTTGGACAGGTTGATTGCAAGTCTGCTGCTCATTGGATGGGTGTGGGCTGCTTGCACAGCTGCTGCTCTTTGGACGGTAGTGAGCTGCACGCATCGCTGATCCTCCTCTCCAGGTATCTGGTTATGTGGCTTGCTCTCTAGCACTTTAGCCAGACAGGATAAAATTCACCTTGACAAGATATGACTCAAGGGGAACGAAGCATGAATGTACTCACGACACTGATAACCCCAATATAAGTGACCACCTGAGAAAAGAGAATTAGGGGAGGAAAAAGAGAGTACAAATGATATCTAAGAGAGAGAGAGAGAGAGAGAGAGAGAGAGAGAGAGAGAGAGAGAGAGAGAGAGAAAGAAAAAAAAGATAGGAGAGAAACGAAAAAGGAGAATATATATATACATATCTACACTAATAAAAGAGAAACATGGTAATTAGTGTCACTCCGCTACCCTTCCCATTGGCTAATCCCCCTGTCCCTCACAGAGTAGGGCCGAGATATGCAAATTAACTGGCAGCCAAGAAGGCGGCCGGCAGCCAGGCAGCTGATGCGAACAGGGAGGCTTGCTTGCTTCAGTGACGGAGAACTCCAACATTCCCCGCCTGACTTGCCGGCCTCTCAGCTGCAACTCTAAGCAACTATGTTGCGACTAAAGAAGCTAAAAAAAACCCAGAAACCTGCTTTACTCAGCGGAGCTTCAGCCAGCCGGACCGCAACATTGTATCAAATACAGATGGTAAACAAAGGCCAGAAACCTGTTTTCAGCAGCTGAGGCCTCAGAGCGAAATCTGGCAAAGAATAAAAAAGTAAAAAAGGAGTGGTTGGGAGCTTCAGTCTCAGCCTGAAAACAGCCCTCAGCCCCTCAGCCAGACTGGCCAGGCACCCCAGTGGGGACCCCCACCCTGAAGGGTGTATGGCCAGCTGCAAACAGCCATCATCCCCTCACCCAGGCTGGCAGGCACCCCAGTGGGGACCCCCACGCTGATACAGGACACCCTCAGGGCAAACCAGCCAGCCCCACCCATGCACCAGGCCTCTATTCTATATAGTAAAAGGGTAATATGCCTCCCAGCACCGGGATCAGCGTGATAGGGTGCAGCGCCCAAACCCCCTGATCTCCCTGCAGCTCTTTGTGTGACAGGGTGCGGCGCCCCAACCCACGGTCCCCCACGGGCCCTGCTCTGTGTGTGATGGGGTAGAGCCATAACCTCCCCATCAGCCCTGCCCTGAGTGTGACAGTGGCGCCGCCCCAACCCCCTGATCGGCCCTGCTCTGTGGGTGATAGAGGGCGGTGCCCCAACTCCCCTATCTGCCCTACTGTGTGAGTGACAGGGGGGAGCTCCTCAACCCCCTGATCGGCCCTGCTCTATGCATGACAGGGTATGGAGCCCCAAGCCCCCTGATGGGCCCTGCTCTGTCCATGACAGGGGGTGGCACCACAACCTCCCCATCGACCCTGCCTTGAGTGTGACAGGGGGCAGTGCCCCAACCCCCCAATCGGCCCTACCCTGAGCGTGACTGAGGGTGGCATCGCAACCTCCCAATCTGCCCTCCTCTGTGCATGACAGGGGAAGGCGCCCCAACTCCCCAATCAGCCCTGCTCTGAGCCCGGCCAGGGGCTGCACCTAGGGATTGGGCCTGCCCTCTGCCACCCGGGAGCAGGCCTAAGCCAACAGGTCGTTATCTCCCGAGGGGTCCCAGACTGCAAGAGGGCACAGGCCAGTCTGAGAGACCCCCCCCTCCCCCCGAGTGCACAAATTTCTGTGCACCGGGCCTCTAGTATATATATATGGAGAAAACACCACAGAACCAATAGATAAACCAAATAAATACAAACACCCAGTAAAGAGGGTTTCATTATTCTCAGTCTTTGAATAAAAGATTGATTTTTTTTTAATTTTATTTTATTGCTTACAGTCTTACAAAGGGTATTACATATGTGTCCCTTTTTTCCCCCCGCCCTTGACAATCCCCTGGCCTCCCCTACCCCCCAGTGTCTTATGTCCATTGGTAATGCTTATATGCATGCATACAAGTCCTTTGGTTGATCTCTTACACCCCTCCATCCTGCCCCCCACCCCTCCCCGGCCTTCCCGCTACAGTTTGACAATCTGTTTGAGGCTGCTCTGCCTCTGTATCTATTATTGTTCAAAAGTTTATAATGGTCTCTATTATCCATGAATGAGTGAGATCATGTGGTATTTTTCCTTCATTGACTGGCTTATTTCACTTAGCATAATGCTCTCCAGTTCCATCCATGCCGTTGCAAATGGTAAGAGTTCCTTCTTTTTTACAGCAGCATAGTATTCCATCGTGTAGATGTACCACAGTTTTCTAATCCATTCATCTACTGATGGGCACTTAGGCTGTGCTGCTATGAACATATGGGTGCATATATCCTTTCTGATTGTTGTTTTTGGTTTCTTGGGATATATTCCTAGAAGTGGGATCACAGGGTCAAATGGGAGTTCCATTTTCAGTTTTTTGAGGAAACTCCATACTGTCTTCCATAGTGGCTGCACCAGTCTGCATTCCCACCAGCAGTGCACGAGTGTTCCTTCTTCTCCACATCCTCTCCAGCACTTGTCGTTTCTTGATTTGTTGATGATAGCCATTCTGACAGGTGTGAGATGGTACCTCATTGTTGTTTTGATTTGCATCTCTCGGTTGATTAGTGACTTTGAGCATGTTTTCATATGTCTGTTGGCTTTCTGAATGTCCTCTTTTGAAAAATGTCTATTTAGGTCCTTTGCCCATTTTTTGATTGGATTTTTTATCTTCCTTTTGTTAAGTTGTATGAGTTCCCTATAAATTTTGGAGATTAGGCCCTTATCAGATATGACATTGGCAAATATGTTTTCCCACGCAGTGGGTTTTCTCGTTGTTTTGTTGATGGTTTCTTTTGCTGTGCAGAAGCTTTTTATTTTGATGTAGTCCCATTTGTTCATTTTCTCTTTAGTTTCAAGTGCCCTAGGAGCTGTATCAGTGAAGAAATTGCTTCGGCATATGTCTGAGATTTTTTTACCTTTGGCTTCTTCTAGATTTTTTATGGTTTCCTGTCATACATTTAAGTCCTTTATCCATTTTGAGTTTATTTTTGTGTATGGTATAAGTTGGTGATCCAGTTTCATTTTCTTGCATATATCTGTCTAATTTCCCCAACACCATTTATTGAAGAGACTATCTTGACTCCATTGTATGTTCTTGCCTCCTTTGTCAAATATTAATTGAGCATATTGGTTCAGGCCGATTTCTGGGCTCTCTATTCTATTCCATTGATCTATATGTCTGTTCTTGTGCCAGTACCAGACAGTTTTGAGAACAGTGGCTTTGTAGTACATCTTGATATCTGGTATTGAGATCCCACCTACTTTGTTAAAAGATTGATTTTTTAAATGACCTGTCCCTACAACACAGTCAATGGTGAACATTTCAAGTTGCAAAAAACAAAGTGGACACATTGAGAAAAACTGTGGTCCTATTATCGATTTCAAGTACTATCAACACACATTCCCACCATTTCTGTGCCACCAAAGTTCATGGACAAAGTGTAAAATGTGGTTTTGATTGGGTGAATTACAACTAAGAGCATTAAGACCATTTCCGATTTAAGAAACTATAATTCTAAGAATATAATTATCAATTTCATAAGTCTTTATCTCCTCATTCATGTACACAGCTGCTGCCACTGGCTGAAAACAGAACATTCCCAGAAAACTTCCCCTGAGCCAAGATGTTGTAAAGCAAAAATCAACAACCTCATTCACACCATGCTCACAGATACACAGCAGCCATGGAGATAAAGTACAGATGCTAACAGACACATTCAAAACTAGTGCGGCCTGAAGCTGAGATGCTGAGTCTGCTCTTTCAGGAAAAAGCTTGAAGGGGCCATTCTTGCTCCTGGCGGTTTCATTGCCTCTATAATGGGCCCTGCAAAGTAAACACTGGATGTGATTTTCAATTTTGCCTTTTTTTTCTTAAAATCGAAAATCCTCTTTGAAATTATCTTGTTGTTGTTGTTTTTTTAAGATATGAATGTATGTATCAGGTAGAGCTGCTATGTCTTCTGGAATTGGCAGAGTGGCTTTGTGTAGTAGGTGTTCTGCAGGTCCCAGTAGCTCAGCCTCCCCAGTCACCTGAGCTTGGCACTCTAGGTGTGCCCCTGTGTGGGCTCTGTGCATAGTCTTGTTGTAGTTGAGCTTTGGTTGCTGTTGGTGTCACAAGGAGGAGGTGACTTCTAGGCCAATTGGCTGTGAGGACCAGCTGCAACTACAATGAAGAGCTGCTGTGCAGGAGACACCCCTATTGACCAGAACTTGCTTCAGTGAAATTTTGCAGGCCAGAAGGGAATGGCAAGAAATATTCAAAGTAATGAATAGCAAGGACCTTTAACCAAGATTACTCTATCCAGCAAAGCTATCATTTAGAATTTTAGGTCAAATAAAGAGCTTCACAGACAAGAAAAAGCTAAAAGAGTTCATCACCACCAAAATCAGTATTACATGAAATGAAGGGTATTCTTTAAAAAGAGGGAGAAGAAAAAGATAAAGATGAAGAAAAAGAAGAAAAATATGAAAAATAAAGTGACAATAAATATTTATCTATCAATAATTGAATCTAAAAATCAAAATAAACAAATAAGGAATCTAACCCTAATATTCAAATCAACTGAATGTTGGAACGACCAGTCAGGATAACGCACACTGACCACCAGGGGGAAGATGCTCAAAGCAGGAGCTACCCCCAGCCTGCAGGCCCCAGGCCAGCCAAGGCAGATGCCAGCAGGGGTTCCCCATCGCCCTGCTGGTCACCGCTTACAGAGGGAGGAGATTGGCTGTGGTTGCGGGGGGGCAGGGCTGGCGAGTGGGCGGCATCAGGCCAGCCAAGGCAGGTGCCAGCGGGGGCCCCCCGATCATCCTGCCAGTTGCCCCACAGATTGGCCCTGATCATCAGCCAGGCCTAGGGACCCTACCTGTGCATGGATTTTGTTAACAGGGCCTCTAGTGAACAAAATAAACTGATGAACAAAAATAGACCCAGAGACATAGAAGCATAGAACAGAGAGAAGGCAGGGGAGGGTCGGTGGGATGAGATCAACCAATGAACTTGTATCCATATGTGCATAACCCATGGACACAGACAATGGAGTGGTGAAGACCTGGGGTGGAGGGCAGGGACAGTCTGGAAGAGATCAATGGGGAAAATGGGGGCTTGTGAGAATAAACAAGTCATCTCTTCTGTCAAAGAACAGTTTAGACAGCCGCCATTTTGGACTGGGTGACCTGGCAGCCACCACATTGGCTGCAGGACTTGCAGCTCCCTGAGGGCCACCATCTTGAAATGGCAAAGGCCAACCCCTCCCTTTGAATTAGCCAATCATGCAAGGCTGTGTGCCTGAGCTCCATTCAAGAGTGAGGGATAGGTCACATGCGTCAGGATTAAAAAGCTGAGCAGACCACCTGCTCAGTGTGTGCGTGCTCTCAGACCATGTGCGCACCCTTCTACATAGAAGTAAAGATGTTTGCCTGCTGCCTGGCTCCCAAGCGTGCTTCGTCTTCTACCAAGACCCCTGAATTGGGGGCTTGCCTTATTTCTTATAGGACTTATGTGCTACTTTCAACAATAAAGATTTTTTAAAATAAAAATTAAGTATAACTAAAATAAAATACAGAACTTTTATTGTTCTTCAGAAAAGTAACATACTTCCTCATGGGTCACACACTGACACCTTTAGGGTCCATCTGGGATTTGAGTGTAATCAAGTTGGCAGCAGCCACAATATAGGTAAGTGCTGTTATTACTCTTACTAGTGGCCCAGTGCACAAAATTCGTGCACATTAAAAGGGAATTAGTTAGAGGAATTATTTTAATATTGCTATTCATGTCGCCTGGCCTGGCGCTGGGCAGGGAGACAGCCTCACATCCCTGGCCAGCACAAGTCCCCGCCCATCCATGCTGCAAATCCCCACCCACCCATGCCGGCCTCACACACAGCCTCCTGCTGTTTGGTCATTATGGTGTCACAGCGTGATGACCATTTGCATATTAGCCTTTTATTATGATGATGATATCTGGCCCAACTTTTTGATTATTATGTGTGATAAATTCCTGGAAATGTAATCATCCAGCCCAGGAGCCTGAATATTTGTTACATCCTGTCAAACTGTCTCCAGAAATGCTGTCCCCTATTCTCCAGAGCAGTGCTATCAGGTGTCTATTTCATCACACCCTCTCCAGTACTGAATATTGTGATTTTTTAAATGTTCCAGGTATCTTTCCTTTGCAATTACTTGATTACCTTTGAAGTTAACTTTTCTCAGGTATATTAGTTACTTTATTTCTTCTTAATTCAAGGTCTTTGCTCAGACATATTCTTCTTTGATTAATCCTGTTTCATTTGAGTTCACAGGAAGCAATAGCAGCTTCCATGGAGGAAGGTGGGGGGATAGAGGGGAGAGAGTGGTGCTAGACCATATGTGGTTGGCAGTGCCTCCTGTTAAAGGTTAGATAGGAGGTGAGGGGTTTAAGGGAGGTGTTAGGTTCTGTGAAACTGAAATGTTAGGGTGAGGGCACACAATCAAATTTCACCATTTGGGAGGTTGGGCCCCTGGGGTCTGGTGAGAAGGATGAGGGTCAGACCTGGATTTGGTGAGGGATGCAGGAGGGGAGTGGTCTAGCTGGCAAGGCCCATGCAGCTCCCTGGATTCAGGCACCCAGCACTCACTGCCAGCACTGGGACCACCACACTGTCCAGGCCCAACAGCCAGACGGACCTGCAGCTTCAGCTCCAGCCACACTGCAGGGGCTATGGGGAGTTGTGTGGCCTCCAAGCCTGTACCTCCTCACCTCTGAGCTGGGCGTGCACCCCTCTTCAGGGAAACTGCCTGAGCAGCCCCTCTAGGTGACATTACCTGGTGATGCCATCAGTGGGCACGCAGCACACAGCCTGATGCTGCGCGGGCTGTGGGAGACTTTTTGGGAGGAGGTCCTCTGTCCCCTAACCCTGCCACTGTAGGCCCAGAGCCCTCATCCCGGTGCACATGGTCGTCTGTAACCAGTACCCAGAGTCTGGGGTGGAGGCAGGGGGTTCCCACAGCATCAGAAACCGCTCGTCCGAAGGGTCCCACGGTCTCAGTGTTGCCACATGACTGCATGGCCTCGGTGTTATGTCACTACTTTCTGATGCCAGTTTCAGGTGTTTTGCACCTTAAACTCTTAAAATAACTTCAAGGACAGCTTTCCTTTTTGCCCTCCCAAGACTCACAGTTCTGTTGCATGTGCTCCTTTCAAAGGGCAGTTTCTAGTTCTTGGCCATGTGGGGTTTGATGACTTTTCATTCTAGGTTTGCACATGGGGCATCCTGAATTCTGTGAGGATGGTGACCCTGTCTGTTCTGCAGCAAGCCTGTGAGCGAATAAATATGATCCCCATTTTACATCTACTCTCAGACTGTAGTAACATTTCCCCAAGTTGGACTGGATCCTATAAACCAATTCCCATGCTCCACTACACTAAATAAGAATGAGGATCCGAGCTCACCTTTCACATAAGGAGCCAATGAGGCAGCCTCACGTCCCCGGCCGGACACTGGGCTGGGAGACAGCCTCATGTCCCGGGCTGGCACAAGTACCTGCCCCCTTCCCCAGTGCTGCAAGTCCCTGCCCACCTGTGCCTGCTTCCCGTGCAGCCTGCTGATCAGTCATTATGTGACAACATAATTCTGCCTGGCTCACGTATACATTACGATACTGGCAGGAGCCCCATTGCACTGTGCCATGCAAAATATCCAATTTGCCTATTACCCTATTATAAGTATAGGTGAGTTTCCTCCTGCACACTTTTCCAGTCCATGACAAATCCTTAAGTATTCTAGTTCCTTCAATATCGATCACAACTCCACCTTGAACATTTACAATTTGTTTCACAACTGGTTTGGAACCATTGAGAAAAATTAAATGATTCAAGTTTAATCTGGCATCTTGGATATGAATTAAGTAGGCTATCTCAAGTGATGATAAACAGCATATCTATGTGTGGTGCTTGGGACCACTCAGATTTTCCAGATTGTCTCTGTCATCACCACAGACATGGAAATTAGACCCAGGAAACCCACTGGGTTCCCACAACAATCCTCATTCCTCCATCTACTAATGCAGCAGCCTAGTATTTAGAAATTGCCCTTCTTGGTGGGAGTATGGGGCAAAAACTTGGATTTGTAACTCTTAAACATTGATTTATTTTTCTTTTCCTAGACAATATTTCTCACTAACTATCTGATGGCCATTGCAATACAGCACACTTTTTAAAAATATATTTTTATTGATTTCAGACAGGAAGGAAGAGGGAGCGATAGATAGAAACATCAATGATGAGAGAGAATCATTGATTGGCTGCCTCCTGCATGCCCCCTACTGGGGATCGAGCCCACAACACAGGTATGTGCCCTTGACCGGAATTGAACCCAGGACCTTTCAGTTCACAGGCTGACGCTCTGTCCACTGAGCCAAACCGGCTAGGGCAATACAGCACACTTTCTACTGCCCAGTCTCCATAGATGATTCACCAGGTCCTTGTTGAACAAATGGTAGGAAACAAAAAAATGTTTATATTATTCAAAAACAGAAAAATGCCCCTTCTTTTCTTGAACAAGAGTGGGACTAACAGTTTCTTTTAAAAATTATTTCATTGTTTAATTTTGAGTGGTAACACGGTTAATAACATTATATAAATTTCTCTTGTATGACTTTGTAGTACGACGTTGCATATTCTATTATGTCAACAGCCAACGTCTAGTGTCATCTGTCCTCTTATATTTGACCCCCTTTACCTGCCTTGTACTCCCTCTTGGTTTTTCCCTTCTTGTAACCACCATTATTTCAACAGAATGAAGGAGGTTTTGTTTGTGTTTGTTTCTTTTGTTTATGGTCTTGCATTCCATTCATGAGGGAAAATGTAGAGTGTGCCACTTTACCCTTTCGAAAAATGAAATCCTCAACAGCATCTGAGACACAAATACCTTGGAATATTTTTGCCCACTGAGTGAGAACTGTCCAAGAACATTCTGCCCACATGTTACCGTGAAGGGTCACCCACTGATGTTTCTTTTCTGTCCCTGACTATTATTGCAAAACTATGGCCAGAGCCATGAGTCAATAACTCTTTGCATATCTGGTCACTTGTCATCCAAACAAAGTGAATGAGGAGGTTAATCGCCCCAACCTCTGGCCATTGTGAAAGCTTTGTTACCCACTGTCCTTCACAGATGTCCAGAGATGGTCTGTCATGCTGCAGCATCCCTCTCTGGTTGGTCATTGATTTCATGCAAAATCAATACGTGTGGCCAGGACATTCCTTCTGTCAACAGGGAGAGACATTTTCTTCCAGAAATGTAATTTTCAGAGTCCAGGTCCATCATTTTGTCCCATCATAAATAGTTTTTGGAGTTGTAAAATCTCAACATGAGCTGCATAATGCTCTGTGCCAAGAAGAAAGAGTGGCCCTGATAACATGGGGCTCTGAGGAGGGGCATGGCCAAGGGCCCCACCCTCTTCCTGAGTGAGGAACACAGACAGTTTATTCACAGGTGCTCAGATGGGAAGGTGCCTGGCGGGCACTGGATTCTCTAAGAGGTTCTTCTAGAAACAGACCACTCAGATGCTTCCTCTCACTTCAGCAGAGAAGTTGTTTATGAAAGCACTTGCGAAGTTTCCCTTCCACACTCTGTGGGAGGCTCAGAGAAAGGAGCCATCAGTACAGCCCCTGAGAGGCCATAGCAGAATTCCTGAAGGTTGTAGACTCTATAGAAGTGAGCAAAGGCTGCTGCCCACACAGGACATGAAAAATCTGATGTGAATGGAACCATGTGTCAAACTTCTCAGGGGAGAAGCACTCACAAATTCAAGCAGCATAGAGGCAAGCTCTGGTGATGCACATCCCAGCCATGAAGAACAGGCCATCTGGCCACATGATGGCCTTGACAACCCCCCTGGTGATAGTAAAGTGCATGCTGGGCACAAGGCCACTCAAGCCAAGGCCCAGGAACACTTCTGCACTTGTCTGCCAGTGGTTTGGACTGACCGGTCCCCCTGTGGCACGATGATGGTAGAAATGCCCAGGACATAGACATTGGAAAGGAGGTGAGCCGTGGCTGTGTGAGCAGTAGAAGGAGTGACAGAGTCAGGGGACACAGCTCCCCATAATCCGGGATGGAGACTGAGGGACTCTCTCTGAATGGCAGTAGATGGTGAGGGAGAGCCAAGCAGAGCTGAGGCGGAGCACTGCCCCAAAAACATTCCAAAACCACCTTCTCCTGCAGGAGCCACGGAGTACGTGTTTGGTGTGAGCATGGTCAAGTCCCAGAAAGAAAACAGCACAAAACCAAGCAGATGGGCCCAGTTATAGCTGCTTTCTGTATCGATGCAGGAGATGCTCCTAGAGCAAGCCTGGAAGAGGGATAGGTGGCATGTGGCTCTGAGGCAGCGAATCGCAGTCCTTCACCAGTTAGGGAGCACATGGTACTGGATGACCCACCAGCGTCCCTCCCAGACCTTACACATGAACTCCATCTTCTCCAGAGCATGGGGTGTGTGCAGCAGAAGGTGAGGACCGCACTTCCTCCTCCTAGGCATGCTTGCTCTTCCTTAGCTTTATGTGGGTTGGTGATTCCCCATTTGCAGTTCTCCTCTATCAGGGGCTACAGTTTAATCAGCTCCACCATGTCAGTTTCCCTGATACTGGCAGGAGCCCCATTGCACTGTGCCACCACCAGCCCTTTGTGAGTAGACATCTTACTGGTCCCTCAATTCCCTGCAGCTTTGGCATGGGGACAGGCTGGGTGTCTCGGTCCCAGGAGGCAGAGCTCTCCCTCTGAGGGTAGACACACCTGGTAGCAGGCTTAGCTGGAGGCCAGGGCCCCACACCACAGTCCAAAGCCCAACAGGTGATCCATTGCCCACTGGCCAGGGTCTTCGTGCGCTCCCAGGCTTTGTTCCTGCACTGGCAGAAGCCACTTACAGTGAGGCTAGAGTTTCTGAGCACCAGCCTGGCCTGTGCTTATAGAGTTTCTGAGCACCAGCCTGGCCTGTGCTTATTTTCGTCCCCATTCCCTCTGGTTCCATCATGGACTTATACAGAGAGCATGTTGGGTTTGAGCACAGGAAACTGTCAAAAGGTCCCCTTTTCTTTCTTTTTTTTTAATATATTTTATTGACTTTTTACAGAGAGGAAGGGAGAGAGATAGAGAGTTAGAAACATCGATGAGAGAGAAACATCGATCGGCTGCCTCCTGCACATCTCCTACTGGGGATATACCTGCAACCAAGGTACATGCCTTGACCGGAATCGAACCTGGGACCTTTCAGTCCGCAGACCGACGCTCTATTCACTGAGCCAAACCGGTTTTGGCATCCCCTTTTCTTTAAGTAACATGCATAAAACTAGTCATCATTTCAGAGCAGAAACACACATGGGACTGATAAAATCCAACTCATCTTGCCAGGTCTACCCCAATGACCCAGGTCCTGTTTACAAAACTATACCCCAAATATCAACTGCCTTCCTATGTGCAAACCCATAGGGTTTGTCTTAGAAAGTGATGATTTATGCCTAAAGTAAAAACCTTACATTAACGATCTGAATACCAAGAAATAGAAATAGTCAACGAAAGCAAAGTTTTTACATAGCTTATAAATAGACATCTACGTTGTGCAGCTGTTATTCTGAGTTTATACAGAACCAATATAATAACTGCTGGCTATGACAAGCAAAATCGAGTTTTGGTGTCAAATGAATCTAGGAAAAATAAATGTATCAACATGGAACAAAGCTAATTAGGGTGTTAATTTCAGACGCAAAACAAAAATAAACTTAAATTTTTGTCTCAAATTTTTATTTAACATTAAAAATTTAAGGATTTCACTGAAGTATGGGTAAAACGTATGGCTGGGATCTAGTTTAAATACTCCAAGAAAAAAAAGAATTAGATGAAACAAGAGTAGCAAACTTTTAATAATTGACGAATATAATGAGATAGAAGGTCATTTTGTTTTTACTGCTTTTGTGTGTGTGTGAAAATTCTCAGAATACAGAGATCCACACACTGTTTTTAATAGTCCTAAGGCTGACTACGTGGGTATAGGATGGAGGCCCAGTTTCAGGATCTTGTTGATCTACCACAGTGGTTCTCAACCTTGGCTGCACATTAGAATCAACCTGGGAATCTTTTAAAAATCCTGATTTCTGGGAGCAGCTGAACAGCAGGCTGCGTGGGGCGACCAGGCCAGCAGGAGGGTTAGTGAGGGATGACCAAATGACTGAGCAGCAGGCTGCGTGGGGCAACCAGGCCGGGATGGGAGGCAGTGAGGGGCGACCAGGCCAGCAGGGGGGGCAGTTGGGGGAGACCAGGCTGGCAGGGGGGGCAGTGAGGGGTGACCAGGCCAGCAGGGGGGGCAGTTGGGGGAGACCAGGCCAGCAGGAGAGGCAGTGAGGGGTGACCAGGCCTGCAGAGGGAGCTGTTGGGTGTGACCAGGTTGGCGGGGGGGTGGGGCAGTTGGGGGCGACCAGGCTGGCAGGGGGGCCAGTTAGGGGCGATCAGGAAGGCAGGCAGGTGAGCAATTAGGAGCCAGCAGTCCCAGATTGTGAGATGGATGTCCCAGAATTAGAGAAGGTGAGGTTGGGTTGAGGGGACCCCCCCCCCCGCATAAATTTCATACACCGGGCCTCTAGCCTATATATCTAAAAGCCTAAATGACCATTACAACTGGACAACCAGCTAGTAGCTATGACGCGCACTGATCACCAGGGGGCAGATGCTCAATGCAGGTGCAGAAACCGCAGGCATGGAAACATGGAACAGACTGATGAATCTCAGAGGGAAGGGAGGAGCAGGAGAGTGCAGGAAGAGATTTACCAAAGATCTCTTATGCATACTAGAGGCCAGGTGCCCATGCACCAGTGGGGTCCCTCGGCCTGGCCCATGAATATTGGGCCGAAACCGGCTCTCTGACATCCCCCAAGGCAGCAGTTCTCAACCTGTGGGTCACAACCCTTTGGGGGTTGAACGACCCTTTCACAGGGGTCACCTAGACCAACGGAAAACACATATTGAATATATAATTACATATTGTTTTTGTGATTAATCACTATGCTTTAATTATGTTCAATTTGTAACAATGAAAATATATCCTGCATATCAGATATTTACATTACGATTCATAACAGTAGCAAAATTACAGTTATGAAGTAGCAACGAAAATAATTTTATGGTTGGGGGTCACCACAACATGAAGAACTGTATTAAAGGGTCACGGCATTAGGAAGGTTGAGAACCACTGCCCCAAGGGATCCCGGATTGTAAGAGGGTGCAGGCCAGGCCGATGAACCGCATCAGTGCGCGAATTCATGCACCAGGCCTCTTGTAACTCTATATTCTCTTATAAAGGCCCTGTAATTCCAGAAGCATATTCTACAGTTAGTAAACCTACAATCATTAGCAACTCAGATTGTTCATTTGATCTCCTTTCACATTCAAATGGTCAGCAGATCACCATCGTACCTAATTTAAATCTATGCCCTGTATAAAAAGTGTACTGTAATCTTAGAACCAGGGATAAGTAGGTATTAAGAGTCACAAAAATTATGCATTTTGAAAGTCTTGTTACTTAAACAATAGTCATTTTCGTTATGGGTTTTGCCTATATGAAGAGCATTTTTCCTACATGTGAGCAGTCCTCCATCCTGAATAACTCTCAAATTTTTAGAATTGTATAATGTTAGAAATTCAAGCATCTTAGGAATTATATAGTATAATTTATTTATATTAGGGAAGAGAAAAGTGAGGCCCAGAGGTTTTGACTTTTGAATAGTGTTACAAGCACTTCAGCAAAGCCAAGAGCTGACTGCTCTCCCAGAGGCCTCTCCACAATCACAGATTCCTCTCTTCAGGAATAATTATTTACTACAGGAAAGAGACATGAGGAGCAGTGAGGGTTCTGTTAGAACACTTAGACAAGGATCAGATTTGAGTTCAAGGGGATTAGGAGAAGAAAAAGAGAAGCAGGAAAAAGAAAAACTAGAAGAGAGTATGAAAATACAATCTGTTCATAATAATAAAAATCTTTACAGAAAATCTGAGACTTGTGAGAAAGACAGGATGGAAGAATATGGATCACAAGGTATATGAAATGTTCCTTCAAAACACTCCAAGGACCATTATAATTCTGTAAACCTACAAGTGGTCAAATTACATTTTCCCATCACAAAGATCAAACTCATTTATTTATTTGATGGCAAACAGCCCCTCTGTCCTACAGATCCATCCTGGAGTGTTGATCCGCACTTCACACTGTCAGGGCTGTGTCCCAGCATTGGAAAGGCTTACGTTGTCTGTGGGACACTCTGAATGGTATCATCTCAGTCATCCCTCCACAAGTGTCTTCAATGGAAATGTTCTCCAGTTAATTCACTTATTCACTATTACACACTTTTTAAAAATTATATTTAATTTATTGGATTTCATATGTACATTTCTATAACACATCATCTGTGCATGTATCCAAAGTCAAGTTTCCTTCCCTTCCACCCTCTCCTACCACCCCCACCCCTTTCCCTCTTGTAATCACTGTACTGTTCTCTGTGTTGATGCATTTTTTTTTCTTTTTGGTGAATCCCTTCACCTTTTTCATCCAGCCCCACACAACACCCCTCCCATCTGACAGCTGTCAGTCTGTTTCATATCTATGAGTCTGTTTATATTTTGTTCACTAGATTATACATGTAAGTGAAATCATATGGTATTTGTCTTTCCCTGATTGGTTTATTTCACTTAGCATAATACTCTCCAGGTCCATCCATCCATGCTGTCTCAAAAGATAAGATTTTCTCTTTTTTTTATGGCCAAGAAGTATCTATAAAATAAAGATCCAGGGTCATTACCACCAAAGGCTCCACCAGATCAGAAGTCAATGCTGGGTTACCTTGGCAACCCAGCATTGACTGGGGTGCTGTGGGTGCTCTGACACAGCACTGACTGCCAGGGGGCTGTGGATCAGGCCCGGAGAGAGGCCTGCAGAGAGAGAGGCAGGGTCTGATCCGTAGCCTCTGTGGCAACCATTGATCAGAACTTGCCTCTCTTTCTCTCCCAGCCTGGCCAAGAGCTGTGCCTCCCACCATTTCTCTCCAGGCCTCCACTGGGACTGCTGATCAGCCCCGCCTATCTGATTAGGCCCCATTGATAGGCCCAGAGAGACTGACTGGCATAGAAACTGACCAATCAGAACCAAATCTGGGTGAATGTATGGAGCTAATGGCTGCCTAGGAGGTGGAGCTTTTGATGCTGACTGGCATAGAAACTGACTAATCAGAACCAAATCTGGATCAACTGTGAGAGGCCAGTGGCTGCCTAGGAGGTGGAGTTTTTCATGCTGATTGGCATAGAAACTGACCAATCAGAACCAAATTGGCCAGCAGGGGAGGGCAGTTGGGAGCAAGATCAAGCCAGCACGGGAGGGCAGTTAGGGGCGATCAAGCAGGCAGAGGCAGTTGGGGGCTCGATCAGGCTAGCAGGGAAGGGCAGTTAGGGGCTGAAAGAGCGAGGGCTATGCCTTCCATCTTGCCCCAGGGTAAGGGCTACACCCTCCATCTTGCCCCAGGGTAAGGGCTATGCCCTCCATCTTACCCTGGATCCTCCATTTTGGGGCAGCCATGTGCTCAGCAAGGAGCTTCTTCCCGGAAGCCTAAGCCTCTGCTAGCCACACCCAGGACTTCTTTAAACTAACCAATGACAATCAAGGGAAGTGCACGCCATAGATATGACCACATCCTATGTAACAAGACACAGACTTGCGCCTGGCCAATCAGCAGGGCCCACAGTCCTTTCTCCTCCCCTTACTCCAACCCCCCTATAAAACCTCTCTCCACACAGAGTTCTCTCTCTCTGCCACTTGGCTTGCTGTTGCGTCGGTGAGTGTGGTTGGGGAGCCAAGCTAGCTCGAATAAAGACTCTTTGCTTTTGCATCAGACTCGGCTGGCTCCCTAGTGGGCTTTTGGGGATCTTGAAATCTGGGCATAACATTTGGGGGCTCGTCTGGGATCCCCAAGACCCTCGAGGGATCCTCAATCCGGAGAGTCTGACTGGTGCGGTAGGTGTCTGTGTGTTGTGTATTCTGTTCTGTGTGTTATATGTTCTGTCCTGTGTGAGCTCACTTCTGAAATTCTGTAGTGCCCGAAGCGGTCTAGGTGGACGCACTGCTGAAAGACCATGGGCAGGGAGAGTCGGAAGATGTTCTGCTCCCCAGGAGGGATGCGTATTCCCTTCACGAGGGATGTGTATTCCCCTCATGTATTTGAGACGAGGCAGTTTGCTCCCGCTGGTTTGGCGTAAGGCCACCGTCTAGTTGCTTCCATGGAGTTGGAAGGCTGTTCTTTGGGGCCCTCTGTTTGTCTGTGTCTGTGTTTTTCTGTTTTCTTCTGTGGACTCACTGGACGGACATTATGGAATAGACTCAAACTACCTCTTTAAGTTAAAGTCAAGGACTGGGCCAAACCTGCTTGCCAGCCCCAGGTGTGGTTTTCCAGGACCGCTGCGGTAAGCCTTGAAGCCTAGGGCATGGGCCCGGGTGGAGCCGCTGCTAGTGCAGATCTTGGTGGTAGTAGTAAATAATTTAAAGTCCTTCTTGTAATTGCAAAGTTTTACAAAATTTAAAAATGCGTCTGGGACTTCTGTGCAAGTGTAAAGAGAAAAGTAGCTCAAAACTAATGCGCGCATTGTCCGATTTCAGATTAGATAGAGTTTTGAGCTGGAATCTCTTTGCAAATGTACAAAATAAAACCCCAAGGCTGATTATTTCCTAGGAAAGATGGCAAATTTTACCCAAAGGATAAAAGATGCTGGCTAGATTTTAACAGCAGGATTGGCACTTCCATAATAAAGAACAGTTTTTAAAGGTTGTTCCAAGGTAAAAAAAAAAAAAAAAAAAAAAAAAAAAAAAAAAAAAAAAAAAAAAAAAAACACCAAAAACTGGTCCTTTGTTAAGAAAGCTTTTCTTAATGGAGGAAGGGGAAAGTCGCCTCCCGCCTGTAGCAAAATCTTAAAGAATGTGGTCAATTTACATCTGAAAAGACCAGGTAGGCCAGAACCTGTTTTGCAAGGCTCAAATGTGGTTTTCCAGAGCTGCTTGAAAGTAAAAAGTAAAGTTCACTAAATCAGATTATAAAACTTGCTCAATAATCTAATTTGCCTCATGAAAAATCTAGAGGACAGAATTGAATCTGTTGGTTGATTGTGTCTTCCATTTTTGAAGTTTATTCTTAAAAATGTTACTGATTGAGAAATGCTGAATATTTGACCTGCCAGCTAAAAGTTTAAGGTTCAGATTGAATTAGGAAAAATTGTGTAGTTGTGGTAGCTAAATGCCTTTGCTTATTGGTCTGACAAAAACCAGTTTTAATTTAATTGATATTCTTTAAGATAATTATAAAAGGTATAAACAGCTAATGAGATTTCAGTTTGTCTGCAATATAATATTGGCCATCTATCTTTTCGGGATTTTGGTTTGCTCTTCCCTTGTTTATTGTGAGAATGAGGAAATCATCTTTTCTGTCAGAGAACAGTTTAGACAGCCACCATTTTTGGCTGTGTGACTTGTCAGCCACCATGTTGGCTGCATGGCTTGCCATGCCCCTGGGGGCCGCCATCTAGAAACAGCAAAGGCCCCTCCCTCTGATTTAGCCAAAAGGGAATGTCTTCTCACTGAGGCAGGGTGGAATTTCAGGGGTGGAGCTTTAAGGAATCTCTTAAATCTAGGTGTGTTCCCTCCCTAAATAAAAGTTAAGTAGCTTATGTCAAAGTCTTTAAAAGGGACTAATAGCAGTAATAAACTGTGGTTACATACTGGTCTTAGAAGACACATTTTTCCTTTGCCTAGGAGGGACAGCACAGCTGTCCCAGAGTAGGAGGGCTCCAGTTAACTTGTCAACTCAGTGTTCTGGAGACCCAGGACTGTAATTTAGATAACATGCCTAAGTTTAACCCAGGTTCCTCATTCCAAACCTTGAGATGTAATCAATACCTTTGTGATCTGTCAATTTTGTCATTTCACCAAAATCCTCTTGGAGGACATTGAATGGTTCTTTCCTTCCTCTTTAACTTTTGGGGGATTGTGTGAATGGATTACTGGTCTAGATTATCAAGGATCTCTAAGGGACTTGCCCTGTATCTGGAGGAATGGCTTCTAGATGGTATTCACCATCTCTGGGACTCCCAGGAGGGAAGTCAAAACTTGGATTGGCTAAGGGTTTGAATCTGGCCTATCTTTTTAAAAAGGTAGAAGAGAAGCGTTCCTAGGAAGTTTTCTACTGCCTCTGTTCAGGGACTTGTTCTGTATCTCTGCACAATTGAAACTGATTTGTTGGTATTTTGTGCTGTAAATGTGGCATGCGCCTGTGTACAAGTGTTTTTGTTTATTTCTGTTTTATTTTGTTTTCTTAAAAAAAAACCTAAACATCTCCTGAATTTCCATCATGATTCAAAGTTTTTAATGGGAAATGTTATCTGTCTTTATTGCTTAAATATGTGTCTTTGTTGTTTAAAATTGTTTAGCTAGTGAAATTTCTGTTTATGTCTCTTAAAAAATATGAATATATTGCTAATCTGAGGAATGTTAATTATTTCTATTTGTTCATGTAAATATGGAAGTCTGCAAGAAAAACACACACACACACACACACACACACACACACACACACACACACACACACACACCCTTGATTCCTTTTAAGGCTGAGTGCTATGACTGATAGCAAAACACCCCTGAGTGGCTGCTGGGTTCTTTTCCCAAAGGGTGCTTGCTCTCTGTCAGAGGTGGAATCGGCCCGCCTAACTAGTAAAAATTTCTGTCTATGTTTGTGTACTAGGGACTTTGATTTGCTCTATGATATTTCTATGTTGGATTGAAATTTTGAAATTCTAGAGTAGATTTAAAGGTATTTGTGGCTTTTCTAGTCTGATTGCGACATTCAGAGGTGGGCTCACAGCCTACAGGGCGGAGAGATTTACTGGCCCCAACCCTGCCTGTGACTGTGTTTTGTTTAACTTGCTGTTTTCAACTGTTTATTAGAATCTAATAAACAAGGTTAACAAAAGGGCACTCTCCCTAGACCTGGAAGCCATCAGGACTTTAAAATTCTCCAAGAGAGGAGGAGTCTGACTCAGAGATTGGCCGAAACCTCATTGGGTTAGAAGAACCGGAGGCTGAATGTTGAGCTTGTAGACTGCAGTTTGCTGGGCAGAGATCCAAGCCCAGTTGTATAGGGGTTGAGCTACCTGTGTGCAGCAAAACAACTTTCTCCCATGCGCGAATACATTTTAAGGAAATTGGACAGCCTGTGTTTGTCGCTAGAAAGAAGAACTGGCCACAGTGCACAGCCCTGGCACTGACCTGCAGAAAACTGTATAATAGACTCAGGTTATGCCTGTATCTTCATGGACATAGCTCCAAAGAGACAAGGACAATTTTGCCTTATATAAGAAGGTCAAGAGTAGACTTTAGTCACCTCCCTAAGATGTTTGTATAACCCTACCATATCTCATGTTTAGTAGCAGAAGATTTGGCTGCCTGACATGGTGCCAATATTATGTTTCACTGTATTAATATGTTGTATTAATCTTTGATTCTCTTACAGGTTGGAGTATAGCTGTAGCTGCCAGCAGTTGCTGTGGACCAGTGATGGTCTACAGTCCTTGGTGGTCTTTGGAAATAACTAACAAGTGTCCAGATTCCCACACTAAGGGCCATTGTTGTGGCTATATTAGCTTTCCTGGAAGGGGACTATGTGGGGTGAACCCCAAAAGTAAAGGGTGTCTAGCTGCCAAGAGGGCAGGTGCCCAACTGGGCAAAGAAGAATACCCATCAGCTTTTGGTCTCTATTGAGAGACAGTTGACAGTTGGCAGCCTGTATACTGTCTTGCAGGCCTGCATGACCATGCCCATGTCAGGGGTGGTACAAAGCTCAACTGTAGAAAACTGGGAAAGGCCTGTTTGAAATAGAAGGTCTAAGGCATGGTTATGCATTTTTAAAGGTTAATTCGAAAGTACAAAATTTATAAAGGTTGTGTACATTATAAGAAGGAGAAGAGAAATGGTAAAAGAAAAATCAGAAAATCTTAGAGCAGATCAGTATGTTTTTCTCCTTATATAATTCCTCTGAAATATTGGCAATGCTAAATAAGTCATGGCAATACATTTCTTTGCATAGATACAATAAATCTGGTTCCTAATAGTGGTTTTATTAACGGAAAACTTTGACTGGAATATCATGTTTTAAAGAGATCTGTCTGGACTGTAAAGACTTGAAGCCAGTAAGAATGCCATGAAGAAAGCCTGGTATCCTGTTTGGGATCCTTGAAGATGGCTGGCGCTGGAGCATCAGGCCCATGCCCTACCATCACTGGTGGTTGGTCAGAGTAGAAGGGGAGCAATAAGGATGCCTCTGCATCCCTGCGGAACCCCCACTCACTCTGGGCCGCAACGAGTAGGAGGGCCACTGAGATGGGCCTTAAAGCCTAGAACGTGGGCTCAGGTGGAGTTGCTACAGGTGAGGGATTCACCTAACTCAGCAGATACTGCAGGCAGGCCTGATGGCAGCTGGATGACTTGGCTTCCTGGCCCTACGGGGCACATTAAGATTCAATCATGAAATTCCAGCAAAGGTAGTCAGTTACCATTCTTGTTGTGTTTATGCAAACATCAGGCCAAATTGAATACAACAGATAAATTAGTCTTGATTTGGCTTTTTGATAGCTATAAAGGAATTTTAAGAAGAAAAATCCTATTTCAATAGAAGTTGTTAAAGCTAAAATGGTTTCTTTCCCTTCCACTGGACCATTTGTTATAGTTTGTCTCTGCCAGGTCACAAGCCCAGCTCCTTCTGTGCCCAGGACAGCAGGGAGCCTGAGTGGAAGATGACCTCTAACCAAACACACCCGCTGCAGATCACCCTCAAGAAGACAGCGGACCTCGCCAGACCCCTTGTAATCCTCCTAATGCTGTTGACTTCCGGCCCTTGACTAGTCCAATTTGTCAAGAAGCATCTGCCTCATAATTGAGCCAGAAGTTCCAAGACAAAGGGGGGAATGAAAGGGCGGGGGCTATGCCTTCCATCTTGCCCCAGGGTAAGGGCTATGCCCTCCATCTTACCCTGGATCCTCCATTTTGGGGCAGCCATGTGCTCAGCAAGGAGCTTCTTCCTGGAAGCCTAAGCCTCTGCTAGTCACACCCAGGACTTCTTTAAACTAACCAATGACAATCAAGGGAAGTGCACGCCATAGATATGACCACATCCTGTGTAACAAGACACCGACTTGCGCCTGGCCAATCGGCAGGGCCCACAGCCCTTTCTCCTCCCCTTACTCCAACCCCCCTATAAAACCTCTCTCCACACAGAGTTCTCTCTCTCTGCCACTTGGCTTGCTGTTGCGTCGGTGAGTGTGGTCGGGGAGCCGAGCTAGCTCGAATAAAGACTCTTTGCTTTTGCATCAGACTCGGCTGGCTCCCTGGTGGGCTTTTGGGGATCTTGAAATCTGGGCATACCAGGCGATCAGGCAGGCATGTAGAGGCAGTTAAGGATGATCAGGCAGGCAGGCAGAGGGGTTAGGGTCAATCAGGCAGGCAGGCAGGCAGGTGCATAGTTAGGAGCCAGTAATCCCAGATTGTGAGAGGGGTGTCCTACCTGTGGTCAGACATCCCCTGAGGGGTCCCCAATTGTAGTGGGTGTAGGCTTAGCTGAGAAAACCCCTCCTCCATGCACGAATTTTGTGCACCGGGCCTCTAGTCCATTGTGTAAATAATCTATATATCTAGCCTATGTTAAAACTGAAAAATGACATCAGATAAAATGAGAGGAGTTTGGGGCTGCGATGGTTACAGGACGGTCCAGGGGAGGATGCAGGAACAGCCTGTGGGGAAAGACCTGCTCTCTCTCCTCCCTGGGCTGTTTGTGGGAGAGAGTGACAGAGAAAGGGGAGCCTACCTTTTGTTCTCTCCTGCCTGCATCCACAGAAACAAAACTATTCCAGAGACTCTTGGGTTCCTCCAGAGCTAGGACACACTCCAAAGGACCGACCGGCTGAAGCCAGCGTGGAGGGAAATGTGTTAGTGATGAGGTTGCTGAGCTCGGGTCCAAGCCCCTCTCCTCCGCTTCGTCCTGTTGTGGCTCTGCCCAGTGCTGCACTGCCCGCCTGATACCAGGAGGGTGAAGGGAGCAGCAGGGGTGGCTGGCGCGTCTGGGAGCTCCTGCTTCAGTGCCACACGCCCTCCTCTAAATGACACCTAATAATCCCAGCCCCGCCCTGCGCTGCCCACCTCGGAAACAGCTGGTTCTTGCTTTTGGACCCATTGCAGGGTGCACAGAACACTAATGACTAAAATCCTGTAACACCAAAACAGGTATTTTTTGCCAATCTGACCAAAACACAGGTGTATTTTATTCATTCCCACAGGTGGCTATTGCGTTGGCTGTTGCCATTTTTTATTTGACATCTAAGGGAAAAGAGGTCAGTGCCCTGACTAAATAGTTTTAAAAATTCCCGCGGCACACTGGTTGGAAATCACTGACTGAGTAATAGTTTTACCTTTTAGTTACCTAAGCAATAACTTTCTACCTAATTAACAATGATTTCTATTATGTTTTACTGTGTGGTTTCTACCTTCAGGTCTTTACTTATGTAAACTCACAACAGGAAGGGACCCTGGGGGGGGGGGGGGGCTCGGTGTGGTGACAGATGGCAAAGGGACGCTTCCTCCGCGTGGGAATCGGCTGCCGACCCCACAGCAGGAGCAGCCACTGCGCGGACTGTGGCCTGGACGGCTCTCACCACCCACTGGGGCCTTTACAGAAAGAAAATGAGAAGGTCTCCGCTCAGGTCCGAGTCAGACCACCAGGGAATGGCTATCACAGCCTAAAACCACCACCTACTTCTAACCCTCACGGGCCTTATCTTGCTGGAAACAGACACAAACCTCATTGTGCAGATGGCAAGATTATAGTGTACCGACCAGAGCAGGGAGCGCTGACCTCGTCACTCTGAGCCTCGTTTCTGCGGAGACCGAGTCCGTCCTCTGGCGTCTGAGACGACACCTTCCCTCCGGGCACCCCGTCTGCGTCGGGCCGCTGACCTGCCCAGGGCGCCTTCTCCCGAGACCCGTCCTTCAACCCCCGGACCCTCCACAGCTGTAACTGGGACCTGATTTCAAACTGCCCGGCAGGTCCGGACAGTGACTCGGGATGAAGCAAAGTTTGGATAAAATCCACGGTCAGATCCCTGCAGCCCGGGAGAGGGTGGAGGGCAGGACCGCACGCTGGGCTGAGCCCAACGCCAGGCACGTAGACAGGCGGGCAGACGGGCCGCGCACGGTGTGTCCTGGAGCGGGAAGTGGCGGAGCGGTGTCCGCGGAGGCGATGGCTCGGCCTCAGTTCATGGCGCTGAGATGCCCGAGCGCCCCGAGCAGGAGGCAGAAGCAGCAGCCACAGGCTCAGAGGCGGCACCGATGCGTGAACGCACCATGTGAGCCCCGCGCCCAGGCTCCCGCCGCCTCCGCCTCGGCTTCCGAGAGGGCGGGCACCTGGGGCGGCGGCTTCCAGCTGAGCGGAGACGCCGAGGGAGGCGGCGGCGGGGGGTGGGGGGTGGCATGGATTGTGGGAGACGGTCCACAGTACAACACTCAGACCCACAAGGACCGTGGCAGCAGCTACTGAATGAGTCCAGGCTTGAAAGGGCGTCAATTGTTATAGGCAATTTAAAAAAGACGAGGTCTTGTAACCAGCAACTGACTTGAGTAGCCAGTTTCTAACAGAGCAGCTCAGCCCCAGGGCGTTTCCTGCGGGGCTGGCTGTGCCCTTGGCGAGGAGCCAGCACCACCGCTGGGTGCCTGTGGTCCCTGCCACGCCTCTCCCAGAGATGGTCCGTGCAGAGCGACTGGCAGGGCGATGCCTCCACCTCAGGGTTCATAGAAACTGGCTCTCACATGTGCTAATTCTCGACTCCAACTTCCACGGGAGCCCAGAGGCCCGCGGTCCAGGGGACAGGCGATGGCTGGCCCAGCACCCACTCCCGTGGCCCAGGGACCCGAGGGCCCGCGCTGGAGTCACTTCCCCGGGGCCTGAATAGACGATCGGACAGACAATCATTGGCAACTGGCCAAATGCCCACATTGCTCTCTGACGCAGTGAGGTGGGTAGGTTTCCACAGAGGCCCCTGGAAATGACCAGCAGCCACGCCACTCCCAGGAGGACTGCAGGGGCCGGGCCACCACCGCGGGTCTCACAGACGCGCACGAGTGGCCAGACCTGTCCCGTCTTTGTCCTCTCGCCTGTGTGCTGAGTGTGGCGGCTGCGCCAGGGCAACCCCCGCTTTCTAATGGCGGGAGTGGGTAGGAGACTCGTGAGCTCTGAGGCCAGAGAGAGTCCAGACAGCCCAGAGCTCTTCAGTTCTGCTCAGGTGACACGCAGTGGCCAACGGGCACCTGCAGGCAGGCACTTCAGGGTGGGCACCTACAGGGGGCACCTCAGGGCAGGCACCTACAGGGGGCACCTCAGGGCGGGCAAATGCGGGAGGCACCTGCAGTTGCCCCAGGAGCAGGCAGCACATGGGCATCATAGCATCTGTTCTGCACTGTTGGGGTCCAGCCCCAGCAGGTCCAGGGGTTCCCAAAGGTGTGGATGGCGTCGGCAAAGAAGGAATGACATGGAGACAGTGTTCAGTTGATCAGCATAGTGAAGTTCTCTAGCCAGGTTCTCTATCTTTATTGTCTTGTTACATCTGTACTTATACCAGTTGATTTTAATCCTATCCATTCTATTCCAAAGGTTAGGGCATTTGTTAATCTAGTTCTGTTGAGTTTAATCCTGTCTAGGTTAATCTCTGTGTTCCATTATAAGGGCTATTCCAAGGTCACTGCTCTACTGATAAGCTACAAGGAAGTGACTGAAGGAGATTATCCTATCCAGTAAAGGTTATGTCCTCCCAGCCTTGCTGCTTGCCTTCCCTGGGACTTCCCTGTGTCGGTGAGTCTCCAGGGGTATAGGCTTTGGTGCTTTCCCTGGTGGGCAGACCCCTGGGGATGTGGGCCCAACAAGTCCAAAATTTATTGAAAAATCCTCACCTGGGGAAACAACCTTTCTCAGGGAGGTGGTCCTGTTTAAAACACATAGTGCTAAGAGGGGGGGCAAACATATGCCATATACTCCAGGTCCCTTGAAACATAAGCTGTGCAGCTGTTTCTTCCCTGCAGCGACTGTGTCAAGCAGCAAGGGTGGACCGGCTTCCAGCACTGCACCAGTCACTGTGCAGGAGACACGGCAGGGCCCCGGGGAGCATGAGGCCTGGAGGGGCTCGAGGAGCTCCCGTTCTTAACACAAAGGCACAGCTCCGGGGGCCAGGTGCCAGGGGAGCTTCCTGAGGGCAGAGCCTCCCCCCCACACACACATACACCCATGGCGGGCACTCCGCTCCGACAGGGCAGCCAGCACCAGGCCCTCGGAGCCAGTGGCAGACTCCTAGGCTCAGGGGGAGGCCGCACCCACGCTGGTCGGGGGTGGGGGGGTGGGGGGGGGAAGACCTCGGAGAGTTGAGAGTTGGGCAGAATATCTTGCCTGAGAAGTTTCCTCTTTGGTGTGAGGTGAACTACGGCACACTGGGCTCCCCAGCCCCGAGCACCCGTGGGGGAAAAGGGGTCCCCACAACATCTGCTTATTTAAAGCCAAGGGTTCCGTGGAGGTGCCACGGAGGGCTGCGTCTACATTTCTGAGTGGTAGATCTATCTCCTAGTGCCATGGTCGGCAAACTGAGGCTCGCGAGCCACATGTGGCTCTTTGGCCCCTTGAGTGTGGCTCTTCCTAAGCCGTAGGAGTCCCCTAATTAAGTTAATAACAATGTACCTACCTATAGAGTTTAAGTTTAAAAATTTGGCTCTCAAAAGAAATTTCAATCGTTGTACTGTTGATATTTGGCTCTGTTGACTAATGAATTTGCCGACCACTGTACTAGTGTATCCAGGTTCCGGAGAGCAACAGGGAACACGACACACCACCCCGTTCAGGTGGTGAGCCGATCCCAAGGAGGTGCAAGTACAAACCCAAGGTCAGCAGCTGGGCACTGGCAGGAGGGTGGGTCCCCAGCCAAACCGCCCCCGAGGCAGGTTGTCCCTGAGACCATAATGAAGGGTGCAGTCATGCAGAGCTCAACAAACTTACCCAAAGCCAGAGAAAGGAGCTATGCTTTACATTTAGTTTTCACATATATATTTTTATTTTTACAAAGAGAAAGAGATTAACTTTATAACAGCAGCCAGGGAAAGGGAAAAAATCTAGAAAAGTGCCAAAGCAACACAAACTCTGAAGCACCCTTAACTGCCCCCCCCACCCCTTAGAAAGTAGTTTCTAATTATGTAACCTGTCTCTCTTTCCAGTTAAGAAGAAAAGTGACTCTGCTACAAGGCAGAAAGAACTTCTTGCTAAACCAGTTGTTAAAAATAAGACAACAGGCCCCACATGAAGCAACTTATGGGAAGCCCCGTGTCACCAAAAGGAGACAACCACACCTGCAGCCTCTCCCAGAAATGGGAGGGTAAACCAGTCAGTGAGGAGCAGCCTGGCCAGCACTGTGAGGGCATCTGTCATCCCTGAGGAAAGTGTCCTGAGCACTGCAGTCCAAGCTCTGCTATAGGACTTCCTTGTTCCCGCCTCCTTCTGCCTACTCTCTCATTGGCACAGCCTTCGGAGCTCCCTTCTATGGACTGGATGGGATGCTGCCAGAGCCATGAATCACTGAATAAAGCCAATATCTTTAAAATGTACTCAGTCCAATTCTGTTTTTTAACACTGCCGGGAGCCGGTCCATCCTTGCTGTTTCAAGGGACCTGGCATATATGACATACTGTTCTTAATATGTTTGCTCACCTTCTTGGCGCTGTGTTTTAACCAAGGTCACCTCTCCGAGAAAGGTTGAATCCCCAGGTAGGGATTTTCCCCTGAAGTTAGGGAGGGGATGAAACCCCTTAACTAAGTGCCAGGCGGGTAGTTAATCAATTTAACTACAAACAATCATGCTTAAGCTACATAATCTTTACTCCCTGGAATGGAGATAAGAAACGCCCTAACCTTTGTAATAGAAATTGACAGGATTAGAATCAACTGGTATAAATACAGATGCAACAAGACAAAAACAGACAGAATTCAGAAGACAGCAAGACTCAGAACTTAGAACAGAATCAAGAAGACAGAACCTACACGGAGCCTAAGACAGAAGAACTTCGCTGGAGAGAGCATGCCGGAGGATCCTGGAGAGGGACTGGCCTCGGAGCCTAGAGACAGAGCCTAGCGGGAGAACATGGCAAGGGATCCTGGACTGAACCTGACTACAGAGATTGGCAGGAGAACCTGACTGGAACCTGGACACTGAACCTGACTGGAGAGCCTGGACAGAACCTGGCTGGAGAACCTAGCGAGGGAACATGGCTACAGAACCTCGCTGGAGATCCGAAGCAGAACCTCTCTGGAGATCCAGCCCAGAACTTGGCTGGAGATCCTGGCTGGAGATCCTGACAAGAGAACCCGGCTATGATGATCACCTGAACACTGCCTCTGTGTCATTCCTTCTTCGCCGACTCCGTCCACACCTTTGGGGACCCCTGGACCTGCTGGGGTTGGACCCCGGCATAACACTTAATTTCTTTGGTTCTTAAAAGTTTTCTGGAATGAAACTTCTTTTTCTCAGTGGTTGAACTGAAACTTGTACCTTATTTTGCAGTTTGAGGAGTCTTATCAGATTAAACAAATACATGACAAATGATGAAGTCTACAGGCAGATCTATGGGCATGACCATTTGGTGGAATAATCTAGCCAGTATTTGATCAGAAACATAGATGCGACATAGAGGACATGAAATCTATGATAGGAAAGTTAGTTAAACCCAAACTCCTCCTCTTAACAAGCTGTCAAATAGTTTGTGTTAAAACACCCTTTTAAAAAGCTGAAGCTTGATAAAGTTGAAGCATTCATTGATAAGTAGTTGCAGGACTTGTGTGCTTTCTCAGGTGGGTTTCTGTTCCAGTTTGTACCTTATTTCTCAACTCATGGATCATGTTGAAATATTCACAGCTAAACATCTTTTCACTTTCCTGCTTCTTGCTAAGTGTGGATTAAATCTCAGTAGCTGCTTTTCAAGCTATCACGTGTTAAGTAAAAACGTTTAAACACTACACGAGTTTAACCTGCTCCACAGCCGCTCCAATTTCAGCCGGGACTTGAGAAAAGTGTGCACAGGAAACACGATCTGCCCGGATTGTCCAAAACATTGACGTGCACCTCCCAGGGTTTTAAACTTCTCACATCCTCTGGAAAAGTCAGATGCACTGAAGCTACATTTGCAAGAGCCATTTTTGGCCAAGCTCACCACTCTTAAGAGGTTTTTTAAAGCATTGCCTTCCATTTTTGATACTCCTGACTCCACCTTATTTCACCCACACAAGTCAACTGAAAGGCTTACAACAAAGATCTGTGAATAAATTTAATAATTTGGTAAGTAGATCCTCCCTTCTTTCTCCAGTTCCCAGAAAGCTATCAATCTTTTTGGATTCCATCTAGAGAAGAAAAATGGATAAAATAGACACAGTATTAACTTGGGTTACTTATTAAAGTTAATTTCAATCTCACCTACATATACACCAAGAACACCCCGTCTTCCCTGCTCTCCCTCCTCGTTCACCAGCCACAGTAACAAGGGGGGCGGGCACTCCGGGCCCCACAGGAAAATGGATGAAGTTGTTCCTCTCGTTAAGGCGATTCCCCGACTGACCCGAGTGTGGGTGGGTGAGCCTAGGAGACACACGTTTTTCTCACTAAGCTTTTCAAGGACGGATGCCCAGGTGAGCCGCGCCCAGGCTCCTCCGCAGCTGAAAGGGCTTGTGACTGACCTGGAGCAGCCGCCTCCCCTAGGCCCGCATCCGCACTGACTCCGCCAGGCGGCTCCCCGAGGCCCGTCGGGCCCCCACACCCAGGTCAGAGGGGTGGCGCGCGCACTCACACGCACCAAGCCCGCAGCGCAGGCAGTGGGCGCCCCCACACCGCCACCCTCTTCTCCCAGGACAGCGCCCCTGCCCCCCCCCCCCACCCGGGACAGCGCCCCTCCCTCCCTCCCCACCCCGGACAGCGCCTCTCCACCCCGCCCCCCGGACAGCGCCCCTCTCCCCCCCCACACAGCGCCCCTCTCCCTCCCGCCCCCCCCCCCCGGACAGCCCCCCTCCCCCCTGGGCCCGCGGGTGGGAAGGGCACTGCGATCTTCCCTCGCGGGCTGCTTTCCGGTAAGCGCGGCGGGGCGGTGGGGGTGACGTGTCCCGAGTGGGGGGCGGACAGCAGAGGCAAGCGCTCCTCCGCCCCATCTGCAGCCGCGGCGCCCTCCCGAGGAGGTGCGGGCCGGGCAGCTGTGCGCGAGGCGGACCCGGACCGGCGCTGGGAGGGAGGGAGGGAAGGAAGGAGGGAGGCGGGAGGAGTGACCGACCCGGAGGGGTGAGCGGGGGAGGGGCTGCCGCCCTCCTCCCCAAGTTGTGGCTGGTGTAGAGCGACCAGGGGTCGGGAGGAGCCTCCGGCTGGACCAGGAGGCCGGGGCTCAGGGTCAACTCAGCCCTCCGGGGTCCTAGCTGGCACTTCCCCAGCTTATTCCTCGGGCGATCAGCTTTCTTCTCGGGCCGCTTCTTTGCTAGAAAATCACTTTCCAGTCATTGCAATGATTATCTGTCATCTAAAAGGAAATACATTTTTGATAATGTTTTGTTAATTGTTTAATATCTGTTTGGCACTCTAGTAACAAGGGCTTATTGAAACAATGCAAATTGGTTTAGGTTTCATTTCACAAAATAGGTTAATAATTTAGTTTGTTTTTGTACTAAATTGTGCCTGACACATAGACTATAATGAAGTTTATGAATAATAAATGAAAAACTATTTTCTTGAGATAATGCTTCAAAATATCTTTCACATGTAAAAGAGTAAAAAAAAAAACAGCTGGGCACCATACTTGACCTGCTTTCTGTCTTTATTTTTTTATTTTCTTTGTTTTTCTTTTTTGGCAGTTTGCTAAAGTGGTTTAAAAATCAAAGATTTGGCCAGGCCAGTGTTCCTCAGTGTTTGAGCATCAACTCATGAACCAGGGGGTCACAGTTCGATTCTATAGTCAGGGGACTCTCTCATCACTGGTGTTTCTATCTCTCTCTCTCTCTCCCTCTTCCTTCCACTCTCTCAATAAAAATATATTTTGAAAAAAAATCAAAGTTTTGATTGAACATGCCCAGATTTACACACACACACACACACACACACACACACACAACTGGAACATAGTAATGATCTTGAATGGTCATTTTTCTTCAGTGAATCATTCAGCAAACATGTATTATGTGCTCACAGGGTCTACAAAGGTGAGTAAGGCAGGTCGAAGTCCAGCCATAGATCTAAACCCGCGTGCGGAAAAGCAGACTGTAGACAATTGGAATTACTTCTGTGTTGTTAAGAAGCATCTTCAGCCCTAGCTGGTTTGGTTCAGTGGATAAAGCCTCGGCCTGAGGACTGAAGGGTCCTGGATTCAATTCCAGTCAAGGGCACATGCCCAGGTTGTGGGTTTGGTCCCCAGTAGGGGACATGCAGGAGACAGCCGATCAATGATTCTCTCTCATACTCCTATCACTCTCCCTCTTCCTTCCTCTCTGAAATCAATCAATATATATTTTTTTAAAAAAGAAGAAGGGTCTTCATGGTGCTCTCTGAAGATACTCTTCCTTTCAAAGAGTGCACTAGGCATCAGCTTGAAGCCCTAAAGGAAAGGCAGTGCATAGTGTTTCTCGTGTGTCCTCTTTTGTGGGTCAGCAGCATAGGACTCAGTGTAACGTAAGGGTCCTCCTCTGATGTGGTGCAAGGCCAATGGCACAGGGAGTGAGGGGTCAAGGCCGAGCAGGCCCAGCAAAAGTGAACTATTTAGACCAAGCATGTCACACTCAAAGGCTAACACGGGCCAAATAAACAAGGTGTAAGTTTATGTGGCCACAAACAAACAAAAGCTTTAATTTCCATAGAAACATAGGTTTATTCTGATAGAGACATGCTGAATACAAAGGGCTGAAATAAATGAGTCCTTGTTAACATAAAATAACAGAACATTTTAATAAAAATTAATATTTTGTCTTGAACATTAACTTACCAGATGCTGAATAACTGCACAAATTAATAAGCGTCACACAAATAAACCTACTTTTCTTGTTCTCCGAAAGCAAAATATTTTCTGTTCTGCACACCAAATAAGTCAGTCCAAGACTAATGATGTGGCCATCAGCTGCTAAAATATTCGCTGCTAGTATTAGTGGAGAGAAATGGTGTGCATGCGTGTAAGGCACATAAGGGATATGAATGCAACACGATTCTAATAATCAGTCATTAGCAAACGTTGTAGCTTGTTAATCATGTATAACAGGATATTGTAAAAATTACATGATGATATTTTTATTAAAATGTTTCTTACATACCGTTATATTGGCCGGGCTGCAAAAATACTCGTTGTGGGCTGCAAGTTTGACATGCTTGATTTAGAAAATAAACAGCAATGTTTTAACAGTCACAGCCTGGAATCTATTGAGCTAAAGAAACTTTTTTTTTTAATTTTTATTTTTTTATTGCTTAAAGTATTACAAAGGGTATTACATATGTGTCCATTTTATCCCCCCGCCCTAGACAGTCCCCTAGCCTCCCCTATTCCCCAGTGGAGCTAAAGAAACTTTTAAGAAGAATCAACAAAATCATATTACTATAGTGTACTGTCCTGTCATCAGTCACACTCTTCGGTAACAGTGTGTCCACATTTCAATTACCCACCAATCTTAATTGTGTGGACAAAAACCACATCCTATTCACCAGCATCTAACACAATGTCTTGCACAGTAATAAATGATTAATAACTATTTCCCAAATCAATATGCAAAGGAGTATATGAACAAATCCCACACAGTCGTAGAATCCCACTAAAAGAATTGTCCAAGTTAAGAGGAAAAAAAAAAAAAAGAAAGAAAAGTTAGGAGCATTTATTGATTTTTGGATGAAGAGGATAGTTTTGACATTGTGACTGACCAACGGTTTTATTATTTCACTAGAGGCCCAGTGCACAAAATTTGTACACGGGGGTGGGGGATCCCTCAGCCTGGTCTGCACCCTCTCCAATCCGGGACCCCTTGGGGAATGTCCAACTGCTGGTTTAGGCTCAATCCCTGCGTTGAACATCCCTCTTGCAATCCGGGACCCCTGGCTCCTAACCGCTCACCTGCCTGCCTAGTCAACCATAACTGCCCTCCCCTGCCAGCCTGATTGCCCCTAACTGCCCTCCCCTGTAGGCCTAATCACCCCTAACCACCTCTGCCTCAGCCCTCACCACCTGTGGCTTTGTCCGGAAGGAAGGCAGGACAACTGGAAGATGTCCAGTCCACCTGGTCTAATTAACATATTACCCTTTCATTAGTATAGATTATATTTTTACAACTAAGGATTCTTTATTGTCTATGTAAAATTATCAGTATACATTTTTTTCTTGCTTTACTTCTTTTTATGGCTTCTCTATCTGTTTCAGACCTCATTTGAGGGTATTACAGCTGAGGGCAATTACTCTTATACTATAAAAGATAGTGTGTCTACTGAGATTATATTTGTAGCAATGTTGAGTTTTACAAAAATTTCAAAAGGTTTATTAGATAAGTATCACTTTGTTCTAGTTTAAAGATAATATCATAGTTTATGGTTACTCAACATATGGTAAATGATACTCATCAATCCTAGGCATTCATGATTATGATATTTTGCCATCTCTCTTCAGCTGAGCTAATATGCACAATATAATCAGGTAATGTGTCAGCCAGTAAAATATTTCTTATTGCTTCCTTAACTACTAAAGCTACAGTTCCAGTTACCTGCTACTGAGTAACAACCCATACCAAAGCCGTGGCTTAAAACAGCAGGACTGGGGGGCAGGCTGCGGTGGTGCTGGTTCTTGGCAGGTGGAGAAGGGGGCTGCCCCAGACATGGGCACCTGCTCCTGGTGAGCTGCCAGCCTCCCTTCTGGTTGCCCATGTCCCTGACCTTTAGCTCCTGTAAGAACTTGGTTTTGCAGATTCCTGTGGTCATTGTGGGTGTGAAGTCCGTGTTGCCTTTGTTTCCTGCCCCTGAGTTGAAGATAAAGGTGCGAAAACTCCAGGAACTGTGACAGTAGCACTAATACAGGCTTGCTCTGCCCTCTGTGCCTCTGACTTCACAGAAATGGCCAACCACACATCGCATTTCACACACTGACCTCTCTTTAAGGAAATATCCATGTACATAAAGTAAACTTGGAGAAATCTCACTACTGAACTTCTGTGTTGCAGAAGACACTTTGTGTTGGGGTCCAACCCCAACAGGTCCAGGGGTTCCCAAAGGTGTGGACGGAGTCGGCAAAGAATGAAGGACACTGTGGCAACGTTCAGTCCATCAGCATAGCGAGGTTCTCTCTTTATTCTCCTGTTACATCTGTATTTATACCATTTGATTTTAATCCTATCCATTCTATTCCAAAGGTTAGGGTGTTTGTTATCTCCATTCCAAGGTCACTACTCCATTGTTCTGTTAAACTACAAGGAAGTAACTGAAGGAGATTATCCTAAGTAAAGATTATGTAGCTTAAGCGTGATTGTTCGTAGTTAAAGTGATTAACTACCTGCCTGGCACTTAGTTAAGGGGTTTTACTGATCTATTCCCTTCCTTAGTCCTGTTAATCCCTAACTCCAGGGAAAAATCCCCACCTGGGGAAACAACCTTTCTCGGAGAGGTGACATTGGTTAAAACACATAGTGCTAAGTAGGGGAGCAAACATATTAAGAACAGTATGCCATATACCCCAGGTCCCTTGAAACATATGTTGTGCAGATGTTTCTTCCCTGCAGCAACTGTGTCAAGCAGCAAGGATGGACTGGCTTCCGGCAAATTCCCCCTTTTTTATTTTTTAAATGATAGCACGTGTAAATCAGCGGGCACCTCTTGGATTGAGTTGTTTAAGACTCGGAAGACCTGTTTGTGACAACTTTGGTATAAAAGCCTCTCAGAAAATACATTTTCTAAAGGAATAGAAATGGAGTGAGAGTGAAAGTGCAGTGTGTTTGTGGGTAGAGCCTGTTTTCTCTCTTCCTCAAGGGCCCTTGAGAAGGCTATACCGCCCGATTGCTGCCACACCTCCATCGCTGCCACAGGCGTGTATTAGGTGAAACCCAGAGGCTGGTCAGCTTATACCCTCCACCCCCACCACACCCTGGGAGAACAGAGGTCTCCCTGGTGCTCTGTGTCCTGTAGGTATGAGGGGGTGAGAGCAGAGGAAGGGGGAGAGGACACAGCTTTGTCCAGGTAGCTAATTGGTCTGTTTGTAGTGTCTTCATTTTACGTTCTGTTTTATTAATGTGTATTTTTACTAGGAAATCACCCAAGTCCTCCAGGTTTCCAGGTTGATGCAATAGGTTTCTCTTATTTTACTTTTAATTTCTCCTCTTTCTGGTTTGCTACAGAATCGTTACAGTTATGAACAAATATTGATACATTACTGTCAACTTAAGTCTCCATTTTATTTAGGCTCCACAGTCCAGGCGCAGTCTCAGTCCTTTTTTTTAAAAAAAAAAATATATATATATTTTATTGACTTTTTTACAGAGAGGAAGGAAGAGGGATAGAGAATTAGAAACATTGATGAGAGAGTAACATTGATCAGTTGCCTCCTGCACACCCCCTTCTGGGGATGTGCCCGCAACTAAGGTGCATGCCCTTGACCAGAATCGAACCTGGGACCCTTGAGTCCGCAAGCAAACGCTCTATCCACTGAGCCAAACCGGTGACGGCTCAGGCTCATCCCTGACACATCTTTTAATTACTCTCCAGTCTCCCAGCTGGGTGGGTGCTGTGCTAGGACATGGGCGGGGGGAGAAATGCGCTGCCAGGGTCCATGCTGTGCAGACCGCAGGGACTGCATGGGGAGGCACGTGGGCAGCTCTGACACACGCCAAGTGACAGGATCCGGTCCTAACTGAGAAAGGTCGGCTGGTCACAGCGTGGAGGTGGGACTGGACGAGAGGGGACAGGAAGCCGAGCAGTGGGCTGGCTGGTGAGTGTGGTGCTGGCCGAGCTGAGGCAGGGACGGTGTTGGCAGAGGACCAGGGTGTGAGGACCAGAGAGGCAAGGTCAGCACTGTCCTGAGGATGGAGCCAGCAGGGGTGTGGGAGCTGGAATCAGGGGCAGTGGCCATTTGGACCCCAATAGGAGAGTGCATTCTGCTGAAAGGAGACTATTTGCTAACCTCTGGATCTATTGGCCTCGAAGGAAGGACAGGTCTAAGAAGGGAGACAGGAGAGTGCTGATCGCACGCTGGGCAGCAGCCAAAGGCACCGCCTCACTAAGTCCTCCCAGCCACCCAGAGGGAGCGTCGTCCTCATCTGACAGGGAAGACTGAGTCTCTATTCTCTGCCTGAAGCCGCACAGCCGGGAGGTGGTGGGGCCAGAAGCCAGCTCTGCGCTGTTGGGCTCAGGCCCTGCCCCACAAGAGCCTGGGCTCCACTTGGAGCTGCCAGGACGCTCTTGTCAGGCGAGGCCTCAGGAAGGGGCGTGGGCAGAAGCAGACCTGCTGTGGCCAGGAGCACAGCTTTCCGAGCCTGGAGGAGCCAGGCCCACATGGCTCAGGGGCTGGCATCGTCCTGTGCATCAGAAGGCCCAGTCCCACTCCTGGTCAGGGCACGTGCGGTTTTCAGCCGTGGTCCCCGGTATGGGAGTGTGGGAGGTAGTGCATTGGTGTTTCTTTTTCTCCCTTCCTCTCTCTCTAAAATCAGTTTTAAAAAAACAACAATACTGGAGGCAGGGAGTAGGAGTGGTAATGGCGAGATGGCTGGAGTTTGCAGGGGTGAGTACCAGAGAGGAGGGTTTTAAGCAGAAAAGGAGTCTCCGAAATGTCATGAAGATTCTTCTTGATTCTCTGGTTGAACACCAAGCTGCACGTACCTGGATGGGATCCCAAGAGGCATGGACGGACATGACTGACAACCGAGCCTCTCCTGTGAGGCTGCAGCTCGCACGGGCATGGGAAGCCCTCCTCGCTGGCCACCAGGGCACAGAGACTCACTGAAGATTGGTCACCCCGTAGAGAACTCAGAATCGGTCATGGCTGCTCTCGATGCACCTGGACTTATTTTAAAAGCAAGCCTTGGACGGACCAAGTCTGTCTGAAATTTAATAAGTTGTTGCCAAATGAAGCACTATATCTACTGAACCCTATCAGCATATGGCTACCTCAGGATGAACAGCGTGGCGTCCAGCACCCAAGCAAAATACAAGACCCGAAGAAGCAAACGTGTGATTGATCATCAAGAGAAAATAGTAGAATTCTGTTGCCGGGCAGCCATGGAGGCTGCTCTGGAGTCCTCAGCAGAGGACCCGTTGGGAAACTTTGTGCGAGTTTTGGAGAAGAGAGATGGCACGGCGTTACGACTGCAGCAGTATGGCTCCGGTGGCGTGGGCTGCGTGGTGTGGGACGCTGCCATTGTTCTTTCTAAATACCTGGAGACGCCCGGGTTCGCCGGCGACGGGGCCCACGCGCTGCGCCGGCGGTCGGTGCTGGAGCTGGGCGCCGGCACCGGGGCCGTGGGGCTCATGGCCGCGACCCTTGGGGCAGATGTTGTAGTCACCGATCTTGAGGAATTGCAAGACTTGCTGAAGATGAATATTAATATGAACAAGCATCTTGTCACTGGTTCTGTTCAAGCCAAGGTACTGAAATGGGGGGAAGAAATAGAAGACTTTCCTTCTCCGCCAGACTACATACTGATGGCCGACTGCATATACTACGAAGAGTCTTTGGAGCCGCTGTTGAAAACTCTAAAAGATCTCAGTGGATCTGAGACTTGTATTATATGTTGTTACGAACAGCGAACAATGGGGAAAAATCCAGAAATCGAGAAAAAATATTTTGAGAAATTTCCATCGTGAAATCTTTAGTCATCTTACCCAAGCCTCCAGCAACCTGGGTAAGCTAAAGATGTGAATGGAGCATGGGAAGATTGTGTTCACAGATTTTTCCAGCGTGTCTTTAGAGATCTGATAATAGACAACAACCATCATGGGCCGCCTGCAAAACCGAAAATGACTGCCGGTCTGCCAGCTAATGGTCCTGAAATCCAACTTAGTTTACTTTTAGCTCAGTATCAAGTTCTGCTTAAAAGAAACATTGTGTATTAGTCACTCCTCAAATAAAAATAGGTATTAAGGTTAGCCTAAAGTCTGCCAAAAATAAACAGTGAAGCTTCATGGTTGACTTAGCTTATTTCCTGGAATTAGATAAATTGATCCAGTTTCTAAAGAGAAATATATATTGCTATATAATAAAGTTTAAATTCAAATCAGTAAGTTTTAGTTTGTCTTCAAGATAGGTAAATTTAAAAGGTTTTCATTTTAACATAATTATGCAGTGGTTTTTATCATGTATCTTCCACTTTGTTGCTTTTAAGATAGCTTTACTACTTACTAGTAAATGTTCTTTTACGTTAAAAAAAGTCCCAACATATTTTGTATAGTTACATTGGCCAAAGTTTTATTCTTTTCCTCCACCATACATCTCTACATGAGTTAGAAATTATCCTGTAGTGAGTTAGTAAGAATGAAAGTTAAGAAATCATGAGATTAGAATGAGGGGGGTTGGAGTGAAAATAAAAAGCCCATTTTCAGGCTCGTTCACTTTTCTCATATATATCTTCCAGGAAAAAGTGGCTAAAAATCACTGATGTTTACTTGTTTACAAAACAGAGACATTTTTAAATAACTGCAAATGTAATCCTATATACATTTAGCAAATGGTTTTGATTCTGTGTAGTCTTTATGTTATGATAATCATCTGCTCACAAACTGATCTGTCAAGAACTTAAATCTCAACAGTTCTAAAGAGTAATAATAAACTATAGAATTCTGGTCCTTATAGGCATTGGTGCTAGGGGGCACATTTTATGTGTTAAAATAAATGTTCTTGCCCTGGCCGATTTGTTCAGTGGTTTGAGTGTTGGTCCGCAGACTGAAAGGTTGTGGGTTCAATTCCCAGTCAAGGACACATACTTCCCCAGCCCCAATAGGAGACAACCAATCAATGTATCTCTCTCATGTCAATGTTTTTCTCTCCTCATCCTACCTCCCTTCCACTCTCTTTGAAATCAATGGAAAAAATATCCTCAGTTGAGGATTTAAAAAATAATAAAGATAAAATAAATAATTAAAAAAAAAAAAAAAAAAAAAAAAAAAAAAAGAGAAAATAGTAGAAACCGACACAGAAAGTACAGAGTTGACCACCCCAGCATTTAAAAAGTATATTCAGGTGTTTATAACAAACATAAAAATAAACAAAAATGAAAGAAATGGAAGAATATGTGTGTAAAAAACATAAAATCCAAAACCTTATGCCTGTTGATGGGCTCAACAGTAAGTTGCATGTTGTGGAAACAAGAGACTTGTGGACTGGGAGACATGGAAATAGCAACTGTCTACACACAGCACAGATGAGACGCAAGCAGGCTGCCCGCCTCCCCCAAAGCGATCTATGAGACAGCGCCTTCCCAAAGTCCGGAAGCATTTACCGCCCAAGCCAGGAGGAGCAGAGGGGAAGGGGCAGAAGGAGGCCATGTTCCCAGGGGGGCTGCCCTGCTGATGCTCATTCAGGCTAGAGGGAAAAGGAACTAAAAGTCCAGAGCGGCTTCCGGCTGGGCACCAGCGCCAGAGGCAGCCGCTGTGCCAACAGGCAGCGCCCAGACCAGGCGGCACCGTCACAGGCGCCACCATCGCCACTGGCCACCCCGATGGCGACAGGCGCCCACTTCTGGGCCGGCACCGCAAGGGGCCTCCCTCATCCGGAGGCGCTGGGAGCAGCCGAGCATCTACCAGCCAGTGGAGCTGAGGAGCTAGCGGTGCCCCTGGCAGGCGGGCACCATGGGCACCAGCCTGTCTGGGGGCTGATGCGGGGCTGGGAGGACCCCCTCCCCCGTGCCTCCCCCACACGTCCAATCCACTCAGGGCATAGACACCCCTGTTATTAGAAGGGTTTTTATTTTATTGAGACCAAAGCATCATTCCTTATAATTATGGCCTTTGGTTCATGATTTGTCTTAACACACACACGCACGAGTGCACACACATGCACATGCACGCGCACACATACATGCACGCACACATGCACACACGCAAACATACGCACATACGCGCGCGCACACACACGCACACACACACACATACACACACACACACATACACAATCGCTCGGTGAATGGGACACGCCCCTCCTCGGGCTCGGCCCCTCCTGCCAGGCAGAGGGCGGTGCTGGAGGGACAGGGACTCGGGAGCCAGGAACCCAGCGCCCCTCAGCCAGGAAAGGCTGGCTGCCATTCGGACCCCCGCAGCTCCCGACTCCTCCCTGCAAGCCGGTTGCTTTGTTTCCTATGACACCTGCGCTGGGAAAGCCTGTGCAGCGGCCCCCTCCCTGCCCCCTGAGGCCTGGAGGCTGGCGGGACTGGCACCAGGTGCAGAGGGAGCGTCACAGGGCGCCACCCGGGTGCGCGGGGCCCTACTGCCCCCTCCCCTGGCGCGCGGGGGCCCCACTGCCCCCTCCCCTGACCGCGGGGGCCCTACTGCCCTCTCCCCTGGCGCGCGGGGGCCCCACTGCCCCCTCTCACCGCCTGTCCCCCAGTTACTTCTCTGTCTGGATCCGAGAACAAGCCCCGAGGTCTGGCCTGGCACTTGGGTAACAACACAGGATCCCAGCGTCCACTCCGAGCCCGCAGGCCCAGCATTAGCCCCCAGGGACCTGGAACCCGCTGCGCTTCTGTCCTGAAAAAGGCCCCAGTGACTGCTCAGGGGAAGCCGCTCAGGTAGACCGGTGTGGGGAGTGGGGAGGGTGGCCTCAGCGCTGGCAGGGGCGTCAGGAGCCCCAAACAGCACCGGGGCTGGCCCTCAGGTCAGAGCAGAGTTCCTGAGCCGCCCCTCCTTCCCGGGTCGCCCCGCTGAGTCCTGGCATCGGAAACCAGCGCTGGGCGGAAGGTGAACACTTAGACCCGCCGCCTCTCTGCGCTGGGGAAGGTCTCTAAGCTCCTGTGAGTGCCCTGCCTGTGACACGGGCTGAGGAGCCCGGCCTCCCTGTCCGGATGGTTCTGAGCCAGGTGGGGTGACGCACTGACCTGCAGGGGGATGAAGGCTCTGGGCGTGAACACCAGGGAACAACCTGTCAGGCTTCCATGTCACTCCTTGGCCTGCAGTGTGCTTTGCACGTGTAAGAACGTGTTACAACCTCTTGTTTGTACATTTTAAGGCACCTCAATGCTTTTTGAAATAGGGTGGGTGTGGAGTAAACTTAACATACACATTTTTTATTGTTAATCCTCACCAGAGGATATTTTTCCCCCATTGCTTTTCAGAGAGTGGAAGGGAGAGAGAAAGAGAGAGAGAGAGAGAGAGAGAGAGAGAGAGAGAGAGAGAGAGAGAGAGAGAGAGAGAGAGAGAGAGAGAGAGAGAGAGAGAGAGAGAGAGAGAGAGAGAGAGAGAGAGAGAGAGAGAGAGAGAGAGAGAGAGAGAGAGATATGTGAGACAGAAACATGGACTGGTTGCCTCCCCCACTCACCTCTTCACCCCTTCTGGGGTCAGGGAGTGAACCCGCAACCCAGGTACATGCCCTTGACTGGGAATTGAACCTGCGACTCTTTGGTGCTCAGGCCGACAGGCTAGCCACATATCCACACCGGCCAGGGTGAAAGATAGACAAAAATTTAAAGAAGCTATAACCCACTGTTACCAAACCTTCTCTCATGATATTCTTGAGCTAATGGCCTACCCAAATGGTATAACAGCTTCATTACAAACACGATTTTCAGAAAGGCCTTTTCTTAGATACCACAAAACATCAGAAAGGAGGATGGCAATATACAGATGGAGAATACACGGAAGTAGAGTGATTTCTCTGGTATGCTAGAGAATTTGACAATTCTCTGTTCCTAATTCATTTCGCAGTAAAAGGAACTGGCCTCTTTGGAGAAAGAACTGATACAGCTTTGGGTGAGAGAAGGTACAGGTGAGTTGATGTACCAGAAAGCAAGGAAGTGCATAGAGACTGGTGGAGGCATTGAGGGAAACTACTGTCCAACCTTGAGGAATTTAAACATCAAAACAACCTGCGTACAATGGATTTTAGCACACTGAACAACAAAAAGAGTACCAACCCACACAAAAAAAGAGAGGAGAGGGAAAAGGAAAAACTTTTTCAGAAGACTGTTGGGTGAAAAAAATGTGTAATTGATGATAATATTATAAAATCACTTTTTAAAATCATTGATATCATAATTTATTCAGGCAAGAATTATCATTGGGTCTATAGCATTGAGTGCAAATTAATTGGGGAACAGAATATTAACAAATTCAAAGTATTTGCGTGTGTGTGCATGTGTGCATGTATGTATGTGTATAATGTATAAATCTAGTGGGAGCCCCCTTGCCAAGTTATCAAACTCTGTATCCCACTTTTAAAAAAATCTTTATTGTTGAAAGTATTACATAGGTCCTCCTTTCCCCCCATTAACCTCTTCCAGCCACTCCCCTTCCTCTGCCCCACCCCAGGCCCTCACCACCGCATTGTCTGTGTCCAAGGGTGATGCATATATGCATACAAGTTCATTGGTAGATCTCTTCCCAACCTGCCTTTCCTCTGAGGTTCAATGGTCTGTTCATGCTATTATGTCTCTGGGTCTATTTTTGTTCATGAGTTTATTTGGTTCATTACATTCCACATATGAGTGAGATCATGCGATACATATCTTTCTCTTACTGGCTTATTTCGCTCAGCATTATACTCTCCAGGTCCCTCCCTGCTGTTGCAAATGGTATGTACCAAAATTTTTTATCCATTAATCTGCTGATGGGCACTTGAGCTGTTTCCAGAACTTAGCTATTGTAAATGATGCTGCTATGAATGTAGGGGTGCATATACTTTTTCTGATGAGTGTTTCAGGTTTCTTAGAATATATTCCTAGAAGTCGGATCACTGGGTCAAATGGGAGTTCCATTCTTTTTTTTTTTTTTTGAGGAAACTCCATACTGTCGTCCATAGTGGCTGCACGAGTCTGCATTCCCACCAGCAGTGCACGAGTGTTCCTTTTTCTCCACATCCTCGCCAGCACTTGTCATTTCTTGATTTGTTGATGGTAGCCATTCTGACAGATGTGAGGTGAAACCTCCTTGTTGTTTTGATCTGCATCTCTCCGATGATTAATGACTTTGAGCATTTTTTCATATGTCCCTTGGCCTTTTGTATGTCCCCTTTGGAGCAGTGTCCATTTAGGTCCTTTGCCAATTTTTTAATTGGATTGTTTGTCTTCCTTTTGTTAAGTTGTATGAGTTCCCTATAATTTTGGAGATTAACCCCTTATTGGATGTATCATTAGCAAATATGTTCTCCCATGTAATGGGGTTTCTTGTTATTTTGCTGATGATTTCTTTTGCTGTGCAGAAGCTTTTTGTTTTGATTAAGTCCCATTGATTTATTTTCTCCTTAGTTTCCATTGTCCTAGAATATGTATCGGTAAACATATTGCTATGAGAGATGTCTGAGATTTTGGTGCCTATTGCTTCTTCTAGGACTTTAATCGTTTCATGTCTTACATTTAAGTTTTTTATCCATTTTGAGTTTATTCTTGTGTATGGTGTATGTTGGTGGTATAGTTTCATTTTTTGTATGTAACTGTCCAATTTTCCCAGCACCATTTATTGAAGAGATTGTCTCTGCTCCAATGTATGCTCTTGCCTCCTTTGTCAAATATTAATTGAGCGGAGTGGCTTGGGTTGATTTCTAGGATTACAGTGGCTTTGTAATGTAACTTGATATCTGGTATTGTGATTCCTCCAAATTTGTTCTTTCTCAAGATTGCTGCAGCTATTCAGGGTCTTTTTTTTTTTTTTTTTTGGTTCCTTGTAAATCTTTGGAGTGTTCTAGAATTTTGAAACATGTTGACATTTTAATGGGGATTGCATTGAATCTATAGATTGTTTTGGATAATATGGGCATTGTAATGATGTTGATCCGACCAACCCATGAACACGGATATTCTTCCACTTGTTTATATCTTTCTCTTATCACTTTTTTCAATGTCCTGTAGTTTTTAGAGTACAGCTTTTTTTTTTTTTACCTCCCTGATTAAGTTTATTCCTCAGTATCTTAATTTTTATTATAATAGTAAATGGAATTGTTGTTTTAGTTTATCTTTCTGAGCATTCACTATTGGTGTATAAAAATGCGATGGATTTCTGGGTGTTAATTTTGTACACTGATATGTTTCCAAATTCATTTATTAGATCTAGTAGATTTTTAAGGAGTATTTTGGTTTTTATATGTACAGTATCATGTCATCTGTGAATAATGAATATTTTACTTCATACTTTCTAACCTAGATGCCTTTTATTTCTTCTTCTTGTCTGATACCTATGGCCAGGACTTCCAGTACTATGTTGAATAAGAGTGGTGAAAGAGGGCATCCCTGTCTTGTTTCTGTTCTTAGGAGAAGTTGTTTTAGTTTTTGACGATTGAGTATGATGTTGACTGTAGGGTTTTCATATATGGTCTTTATTATGTTGAGGTATGATCCCTCTATTCCCACTTTGCTGAGAGTTTTTATCAAGAAAGGGTATTGGATTTTGTCAAATGCTTTTTATGCATCAATTGATATGATCATGTGATTTTGTCTTGCAATCTGTTTATGTGATGTGTCACATTTATTGATTTGGGAATATTGTACCAGCCGTGCATCCTGAGAATATATCTCACTTGGTCATGGTGTATGATCTTTTTAAATATATTGCTAGATCCTATTTGCTAAAATTTTGTGGAGGATTTTAGTGTCTGTGTTCATCAGGGATATTGGCCTGATGTTCTCTTTCTTTGTCATGTCTTTATCTGATTTTGGGATTAGGGTAATGCTGGCTTTATAGAAAGAGCTTGGAAGTGTTCCTTCGTCTTGAATTTTTTGGAATAGTTTGAGGAGAATAGGTTTTAGTTCTTCTTTGAATGTATGGTAAAACTCCTCTGTGAAGCCATCTGGTCTAGAGCTTTTGTTTGCTGGAAGTTTTTTTTTATTATGGCTTCAATTTCCTCCATAGTTATTGGCCTATTCAGGTTTTTTGATTCTTCCTGATTGAGTTTTGGAAAGTTGCATTTTCCTAGAAATATGTGTATTTTGTCCAAGTTGTCTCATTTGTTAGAATAAAGTCATTGATAGCATATATATATATATATATATATATATATATATATATATATATATATATATATATATATATATCTCCTTTGTATTTCTGTGGGGTCAGTTGTTATTTCATTCCCGATTTATTTGGGTCCTCTCTCTTTGCTTCTTGATGAGTCTGGCTAGAGGTTCAACAATATTTTTTATTCTGAACTGAAGCTGGGTCAGAGAGACCCAGAACATCCATCCAAAAGAAGGATCAAGGCCCCACAGCAGCCTGCATTGCTTCATAGCTGGGCCTCATCTGAGCACCTCCAAACCCCAAACAAGGAAGAGGAAACTGCATATCTCTCCATAGCTCCTGCTGGGTAGCCTCAGGAAGAGGCTAAATTAGCACCTCCTTAGAGACCCAAGAGCCTGTGTACCCAGTGGGCAGATTGGGACCATCCAGTTTACAACTCCTCCGATCCATAAGGGACACACTCAGGGGGCAGACTCAGTGAGCACCAAAGCCCCACTGAAGCAAGTCTTGCCCCAGAAGGGTGTCTCCAGCACAGAAGTTCTCCCACTGTAGACACAGCTGATTCTCACAGCCAATTGGCCTGAAGGTCAATTCCTCCCAGTGATACCAACTACAATCAAGGCTTAACTATAACAAGACTGTGCATACAGCCCACAAAGGGGTATACCAAGAGTGTTCACCTCAGGTAATTGGGGAGGCTGAGCCACTGGGCCCTATAGGACACCTAGCACACAAAGCCACTCTATCAACACAGGGAAGCAGCCAAAATTCAGAGACAAAGAAACAGATCACAAATGACAGAAATGGAGGAAAGCAAACTACTGGATATAGAGTTCAAAACCATGAGTGTCAGAGGTGACACGCAAAATCATATTTTGGTTGATTTTTCTTTATTAAATGGCATTTAAATATATAAAATAAATATCAAAAATATAAGTCTTTGTTTTACTATGGTTGCAAATATCAAAAAATTTCTATATGTGACATAGCACCAGAGTTAAGTTAGGGTTTTTCGAAATGCTGACACTCCGAGCTCAAAAGGTTCGCCATCACTGTTCTAGGCCAAGGCTCCCCCCCACACACACAGAGTTGGTTTGGAAATTAGAAAGAAAAAGGGGGGAAAAGGGAATCAAAACTGTGGCTCTCTCCCCACTGGCTCCTTCTGCGGGTGTGGACTCCACCGCCGCCAGCAGCCACCCACCTTTTTGCTGCTGCATGGACGATGCGGGTCGCCCCACGGATGCCACAGGCGGTGTGTGTGTGTGTGTGTGTGTGTGTGTGTGTGTTTGCTCTGAGCAACCCCTCTTGCGATCTCGCCCTTCCTACTTGTCTCCAGCTGCCTTCTTCCTTCCTGGTTATGTCACCTCCTCAACTGGACCACAGCGGGAAATTCCAGGGAATGTTCTCCAATGTAGTGGTGGCTCCAGCCTGGCCCTGGGCGAGGCACTGGCAGGTTTCTCCTCTCTCTGCATCCCTCTCGACATGACACATGGGGAGTGCACATTAACTATGATATTCTCACAACAAGGATAAATTGGAAAAAGTTAAAAATAAAAGTGGCAGAAATGATAAATTGTGAATCACTAGAATAGTAAAATGTGGAAACTAAAAATTATTATTTTAAATGCAAATCAGCTGAGTAAATTTAAAATAAAAGGATCATGCAAGAGAAAGCAAAGTCAGTACTGTAAGATTTTAATAGTGCATGGAAGTGGTGTGCTATGATATGAAGCTAGACTTCGATAAGTTAAAGACAAATAGGTAAATCTTAGAGCATGACTGAAACAATAACAGTCATAAAAACAGTAATACTACCAATAAAGCCATTGCTGATAGGTCAGCAGAGGACATGAAATGGAGCTCAAAGATAATCCATGAGCCCAAAGGAAAAAGTTTGAGAGAGAAAAAAATTAAATGAGTGGGCCAATAAAAACAAATTGTAAAATGATGGTAGGATTAAACCTCAGACGGGCAAATACTTCATCAAAAATAAATGGGCTAACCCTGGCCAGTGGCTCAGGTGGATGGAGCATTGCCTGATACACCATAAGGCTGAGTGTTTGATTCCAAGTCAGGGCACATACCTAGGTTGTGGGTTCGATATTTTCATATTTCTCCCTCACACTAATGTTTCTGTGTCTCTCTTTCTCCCTCTCTTGCTAATAAATAGATAAATAAATAAATAAATAAATAAATAAATAAATAAAATCAGTAAAGATATCCTCGGGTGAGGATATTTAAAAAAAACAAATGAAATGAAATAAGAAGTGGACTAAATCATCAAATAAAAAAGTCAGACAATGTATGACTGGATTAAAAGACTCACTGAGATGCTTAGTACCAAAAAAAAAAAAAAAACAACCATCTAATTTTATTTTAGTTTTTTAAAGGATAGTTCTGAATATATTAAGTGGATTAATTCTTCATAAATAGGCCCCCTTTTTCTTTCTTTAATCTTTATTGTTCCGAGTATTATAGATGCCCCCCTTCTCCCCACCTCACTTTTATATATATATGTTTTTATTGGTTTCAGAGAGGAAGGGAGAGGGAGAGAGAGATAGAAACATCAATGATGAAAGAGAATCATTGATTGTCTGCCTCCTGCATGCCCCACACTGGGTATCGAGCCCGCAACCCGGGCATGTTCCCCGACTGGAAATCAAACCTAGGACCTCCTGGTTCATAGATCAACAACATTCAATCACCGAGCCATGCCAGCTGGCCCCTGCTGTTGTAAATGTTTCCCTCCACGTCCCGCGTGGTTCAGGGTGTAGGAGCTAGAAGAGGAGTCGCACACAAATAAAAGAGAAGAGACACAAGATAATTTGGGAATATTGGGGGCCAGGCGTGTAAGTTCAACTCAAGAGGGAGGACTTCCACTGGTGCTCAGGCTGCACCAACCATTTTATAGTCAGAGGTAAACAAGGTAGTGGTTACCATAGTTACACTGTTCTTATGAGTTTCACTTGTTTTGACTATAGTTACACTTCCTGCACTTCCCTCAGCCCATTAGCTTCCCAGATAATATCTAGGGAGTGTTATAAGGTCAAGCCTAATTATGCTAAGAGGACTGTGCCCTCTAAGCTGGGACTTGTTTGTGACTTTGCCAACAGGTGAGTCCGAGGCTTAAACCTATATCAGCTCCCCACACCCTGCTCCCCAAATTTTAAATGTAAAGTTATAAAGGGACCAAGAGGTTTGCAAGTAAAATGATTTTTTTAAAATTACATAAAAATTCTTATAAGAAAGCTGTGGTGACTACATTAATATAAGAAAAGTGAAGTGGTTATATGAATTAACATTAAAGAAATCTTAGAACAATGAAAATCATCAGTGTTAAAAAGGGCTATTCCATAATAATGAAAAGATCATTTCAACAAGAAGATACTCCTAAATATGTATGATTAAATAGTATAACTTCCAAATACTCAAAACTGACAAAATTGAAAGAAGCAATAGACAATTCTAGAAAACCTTGAGATTTTAACACTCTCCTCTCAAGAGTGTTAGAATTAGGCGGAAACCAAGATGGCGGCATAGGTTAACGCTGGAGTTTGCTGCTTTGAACAACTACTTCAAAAGTGAAACCAAAAAACGGAAGGGACATCACCCAGAACCACAGGAACGCTGGCTGAGTGGAAGTCCTACAACTAGGAGGAAAGAGAAACGCACACGGACACTCAGAGGAGGCGCAGTGCTGAAGTCAAATTCTGAGGTGCAGAGTGCGCGGAGCGGGCTGGCGGCGGAGGGCGCGGTTGTTGTTTTCAATCAGGAGGGAGTCGCAGACTCTGAGCACCAGATCCGGGCAAGTCTTTAGGGACCCAGACTCAAACAGGAGAAGCGGGACTGTCTGGCTTCGGTCAGAGCGAGTGCAGCTTTCTCTCCCAGCTTTGCAGCGGGTGCTGGGACTCAGAGAGGCAGAGCCCCTGGGGACAGGACTGAGAGCTGCCATAACTGCTCTCTCCGGCCCACCCTGTTGATCCTGTGCTACCCGCCCCGCCCAAGCCCTGCACAGAGGCATTTGCCGGATAGCCTCAGGCAAAGGCTAGATTAGCACCTCCCTAGAGGACAGAAGTTCTCTCACTGCTGACACAGCTGATTCTCATAGCCACTTGGCCTGGAGGTCAAACCCTCCCTGGAATTAGCTACAACAATCAAGATTTAACTATAAGACTGCGAACAAAGACCACTAGGGGGTGCACCAAGGAAGCATAACAAAATGCGAAGACAAAGAAACAGGACAAAATTGTCAAAGGAAGATATAGAGTTCAGAACCACACTTTTAAGGTCTCTCAAGAACTGTTTAGAAGCTGCCGATAAACTTAATGAGATCTACACGAAAACTAATAAGACCCTCGATCTTATATTGGGGAACCAACTAGAAATTAAGCATACACGGACTGAAATAACGAATATTATACAGACGCCCGACAGCAGACCAGAGGAGCGCAAGAATCAAGTCAATGATTTGAAATGCGAGGAAGCAAAAAACATCCAACCGGAAAAGCAAAATGAAAAAAGAATCCAAAAATGCGAGGACAGTGTAAGGAGCCTCTGGGACAGCTTCAAGCGTACCAACATCAGAATTATAGGGGTGCCAGAAGATGAGAGAGAGCAAGATATTGAAAACCTATTTGAAGAAATAATGACAGAAAACTTCCCCCACCTGGTGAAAGAAATGGACTTACAGGTCCAAGAAGCGCAGAGAACCCCAAACAAAAGGAATCCAAAGAGGACCACACCAAGACACATCATAATTAAAATGCCAAGAGCAAAAGATAAAGAAAGAATCTTAAAAACAGCAAGAGAAAGAAACTCAGTTACCTACAAGGGAATACCCATACGACTGTCAGCTGATTTCTCAACAGAAACTATGCAGGCCAGAAGGGAGTGGCAAGAAATATTCAAAGTGATGAATACCAAGAACCTACAACCAAGATTACTTTATCCAGCAAAGCTATCATTCAGAACTGAAGGTCAGATAAAGAGCTTCACAGATAAGGAAAAGCTAAAGGAGTTCATCACCACCAAAGCAGGATTATATGAAATGCTGAAAGGTATCCTTTAAGAAGAGGAAGAGGAAGAAAAAGGTAAAGATACAAATTATGAACAACAAATATGCATCTATCAACAAGTGAATCTAAGAATCAAGTGAATAAATAATCTGATGAACAGAATGAACTGTTGATTATAATAGAATCAGGGACATAGAAAGGGAATGGACTGACTATTCTTGGGGGGGAAAGGGGTGTGGGAGATGTGGGAAGAGACTGGACAAAAATCGTGCACCTATGGATGAGGACAGTGGGTGGGGAGTGAGGGCGGAGGGTGGGGCGGGAACTGGGAGGAGGGGAGTTATGGGGGGGAAAAAAAAGAGGAACAAATGTAATAATCTGAACAATAAAGATTTAATTAAAAAAAAAAGAGTGTTAGAATTAGATAGAACAAATTAGGGAAAAAACTCAACAAAGATATAGAATATCTGAACCTGAGAGTTATGGTTTATTACTTGATTTAAGTTTATTGTCATTTATAGAAACCTCTATCCAACAACAGTAGAGAGCATTTTCCACCCAAATATTCTAGGCCACAAAAATGTCTCAATGGAAAAGAATTGTACGTTCTTTCATAAAAAATAATTAGTTTAGAATTCAGTCACAAAAATAGCTGGGAATAAAACTATAATCTTCTGCATCAGGGTTGGGGAAGGTCTGGCCGGCGGGCCTTTTTAAGGCCTGAGAAATCACTGGGTCTGGCCCTGCCATGGCATTAGGGGAGGTTAATTAAATGTGTGACCAAGTACAACAGGCTAATTTTTAAGTTCATAACTTTGTAAGTTAAAAATATCAAATGACCCTCAGTATAAAAGGGTCAAAGACAAAAAATCACAAGAAAAAATTAGACTATATTTGGAACTGAATATAAACACAACCCATTAAAATTTGTGGAATGAAATTAGGTAACTAAGAAAAATGTGGTTATATTAGATGCAAAGAAAAGCATAAAGTCAGTAGCCCTAACTGCCACCTTAAGCTAGAAAAACGAGCAAACTAGGCCCAAGGTTATAGCTGAAAAAGTTAAACAAAGACATGAGTACTTGTGAAAGAGTAAATAAACAAACACTATACAAATGTACTGAAACCACATATTGTTTATTGGAAAAAAATAAATAAATGTTATCCAACCCTAACTAGACTAATCAGAAAGAAAAAGAGAAAACACAAGTTACCAATTTAGGTTTGAAGTAAGTGACATAAATAGTTTCCTAATACTAGACGCCACAACTTAGAAAAACTGTACAAATTCCCTGACATTCCCAAAGTGCAGAAACTGCCTGAAGAAGGAAGAGAAGGAAGCAGCATGGCTGGGACCTGAGGGGAGAGGGGAGCAGGGGGAGGAGCTGAGGGTGGCGGGGGGGGGGGGGGGGGGGCGGCTGGCTATGGGGTTGTGGTCAGGATGAGAGTTGGTGCCACAGTGAGGCCAGCTTTCTCTGCTCACTTTTGTCACTTGGAGTTTTGTTTCTCAGGGAGCTACAGAGCCCCTAGGCTCCTGTCTAGAGAGCAATGTGCCCTTCCTGGCTCTCTCCTGTTCCTTCTTCTGTGCTAAGCTACTTTTGTTTTGCTCTCCCCAGCTTTACAAAAACAATGATGATGTGTGTTAGCTACGGAGAAACCTGTGTAGAGCTGCCGGTTGGCTGGACTGTCCTCCTGTGCACATCAAAGGGTGAGGCTGGGATCCCAGCAACCAACCCATGTTTATCTGTCACATGGATGTTTCTCTGTCTGTCTCCCCCTTTCTCTCTCTCTATAATTAGTGATGATTAAGTGCAGACACACACATATATAGACAGTTTAAGCTTGGGGGAAAAACATGAAAAAATATCATGTGAGGAGGTAGAAAAACTCTCTTATTTTTGAGTTTTTTAATGATTAAATAAAGTAGGAACAACTTTCTTCGAATTTAAAATGAGGTCAGGGTCTGGACACATGGTGTTCTAGAAACCAGAAGTTTATGTAAATGAAATTGTGTCCCCTGTAGGTAATCTGAGAAAGTCACAATATGACAAATGTTACAATTTCAAAGAGAAAAGCTTTTGATGGCAAATTCTGGAAACTAAAAAATCAAGCTCATTGATTCTTAGTTACAGTGTAGAAAGGCCCTTAAAGAGTGAGCATTTGAAAAGAACAGCAACAATATCCAGGTGCCTGCAGTTTCTCCCAGGGGGTCATGTTCTTGGCAGGGAGCACCTGAGTTTCCTCTCTGACCGACATGGCGCTTGTGCGGTCAGCCTGTGGTGCCGGCGTCCAGTGACTGCCCCGCAGCTCAGCCCGGCCAGGAAGCGAGCCCGAGACACTTCTCCTGACTCAGGTGGCTCCATGTTGCTGAGCCTCAGCAGACATGTAAAGGCATCTCCATAGGCCCGGGGGCGTCTCCACAAACCATGAGGAAAGATGAGGCAGGAAGATTGTCTGCCTACAGAGGGCCAGCAGGGGAGTGGCTGGTGTGGGAAACGGTGTGTGTGTAAGTGTATTGTGTGCTGTGATATAGTGAGAGTTTGGGTGAGGAGTGGGGTTACTGAATATAGATTTATTCATGCTTTGCTTTGAAGTATGGCAGTGAAAGGGCGAGGGCTATGCCCTCCATCTTGCCCCGTACCCTCCATGTTGGGGCAGCCGCCATGTGCTCAGGAGAGTACCTTCTTCCTGGAAGCCCAGGCCCCTGCTGGCCACACCCGGGATTTCTTTAAACTAACCAATGACAATCAAGGGAAGTGCATGCCATCAATATGACTACATCCTGTGTAATGAGACACCAACTCGCGCCTGGCCAATTGGCAGGGCCCACAGTCCCCTCTCCTGCCCTTACTCCACCCTCCTATAAAACCCCTGTCCCATCAGGCTTCAGTCTCTCTCTGCCACTGGGCTTACTGTTGTTGTATCGGTGAGTGTGGTCAGGGAGCCGAACTAGTTCGAAATGAAGGACTCTTTGCTTTTGCATCAGACTCGCTGGCTCCCTGGTGGGCTTTTTGGGAACCTTGAAATCTGGGCACAACATTTTGGGGGCTCGTCCGGGATTCCCAAGACCATCGAGGGACCCCCGATCCAAAGAGTCTGACTGACTGCAGTAGGAGTGTGTCGTTGTGTGTTCTGCTCTGTGTGAGCTCGTTTCTGGAATCTGTAATTGCCTGAGGGGTCTAGGCGGATGCGCTGTGAACGACCACAGGCGGGCGAGAGTTGGAAGGCGTTCCGCTCCCCAGGAGGGATGGATATGCCCCTCAGGAGGGATGAGTATGCCCCTCACGGATTTGAGACGAGGCGGGTCGCTCCCGCCGGTTTGGTGTAATGCCATCCTCTAGTTGCTTCCATGGAGTTGGAAGGCTGTATTTTCGGGCCCTGTTTAGTGTTCTGTGTTTGTACTGGACGGACATTATGGGATGGACTCAGACTGCTCCTTTGGGTATTGTGATTGATCATTTCAAGGAGATTGGGGGAGGCTTTAGAGCTCCCTCAGGAATTGGGAAGTTGTTAGGAATTGAATGGATTGTTTAAACTCTGAATGAATGTCTGGTGAAAGTGTGTGAATGTGGAGGGAGGGGGCCTGCCTTCTCCCCTCCTTTGTGTGGCTATCTGAGTATGCCTAGTATGAAGTCTAGATGATAGAAGTTAATCTATTAATTGAAAATGCCTTATATTTTATTTGAAATGTATCCTTAAAGTTTAAGGTCTTTTTTCTTGCCGTTAAAAAGTTTAAAGTTACACCTTTTTTAGTGGAGGGAGAGGTAGACACGCCCTTCCCCTAGCAGGCAGGTAATCCAATTCCTGCCAGCAGCCATGTTAGGAATGTTAGTTTGCATTTAAATGGCTACACCTTTTTGCTAGCCGACCTTCCCAGAAAAGGTCAAGCGGCCAAAAGGTGGCTCCTTTGAAATCAGCTTTCCACCAGTAGTCCCTAGACAGAAAAAACATGGTTTAAAGTTCTGCAATATAATGTTAGCCATCTATCTTTTAGGGGTTTTGGTTTATTCTTCCCTTGTTTATTGTGAGAATGAGGAAATCATCTTTTCTGTCAGAGAACAGTTTAGACAGCCACAATGTTGAGCTGCCTGACTTGGCAGCCGCCATGTTGGCCACATGGCATGATGTGCCCCTGGGGGCCACCATCTTGGAACAGCAGGCCCTTCCCTCTGACTTAGTCAATCACAAAAGGAATTCTGCTCACTGAGGCAGGATGGGATTTCAGGGGTGGAGTTTTAAGGCGGAGTTTTACTAAGAAATGCAGATGGGGCAGAAAGTGTGCCTGCCTCTCAGATTTATTTAATACTATTTTTAAGAAGATATCTTTAATGCTTAATAAATTAGCAATCACATTCTTAATATAATTTTAGTGATATGATAGACCAATGTTTTGAGCAGTCGGCTTTATAAGGGCGGACAATAGAGCTTGTATTTTTTAAAGAGCTTGTAGATAGAGAATTGAAAAGCTTTTACAAATTCATAAATGCACCCGGGATTTCTGTGCACATGTAAAGGGAAAAGGCCAGTTTAAAAACGAGTGCGCATAGTTTTGAGCTGAACTTGACCTTTTGCTGTGTACAAATTAAAAACCCGAGACTGTTTTGGCCTTAAAAATGGCGGTGATGAACCTGACAAAGAAATACAGGCTGGTTTCCCAAGACTTAAAGTAGCTCTTTTGAAATTTCCCGCCCTGAGGCAAGTACCACCAGGAAGTTGATAGTCAAGTTTACATGTGAATAGTTATGGGTTTGCTTCTTGAATTCCCCAGCAGGAAAATTGTGACCATTTTGAAATTTAGCAGCTATGCCAGGATAGCAGTAATCCAATTCCTAAAGTAAAGTACAATTATTTCAGGTAGAAACTGTGGTTTAAAAGTTCTAGCTACCAGGAAAGCATGGCCTTGGTATGATAGGAGGAAAAAGAAATGTTAAATGGATGGTAGACCAGTGAGCTGGGACTGGTCACTGATGGTGGATTGTGAAAAGGGCTGGACGTGGTCTAACTTCTCCTTCCTTGGTACCCCTGAAACATCAGAGGGTACTTCTGGCCTTGGTTTTCCAATGTGTTAAATCTGTCGATTTTGTTGTTTTGCCGAAATCCTCTTGAAGGACATTGAATGGTTCTTTCCTTCCTCTTTAACTTTTGGGGGATTATGTGAATGGATTACTGGTGTAGATTATCAAGAATCTCTAAGGGACTTGTCCTGTATCTGGAGAAATGGCTTCTAGATGGTATTCACCGTCTCTGGGACTTCCAGAGGGAAGTCAAAACTCAGACTGGATAAGGGTTCGAATCTGGCCTATCTTTTAAAAAGGTAGAAAAGAAGCATTCCTAGGCAGTTTTCTACTGCCTCTGTTCAGGGACTTATTCTGTATCTCGACACAACTGAAACTGATTTGTTGGTATTTTGTGGTATAAATGTGGCATGCACCTCAAAGTTCTTAATGGGGAATGTATCTTGTTATCGTGTCTATTTAGTCTTGATTTCCTTGTTCAATATGAGTACCGTTTCTATCTGGATGAGACATAGGTCAAGAATCCTGTCCTGGGATGTGGGAAAGGGAGGCCCCCACATCTGTTCCTGTCAGGCGCCTATCAGGGGACTTGGGCGGTGTTCCTGTTATCTGCTCAAGATCCCAAGACTGTAAAGGTACTTGTTCACAGAAAGGGTGTAAGTGTAAATATTTATTTGATGTTTGTATGTCTACTTGGGTATAATTATTTGTTCATGTAAGTGTGGAAGTCTGTGGGAAAAAAGGCACATGCTTGATTTCTTTAAGGCTGAGTGCTCTGACCGATAGTAAAGCACCTTGAGTGGCCACTGGGATCTTTCCCCAAGGGCGCTTGCTGTCAGAGGTGGAATCGGCCTGCCTAACTAGTAAACATCTGTCTGTCTGTCTGTTTGCTGGGAACTTTGATTTGCTATGTGATATTCTGTGCTAGGTTGGGATTTTGGAATTCTGGGGTAGATTTAAAAGGTATTTGTGGCTTTTCTAGTCTGATTGGGACATTTAAGGGTGGGGCTCACAGTTCCTCAGGGCAGAGATTTCATGGGCCCTTCCCCCTGCCTGTGCTGAATTAAATAATACAGGCCAGTGTCATTTGGCTTGCTGGTTAAAGGAAGACAATGGGCCTTAGAATCTGTAAAGGTGGGCGGGAATGAAGCTGGTCAAATGTACCTGTTGCTGCTAGCTAAGGAGGGGCTGATACCCACTTCTAGCGTACTCCCTTGAAAGAGGCCTGGTTGCTGCTCTGCCACAAAGGGAACTGGTAGAAAAGCAAGAAAGCAGAGCGCTGTAACTAATAAACAGGGTTACCTAGAAGCCATCAGGACTTTGAAGTTCTCCAAGAGAGGTGGAATCTGACTCGGAGACTGGCAGGGACTGGGTGGCTTTTCTTTAACAATCTCTTTCCTTGAGAGGGCTCCAGAGGGCGCACGAGGACATTTGGCCGCGCCTCCGAGCCATCTACGAGACCAGCCCAACCCCAACTCCTCATCAGCACAGACCAGGAGATTGGGTCTACGTCAGAAGGCACTGCTGGGAGACCCTAGAGCCACGTTGGAAGGGTCCCTACACTGTGGTGCTGACGACCCCCACTGCTCTCAAGGTAGACGGCGTCACGACCTGGGTCCATTACACTCACGTCCGGTCAGTGGATCCATCCATGACCCAGAAAGACTTCATCACCAAATGGAGCATCAATCGAGATCAACGCAACCCGCTCTACGGCGTGCTCGACCTGCCTGATGCCGGTAACATGGCTCGCAATCACTCCTGTCACCAGGAGCCCCCACAATACTGTGTAATACACTTAGATAATGCCTGCATCTTCATGGACATGGCTCCAAAGAGACAAGGACAATTTATAGGATCACATGTTTAGTAGAAGATTTGGCTGCCTGAAGCGGCCATGATGCCAATATTATGTTTCATTGTATTGATATGTTATATTAACCTTTGATTCTTTTGCAGGTTTGAATGTATGTTGGCTGTCCTGGAAGGGAGCAGTGTGGGGTGACCCCCAAAAGTAAAGGGTGCCTAGCTGCCAAGAGGGCCGGTGCCCAATTGGGCAGGGAACGGTGTCCATCAGGTTTTGGTCTCTGTTGAGAGACAGCTAACAGTTGGCAGCCTGTAATACTGCCTTGCAGGCCTGAGTCACCATGCCCATGTCAGGGGTAGTAAAGCTGGAAAAAGCCTGTTTAGAATAGAAGGTCTGATGCATGGTTATGCATAGAAAGAAGGTTTTATACCAACAGTTGCTGTTTTGTTTTAAATCCACGAAAAGGAATTAGCAAGGAAAGTCAGAAAATCTTAGAGTAGGTCAGTATGTTTTTCTCCTTATGTAATTCCTCCAAAATCTGGCAATGCTAAATAAGTACGTTTCTTTGCATAGATTCAATAAGACTGGTTCCTAATAGTGGTTTTATTCACAGAAAACTTTGACTGGAGTATCATGTTTTAAAGAGACCTGTCTGAGCTCTAAAGACTTGAAACCAGTAAAAATGCCATGAAGAAAGCCTGGTATCCTGCTTGGGAGCCCTGAAGATGGCTGGCGCTGGAGCATCAGGCCCATGCCCTACCATCACTGGCGGTTGGTAAGAGTAAAAGGGGAGTAGTAAAGATGCCTCTGCATCCCTGCAGAACCCCCACACACTCTGGGCCGCAACGAGTAGGAGGGCTACTGAGATGGGCCTTAAAGCCTGGAGCGTGGGCTCAGGTGGAGTTGCTACAAGTGAAAGATTCACCTAACTCAGCAGATACTGCAGGCAGGCGTGATGGCAGCTGGATGGCTTGGCTTCCTGGCCCTACGGGGCACATTAAGGTTCAATTATGAAATTCCAGCAAAGGTAGTCAGTTACCATTCTTGTTGTGTTTATGCAAACATCAGGACAGTAGATAAATTAATCTTGATTTGGCTTTTTTTGATAGCCATGGAGGAATTTTAAGAAGAAAAATCCTATTTCAATAGAAGTTGTTAAAGCCAAAATGGTTTCTTTCCCTTCCACCAGACCATTTGTTAAGCGTATAGGGATAGTTCAGTTGATAGTTCTGTGTGCCCACTACGGGCCTCTAGCAACGGTGAAACAGAAATGCAGTCCATCTCATGATTGAGCCGGAAGTTCCAAGACAAGGGGGGAATGAAAGGGCGAGGGCTATGCCCTCCATCTTGCCCCGTACCCTCCATGTTGGGGCAGCCGCCATGTGCTCAGGAGAGTACCTTCTTCCTGGAAGCCCAGGCCCCTGCTGGCCACACCCGGGATTTCTTTAACCAATGACAATCAAGGGAAGTGCATGCCATCAATATGACTACATCCTGTGTAATGAGACACCAACTCACGCCTGGCCAATTGGCAGGGCCCACAGTCCCCTCTCCTGCCCTTACTCCACCCTCCTATAAAACCCCCGTCCTATCAGGCTTCAGTCTCTCTCTGCCACTGGGCTCACCGTTGCATCGGTGAGTGTGGTCAGGGAGCCGAACTAGTTCGAAATGAAGGACTCTTTGCTTTTGCATCGGACTCGCTGGCTCCCTGGTGGGCTTTTTGGGAACCTTGAAATCTGGGCACAACAGCAGCAATCATATCAGGTAGAAACTGTAGTTTAACTCTAACCCTACTGTTTGGCTTAACAATAGAAAAGTTATTTTGATTTTCTGAATTATATAAATCATCCCATTTGATTGAATGCCTTATTGATTGTAATGTGAATATCTCATTGATTGTGATCTTACTGGTTTTAGAAAGCAAATTCTTCTGTACCTGGGAACCAGGACAGCACAATTATCCCAAGACCTGAGGGTTCCAGATAATTTTTCCCTGTCAACTCAGTGGTCCCAAGACCCGAGGGCTCTAGATAATGTGTTCCTGTCAACGAAGTGATCTGGAGACCCAAAACTATAATTAACATGCTTAATTCTGCTTCTGTAAACTGCTTTTTTGCGAACCAGGTTCCTCATTCCAAACCCTGGGATGTAATCAATACCTTTGTGATTTTGCCTATATAAATCTGGTGTTTCAGCTGGGAGGACACTGCAAGATTTGGGAGAGGGAAATGCACCCTCATAGTCCCGGATTTGCAATAAATATGATTCTTTAGTTCAACTTCTTGAGGCGTCCTTCTGTGATTCACGGGGTACACTATAACAGCTTCATCTTATAAAGGAACTAAAGACATTGGGACTTTAGTGGGGCCTTGACTTACGAGCTTAATTCGTTCCGTGACGGAGCTCGTAAATCAAATTACTTGTATGTCAAATCAACAGTGAATGAGTGAGACACGTGATGATGGGCTGATGTTGTGGCATTCACTGTGACGTTCGCTGCACCAACTAGCGGTGGGGTATCTGAAGCTGGCTCATAACCCGAATTTTAGCTAGCAACTCAAAGCAAAAAATCGGCCGAGAGACAGCTCTTATCTCGAAAAACTCATTAGTCGGGACACTCGTAAGTCAAGGCCCCACTGTATTAGCAAACATGTCCTGTGGAACATAAAAAATTGTACTATGAGAAAGTTTATTTCTAGAAAGGAGTTTGTTCATGCATTTACCAATCTAAAGAATACTGGTGTCACAGACAATTCACATTCCTCATGAAGGGATCAAAATTCTGCCACCTGATGCCAATACTTGGAATCTTAATCTTAAACTGTGGAGGAGCAGGACTCAGAAAGAACCTGTGGCCCCACCCCTTTTCCTGCCCAAGGAAATGCTCTTCTCTGCTGCCCCCTAGTGTAGATATTAGGGATAGCATCTCCTAAAGCATCTGCTCATATCATTTTGCAAGGACTGGAAGGCCCCAAGCGCCGAATGCCTTGTGTACTCACGTTTTCTTTTTGATTCAGCCTGTCCTGCAGGCAGGGTCTCTGACTCTCTCATGTATGTGAGGGGCCTATCCATACGTGTGTCTTACAGGTGGTTATTTTCTGTTGCTAATCTGTCATATCTATTTGATTATTAGACCAGAAAAGAACCTTGAGTTTAGAGAGAAGTTTGTTTCTCCCCCACATAAGCCATTAACCTGATATTTCATAGAGTGTAAACTTTGGAAGTACATCCACTCCACCCTGTCCTGAACGAAGATTTATCAAGTTATCTAAAGAAACATTTTTGGGACTGGATGATTTTATCAATGAAATTTGGAACAATCTACTAATTTAGTTTCTGGATGTAAAGTTTTTATTTACCATCCAAAGGTGGGAATAAAGAGGACACAGCCTTGCATTGTGCATGTAAATTTTCAGGTAAGTTAAGAAAGAACCTGTAGTTCTCCCCCATTTCTTCCTAAGAGGTTTCTATGATGATACCTGGTTCCAGGAGGGAACATCAGCCTATTTGCCTCAGCTTTAGGCCTTAAGGCTCCAAACAGGAGCCTGTTGACCACCCCCACCTGTACATGTCCTGTTGTTTTGGGGTTGTCTTAAGAAACATAACCTGCCAAGTGTGCTGTGCTTTTCCTAAATATCACTCTGCTCCACAATTTTCCAAAACGTTTTATATACCAAATACTACCTCATTGTTCTTCACATTCATTTGTATGCAAATTAACTGAACAGAATAGAAGGTTTAGTAAGTTACCAAAATCCATCCATAAATTTTGTAAGATAAAGATGTCTCCTTAGATCAGTTGTGAAAATGTGCCTTATAAAATAAACTAGAGGCCTGGTGCACAAAAATTTGTGCACCCAGGGGGGTCCCTCAGCCTGGCCTGTGCCCTCTTGCAATCTGGGATCCCTCGGGGGATGACCACCTGCTGGCTTAGGCCCGCTCCCCGGGGGATCGGGCCTAAGCTGGCAGTCATACATCCCTCTGGCAGCCTGGGAGCCCTCGGGGGATGTCCACTTGCAAGCGGGGAGCAGGCCTAAGCTGCAGTTGGACATCCTTAGTGCTGCTGAGGAGGTGGGAGAGGCTCCCACCACCACCGCTGTACTGGCATCTGTCAGCCTGGCTTGTGGCTGAGAAGGGTTCCCCTGGTGGGAGTGCACTGACCACCAGGGGGCAGCTCCTGCATTGAGCATCTGCCTCCTGGTGGTCAGTGTGTGTCATAGTGACCAGTCATTCTGCTGTTAGGGTCAATTTTCATATTACCCTTTTATTATATAGGAGTGCCTGGCCAGCCAGGGTGAGGGGCTGATGGCTATTTGCAGCCAGGCCAAGCCCCCCAGCAGGGACCCTCACCCCTTGAGGGTCTGGCCAGCCTGGGTGAGGGGCTGATGGCTGTTTGTAGGCTGGCCACAGCCCCTTCAGGGTGGGAGTCCCCCATGGGGTGCCTGGCCAGCCTGGGGAGGGGCTGAGGGCCGTTTGCAGGCTGGCCATGGCCCCCAGCCACCCAAGCTCCCAGTGGAGGCTTGCTGGAAGCAGGTATCTGGGATTTATTTAGCTTCTATAGTTGAAACTTTGTTGCCTTTTGTGGAGGCCACTGCTGGCTCAGGGCACGCGGGAAGCTTGGCTTCCTCCTTCGCCTGGGCAACCAAGCCTCCTGCTTGCTCCAGCTCCATGGCTGCTGGCTGCCATCTTGGTTGGGTTAATTTGCATATAGTCGCTCTGATTGACTGGTGGACGTGGCTTATGGCTTAGCAAAGGTACTGTCAATTAGCATCTTTGTCTTTTATTAGTGTAGATGGTGTTGGGACATGGGGCAAACAGTAGGTCACAGATACAGGATGACTAGCAGGATTTTTCCTGATTCGAGAGGCAGGTGGACATTAGTGAACATTTCCTGTGGGACCACTTTTCATGAGCATGTCCTGCAGCTGAACACCAGCATCTGGAGAGCACTGCTTCCCTGTCAGTCTAGTGAGCTGCGTGGTCCCATCTTATAGTCTCTCTGGAGGCAGAGGGAAGGCACTGAGGCTCAGCCTGTCAGCAATGAATGTTCTAAGCTATAATACAGGAGAATTTTGCCTGGCTGGTATTGCTCAGTGGTTAGAGGGTCAGCCCACATGGGAAGAGTCGCAGGTTTGATTCCCAGTCAAGGGCAATACCTGAGTTGCAGGTTTGATCCCCCATGAGTACAGGAGGCAAATAATCGATGTGTCTCCCTCACATTGACTTTTCTCTCTTTTTCCTGCTCCCTTCCTCCCTTCCACTCTTTAAAAGATTAATGGAGAAAATATTCTCAGGTGAGGACTAACCAAAAAGAAAAAAAAGGATTTTTTCCAAGGTACAAAATGAAAATCCTGAGAAATCTGTTCTGTGTTCAAAAGAACATTGCTTATAAATGTTAGAACCAGGCTCAGGTAGATTCCAGGGACTCCAAGCTTTAGGGGTTCCCTTTCTCAGAACTGCTGGGATTGCACATGAAGAGGTGCAGATTATGAAAGGAGCCACTTTGGGTTAAACAATTAGGAAGAATTTTTATTCTCTTTAGACTAAGAGACCAGGCTTGGTGAGCAAAGGAAAAACTTGTGTTGTCATCACAACAGTCTAGCTTATCATTTATAAACTAGAGGTCCATGCATGAAATTTGTGCACTGGGGGGGGGGGGTGTCCCCTCAGCCCGGCCTGCTCCCTCTTGCAGTCCAGGAGCCCTCCGGAGATGTCCTACTGAGGGACCTAAGCTGTCAGTTGGACATCCTTAGCACTACTGCGGAGGTGGGAGAGGCTCCCGCCACCACTGCTGCACTCAGTGGTGAGCCCATCTTCTGGTTGAGTGGCATGCCCCCTGTGGGAGCACACTGACCACCAGGGGGCAGCTCCTTCATTGAGCTTCTATCTCCTGGTGGTCAGTGCATATCATAGCGACCAGTTGTTCTGCCATTTGGTCAATTTGCATATTAGCCTTTTATTATAGGACTAGAAGCCCATTGAACAAAGATTCGCGCAATAGGCCTTCCTTCCCCTGGCTGCCGGCACCGGTTTTCCTCCGGCACCCGGGACCCAGGCCTTTGGTCTGGCTGCAGAGAGGCTTGGCTTCTCTGCTGCGGCTGCAGTGGAGAAGCCAAGCCTCTTCAATCTTCAGTCTTTGCTCCATGCCTGCGTATGCAAATTAACCGCCATCTTTGTTGGGTTAATTTGCATAGTTGCTCTGATTGGCTGGTGGGTGTAGCGGAGTGACACCAATTTGCATGTGTCTCTTTTATTAGTGTAGATTATCCCATGTTTTCCTCTAGAACATTTTTCCTAAAATGAAAATAGCTTTGTGTGTGCAGTTTACTTAAGCAATAAAATACAGAGTTAATTCAAAATTCTACCCTGAGTTAAAAAAACTGCTATCATTTTAAGTATATCCCCGTTCAGACATCTCTACATGTGCACATTTTCTTTCTTCTGTTTTCTCTCTATTTAATTTACTATTTTAGATTTTAATATGGCTGCAAAAAATGTAAATTTTCAACTTTTATTCCTAATATGTGCATTTATGAGTGAACATTTTTTTATAAGTTTTGGTATGTGATATTATCATTCAGTTCAACTTATTTTTTAACTTGAATTGTGATGTATTTTTTGGGTTAGACATGTATTTCACAACTTTTAAATATAAGGAGTTTCTAGGTACCTCTGTTCCTGATTTCTGGATTAACTACAATGACAACAAGAAACATATTGTATATAATTTCAGTTCTTTGAAGTTAGTTGAAACCTGCTTCATAGTCCAGCAGGTTCACTTAAAAAATAATTGAAGTGCTCCTCTGCTGCCATCTCGTGTGCATCTTGGGAGCAGCACCTCAGTGCAGGTGAGCAGGACAAGGGGGTGGCTATAGTGCAGCATTTCTAAGTGCTGAATGAAATGCTATTTAGGAGTGTGTTTCAGAACTTTTAAAACTAGTAACTTTCCTATCATCAACAAATGACAAGTGCTGGCAAGGATGTGGAGAAAAAGGAACCCTTGTGCACTGCTGGTAGGAATGCAGCCACTGTGGAAAACAGTATGGAGTTTCCTCAAAAACTTAAATATGGAACTCCCATTTGACCCTGTAATCTCACTTCTAGGACTATATCCCAAGAAATCAGAAACACCAAGCAGAAAAATTATATGTACCCAGCACAATTACAATAGCTAAGATTTGGCAACAGCTAAGTGCCCATCAGCAGATGAATGGATTAAAAAACTATGGTACACTTACATAATGGAATACTATGCAGCTGTAAAAAAAGAAATAACTCTTACTATTCACAGTAGCATGGAGGGACCTGAAGAGCATTATGCTGAGCTAAATAGGCCAGTCAGAGAAAGATAAATATCACACAATCTCACTCATTTGTGGAATCTAATGAACAAAATAAACTAATGAACAAAAATAAATCCAGAGACAGAGAAGCATCAAACAGACCGTCAAACCTCAGAGGGAAGACAAGGGAGGGTGGGGGCAGGGGAGAGATCAACCAAAGGACTTGTATGCATGTGCAACTTTGGAATAACATCTTCATGCCTTTAGCAGGAAAGGTTGTTGGGCACAGTGGGTTATCTGAATGTTGAATGCAGTTTGCTGCTGAGGTTGTTGAAGTGTTTTCCATCCTCACTGAAGTCTTTGTGTGAGGCTATTGGTTCTGAAAGAGGTGTGCTCTGTCTCTGAAGGAGAGAGGTGTATTAAATTTATTATGATTATAAATGTACCTAGTTTCCCTTGTAGCTCTCTTATATGTACTTTGATTTCATGTTATGAAGTGTTTGTGAATTTGAATATTCCTGGTAAAATGAAATTATTGATATGAAGTGCTCTTTATTTATAGTAATGCTTTTTGCCTTCAAGTCTTCTGTGTTATCATATACTTTTTATTTGGCTTATGTTTGCTTAATATATTTTTTCCATTCTTTCACTTTTGATAACTTTGTACCCTTGGGTTTTCAGTAGCTTTCAGTTTTTATATTAGTTATGAGTAAAATGAGTGGATTTTGGTTCAGTATTTTTCCCCATTCAGTTCTTCCAACATTCTTTATTATATAATGCATATTTTCCCACTGACCTAAGGAGATATTTTTATTTTACCAAATTTCCATATGTATTTGAGTCTATTACTGGACTTTGTTTTCTGTTCCATCAGTTTATCTATTTTCAGGACATTGCCCAAGTTTTTAAATTACTGTAGCTTATAACACAATACATTGTTCTATCTGGTTGGGATAGTTTTTACTCATTTATTTGTTTTTCTCAGAATTCTATTTAAAAATATTTTTATTAATTTCAGAGAGAAAGGGAAAGGGAGACAGAAACATCAATGATGAGAGAGCTGTCTCCTGCATGCTCCCCACTGGGGAGATCAAGCCTGCAACCAGGGCATGTGCCCTAACCAGGAATCGAACTGTAACCTCCTGATACATGGGTCAACCACTGAGCCATGCTGGCTAGGCCAGAATTTTCTTTTACATTTTTCATTTTAACATGTGAACTTAAATGAGCTTGTTTTGGTCTTAAAAATCTTGCTGGTATTTTAATCAAATCATAATAAATTTATAACCAACATTGGGAGATTGACATCATTATGATTTTTCTTCCCAAGAATATGATGTTACTGTCCAGTTGTTCAAGGTCTGTTATTGGGTAGCATTTTACAGTTTTATTTATACAGATTGTGGATCATTCCTAGGCATCTTATGTGTTTTGTTGCCTTTGTACATTTTCTTTGATTATATACTTCATGTACTGTTTTAAAGGATATGTATTTATATGCATGTTATCTCTCCCCTCCTTTCTGAAATAAATAACAAGATATTAAATAAGTAAGATTATTGATTGTTAGTAAAAAAAATCGATATGAACTTTTGTTTCTTCACCATATAAGCAAGTATTCAGACATTTTGGGAGTACGTGTCCATCACCATTTTCTGAACCAAGATTTTAAAAAATATATGGTAATATTGATTTTCAGAGAGAGAGGAAGGGAAAGGGAGAGAGAGACTGAAACACCAATGAGATAGAGCTATCACTTCAATTGGCAGCCTCCTGCATGCCCCCTTCTGGGGATTGAGCCCACAACCCTGGCATGTGCCCTGACCAGGAATCGAACCAGCGACCTCTTGGTGCCTGAGAGAATACTCAATCCACTGAGCCACACCAGCCAGGCTGAACTAAGATTTAACAATTAAACTAAAGTAACTTATTCTCAACTGAATGATTATGTCAATGAATGTGGAACAATCTACTAATTTATCTGTGGATGTAAAACTTTTATTTAAAGTTTCAAAGGTGGGAGCGCAGCGTTGGACCTGTAAGGATATAAGCCGTTTGAGGAAGAGGGTGGGCAGACCACCTTGGACAGCGCCAAAAGTGGTGGTGCTGAGTAGAGGTAAGAAAGAGGTGGCCAGCCAGTTCATTTGGCTGCAGCTGGCCACCAGGTAAGATGCGTTCTCATCCCTCTCTGAGAGGCGGCCCATTCTATCCAGTTCGGTCAACATGGATTTCAGGGAAATTCTCATGATAGCTTCTAAAGGACAAGGAACCAACAGCACACTGAAAAGGTATAATTTGGCAGTGGGTCCTGCCAAAAAGACCCAAAAGTTAAGGGTGTCCAATCAGCAGTGTGCAAGCTTTTCTCAAAAGAAAAGAGGAGGAGCTCAGAAGAAAAGCCATAGAGGAAAAGGAGAGAAGAAGAACTACTCAAAAAGTGAATTGAGCTAAAACCTGACAAGAAAGCAAGAGCTATGGCCAAGAGGACAAAGGACAATTTACATGGTTAAATGGGATTCCTGTTGAGGAAAAGTCAAAGAAAAGACAGGCAATGGAAAGCCAATACTAGTCAGGGAATAGACCAAGAGTATGAGATGGAAGAAGAGGAAGAATTCTTAGAATACAATCAGGCAGCATCAGAGCAGGAGTATGAAGAAGAGCAAGAACCTCCTCCCAAAGTTGAAAATAAACCAAAGGTCCCCCTTAAAAGTGCCCCACCATCATGACTTCACTGACCTACTCAGGCTGGCTGAGAAAAAGCAGTACGAACCAGTGGAAATCAAGGTAGTGAATAAAACCAGAAAAGTGGCCTATGACTGCACAAGAACTTAGGGAGGGAAGGAAGACATACGAAAAAGGAACCTGAGGCAGATGCAGGACTGCCTCTGACCAAAAAGGTGCCCTCTCAGACAGAAGGTATGGGCACGAAACCTAGCAGAGTTTCTGGGGACAAGCATCCTTCCCCAAGGGCACTGCCCTTCCTCGCGCTGAGAAGAAATCTAGACCCAGCACAGCTAATAAGAAACATTTAGGTTTGTTTTCATCCAAATCCATGCCAGGAGAGAGGCCCAAAGTAGAATCTAGCAACTGCTCCCAACCCTCGTTTTGGGAGGACCATGACAGGCCCGTTTTCAATGGGACTGAAAAGACCCACTCGAGCACCTATTCACCAAGTGTTCCAAAGGCTTCTGCTAACGGGACTCAGAAATCTGTTACTGAGCACAAAGCCAAAAGTCTCCTCCCCATCCTAGCCATTCCAGACCTGGACCCGTGGTCACCCCACATAAGGCTAAGAGTCCAGGTGTCAGGCAGCCAGGCAGTTCCAGCCTAGCTCCTGGGCAGCCCAGCACAGGGAGTGTTTGACCTACAGTTAGTTCTGGCTCCATGCCCAGGTGCCAGGATGGCAGCCCCAGCTCAGGACCTAAGCGATCAATCAGTGGGGCCAAGAGGCCAGCCAGTGACTCAAATCCTCCTGGAAGGACAGGGGGCTCTGGATGACCCATCAGTGGCTCAGGTGGTTCTGGGAAGTCAGAGGTCAGTTCTGGTGGCCCTAGGTGGCCTGTGCACCGTCCACATGACCGATGACCAGTGAGTGGCTCAATGCCCCCCAGCCCCCGGGAGGTCAGTCAGTGGCTCTGGGGGATCAGTAAGTGGCTCAGTTCCAGCTGGATGGCCTATCAGCAGTTCAGGCCCTGGAAGACCAGTGAGCAGCTTGGGACCTGGGTGAAGAGTTAGTAGCTCAGATCCTCCCCATAAGCCCAAATGCACTTTTGTCTCAGAAACAGTATCTTCTAAGAATATCATTACCCAGCCCAGCAATGGACAGATGGATGGAATGAAGCCTTCCTTAGTTGGCTGCAGATCTGCCCAAGGTCCTGAAAAGTTTCCCTTCCCTAGAGATTACAAAAGACCGTGAGAATGTGAAGAGGAGGAACATGAGGACTATGACTCCGAAATGGAAGATTTTATCGAAGATGAAGGAGAATCTCGGGAAAAAATATCCAAGCACATTCTTTGGCTATGACCGAAAAAAATACAAAGATGAAAGTGATTATGCCTTATGTTACATAGAGAGAAGTTGGAGAGAACAGCAGAAGGAAGAAGCAAAGAGTTTAAGACCCGGTATGTAAGAGGACTTTGAGGGAATGAGACGGGAGGAAGAAGCAACGAAATGCAGAGAGGTCAAGAAGCTGAAAAGATGTTAGCTGCTGTTTTTATTTTTGTGAAACTCTGGAGACACTCTACTGCAAAGAAGTCCTGCCTTCGGACTGAAGAAGCCCATTATCACTTTAGATTTATACTTGGGACCTCACGGACAAGGAATGGATACTATATATTTTGAGCGTAAAGTATTTTCAAATACCTCCCGGGGTAAAAGCTGTAGTGCAGATGACATAACTGCTCACAGGTGCTGGCCTTGATCCTGATGAGCTATGCACTGTAATGTGGGCCCACTCAACAGTCAGCCAATCTTCTTTTGTTCCTTTGCTATTTTAAAAAGGAAAAAAGATTGCCTCTTGACTTCCATAATTCTGTTGATGGGTGAGTAGGGCAATGGCCGGCTCCCAATCAAACTTATTTTGTCTTTTTATGAGGAATCTGGCCCTTCCATGAATGTTGTCAGGAATAAAGTCACCTGTTCTAATCTATATGTTTAGAGTGAGAACTTGAAAATGTAGAGTAGGCTTTATAATTATATGGATGTCATCTCTATGGCTTTGAAGTAAAAAGTAGAATAAATTATATTGTATTTTATATTCATGGATTGGATGCTGAGAATTCTTATTCACTGATTTAGGTGTTTAGGCAATTAATCAAAAAAATTTCAAGTTAAAAAACAAGTTATTCCATTTGGTGTAAGAATATTCTTTTCCAAATTTTTCTTTCAGATTTATTGTAAAATAGATAATGATACTGTGCTGATTTTATTTAAAAAGTCATTTTATATTGTAGAAAAAATATACTATTCAAAGATTAGAGTTGAAAGAGTAATGGTTTAAAAAATAAGCAAGTGACTTGTAAGTCTTCTCTTACTCCCCCACTATAAAGATATTTTGGAATCCAAAGCGCCCTTGTATCTTGTGATGTTAATGACTTTGCATTTTTATCTTAAAATTCCTTAGCAATTAATGACAAAACCCAAACACTAAATTCATGTGTATCAAGAGGAAATAAATATATAAAGTTTAAAAGGTGGGAATGAAGAGTACCAAAATTTTGCATGGGGAATACTGATTTTAAGCTCATTGTTAAGAAATAAAAATGAGAATGACCCTACAGTTGTCTCCCATTCCTTTCTAAAAGATTTAGTTGGAAAAAAACTGGTGTAGGAAGGGAACTTTACCAGGAGTTTCTCTAATTTTTTAAAATCCTTTATTGTTTAAAGTATTACATATGTCTTCTTTTTCCTCCATTGAACTCTCCTCGGCTGCTCCCACCCCCAAACACATGCCCTCACTCCCTACTGTCTGTGTTCATTGGTTATGCTTATATGAACACATACAAGTTCTTTGGTTGATCTCTTACCCCACCCTCGCACCTTCCCCTGCCTTCCCTCTGAGGTTGGATGGTCTGTTCGATGCTTTTAAGTCTCTGGATCTATTTTTATTAATCAGTTTATGTTGTTCATTATATTCCACAAATGAGTTAGATTATGTGATATTTATCTTTCTCTAACTGACATATTTCGCTTAGCATAATGCTCTTTAGGACCATCCATGCTGTTGCGAATGGTAGGAGTTCCTTTCTAAAGCAGTGTAGATGTACCATTGTGTAGATGTACCACAGTTTTTTAATCCACTCATCTGCTGATGGGCATTTAGGCTGTTTCCAATTCTTAGCTATGGTAAAGTGTGCTACTATGAGCATAGGTGTGCATACATCCTTTCTGATTTGTGTTTCTAGTTTCTTGGGATATATTCCTAGAAGTGGGATTACTGAGTCAAATGGGAATTCCATATTTAGTTTTTTGAGAAAACTCCATACTGTTCTTTACAGTGGCTGCACCAGTCTGCATTCCCACCAGAAATGCACAAGGGTTCCTTTTTCTCCGCATTCTCTCCAGCACTTGTCATTTGTTGATTTGTTGATAGCCATTCTGACAGGTATGAGATGGTACCACATTGTTATTTTGATTTGCATCTCTCAGATAATGGTGACTTTGAGCATGTTTTCAAATGTCTCTTGGCCTTCCTTATGTTCTCTTTCAAAAAGTATCTATTTAGGTCCTGTGCCCATTTTTTGATTGGGTTGTTTATCTTCCTTTTGTTAAGTTGTATGAATTCCCTGTAAATGTTGGAGATTAAACGCTTTTCGGAGATAACTTTGGCGAATATGTTCTTCCATGCAGTGGGCTTTCTTGTTGTTTTGTTGATGGTTTCTTTTGCTGTGCAGAAGCTTTTTATTTTGATGTAGTCCCATTCGTTTATTTTCTCTTTAGTTTCCATTGCCCTAGGAGTTGTATTGGTGAAGATATTGCTTTGGCACATGTCTGAAATTTTGCTGCCTATGGGGTCTTCTAAGATTTTTATAGTTTCCCATCTCCCATTTAAGTCCTTTATCCATTTTCACTTTATTTTTGTGTATGGTGTAACTTGGTGGTCTAGTTTCATTTTTTTTCATGTATCTGTCTAATTTTCCCAACACCATTTATTGAAGAGACTTTCTTGACTTCATTGTTTGCTCTTACCTCCTTTGTCAAATATTAATTAAGTGTAGTGGTTTGGGTCAATTTCTGGGTTCTCTGTTCTATTCCATTAATTGATATGTCTATTCTTGTGCCAGTACCAGGCAGTTTTGAGAACAGTGGCTTTGTAATACAGCTTGATATCTGGTATTGAGATCTCTCCTACTTTGTTCTTCTTTCTCAGGATTGCCACAGCTATTTGGGATCCTTTTTTTATTCCAGATGAATTTTTGGAGAGTTTGTTCTAGGTCTTTGAAATATACTCTTGGTATTTTAATGGGGAGTGCATTGAATCTATAGATTGCGTTGGGTAGTATGGACATTTTAATGATGTTGATTCTACCAATCCATGAACATGGTATGTTCTCCCATCTGTTTATGTCTTCCTTTATCTCTCTATCTCTTTTTTTAAAATATATTTTATTGATTTTTTACAGAGAGGAAGGGAGAGAGATAGAGAGTTAGAAACATCGATGAGAGAGAAACATCGATCAGCTGCCTCCTGCACATCTCCTACTGGGGATGTGCCCGCAACCTAGGTACATGCCCTTGACCGGAATCGAACCCGGGACCCTTCAGTCCACAGGCTGACGCTCTATCCACTGAGCAAAACCGGTTTCGGCTCTCTATCTCTTTTTCAACATTCTGTAGTTTTATGAGTAGAGGTCTTTTACCTCCTTAGTTAAGTTTATTCCTAGGTATCTTAATTTTTTTGTGTGCAATAGTAAGTGGGATTGTTTTTTTAATCCCTCTTTCTGTAAATTCACTTTTGGTGTATAAACGTGCCATAGAATAGTGCTCAGCGTGCCTTCGAGCCCGGTGATTTCCCAGCGTTCAGATCCTCGGACTTTCCTCACAGCATAGCCCCCAAACGTCAGTCCCTCGCTCCCACCTCAAATGAAGAAACCGAAACTGCCTCCAGCCCCAAGCCAGAGAAGAAGCCGACCCTTAGGATGTGCCAAAGGGAGAAAAAGAACAGCACGAAGCGATTGAACATATTGATGAAGTATAAAATGAAATAGACAGACTTAATGAATAAGCCAGCAAGGAGATTTTGAAAGTAGAACAGAAATATAATAACTCTGCCAACCATTTTTTCAGAAGAGGTCAGAATTGATTGCCAAAATCCCACATTTTGGGGTAACAACATTTTTCAACCATCCACAAGTGTCTGCACTGCTTGGGGAAGAGGATGAAGAAGTGCTACATTATTTGACAAGAGTTAAAGTGACAGAATTTGAAGATATTAAATCAGGTTACAGAATAGATTTTTATTTTGATGAAAATCCTTACTTTGAAAATAAAGTTTGACCCAAAGAGTTTCATCTGAGTGAGAGTGGTGATCCATCTTCAAAGTTCACTGAAATCAAATGGAAATCTATAAAGGATTTGATGAAACATTCATGTCAAACACAGAATAAAGCCAGCAGGAAGAGACAGCATGAGGAACCAGAAAGCTTCTTTACCTGGTTACTGACCATTCTGATGCAGGTGCAGATGAGTTAGGAGAAGTCATCAAAGATGACATTTGGCCAAATCCATTACAGTACTACTTGGTTCCTGACATGGATGATGAAGAAGGGGAAGGGAAGAAGAAGATGATAATGATGATGATGATGAGGGGGAAGAAGGAGAGGAAGATGAAGGAGAAGATGACTAATGAACACTGATGGGTCCCAACCTTTTTAAATTTTTTCCAGTCCCTGGGAGCAAGTTGCAGTCTATTTATTCTTTTTCTTCCCCCTCCCCTTGTGCTCAGTCGCCCTGTTTTTGAGGTCTCTTTTCTCTCCTTTAGACCATCTTTACACCATGGTTCTCACCTTCTTTGGAGGGAGGGTGTACCTTGAGCAGAATACAGTGGGAAAAGAATCTTTGCCCCTTTCTGTTCCAAATTCATTTTTATCCTTTCCTGTCTCAAGAAAAACTTAATGGAATCAACACCACTGTGCTCTGTGGGAAAAAAGGAAAACCTTCGCTCCCTTAGCTCTGCTGGGAGCTGGAGGTTGCTAGGCCCCTGTGTAGTATTGCATAGAATTCTAGCTTTTTCTCCTCCTTTCTCTGTATATTGGGCTCAGAGATTACACTGTGTCTCTGCAAATATGGACAGTTAGCATTTATCTGTCTACTTTCTCTTGTTTAAAAAAAGAGAAAAAAATTTAAAAAGGGGGGGGTGGTTCAGCGAAGGGGGATTTGAGATGTTTGGGTGGGTTAAGTGGGCATTTTGAAAACATGGCTTCTACTTTGGCATGTTTAATTGTGATATTAAACAGGCATCATTGCAGTCTAAGATGACACTTTTAAAATAGAATTCCCTCCTAATGATTACTTGAACCCTGCCACTCGATGGGAGAATAAGCAGAACCTGTAGGATGTTATTTGGAATTGACTTTTCTCTATTGTAATTTTGTTCCTGTTTATTTTAAAATTTTCTTTTTATTTCACTGGAAAGGAAAGATAATGCTCAATTTTAAACATTAAAAGTTGGCCCTAACTGGTTTGGCTCAGTGGAAAGAGCATCGGTCTGTGGACTGAAAGCTTCCAGGTTCGATTCCCGTCAAGGGCATATACCTTGGTTGTGGGCACATCCCCAGTAGGAGGTGTGCAGGAGGCAGCTGATTGATGTTTCTTTCTCATCGACAGTCAAACTCTCTATCCTCCCTTTCTCTCTGTAAAAAAATCAATAAAATATATTTTTAAAAAGTTTACAAGTTGCTTTGTTACAATAAAACTAAATGTGTACAAAAATGCCATAGATTTCCTGGCATTGATTTTGTATCCTACTACATTGCCAAATTCATTTATTAAGTCTAATAACTTTTTGATGGAGTCTTTAGGGTTTTCTATGTACAGTATCATGCCATCTGCAAATAAGGACAATTTTACTTCTTCTTTTCCAATTTGGATGCTATTTACTTCTTCTTGTCTGATCGCTATGGCTAGCACTTCCGGTACTATGTTGAACAGGAGTGGTGAAAATGGCCATTCCTGTCTTGTTCCTGTTCTTAGAGGAAATGGTTTTAGTTTTTGCCCATTGAGTATGATGTTGGCTGTAGGTTTGTCATATAAGGCTTTTATTATGTTGAGGTATGACCCTTCTACTCCCACTTTGCTGAGCATTTTTATCAGAAAAGGGTGTTGGTCTTTGTCAAATCCCTTTTTTGCATCAATTGATATGATTATGTGATTTTTTGTCTCTCAATTTATAAACAAATTGATGTATCACTTTACTGATTTGTGGATATTGTACCAGCCTCGCATCCCTGGAATAAATCTCACTAATCTCACTTGGTCATGGTGTATGATCTTTCTAATGTAATGCTAGATCCAGTTTGCTAGAATTTTGTTGAGGATTTTAGCATCTATATTCATAGGGATATTGGCCTGTAATTCTCTCTTTTTTTTTTTTGAGTTAAAGATAAGGTGTTTTTATTTTCTTTTTCTTTTTTTTTAATTATTAGTTAAGGTATTACAAATGTGTCCTCATCCCCCCCATTAACCCCCAACCTCCCCCGCACACACAAACTCATGCTCCCATCCCCCTGTTGTCCATGTCCATTGGTTTGGCTTATATACATGTATACAAGTCCTTCGGTTGATCTCTTCCCCTTACCCCCGCCCTCCCCTACTTTCCTTCTGGGGATTGATAGCCTGATCGCTGTTTCTCAGTCTTTGGGTCTGTCCCATTTCATCAGTCTATGTTGTTCTCTATAATCCACAAATGAGTGAGATCATGTGGTATTTATCTTTCTCTGACTGGCTTATTTCACTTAGCATAATGCTCTCCAGTTCCATCCATGCTGTTGCAAAAGGCAAGAGTTCCTTTTTTTTTTTTTTACCGCAGCATAGTATTCCATTGTGTATATGTACCACAGTTTTCTAATCCACTCATCTGCTGATGGGCACCTAGGCTGTTTCCAAATCTTAGCTATGGTGAATTGTGCTGCTATGAACATAGGGGTGCATATATCCTTTCTGATTGGCGTTTCTGCTTTCTTGGGATATATTCCTAGAAGTGGGATCACTGGGTCAAATGGGAGTTCCATTTTTAGTCTTCTGAGGTAGCTCCATACTGTTCTCCACAGTGGCTGCACCAGTCTGCATTCCCACCAGCAGTGCAGAAGGGTTCCTTTTTCTCCACATCCTCTCCAACACTTGTTGTTTGTTGATTTGTTGATGATAGCCATTCTGACAGGTGTGAGATGATAACGCATTGTCGTTTTGATTTGCATCTCTCGTATAATTAGTGACTTTGAGCAGGTTTTCATATGTCTTTCGGCCTTCTGTCCTCTTTCGAAAAGTGTCTATCTAGGTCCATTGCCCATTTATTTATTGGATTGTTTATCTTCCTTTTGTTAAGTTTCATGAGATCCCTGTAAATGTTGGAAATTAAACCCTTATCGGTGGTATCATTGGCAAATATGTTCTCCCATGTAGTAGGTCTTCTTGTTGTTTTGTTGATGGTTTCCTTTGCTGTGCAAAAGCTTTTTATTTTGATGTAGTCCCATTTGTTTATTTTCTCTTTAGTTTCCATTGCCCTAGGAGCATTATCAGAGAAGAAATTTCTTCGGCATATGTTTGCGATTTCGCTGCCTGTGGATTCCTCTAGTATTTTTATGGTTTCCTGTCTTACGTTTAAGTCTTTTATCAATTTTGAGTTTATTTTTGTGTATGGTGTGAGTTGGTGATCTAGTTTCATCCTTTTGCATGTATCTGTCCAATTTTCCCAACACCATTTATTGAAAAGACTGTCTTGACTCCATTGTATGCTCTTGCCTCCTTTGTCAAATATTAATTGGGCATAGTGGTTTGGGTTGATTTCTGGGGTCTCTATTCTATTCCATTGATCTATATGTCTGTTCTTGTGCCAGTACCAAGCTGTTTTAAGAACAGTGGCTTTGTAATACAGTTTGATATCTGGTATTGAGATCCCACCTACTTTGTTCTTTCTCAGGATTGCTGCAGCTATTCGGGGTCTTTTTTTATTCCAGATGAATTTTTGGAATGTTCGTTCTAGATTTGTGAAAAATGCCGTTGGTAATTTAATGGGGATTGCATTGAATCTATAAATTGCTTTGGGTAGTATGGACATTTTGATGATGTTGATTCTACCAATTCATGAACATGGTATATTCTTCCATCTGTTTATGTCTTCCTCTATCTCTTTTTTCAGTGTCCTGTAGTTTTCAGCATATACGTCTTTTACCTCCTTAGTTAAGTTTATTCCTAGGTATTTTAATTTTTTTGGTGCAATGGTAAATGGGATTGCTTCTGTAGTTTCACTTTCTGTAAGTTCAGTATTGGTGTAAAGAAATGCCATGGATTTCTTAGCATTAATTTTGTATCCTGCTACATTGCCGAATTCATTTATTAAGTCTAATAATTTTTTGATGGAGTCTTTAGGGTTCTGTATGTACAGTATCATGTCATCTGCAAATAAGGACAGTTTTACTTCTTCGTTTCCAATCTGGATGCCTTTTATTTCTTCTTCGTGTCTGATCGCAACGGCTAGTACTTCCAGTACTATGTTGAACAGGAGTGGTGAGAGGGGGCATCCCTGTCTTGTTCCTGTTTTTAGGGGGAATGGTTTTAGTTTTTGCCCATTGATTATGATGTTGGCTGTGGGTTTGTCATATATGGCTTTTATTATGTTGAGATATGATCCCTCAATTCCTATCTTGCTGAGAGTTTTTATCAAGAAGGGGTGTTGGATTTTGTCAAATGCTTTTTCTGCATCAATTGATATGACTATGTGGTTTTTTTCTCTCAATTTGTTTATGTGATGTATCACGTTTATTGATTTGTGGATATTGTACCATCCTTGCATCCCTGGGATAAATCCTACTTGGTCATGGTGTATGATCTTTTTGATGTACTGCTGGATCCGATTTGCTAGGATTTTGTTGAGGATTTTGGCATCTATGTTCATGAGGGATATTGGCCTATAATTCTCTTTCATTGTATTGTCTTTATCTGGTTTTGGGATTAGGGTGATATTGGCTTCATAGAATGAGCTGGGAAGTGTTCCTTCCTCTTGGATCTTTTGACATAGTCTGAGGAGGATAGGTTTTAGGTCTTCCTTGAATGTTTGGTAAAACTCACCTGTGAAGCCATCTGGCCCCGGGCTTTTGTTTGCTGGAAGCTTTTTGATTACTGCTTCGATTTCCTCCATAGTTATTGGCCTATTGAGATTTTTAGATTCTTCCTGGTTAAGTTTTGGAAGGTTGTATTTATCTAGGAATGTGTCCATTTCCTCCAGGTTGTCTAGTGTGTTGGAGTAGAGTTGTTCATAGTATTTTCTAACAATCCTTTGTATTTCTATGGGGCCTGTTGTTATTTCTCCTCTTTCATTTCTGATTTTGTTTATTTGGGTCCTCTCTCTTTGCTTCTTGGTGAGCCTGGCTAGAGGTGTATCAATCTTGTTTATCCTTTCAAAGAACCAGCTCTTGGTTTTGTTGATCTTTTGTATTGTTTTTTTTTTTTTGGTCTCTATGTCATTTATCTCCACTATGATCTTTGTTATTTCCTTCCTTCTGCTTACAGTGGGCCTTTTTTGTTGCTCTCTTCCTAACTCTTCGAGTTGTAGAGTTAGGTCATTTATTCTCATTGTTTCTTGTTTCTTACAGTAGGCTTGTAGAGCTATGAACTTTCCTCTCAAGACTGCTTTTGCTGTGTCCCATAGTTTTTGGATTGTTGTGTTTTCATTGTCATTTGTTGCCATGATGTTTTTTATTTCTTCTTTGATCTCATTGGTAACCCAGTCATTGTTTAATAGCATGCTATTTAGTCTCCATGTGTTTGATTTTTTTGGATTGTTTTTGTTGTAGTTGATTTCCAGTTTTATGCCTTTGTGGTCTGAGAAGATGCTTGAGATGATTTCAATTTTCTTGAATTTGAAGAGACTTTGTCTGTGACCCAATATATGGTCTATCTTCGAAGATGACAAATGTGCACCTGAGGAGAATGTATATTCTGTGGCTTTGGGGTGAAATGTTCTGAAGATGTCAATTAATTCCATCTGATCTAGTGAGTCATTTAGGATTGATGTTTCTTTGCTGAGTTTCTGTTTAGAGGATTTGTCCAGTGGAGATAATGGGGTGTTAACGTCCCCTACTATGATTGTATTGCTGTCAATCTCTCCCTTGATCTCCTCCAGAAGATTTCTTACGTATTTGGGTGCTCCTATATTGGGTGCATATATATTTACCAGAGTTATTTCTTCTTGTTGGACTGCTCCCTTTAGTATTATGAAGTGGCCTTCTTGATCTCTTTTTATGTCCTTCACTTTGAGATCTAATTTGTCAGATATAAGTATTGCTACCCCGGCTTTTTTTTCACTTCCATTGGCCTGAAAAACCTTTTTCCATCCCTTCACCATCAGTCTGTGTGTGTCTTTTTTTCTGAGGTGGGTTTCCTGTAGACAGCAGATATATGGGTCATGTTTTCTTATCCACACATTTACCCTATGCCTTTTGACTGGGGAATTTAATCCATTTACATTTAAAGTTATTATTGATAGAAACTTGTTAGTCGCCATTTTTGTTCTTTACCGCTGCATTCCTTCTTTGTTTCCTGTTTTTTCTATTTACAGCAGACCCTTTAGCATTTCTTGCATTGCTGGTTTGGTTGTAATAAACTCCCGTAGACCGTTTTTGTCTGTGAAGCTCCTGATTTGACCCTCAATTGTGATTGATAGCCTCGCTGGGTATAGTATTCTTGGATTCAGACCCTTCCTTTGCATTACTTTGTATATTTCATTCCATTCCCTTCTTGCCTGATGTGTTTCTGTTGAGAAATCGGTTGCTAGTCTGATGGGGGATCCTTTGTAGGTAACTTTCTGTCTCTCTCTGGCTGCTTTTAAGATTCTTGCTTTGTCGTTGGTGTTTGCCAATTTAATTATTATGTGCCTTGGTGTCGGTCTTTTCGGGTTCATTTTGTTTGGGACTCTGTGAGCTTCTTGGATTTGTGTGAGTTTTTTCCTCCCTATATCAGGGAAATTTTCTGTTACTATTTTTTCAAACAGGTTTTCTATTCCTTGCTCAGTTTCCTCTCCTTCTGGCACCCCTATTATTCGGATGTTGTTTTGTTTAGCATTGTCCCAGAGTTCTCTTAGGCTCTCCTCCTCCTTTTTAATTTTTTTTTCTAGAAGCTGCTCTGTTTGGGTATTTTTTTCTACCTTGTCTTCTAGCTCGCTGATGTGGTCCTCTGCTTCTTCTAGTCTACTGTTGATGCTTTCTATTGAGTTCTTTATGGCAGTGATGTCATTTTTCATTTCTTCTTGGTTTCTCTTCATTTCCTCTTGGTTCTTCTTCATTTCCTCTTGGTTCCTACACATATTGTTGAATTGGTCTTCCATTCTTTTCATCCACCTTATGGCCATTACTCTGAATTCTTTCTCTGACAGGTTGCTTGCCTTCATTGCCTCCATTTCGTTTACTTCCTTTTCTGATGATGCCTGTTTTTCTTTCATATTTGGGTTGGTTCTTTGTTTCACCATGATTTCTCTTCTCAAGGTGTTTGGTTATGTAGTTCTCTCTCTGATGCGCTGATTCAAAGGCACAAAATACAACACAACAAGGCACAATGTACAAGGCACTGAACTAAATGCATTCACGATATTAATAACCCCAAATAAAGGTGACCCCCCCGAGCGAAGAGAATTAGGGGATAAAGAAGAAAAAAGAGAAAAAGATTAAAGAGAAAAATAAAAAACAAAAAGGAGTGCTGAAATGAGATTGGGAAAAGGGAGAGAAGAAAAAAACAAAAAGACAAAACCAAAACAAAAACAAAAACAAACAAAAAACAAAAACAAACAAACAAAAAAGTAAGAGAATGAAATAGAGGTGGGGAAGAGGCTATTTGTATGGGGAGAAAACTCCAAGAGAACAGCAACCAATCTCAATGAACTCCAGCAGCAGATCCCTGGAGACTAATGCAAACTACAACCAACCACCAATATCAAGCGAGGCAAGGGAAAACAGAAGCACAAAATAACCAGATAAAGAAAAAGTAAGCAAAACAGAAAAATAAAATGAAAAACAAAACAATTTCCCACACAAGCATAAAAAAAAACCCCAATATACTCAAAATCAAGCAAACACTAGCAAAACGACAGAGAGAGAGAGAAAAAAAATTAGATAGTAAAGAAAGATAAGAGAGAGGTGTATATGGATTTAGAGCGAGGGATTGGAAATTAGATATATAAGTAGGGTGAAATTTAGACTGTGGGTAGAAAGAAGGAATAGGGAAAATCCAAAGCAGGAATAGGGTAAGAGAAACAGGACAACAAAAGGGGAAAAGTGAGGAAGAGAGTTTTGGCTTAAGGGTAAATGTGAGATAGAGAGAAATGATGCTAAGGGAACGATGAAAATAGAGTGTAGAACACTAATCCCAAAATAAAATAAAGAAAAATAATAAAAAATAAAATAAAAAATAAAATGACACTTGAAAAAATGGTTAAAGGATAGCAATAATACTGGTTAAAAAAATGTAGTAATTAAAAAGGTAAAATCAAGTGATGAAAAAAATAAAAAATAAAAAAAATAATAAGATAGGTTCTTAATGAAATAATGAAAAAAGAATTAATAAAAATATATAAAAATATTCAGAAGTGAAGGTTCTTCAGATCTTCCACTCTTCTTTTTGGCACGCCTTAGTCCTGCCAGGCATTCAGGGGAGTGTTGAACTTCCCTGCGATACACTGTCCCTCCGTGCAGTAAACCACAGACCTGATTTTAAGGCAGGTTGTGTTTGTTTACCAGACTGCCTTTATTTGTGATCACAGAAGAGACAGTTCGTGGCTCTGCCTCTGGGTGGCAGTGTGTCTGGATTGACCTCCGAGGCTATAAGTCCTCTCTATCAGTAGGGTTTTTTTTTTTTTTCCTCTATGGTATTTGGAACTGGTTTGGGAAAGACCACTGCCCAGAGCTGGTTCCTTGCCACTGCCCGCTGTTTCCCAGGCTCCCCAAAAAGAACTTTCCCCTACAGGCTCTGCGAATGACCCCAACTGGGGAATCCCATGCACTGGGTTTAATAATCAAATGCACGGATCTAAGGGGAACTGTAACAAGAGCCTGATAGTTGTGCGTATTCGCAAGCCTCCACCTTCCAGGTCTGCGCACAGTCTCCGAGCGCAGTCTCCGCGCGCCCACTCGCCCCTGGCACCAAGCAGCCAGGCAAAGTCCAAGGCTGCTCCTTTACATCCAGTCCAGCTATGGACTCATTTTTCACGTTCCCTTCTGCCAGCAGCCCTGTGGGGCCCCTTCCCCACTCGCGGGTCACGCTGGTCCCAATGGCTGCAGACTCTGTGGGGCGCAGATTCCGCCCCGCGCCCTCGAGCTCGGTCCTCCCTCCAACCCGAACTGCAAACTGCACCTTTAGGGGATGTCCAACCTTTCCGTGAGAAGAAGCAGTGCTTGTCTGAGTTCACGTAGTCACGCTGCATGAGATCCCTTGTTTCCAGTTTAGTAGCTGGTCTCTCGGCCTGTAATTCTCTTTCTTTGTGGTGTCTTTATTTGGGTTTGGGATTAGGGTAATGCTGGCCTCATAGAAAGAGCTTGGAAGTGTGCCTTCCCCTTGAATTTTTTGGAATAGTTTGAGGAGGATTGGTTTTAGTTCTTCTTTGAATGTTCAGTAAAACTTGCCTGTGAAGCCATCTGGTCCAGGGCTTTTGTTTGCTGGAAGCTTTTTGATTACTGTTTAAATTTCATCAGTAGTTATAAGCCTATTCAGGTTTTTATATTCTTCCTTATTGAGTTTTGGAAGCTTGTATTTTTCTAGGAATGTGTCAATTTCATCAAGGTTGTCCAGTTTGTTGGAGTAGAGATGTTCATAGCATTTTTTCACAATCCTTTGTATATCTGTGCGGTCAGTTGTTACTTAACCTCTTTCATTTATGATTTTTGTTTATTTGTGTCCTCTCTTTTTATTTCTTGGTGAGCCTGGCTAGAGGTTTATCAATCTTATTTATCCTTTCAAAGAACCAGCTCTTGGTTTCATGGATCTTTTGTATTGTTTTGTTTGTTTGTTTTTTTGGTGTTTGTGTCATTTATTTCTGCTCTGATCTTTATTATATCCTTCCCTCTGGTTACTGTGGGCTTTTCCTGTTGCTCTCTTTCCAATTCTTTAAGTTGCAAGGTTAGATAATTTATTATCATTTTTTTTTGAGGTAGGCCTGTAGAGCTATGAACTTCCCTCTCAGAACTGCTTTGATTGTGTACCATAGATTTTGGATTTTGTGTTTTCATTGTCATTTGTTTCAGGATGCTTTTTATTTCTTCTTTGATCTCTTTGGTAACCCAATCATTGTTTAACAGCATGCTATTTAACCTCCAAGTGTTTGATTTTTTTTCATTGTTTTTATTGTAGTTGATTTCTAGTTATATGCCACTGTGATCTGAGAAGATGCTTGTTATGATTTCTATTTTCTTGAATTTGAAGAGACTTTGCCTGTGTCCTAATATGTGGTCTGTCTTTGAAAATTTCCTGTTGTGCACTTGAGAAGAATGTATATTTTTTAGTTTTGGGATGAAATGTTCTAAAGATGTCAATTAAGTCCATCTGATCTAGTGAGTCATTTAGGATTGCTGTTTCTTTGCTGATTTTTTGTTTAGAGTATGTATCGGGAAGTGATAGTGGGGTGTTAAAGTCCCCTACTATGACTGCATTCCTATCAATCTCTCCTTTCATATATTCCAAAACTTGTTTTAAGTATTTGGGTGCTCCTGTATTGGGTACATATATATTTACTAGAGTTATAGCCTCTTGTTGAATTGCTCCCTTTAGCATTAAAAGGATGTGGTTAACTAAGTTGAAATTCACTATGATAGACCAGTGAAATAGTAAGGAATGTGCATGAACCACTTGAGACACATATAAATAGAGCCATAATATCTGTAAGGAGTGTAAAATCACTGAGAATTCACATACAAACAACTGTGAAATGAGTAGAATAGTGTTAACATTCATAATTCCCATTCACTTAATTGGCATTTTTGAAAAAAGGTGGTGTAATCTTTTAGAATTTATGATTATAGAGCTCAGAGAACTCTCCAAAAGTCGTTAAAACAATTAGAATTCACAATGATAGACCAGTGAAATAGTAAGGAATGTGTATGAACCACTTGGAATACATGTAAATAGAGCCTTCATAGGTGCAGGGCAATATTAAATCAATGAGAATTAGCTTTCCAACAGCTTTGAAATGGGTTGGAGAGTGTTTAAATTCATAATTCCACCTGAATGAGTTAATGTTTTGGGAAGAATGTGTTCTAAAAATTTAAAATGTCCCGTTTTTAAAAACAAGAAAACATTAAAGAAGTGTTTCCAACAGAACTCACAAAGATAGATGAGGGAAATGATAAGAAAAGTGATTGAAAAACCTAGCATGAATGTAAATAGACCCTTAATATCTGTGATGTCGTGTTAAAAACATTAGGATTTTGCCTTCAAACAGTGGTGCAATGGGTAGGATAGTGTTTTATATACATAATTCCGGCTCAATGAGTTGGCGTTTTTGGAAGAATGCGGTGAAAATAACTTGAAATTCACTATAATAGACCAGTAAAATAGTATGAATGTGTATGAAACAGTTGGACTACATACAAATAGAGCCTTAATATCTGAAAGGCAGTGTACAATACCTGAGAATTCACATTTAAACAGCTGTGAAATGAGTAGAATAGTTTTACCATTCATAATTCCCACTCAGTTAATTGGCATTTTTGAAAAAAGTTGGTTATTCTTTTTTAAATAATATATTTCATTGATTTTAGAGAGGAAGGGAGAGGGAGAGAGAGAGAGAAGCAACAATGATGAGAATCATTGATCAGCTGCCTCCTGCATGCCCCCCACTGAGGATCGAGTCCTCAACCCAGGCATGTGCCCTTGGCCAGAATCGAACCTTTGACCCTTTAGTCTACAGACCGACGCTCTATCCATTGAGCCAAACCAGCTAGGGCTAATCTTTTACAATTTATGATTATAAGCTAAGAGAACTGCAGGAAAGTCGTTAAATCTATTAGAATTCATAAAGATAGACCAGTGAATTAGTAAGAAACGTTTATAAACCACTTGAAATACATGTAAATAGAGCCTTCATATGTGCAGGGCAGTAATAATAAATGAGAATTAGCATTCCAAAATCTTTGGAATGGGTTGGAGCGTGTTTACATTTGTAATTCCACATGAATGAGTTAGCGTTTTGGGAAGAATGTGTTTAAAAATTTAAAATATCCTGTTTTTAAAACCAATAATACATTAAAGAAGTGTTTCCAACAGAATTCACAAGGATAGACGAGAGAAATTATTAGAAAAGTGATGGAAAAACCTAGCATAACTGTCAATGGAGCCTGCATATCTGTAAGGTCATGTTAAAACATTAGGATTTTGCCTTCAAACAGTTGTGCAATGGGTAGGTTAGTATTTTACATTCCTAATTTTGGCTCAATGAGTTGGCGTTTGTGGAAGAATGTGGGTGAAATAACTTTAAGTTCACTATAATAGACCAGTGAAATAGTATGAATATGTATGAACCACTTGTTATACATATAAATAGAGCCATAATATCTGTAGGAAAGTTTAAAATCACTGAGAATTCACGTTCAAACTGCTGTGAAATGAGTAGAATAGTGTTAACATTCATAATTCCTGCTCAGTTAATTGGCATTTTTAAAAAAGGTGGTTAAATCTTTTAAAATTTATGATTGTAAGCTCAGAGAACTGTCTGAAAGTTGTTAAATTGATTAGAATTCACAAAGATAGACAGTAAATTAGTAAGGCATTTGTATGAACCACTTGGAATACATGTAAATAGAGCCTTCATATATGCAGGGCAGTATTAAATCAATGAGAATTAGCGTTCTAACAGGTTTGAAATTGGTTGGAGAGTGTTTACATGCATAATCGCACCTGAATGAGTTAGTGTTTTGGGAAGAATGTGTTTTACAAATTTAAAATTTCCTGTTCTTAAAACCAAGAAAACTAAAGAAGTGTTTCCAACAGATTTAACAAGGATAGACGAGAAAAATGTTTACAAAAGTGATTGAAAAACCTAGCATAAATGTAAATAGAGCCTTAATGTCTGGAAGGGAGTGTTAAAACATTAGGATTTTGCCTTCAAACAGTTGTGCAATGTGTAGGATAGTGTTTTAAATTCCTAATTCCTGCCCAATGAGTTGACGTTTTTTGAAGAGTGTTGTGAAAATAACTTGAAATTCACTATAATGTACCATTCAAATTGTATGAATGTTTATGAAGCGCTTGTTATACATATAAATAGAGCCTTAATATCTGTAGGAACATGTAAAATCACTGAGAATTCAAACAGCTGTGAAATGAGTAGAATAGTGTTACCATTCATAATTCCCAGTCAGTTAATTGGCATTTTTGAAAAAAGGTGGTTTAATCTGTTTTAAAAAAAATATATTTCATTGATTTTAGAGAGGAAGGGAGAGGGAGAGAGAGAGAGAAACAACAATGATGAGAATCATTGTTCAGCTGCCTCCTGCATGCTCCCCACTGGGGATCGAGTCTGCAACCCAGGCATTTGCGCTTGGCCGGAATCGAACCCTTGACCCTTTAGTCTACAGACCAAAGCTCTATCCATTGAGCCAAACCAGCTAGGGCTAATCTTTTACAATTTATGATTATAAGCTAAGAGAACTGTGGGAAAGTCATTAAATCTATTAGAATTAATAATGATAGACCAGTGAATTAGTAAGGAATGTTTATAAACCATTTGAAATACATGTAAATAGAGCCTTCATATGTGCAGGGCAGTAATAATAAATGAGAATTATCTTTCCAAAATCTTTGGAATGGGTTGGAGCATGTTTACATTTGTAATTCCACATGAATGAGTTAGCGTTTTGGGAAGAATGTGTTTTAAAATTTTAAAATATCCTGTTTTTAAAACCAATAATACATTAAAGAAGTGTTTCCAACAGAATTCACAAGGATAGACGAGAGAAATGATTAGAAAAGTGATGAAAAACCCTAATATAAACGTAAATAGAGCCTTAATATCTGTAAGGTAGTGTTAAAACATTAGGATTTTGCCTTCATTCGGTGGTGAAATGGGTAAGATAGTATTTTACATACATAATTCAGGCTCAGTGAGTTGGCGTTTTTGGAAGAATGTGGTTAAAATAACTTGAAATTCACTGTAATAAACCAGTAAAATAGTATGAATGTATATGAACCATTTGGAATACATATAAAAAGAGCCTTAATATCTGAAGGACAGTGTAAAGTCACTGAGAATTCACGTTCAAACAGCTGTGAAATGAGTAGAATAATATTAACATTCATAATTCCCTCTCAGTTAATTGGCATTTTTGAAAAATTGTAGTTTAATCTTTAAAATTTATGATTATTCGCTCAGAGAACTGGATGAAAGTCGTTAAATTGATTAGAATTCACAAGGATAGACCAGTGAATTAGTAACGAATATGTATGAACCACTTGGAATACATGTAAATAGAGCTTTCATATGTGCAGGGCATTATTAAATCAATGAGAATTAGCGTTCCAACAGCTTTGAAATGGGTAGGAGAGTATTTACATTCGTAATTCCACCTGAATGTTTTGGGAAGAATGTGTTTTACAATTATCAAGAATTCCTGTTTTAAAACCAAGAAAACTGTAAAGAAGTGTTTCCACCAGTATTCACAAGGATAGACGAGGGAAATGATTAGAAAAGTGATTGAAAAACCTAGCATAAATGTCAATAGAGCCTTCATATCTGTAAGGACATGTTAAAAAATTATGATTTTGCCTTCAAATGCTTGTGCAATGGGTAGTTTAGTATTTTACATTCCTAATTCCGGCTCAGTGAGGTGGCGTTTGTGGAAGAGTGTGGTTAAAATAACTTGAAATTCACTATAATAGACCAAGAAATAGTATGCATGTGTCTAAAACACTTGGAATACATATACATAGAGACGTAACATCTGTACTGAGAATTCACGTACAAACAGCTGCGAAATGAGTAGAATAGTGTTAACATTCAAAATTACCAATCAGTTAATAGGCATTTTTGAAAAAATGTGGTTTAATATTTTATTTTTTAAATATATTTTATTGATATTTTGCAGAGAGGAAGGATGAGAGATAGAGAGTTAGAAACATTGATGAGAGAGAAACATTGGTCAGCAGCCTCCTGCACATCTCCTACTGGGGATTTGCCTGCAACCAAGGTACATGCCCTTAACCAGAATCAAACCAGGAACCTTTCAGTCCACAGGCCAATGCTCTATCCACTGAGCCAAACCGGTTTTGACAGGTAGTTTAACTTTTAAAATTTATGATTATAAGCTAAGAGTACTGCCCGAAAGTCATTAAATCTCTTAGAATTCATAACGATAGACCAGTGAATTACTAAGGAATGTGTATGAACCACATGGAGTACATGTAAATAGTGCCTTTATATGTGAAGGGCATTATTCAATCAATGACAATTAGCATTCCAAAATCTTTGAAATGGGTTGGAGAGTGTTTACATTCGTAATTCCACCAGAATGAGTTTCCGTTTTGGGAAGAATGTGTTTTATAAATTTCAAAAATTCCTGTTTTTAAAACCAATAATACATTAAAGAAGTGTTTCCAACAAAATTCACAAGGATAGACGAGAGAAATGACTAGAAAAGTGATGGAAAAACCTAGCATAACTGTCAATGGAGCCTGAATATCTGTAAGGACATGTTAAAACATTATGATTTTGCCTTCAAACGGTTGTGCACTGGGTAGGATAGTATTTTACATTCCTAATTCCGGCTCAATGAGTTGGCGTTTGTGGAAGAATGTGGGTAAAATAACTTTAAGTTCACTATAATAGACCAGTGAAATAGTTTGAATGTGTATGAACCACTTGTTATACATATAAATAGATCCGTAATATCTGTAGGAAAGTGTAAAATCACGGAGAATTCAGGTTCAAACTGCTGTGAAATGAGTAGAATAGTGTTAACATTCATAATTCCTGCTCAGTTAATTGGCATTTTTAAAAAAGGTGGTTAAATCTTTTGAAATTTATGATTGTAAGCTCAGAGAACTGTCTGAAAGTCGTTAAATTGATTAGAATTCACAAGGATAGACAGTAAATTAGTGAGGCATGTGTATGAACCACTTGGAATAGATGCAAATAAAGCCTTCATATGTGCAGGGCAGTATTAAATCAATGAGAATAGCGTTCCAACAGCTTTGATATGGGTTAGAGAGTGTTTACATTCGTAATACCACCTGAATGAGTTAGTGCCGGGGTCCAACCCCAGCAGGTCCAGGGGTTCCCAAAGACGTAGATGGAGTCGGCGAAGAAGGAATGACACGGAGACAGCGTTCAGTTGATCAGCAGCCTAGCCAGGATCTCCAGCCAAGTTCTGGTCTGGATCTCCAGAGAGGTTCTGCTTAGGATCTCCAGAGAGGTTCTGTCCAGGTTCTCCAGTCAGGTTCAGTCACCAGGTTCTAGTCAGGCTCTCCTGCCAATCTCTGCAGTCAGGTTCAGTCCAGGATCCCCTGCCATGCTCTCTCGCCAGGCTTTGCCTCCAAGCTCCGAGGCCAGTCCCTGTCCAGGATCCTCAGGCATGCTCTCTCCAGCAAAGTTCTTCTGTCTCTAGAGAACGTTCTGTGTAGGTTCTGTGCCTAGGCTCTGTCTCTCTTGGTCCTGTCTTCCAAGCCCTGTGTTCTCAGTTCTGTGTTCTAAGTTCTGTGTCTTGCTGTCTTATTACATCTGTATTTATACCAGTTGATTCAATCCTATCAATCTCTATTACAAAGGTTAGGGCGTTTCTTATCTCCATTCCAGGGAGTAAAGATTATGTAGCTTAAGCATGATTGTTTGTAGTGATTAACTACCCGCCTGCCACTTAGTTAAGGAGTTTCATCCCCTCTCTGACTTCAGGGAAAAATTCCTACGTGGGGAAACAACCTTTCTCGGAGAGGTGACCTTGGTTAAAACACAGCGCCAAGAAGGTGAGCAAACATATTAAGAACCGTATGCCATATATGCCAGGTCCCTTGAAACAGCAAGCATGGACCGGCTCCTGGCAAGTTAGTGTTTTTGGAAGAATGTGTTTTACAAATTTAAAATTTCCTGTTTATAAAACCAAGAAAACTTGTTCTGTTTACAACAGAACACAAGGATAGACCAGGGAAAAGATTAGAAAATTGATTGAAAAACCTAGCATAAATGTAAATAGAAATTAATATCTGGAAGGGAGTGATAAAACATTAGGATTTTGCTATAAATCGTTGCGCAATGGTAGGATTGTGTTTTAAATTCCTAATTCCTGCTCAATGAGTTGACGTTTATGGAAGAATGAGGTGAAAATAACTTGAAATTTACTATAATAAACTAGTGAAATAGTATGAATGTGGATGAATCAGTTGGTATACATATAAATAGAGCCTTAATATCTGTAGGAAAGTGTGAAATTACTGAGAATTCACATTCAAACAGCTGTGAAATGAATAGAATAGTGTTAACATTCATCATCCATGCACATTTAATTGGCAATTTTTAAAAAGGTGGTTTAATCCTTTAAAATTTATGATTATAAGTGCAGAGAACTGCCTGAAAGTCTTTAAATCAATTAGAATTCAACATGATAGACCAGTGAATTAGTAACAAATGTGTATGAACCACTTGGAATACACGTAAATAGAGCCTTCATATGTGTAGGGCAGTATTAAATCAATGAGAATTAGCATTCCAACAGCTTTGAAATGGGTTGGAGAGTGTTTACATTTGTAATTCCACCTGAATGAGTTTGCATTTTGAGAAGTATGTGTGTTACAAATTTCCAAAATTTCTGTTTTTAATACCAAAAATCTGTAAACAAGTGTTTCCAACAGAAATCACAAGCATAGATGAGGCTTATGACTAGAAAAGTGATTGAAAAACCTAGCATACATGTCAATAGAGCCTTAATATCTGTAATTTAGTGTGAAAACAGTAGGATTTTGCCTACAAACGGTTGTGCAAAGGGTAGGATTGTGTTTTGCATTCCTAATTCTGGCTCAATTGCCGGGAGCCGGTCCATCCTTGCTGTCAAGGGACGTGGCATATATGGCATACTGTTCTTAATATGTTTGCTCACCTTCTTGGCACTGTGTTTTAACCAAGGTCACCTCTCCGAGAAAGGTTGTTTCCCCAGGTAGGGATTTTCCCCTGAAGTTAGGGAGGGAATAAAACCCCTTAACTAAGTGCCAGGCGGGTAATTAATCACTTTAACTACAAACAATCATGCTTAAGCTGCATAATCTTTACTCCCTGGAATGGAGATAAGAAACGCCCTAACCTTTGTAATAGAGATTGATAGGATTGAATCAACTGGTATAAATACAGATGTAACAAGACAGAGAGAGACAGAACTTAAGAAGAGAGCCAGAAGACAGAACCTACACAGAACCTACAGACAGAAGAACTTCGCTGGAGAGAACATGGCAAAAGATCCTGGACTGAACCTGACTACAGAAATTGGCAAGAGAACCTGACTAGAACCTGGTGACTGAACCTGGCTGGAGAACCTGGCTACAGAACCAGTCTGGAGAACCTAGCTACAGAACCTGGCTATGATGATCACCTGAACGCTGCCTCCATGTCATTCCTTCTTCACCGACTCCGTCCACACCTTTGGGGACCCCTGGACCTGCTGGGGTTCGACCCCGGCATCTGGTGCCCGAACAGGGACCCCTAGGTAAGCGCCCCGCACTCGGGACGGATAGGACTCCACCATAGGAAGAGGGTAGATAGTCTTCGCCGACTCCGTCCACACCTTTGGGAACCCCTGGAACAGGATTCCCATAGGTAAGCCCCCCCCATTGAGAACCCCCACACTCGGGACGGATAGGACTCCACCAGGGTGCTGCAAACCCCCCTACAGAGGATAAGTAGGGTAAGAAGGTGGTAGTACAGAACTTAATTGAGAAGATGTGCCATACTGAGTCCAAAGAAAGAAGACTCTGTATTGATTCTTAGATTGAGATGTGCCATACTGAGTCCAAAGAGAGAAGACTCTGTATTGATCTTTAGATTAAGAAGATGTGCCATACTGAGTCTAAAGAAATAAGACTCTGTATTGATCTTTTAACACATATGCTTGCTAGCAGAGGAATTAAGGTTACTCCCAGTCAGACAGAACGTTTTGTACAAGAAATATGTCCATGCTTTTCTGAGGAAGGAAAGGTAAATGTAATGGCATGGGAGAAGGTAGGCCCAAGGAGCCTTATCCTTAACCCCACTGCAGCCTTTCTACCCTGGGAAAGTGCAGGATTGGCAAGCTCTCCCTGGGATGATAGACCAGGACTCAGGTAATAGCGGAAAGCGCCAATCCTACTCTTAAAATGGATACAAGAGAGCATTTGGGGTTTTTCTTTTTAATGCCTGCTTTTAAAAAATAAAAAAGGGGGAATTTGCCGGGAGCCGGTCCATGCTTGCTGTTTCAAGGGACCTGGCATATATGGCATACGGTTCTTAATATGTTTGCTCACCTTCTTGGCACTGTGTTTTAACCAAGGTCACCTCTCCGAGAAAGGTTGTTTCCCCACGTAGGAATTTTTCCCTGAAGTCAGGGAGGGGATGAAACTCCTTAACTAAGTGGCAGGCGGGTAGTTAATCACTACAAACAATCATGCTTAAGCTACATAATCTTTACTCCCTGGAATGGAGATAAGAAACGCCCTAACCTTTGTAATAGAGATTGATAGGATTGAATCAACTGGTATAAATACAGATGTAATAAGACAGCAAGACACAGAACTTAGAACACAGAACTGAGAACACAGGGCTTGGAAGACAGGACCAAGAGAGACAGAGCCTAGGCACAGAACCTACACAGAACGTTCTCTAGAGACAGAAGAACTTTGCTGGAGAGAGCATGCCTGAGGATCCTGGACAGGGACTGGCCTCGGAGCTTGGAGGCAAAGCCTGGCGAGAGAGCATGGCAGGGGATCCTGGACTGAACCTGACTGCGGAGATTGGCAGGAGAGCCTGACTAGAACCTGGTGACTGAACCTGACTGGAGAACCTGGACAGAACCTCTCTGGAGATCCTAAGCAGAACCTCTCTGGAGATCCAGACCAGAACTTGGCTGGAGATCCTGGCTAGGCTGCTGATCAACTGAACGCTGTCTCCGTGTCATTCCTTCTTCGCCGACTCCATCTACGTCTTTGGGAACCCCTGGACCTGCTGGGGTTGGACCCCGGCACTCAATGAGTTGGCATTTTTGGAAGAGTGTGGTTAAAATAACTTGAAATTCACTATAATAAGCCAGTGAAATGGTATGAATGTGTATGAAACACTTGTTATACATATAAATAGAGTCTTAATATCTGTAGGAAAGTGTACAATCACTGAGAATTCACGCACAAACAGCTGTGAGATGAGTAGAATAGTGTTAACATTCATAATTCTCAATCCGATAATTGGCATTTTTTAAAAAGGTGGTTAAATCTTTTAAAATTTATGATTGTAAGCTCAGAGAACTGTCTGAAAGTCATTAAATTGATTAGAATTCACAAGGATAGACAGTAAAATAGTAAGGCATTTGTATGAACCACTTGTAATACATGTAAATAGAGACTTACTGTCTGGGGTCCGTGTCCAAACACAGTAAACTGACTTTAAACAACTGTAAAATGAGGAATATACAGTTTACATTTATAATTCCGGTTGAATCAGTTAGCTTATTAAAAGAAACCTCCTTAAAACCATTAAAAATTCAAATCCATACACATCATAACAGTGTAACTTAGATGGAGCTCTTAGAAATCAAAATGATAGAACACGGAATTGTACAGGAAGGTATCTGAAATGCTAGGAATACATATAAATAGAGCCTAACTCTCTGAGGGGCCGTGTTCAAACAGTAAAAGCTCTCATATAAATAGCTGTGAAGTCATGAGTACACTGATTACATTTCTATTTCCAGTTCAGGGAGTTGGCGTTTTTAGAAAACCCACCATAAAAGCCTTACAAACTCAAGTCTATAAAGCTCAGAACACTGTGTTAGTAAGATTAAAACTCTTAGAAGTCAAAATAATAGAATTTGGAATTGTATGCAATTGTATCTGAAACGCTAGGAATACATGTAAATACAGCCTTACTGTTGGACGGCCCTATTCAGACACTTAAAACTGATTTTTGAACAGCTGTTAAATGACCAATATACTATTTACATTTATAATTCTGTTTCAATGAGTTGTCATTTTTTAGGAACGTGTAGAAAACCCTTAAAATTCAAATCTATAGACTTGAGAACCCTATGTTAGTTAGACTGGAAACTCTTAGAAATCAAAATGATTGAATCCGGAATTGTATAGGAAGGTATCTGAAATGCTAGGAATACATGTAAATAGAGCCATACTCTCTGTGGAGCCGGGTTCAAACACTGAAACCTCTCATAGAAACAGCTGTGAAGTCATGAGGATACTGATTACATTTCTACTTCCGGTACAAGAACTTGGCATTTTTTTTAAAAAAAAAAAACGGCATAAAAGCCTTAAAAATTCAAGTCTATAGAGCTCAGAACATTATGTTAAATAGATTAAAACTCTAAGAAGTCAAAATGATTGAACCTGGAATTGTATGGAAATGTATCTGAAACCCTGGAATACATGTAAATACAGCCTTACTTACTGGGGGGCCGTGTTCACATAATGAAAACTGATTTTCAAACAGCTATGAAATGACGAATATACTGTTTACATTTATAATTCTGGTTCAATAAGTTGGTTTTTAAAAAGAAACTTACTTAAAACCCTTAAAATTCAAATCTATAGACCTCAGAACACTATGTGAGTTAGACTGAAACTCTTAGATATAAAAATGATGGAATCCGGAATTGTATAGAAAGGTATCTGAAACTCTAGCAATACATGTTAATACAGCCTTACTATCGACGGGGCCATGTTCAAACTCTAAAAACTGACTTTCAAACAGCTGTGAAATGACGAGCATACTGTTTACATTTATAAATCCGTTTCAATGAGTTGACAGTTCTATAGGAACTTTTATAAAAACCATAAGAATTCAAGTCTATAGACCAGGGGTCCTCAAACTATGGCCCGTGGACCACAGGCATATCCAAATACTGTATTTATTCCCCTTTTTGTATTTTTACTTCAAAATATGATATGTGCCGTGTGCATAGGAATTTGTTCATAGTTTTTTTATTAAACTATATTCCGGCCCTGCAACAATATGAGGGACAGTGAACTTGCCCTCTGTTTAAAAAGTTTGAGGAGCCTGCTATAGACCTAAGAACCCCATGTTTGTTCAACTGACACACTCAGGGTCAAAATGATAGAACCCAGAATTGTATAGGAACAGATCTGAAATGCTAGGAATACATGTATATAGAGCCTTACTCTCTGTGGGGCTGTGTTCAAACACTGAAAGCTCTCCTAAAAACAGCTGTGAAGTCACAAGGATACTGATTACGTTTCTATTTCCGGTTTATGGAGTTGACGTTTTTATAAAACCTGGCATAAAAGCCTTGAAAATTCAAGTCTGTAGAGCTCAGAACAGTGTGTTAGTTAGATTAAAACACTTAGAAGTCAAAATAATAGAAGCTGGAATAGTATGGGAATGTATCAGAAACGCTAGGAATACATGTAAATACAGCCTTAGTATAGACGGGGCCATGATAAAACTCTGAAAACTGACTTTCAAACAGCTGTGTAATGACGAGTATATAGTTTACATTTCTAAATCGGTTTCAATGATTTGGTATTTATATAGGAACTCTTTTAAAAACCATAAGAATTCGAATCTATAGGCCAAAGAACCCTATTTCAGTTAGACTGAAACTCTTAGAAGTCTAAATGATAGAAGCTGGAATTGTATAGGAATGTATCTGAAAAGCTGGTAATACATGTAAATAGAGCCTTACTCTCTGTGGGCCGTTTTCAAACAATGAAAGCTCTCATAGAAACAGCTGTGAAATCACAAGGACACTGATTATATTTTTACTTCCGGTTCAGGGAGTTGGCATTTTTTAAAAATTGGCATAAAAGCCTTAAAAATTCAAGTGTACAGAGCTCAGAACACTATGTTAGTTAGGTTAAAATTCTTAGAAGTCAAAATGATAGAACCTAAAATTGTATGCAAATACATCTAAAATGTTAGGAATACATGTAAATACAGGATTACTGTCTGTGGGGCCGTGTGCAGACACTGAAAACTGACTTTCACACAGCTGTAAAATGATGAATATAGTTTTTACATTTATAATTCCAGTTCAAAAAGTTGGTTTTTTAAAAGAAACCTACTTAAAACCCTTAAAATTCAAATCTATAGACCTCAGAAACTATTTTAGTTAGACTGAAACTTTTAGAAATCAAAATGATAGAATCCGGAATTGTATAGGAAGGTATCTGAAACGCTAGGAATACATATAAATAGAGCCATACTCTCTGTGGGGCCATGTTCAAACACTGAAGGCACTCATAGAAACAGCTGTGAAGTCATGAGTACACTGATTACATTTCTATTTCCAGTCCAGGGAGTTGGCATTTTTAGAAACCCCCCGGCATAAAAGCCTTAAAAATTCAAGTATATCGAGCTCAGGACACTATGTTAGTTAGATTAAAACTCTAAGAAGTCAAAATGATAGAACCTGGAATTGTATGGGAATGTATCTGAAACGTTAGGAATACATGTAAATACAGCCTTACTGTCTGCGGGGCCATGTTCAGACACAGAAAACTGACTTTCAAACATCTCTGAAATGACAAATATACTGTTTACATTTATAATTCTGGGTCAAAATGATAGAACCCTGAATTGTATAGGAACGGATCTGAAACGCTAGGAATACTTGTAAATAGAGCCTTACTCTCTGTGGGGCAGTGTTCAAACACTGAAAGCTCTCATAGAAACAGCTGTAAAGTCATGACTGTACCGATTACATTTCAATTTCCAGTTCACAGAGTTGGTGTTTGTATAAAACCCGGAATAAAAGCATTAAAAATTCGAGTCTATGAAGCTCAGAACAGTCTGTTAGACTAAAACTCTTAGGAGTCAAAATAATAGAAGCTGGAAGTGTATGGGAATGTACCTGAAACGCTAGGAATACATGTAAATACAGCCTTACTGTCGACGGGGCCATGTTCAAACTCTGAAAACTGACTTTCAAACAGCTGTGTAATGATGAGTATATTATTTACATTTATAAATCCCTTTCAATGAGTTGGCATTTCTATAGGAACTTGTTTAAAAACCATAAGAATTCAAGTCTATAGGCCTAAGAACCCTATGTTAGTTAGACTGAATGTATCTGAAAAGCTGGTATTACATGTATATAGAGCCTTACTCTTTGTGGGCCGTGTTCAAACACTGAAAGCTCTCGTAGAAACAGCTGTAAAATCACAAGGACACTAATTACATTTATATTTCGGGTTCAAGGAGTTGGCTTTTTTTTTTATAAAACACAGCATAAAAGCCTTAAAAATACAAGTCTATGGAGATCAGAACACTATTTTTGTTAGATTAAAACTTTTAGAAGTCAAAATGATAGAACCTAGAATTGTATGGGATTGTATCTGAAATGCTAGGAATGCATGTAAATACAGCGGTACTGTCTGCGGGGCCATGTTCAGACACTGAAGATGGACTTTCAAACAGCTGTGAAATGACAAATATACAGTTTACATTTATAATTTCGGTTCAATCCGTTCGCTTTTTAAAAGAAACCTTGTTACAACCCTTAAAATTCAAATCAATAGACCTCAGAAACTATGTTAGTTAGACTGAAACTCTTAGAAATCAAAATGATAGAATCCGGAATTGTATAGGAAGGTATCTGAAACACTTGGAATACATGTAAATAGAGCCTAATTCTCTGTGGGTTGTGTTCAAACACTTAAAGCTCTCATCGAAACAGCTGTGGAGTCACGAGGATACTGATTACATTTCTATTTCCAGTTCAAGAAGTTGGCGTTTGTAAAAAACCTGGCATAAAGGCCATAAAATTTCAGTCTTTAGAACTCAGAACACTATGTTTGTTAGATTAAAACTCTTAGACGTCAAAATGATAGAACCTGGAATTGTATGGGAATGTATCTGAAATGCTAGGAATACAGGTAAATACAGCCTTACTGTCGACGGGGCCGTGTTCAAACACTGAAAACTGACTTTCAAACAGCTGTGAAATGACGAGTGTACTGTTTACATTTATAATTCCAGTTCAATCAGTTAGCTTTTTAAGAGAAATCTGGTTAAAACCCTTTAAAATTCAAATCTATAGACCTCAGAACACTATGTGAGTTACACCAAACCTCTAAGAAATCAAAATGATAAAACACGGAATTGTATAGGAAGATGAAGCAGGGGGTCCCTTGGGCGTAAGATCGGCCGAGCCCTAATGCGCTAGGGCGTCTGCATGCACGTCTCTGGAGACCAGGTTCAGTGACGCAGATCTGTTTTATTGTGAAACTACAGGGGTATATATAGCATGAGGGGACCAATCAGAGGGAGACACGTTGCAACAGGCGACCAATGGCTGAAAGGCTGGGGTACTGTGCACGTGGCTCTAGGAGTTCGTTCAGGCGGGCATTGCTACTTCCTGGTGTGCCGAGGAAGCATGTCATGGTGGAGTGTGCTCACACCATTGCATCAGCCGCAGTGCTGAGACATACTTCCCAAGCTCTATGTACATCTCCCCCTTCTTTTCTAATTAGCGCCAAAGCAAAGGAGTTGTCACTACTCAGAAGGAGATAGAAGGGTGGCCTCTTAGACAGGTAAAAGGAGTAGCAGAGGCACGTGCCACTGGAAACTGGGTACTGTCTACACCAACTGGCATGAGAATGCCAGGGTGAGGTATCACAGTCCACAGTTCTTATCTGTGCGACCCCATGCTATTAGCTGTGATGATAGCACACATTAATAAGAATAATGTTCCTGCTGATGGGTTCCCCTCTGGTGCCATGTGCACAGGTTGGTCTTGTAGAGCCTTGATGTCACCCCAGGTGATGGGGTGGGCTTGTTGGTGTCTAGGACCTCAGGGGTGGGCAAACTTTTTGACTCGAGGGCCACAATGGGTTCTTAAACTGGACTAGAGGGCCAGAACAAAAGCATGGATAGAGTGTTTGTATGAACTAATATAAATTCAAAGTAAACATCAGTACATAAAAGGGTATGGTCTTTTTTTTTTAGTTTTATTCATTTCAAATGGGCCGTATCTGGCCTGCGGGCTGTAGTTTGCCCACGGCTGCGACCATCTCCGCCGTCAGGGCTGGTTCTCTTCTATGGTCAGGTCCTCCATTTCCTCCACGGGGGGCAATGGTGGCCATCTAAAGCTCATCGCTGATGGTGTAGGGTTTGACGTCACGAGCAGGGATCCACACGGGACTTTTGTCGCCTTCTGGAAAAATACAAGCAAACCCTCTCCCCTGGGTTAAGAGCGGGTCGGGGCCTTTCCAGGCTTCGGTGAGTGGGTCTCTCCACCGGACCAAAGCAAGAGGTGTTGGTATGTCCCAGAGTCCACCCCAATGTTTATACATAGGGGTTAATCCATGCTCATCAAAATGAAAATAATTGAGGGTAGTTAAGGCTTGGGTTAGCAGTGTATGAGGATTTCTCCCTATCACTCCCCCTTTTTCTTTAATCAGTTGGGCCTTGAGTTCCCTGTGTAGTCTTTCAATAATTGCCTGTCCCTGGGGTTTATAGGGGATGCCCATTGTATGCTTGATGTCATGTGATTTTAAGAAGTCTTGAAATAGAGTGCTGGTGTAGCATGGTCCATTGTCAGTTTTTACCTCCCATGGGAATCCAAGGATGAGAAAGGCAGCCTTGAAGGTGGCAATGCTATGTTTGGCTTTTTCCCCTGTTTGGACCTGGGCGAACGTGGCTCCTGAGCAAGTATCTATGACTGTGTGGACATATTTCAATTTGCCAAATGCTGGCACATGCGTGACATCCGCTTGCCATATGGCATTGGGCTGTAGTCCTCAGGGATTGGCCCCTCTGGGTTGTAAAGGCCCGAGGGGTAGTAGAGGGCCACAGGATTGGCAAGCACGTATGAGGTGCTTGCACTGAGCTAGAGGCAAATGGGGGAAGAGCTTATGGAGAGAGGAGGCTGACATATGAAATTTTTTGTGTTGGAGTCTGGCCTCTTCTATGAGTTGTAGGGTAAGAACTAGCTTGTCTGCTTCTGCGTTGCCTAGGGAAAGTGGGCCAGGTAGGCCAGTATGAGACCATAAGTGTTGGATATACCAGGGCTGTTTATGGTTCTCTAGGATGTCCTTTAGGAGTTGGAGGCCCTGATCTAGCGGGGTATCTTTAACTCTTAAGGTGGAATACCCTATAATTTTTGTCGTATGCACTGCGTAAGCACTATCTGAGAATAAATTGACTGGACTATTTTGACAGTAGAGAAGGGCCTATATTATAGCTCTGAGTTCTCCTACTTGTGCTGAGCCTTGATAAGTATATCTAAGATAAGTGGGGTTGGTGGAAGTTTTAGGGGACTTTATTATTGCTGCACAGTAATGCTTCCCCACATCAGTGAAGGCGCAGGGTGCCCCAGGGATAGGTTTACTAGAGGGGCGAACCAGACCTAGTGTCTCTAACGGTACCTTTTGGAGGGTTTGGAGGAGCCTATGATTGGGTAGGTGATTATCTACCTGCCCTGGGTAGTTTAGGAGAAGTAACTGTGTTTCTAGATCTGTGGTTAATAGATGAGAGATTTGTTCCTGCGTATAAGGAAGTATGAGAGTGTCAGGTTCTTTTCCATATAGGGTAAGCGAAGCCTGCCTGAGCTTCCATCCTATGAGGGCATAGGCCGCTGTTGGGGGCGTTATTTTAGCAAGCTGGCTGTAGGCCAAGTGTACCCAATAAAGAGGACCCTCCTGAAATAGTACTCCTGTAGGAGTCCCAATGGTGGCCAGTACTATCACTTGGATTGGCTGGGTCAAGTCTATTCTGTGTAGCTCTAGCTCCCTTAGAGCCTGGTTGACAGCTTTTAAGGCCTCTTTGACCTTGAGGGTTAGAGAGCGGGTACTAAGGGGGTCTGTGTCTCCTTCAAGCAATTGGAAGAGGGGGCCTAAGGCCCCAGTGGAGATTGATAAACTGTTCCTAACCCAATTAATCTGGCCACATAGTTCCTGTAGTGCATGTAGGGAGATGGTATCAGGAATTGCAAGCTGAGGAGCTATGGGTACTATCTGTTCATGTATTTTATATCCTAAAAAGGAGTATGGAGGAATGGTCTGGACCTTTTTGGGAGCTATATGGAGGTTAAGAGCTCGTAGGTTGCTAATAAGTGTTTGGTAGCATGCCTCTAGCCATATAGGGTCCCTATGGGCAATAAGGATATCATCCATGTAATGAGTGATAAAGCATTGTTTGGCTAGAGGTTTGGTTGTCACTCCAACGTAAGCCTGGCATATGGTAGGGCTATTCTTCATGCCCTGGGGGAGTACCTTCCATTGGTATCTATCTGCCAGTAGTTGATGGTTGGTAGAGGGCACTGAAAAGGCAAAGTAGGGCCTGTCCTCCGGGTACAACAGGATAGAGAAAAAGCAGTTTTTAATATCTATGATTTTTATATGTGCTCCCCTTGCGATAGCTGAGGGGTGAGGCAGTCCCGGTTGTAGAGGGCCTAGTTTTTTCATGTGTCTATTTACAGCTCTGAGGCCCTGTAGAAATCTCCATTTTACTTTATCCTTCTTTTGTATGACAAAAACTGGTGTATTGTGAGGGCTGAGAGAGGGTTCAACATGTCCAGCATCTAGTTGTTCCTATACTAATTGCTTAAGGGCAAGTAATTTCTCTTGAGGTAAAGGCCACTGTTCTACCCATATGGGGTTGGTGGTGTCCCATGATAACTTTATCGGCTGTGGCACTGGTGGGTGAACAGTGGCCCCTAGGATTGGGGGGGGGCAGTGGGGTGTATATGATTGCATTGACCACCTCAAGGATGTCTCGGCCCCACAAAGTGTGGGGGATGTCAGTCATGAAGAGTGGAAGGAAAGTCCCAGTATTCCGGTCTGAGTCCGCCCAGGAGAGTCGCCTGGCAGCTTGGGCAGCCCTCTTGTAGCTGCTGACTCCCTGGACTAGCGGACCAGAAGTGGTCGGCCATTTGGAACTCCACTTCTCCTCTTGAATAACCGACACGTCTGCCCCAGTATCTGCTAGCCCTTCTATTCTCTCTCCCTCGACTGTTAAGGTAAGGAACGCCTTGCTCTGTGTAAGAGGTAGCGTCCAATATACCCCTTGGGTCGGCTGCTCTCTTACTGGTGGGGCTGAGAGCTTCTGCGTTGCCTAGGGAAAGTGGGCCAGGTAGGCCAGTATGAGACCATAAGTGTTGGATATACCAGGGCTGTTTACGGTTCTCTAGGATGTCCTTTAGGAGTTGGAGGCCCTGATCTAGCGGGGTATCTTTAACTCTTAAGGTCTTAAAAGCTGTCAACCAGGCTCTAAGGGAGCTAGAGCTACACAGAATAGACTTGACCCAGCCAATCCAAGTGATAGTACTGGCCACCATTGGGACTCCTACAGCAGTACTATTTCAGGAGGGTCCTCTTTATTGGGTACACTTGGCCTACAGCCAGCTTGCTAAAATAACGCCTCTTCTTGTTTAAAGGGGGCAGTGGATTGCCATCTTTATCCTTATTGGATCTGCAGTCCCTGCGCCAGTGTAGTCCCTTTCTACAGCGGGGGCAAACGGAGGGGGGTTTTTCCCCTTCTCCTCCCTGTTTTCTCTTCCTGTTAGGGCAATCCTTCGCAAAATGGCCGATCCCTTTACACTTATAGCATGCTCCTTTCTGTCCTCCCGATTGTCCTCCTAGATTGATATGAGCAGCCAGCGCTGCCGCAAGGGTGGCAGCCGACTTACTGCCTACATCTCGACAGGTAAGCACCCAGTCGTCTATACTGCCTCCTTTAACCGGAGCGATTACCTGGCGGCACTCAGGGAGCCCCCTCCCAGACGAGCTCCCTGGTAAGGGCTTCCGCTGCCTGGGCGTGAGTAACCTTACGGTCCACAGCTTCCCTGACTCTATGTAAAAATTCTGAAAACCCTTCATTGGAACCCTGTACAAGCTTGGGCAGTCGTGTAGGCTTACCCCTCGGATTTATTTGGGCAAAAGCGCACATAGCACAGAGGCGGACTTGATCAAAATATCTAGCATGCCCCTGGGCCTGGACAGCAGGGGAAGAGAAAACTCCTTCTCCCTGTAGTGCATCTGCCTCATCGTCCGGATTATGGGCTTTTCCTACTACCACGGCTTGATTGTGTTCTGCCTGTTGCTTGCACTGTTCATAAAACAAAGCCTTCCACTCAGTCATGTCCCCTGGGGCTAGTATGGTGTGAGAGAGGCATTTCCAATTATGAGGGCAGTTAAGATTTATACTAAAATTTTCAAGTAGCTGTTGGGTGTACGGGGCTGATAACCCATCCTCCTGTACTGCCTTTCTAATGGCTAGTAGCTCCTTTTGGTTAGGCGGTATCCACGCCTGAGGTTGTGGGGCAGTAAGATTAGAGTTGACGGGGAAAGCCTGAGTTTCTAAGCCCAAAGAGAACCGTGCCATGTCCCTCTGCCGGCACTGGGATTGGTATAGCCCTGTCCAGGGATTATCATTCGTGTCCCCAACAAGGGGGGCCGGAGCAGTCTGCTGCAGGGGACCTGCACTTGGCTTCCTGCCCTGCACTGGTTCGGCCGAGGTAGCGGCTTCCCCTGTTTTAGTTTAATTTTGTTCCGCTTCCTTCTGAGCTCTGTTGGTGGTAGATACTTCCCAAGGGTCGGCCTCTGGGGGACCCTCAGGTGCCGAGGGAGTGGTGGTAGTGACTGGGGGATTGTAAGGTGGAAAGGGAAGCTTAGGGGGAGGCTCGTCCTTCACTGTGGCTGAAAAGGCTGTGGGTACTGGGAGTGGCAGTTCGGGTGGAGCACTGGACAGGCAAGCCAGGATAGCTAAGATGGCCAGTGTCAGAGAAGGGAGTAACGGTTTTTCATTGTGGACCTCAGCAGATCAAATCCTTTTCAAGACCTTCTCCCAAGTGGAGGGGTCCCAAATGGGGGTCTCAATTAACCATGCATTGGACTGGAATAGATATTCCCAATGAGTTTGGAGTTCCTTTTCAGAGACCTTAACTCGCCTGCTCTGCAGTAAGGCGTGGAGTGCCGAAGGGGGTAGGTTTCCCATTTTACTGTAGAGGGTCGCTCACCAATCCAATTGTTCCGGGGGCCCCACGTTCGGGCGCCAGATGAAGCAGGGGGTCCCTCGGGGGTGAGGACGATGGAGCCAAAATGCGCTAGGGAGTCTGCATGCATGACTCCAGAGACCAGGTTCAGTGACGCAGATCTGTTTTATTGTGAAACTACAGGGGTATATATAGCATGAGGGGACCAATCAGAGGGAGACACATTGATACAGGCGACCAATGGCTGAAAGGCTGGGGTACTGTGCACGTGGCTCTAGGAGTTCGTTCAGGCGGGCATTGCTACTTCCTGGTGTGCCGAGGAAGCATGTCATGGTGGAGTGTGCTCACACCATTGCATCAGCATGGTGTGACATACTTCCTGAGCTCTATGTACAGGAAGGTATCTGAAACACTAGGAATACATGTAAATAAAGCTGTACTCTCTGAGGGGCCATGTTCAAACACTGAAAGCTCTCATAGAAACAGCTGTTTAGTCACCAGGATACTGAAATCATTTCTATTTCCGGTACAAGAACTTGGCGTTTTTAAAAAACCTGGGATAAAAGCCATAAAAATTCAAGTCTATAGAGCTCAGAACACTATGTTAGTTAGATTAAAACTCTAAGAAGTTAAAATGATAGAACCTGGAATTGTATGGGAATGTATCTGAAATGCTGGGAATACATGTAAATGCAGCCTTACTGTCGTCGGGGGCATGTTCAAACACTGAAAACTGACTTTCAAACAGCTGTGAAATGACGAGTGTACTGTTTACATTTATAATACCGGTTCAATGAGTTGGCATTTTTATAGGAAGTTGTTTAAAACAAATAAGAATTCATGTATATAGACTTGAGAACACAATGTCAGTTAGAATGAAACTCTTAGGTGTCAAAATGATAGAACTCAGTATTGTATAGGAACGGATCTAAAATGCTAGGAATACATGTAAATAGGGCCTTACTCTTTGTTGGGCCGTGTTCAAACACTGAAAACGCTTATAGAAACAGCTGTGAAGTCACGACTGTACTGGTTACATTTCTATTTCTGGTTCAGGGAGTTGGCGTTTTTAAAAATCCCGGCATAAAAGCCTTAAAAATTCAAGTCTATAGAGCTCAGAACACTATGTTAGTTAGATTAAAACTCTAAGAAGTCACAATGATTGAACCTGGAATTGTATGGGATTATATCCAAAATGCTAGGAATACATGTAAATACAGCCTTACTGTCGACAGGGCAGTGTTCAAACACTGAAAACTGACTTTCAAACAGCTGTGTAATGACGAGTATACTGTTTGCATTTATAAATCTGTTTCAATGAGTTGACATTTCTATAGGAACTTGTTTAGAAACCTTAAGAATTTAAGTCTATAGACCAGGGGTCCTCAAACTATGGCCCACAGGCCACATGCAAATACAAATATTGTATTTGTTCCTGTTTTGTTTTTTTACTTCAAAATATGATATGTGCAGTGTGTATAGGGTTTTGTTCATACTTTTTTTAAAACTATACTCCGGCCTTCCAACGGTCTGAGGGACAGTGAACTGGCCCCCTGTTTCAAAAGTTTGAGGAGCCTGCTATAGACGTAAGAACCCTATGTTAGTTAGACTGAAACTCTTAGGAGTCAAAATGATAGAACCCGGAATTGTGTAGGAACTTATCTGAAAAGCTGGTAATACATGTAAATAGAGCCTTACTCTCTGTAGGCTTGGTTCCAACACTGAAAGCTCTCTTAGAAACAGCTGTGAAGTCACAAGGACACTGATAACATTTCTATTTCCAGTTCATGGAGTTGCCGCTTTTATAAAACCCGGCATAAAAGCCTTAAAAATTCAAGTCTATGGAGCTCAGAAGAGTGTGTTAGTTAGATTAAAACTCTTAGAAGTCAAAATAATAGAAGCTGGAAGTGTATGGGAATATATCTGAAACGCTAGGAATACATGTAAATACAGCCTTACTGTCGACGGGGCTGTGTTCAAACTCTGAAAACCGACTTTCAAACAGCTGTGTAATGACGAGTATATTATTTACATTTATATATCCGTTTCAAGGACTTGGCATTTCTACAGGAACTTGTTTAAAACCATAAGAATTCAGTCTATAGGCCTAAGAACCCTATGTTAGTTACACTGAACGTATCTGAAAAGCTGGTAATACATGAATATAGAGCCTTACTCTCTGTGGGCCATGTTCAAATACTGAAAGCTCTCGTAGAAACAGTTGTGAAGTCACAATGACACTAATTACATTTCTATTTCTGGTTCAGGGAGTTGGCTTTTTTATGAAACCCGGCATAAAAGCCTTAAAAATTCAAGTCTGTAGAGGTCAGAACACTATGTTAGTTTGATTAAAACTCTTAGAAATCAAAACGATAGATCCTAGAATTGTATGCGAATACATCTGAAATGCTAGGAAACCTGTAAATACAGCCTTCCTGTCTGTGGGGCCGTGTTCAGACACGGAAAACTGACTTTCAAACAGCTGTGAAATGACGAGAATACTGTTTACATTTATGATTTCGGTTAAATCAGTTATCTTTTCAAAAGAAACCTGGTTAAAACCGTTTAAAATTCAAATCTGTAGACCTCAGAACACTATGTGAGTTAGACTGAAACTCTAAGAAATCAAATTGATAGTACCCGGAATTGTATAGGAATGTATCTGAAATGCTATGAATACATGTAAATAGAGCCTTCCTCTCTGTGGGGCTGTGTTCAAACACTAAAAGCTTTCATAGACACAGCTGTTTAGTCACGAGGATACTGATTGCATTTCTATTTCAGGTTCAAGAAACTGGCGTTTTTAAAAAACTTGGCATAAAAGCCTTAAAAATTCAGTTCTATAGAGCTCAGAACACTATGTTAGTTAGATTAAAACTCTAAGAAGTCAAAATGATTGAACCTGGAATTGAATGGGAATGTATCTGTAACGCTAGGAATACATGTAAATACAGCCTTACTGTCAAGGGGGCCATGTTCAAACTCTGAAAACTGACTTTCAAACAGCTGTGTAATGATGAGTATATTATTTACATTTATACATCCGTTTCAATGAGTTGGCATTCCTATAGGAAGTTGTTTAAAAACCATAAGAATTCAAGTCTGTAGGACTAAGAACCCTATGTTAGTCAGACCGAACGTATCTGAAAAGCTGGTAATACATGAATATAGAGGCTTACTCTCTGTGGGCCGTGTTCAAACACTGAAAGCTCTCGTAGAAACAGCTGTAAAATCACAAGAACACTGATTACATTTCTATTTCCAGTTCAGGGAGTTGGCTTTTTTATAAAACACAGCATAAAAGCCTTAAAAATTCAGGTCTATAGAGCTCAGAATACTATGTTTGTTAGATTAAAACTCTTAGAAGTCAAAATGATAGACCTAGAATTATATGGGATTGTATCTGAAATGCTAGGCATGCATATAAATACAGTCGTACTGTCTGCGGGGCCGTGTTCAGACACTGAAGATGGACTTTCAAACAGCTGTGAAATGACAAATGTACTGTTTACATTTATAATTCTGGTTCAGTCAGTTGGATTTTAAAAGAAACCTGGTTACAACCCTTAAAATTCAAATCAATAGACCTCAGAAACTATGTTAGTTAGACTGAAACTCTTAGAAATGAAAATGATAGATACCGGAATTGTATAGGAAGGTATCTGAAATGCTTGGAATACATGTAAATAGAGCCTAATTCTCTGTGGGTTATGTTCAAACACTTAAAGCTCTCATCGAAACAGCTGTGAAGTCAGGATACTGATTACATTTCTATTTCTGGTTTAAGAACTTGGCATTTTTAAAAACCCCGGAATAAAACCCTTAAAAATTCAAGTCTATAGAGCTCAGAACACTATGTTAGTTAGAGTAAAACTCTATGAAGCCAAAATGATAGAACCTGGAATTGTATAGGAAGGTATCTGAAACGCTAGAAATACATGTAAATACAGCCTTACTGTCTGCAGGGTTATGCTTGAAAACTGAAAACTGACTTTCAAACAGCTGTGTAATGACGAGTATACTGTTTAAACTAATAAATCCATTTCAGTGAGTTGACAATTCTATAGAACCTTGTTTAAAAACCATAAGAATTTAAGTCTATAGACCAGGGGTCCTCAAACTTTGGCCCTCGGGCCATATGCAAATACAAATATTGTATTTGTTCCTGTTTTGTTTTTTACATCAAAGTAAGATATGTGTAGTGTGCATAGGATTTTGTTCATAGTTATTTCTTAAACTGTACTCCAGCCCTCCAACGGTCTGAGGGACAGTGAACTGGCCTCCTGTTTCAAAAGTTTGAGGAGCCTGCTATAGACGTAAGAACCCTATGTTAGTTAGACTGAAACTCTTAGGAGTCAAAATGATAGAACCCGGAATTGTGTAGGAACTTATCTGAAAAGCTGGGATACATGTAAATAGAGCCTTACTCTCTGTAGGCTTGGTTCCAACACTGAAAGCTCTCTTAGAAACAACTGTGAAGTCACAAGGACACTGATAACACTTCTATTTCCAGTTCATGGAGTTGCCGTTTTTATAAAACCCAACATAAACGCCAAAATTGTATAGGAAGGAATCTGAAACACTAGAATACATGTAAATAGAGCCTTACTCTCTGGGTGCCGCGGTCAAACACTGAAAACACTCATAGAAACAGCTGTTGTGTCACGAGGACACTGATTACATTTCTATTTCCGGTACAAGAACTTGGCGCTTTTAAAATACCTGGCATAACAGCCATATACATTGAAGTCTATAGAGCTAAGAACATTATGTTACTTAGATTAAAACTATTAGAAATCAAAATGAGAGGACCTAGAGTTCTATGGAAATGTATCTGAAACGCTAGGAAACCAGTAAATACAGCCTTCTAAGAAATCAAAATGATAGAATCCGGAATTGTAGAGGAAGGTATCCGAAATGCTACAATACATGTAAATAGAGCTTTTAAAAAAAGGATGAAAGGAACAGGAATTATGAATGTAAAGAGAATATTTGTCATTTCACAGCTGTTTGAAAGTCAGCTTTCAGTGTCTGAACACGGCCACACAGAGGGAAGGCTGTATTTACTGGTTTCTAGCGTTTCAGATCCATTCCCGTACAACTCTAGGTCCACTCATTTTGATTACTAAGCGTCCCAATCTAACTAACTTAGTGTTCTGAGTTCTATAGACTTGAACTTTTACGGCTTTAATGCCGGGTTTTTTTTAAAAACACCAATTTCTTCTACCGGAAATAGAAATGTAATCAGTATCCTCGTGACCCAACAGCTGTTTATATGAGTGATTTCGGTGTTTGAACACTGCCCCCAGAGAGTAAGGCTCTATTTCCACGTATTCTAGTGTCTAAGATACCTTCCTATACAATTCCAGGTTCTATCGTTTTTATCTCTTAGAGGTTCAGTCTTACTCCATTAATATTCCCAGGTCTATAGATGTGAACTTTAAAGGGTTGTAACCAGGTTTCTTTTAAAAAGCGAACGGATTGAACCGGAATTATAAATGTAAACATAATATCCATGATTTCACAGCTGTTTGAAACTTAGCTTTCAGTGTCTGAACACGGCCCCACAGACAGCAAGGCTGTATTTACTGGTTTCCAAGCATTTCAGATCCATTCCCATAAAATCTAGGTTCACTCATTTTGATTTCTAAGTATTGTAATCCAAATAACTTAGTGTTCTGAGTTCTATAGACTTGAATTTTTATGGCCCTTATGCCGGGTTTTTTAAAATCGCCAAGTTCTTGTACCAGAAACAGAAATGTAATCAGTATCCTCGTGACCCAACATCTGTTTATATGAGTGGTCTCAGTGTTTGAACACGGCCCCACCAAGATTAAGGCTCTATTGACATGTACTCTAGCATTTCAGATACCTTCCTATACAATTCCAAGTATTACCGTTTTGATTTCTTAGAGGTTCATTCTAACTCCCATCGTATTCCGAGGACTATACGTGTGAATTTTAAAGGGTTGTAAACAGGTTTCTTTTAAAAAGCGAATGGATTGAACCGGAGTTATAAATGTAAACAGAATATTCGTCTTTTCACAGCTGTTTGAAAGTAAGCTTTCAGTGTCTGAACACGGCCCCACAGACAGGAAGGCTGTATTTCCTGGTTTCCTAGTTTTTTAGATACATTCCCGTACAACTCTAGGTCCACTCATTTTGATTTCTAAGAGTTTTAATCTAACAAACTTAGTGTGTTCTGAGTTCTATAGACTTGAACTTTTACGGCTTTTATGCCGGGGTTTTTAAAAATGTCAGGTCTTGTACCGGAAATAGAAATGGACTCAGTATCCTCGTGACCCAACAGCTGTTTCTATGAGTGATTTCAGTGTTTGAATACAGCCCCACCAAGATTAAGGCTCTACTGACATGTATTCTAGCATTTCAAATACCCCCCTACACAATTCTAAGTACTACCGTTTTGATTTCTTAGAGGTTCATTCTAACTCCCATCGTATTACGAGGTCTATAGATGTGAATTTTAAAGGGTTGTAACCAGGTTTCTTTTAAAAAGTGAACGGATTAACCTAGAATTATAAATGTAAACAGAATATTCGTCATTTCACAGCTGTTTGAAAGTCAGCTTTCAGTGTCTGTACACGGCCCCACAGACAGGAAGGCTGTATTTACTGGTTTCTAGCGTTTCAGATCCATTCCCGTACAACTCTAGGTCCAGTCATTTTGATTTCTAATCGTTTTAATCTAACTAACTTAGTGTTCTGAGTTCTATAGACTTGAATTTTATGGCTTTTATGCCGCGTTTTTATAAAAACCAAGATCTTGTACCGGAAATAGAAATGGATTCAGTTTCCTCGTGAACAAACAGCTGTTTCTATCAGTTGTTTCAGTGTTTGATCACGGCCCCACCAAGATTAAGGCACTATTGACATGTATTCTAGCATTTCAGATACCCCCTACACAATTCTAAGAACTACCGTTTTGATTTCATAGAGGTTTAGTCTCACTCCCATCATATTCTGAGGCATATTGAAGTGAATTTCAAAGGGTGGTAACCAGGTTTCTTTTAAAAAGTGAATGGATTGACCCAGAATTATAAATGTAAACAGAATATTTGTCATTTCACAGCTATTTGAAAGTCAGCTTTCAGGTCTGGACACGGCCCCACAGACAGGAAGGCTGTATTTACTGGTTTCTAGCGTTTCAGATCCATTCCCGTACAACTCTAGGTCCAGTCATTTTGATTTCTAATCGTTTTAATCTAACTAACTTAGTGTTCTGAGTTCTATAGACTTGAATTTTATGGCTTTTATGCCGCGTTTTTATAAAAACCAAGATCTTGTACCGGAAATAGAAATGGATTCAGTTTCCTCGTGACCCAACAGCTGTTTCTATGAGTGATTTCAGTGTTTGAATACAGCCCCACCAAGATTAAGGCTCTACTGACATGTATTCTAGCATTTCAGATACCCCCGTACACAATTCCAAGTACTACCGTTTTGATTTCTTAGAGGTTCATTCTAACTCCCATCGTATTACGAGGTCTATAGATGTGAATTTTAAAGGGTTGTAACCAGGTTTCTTTTAAAAATCGAACGGATTGAACTGGAATTATAAATGTAAACATAATATTCCCCTTTTCTCTTTTTTTTATTGCTTAAAGTATTACAAAGGGTATTACAGGGTATTACATATGTGTTCATTTTTCCCCCCGCCCTAGACAGTCCCCTAGCCTCCCTTATCCCCCGGTGTCTTATGTCCATTGGTTATGTTATATGCATGCATACAAGTCCTTTGGTTGATCTCTTACCCCCCTACCTCCTGCACCCACCCTCCCCGGCCTTCCCGCTGCAGTTTGACAATCTGTTTGAGGCAGCTCTGCCTCTGTATCTATTATTGTTCAAAAGTTTATAGTGGTCTCTATTATCCATGAATGAGTGAGATCATGTGGTATTTTTCCTTCATTGACTGGTTTATTTCACTTAGCATAATGCTCTCCAGTTCCATCCATGACGTTGCAAATGGTAAGAGTTCCTTCCTTTTTAGAGCAGCATAGTATTCCATCGTGTAGATGTACCACAGTTTTCTTATCCATTCATCTACTGATGGGCACTTAGGCTGTTTCCAGATCTTAGCTATGGTGAATTGTGCTGCTATGAACATATCGGTGCATATATCCTTTCTGATTGGTGTTTCTGGTTTCTTGGGATATATTCCTAGAAGTGGGATCACAGGGTCAAATGGGAGTTCCCTTTTCAGTTTTTTGAGGAAACTCCATACTGTCTTCCATAGTGGCTGCACCAGTCTGCATTCCCACCAGCAGTGCACAAGTGTTCCTTTTTCTCCACATCCTCTCCAGCAATTGTCGTTTGTTGATTTGTTGATGATAGCCAGTCTGACAGGTGTGAGATGGTACCTCATTGTTGTTTTGATTTGCATCTCTCGGATGATTAGTGACTTTGAGCATGTTTTCATATGTCTCTTGGCTTTCTGAATGTCCTTTTTTGAAAGGTGTCTATTTAGGTCCTTTGCCCATTTTTTGATTGGATTGTTTATCTTCCTTTTGTTAAGTTGTATGAGTTCCCTATAAATTCTGGAGATTAGGCCCTTATCAGATATGTCATTGGCAAATATGTTTTCCCACACAGTGGGTTTTCTCATTGTTTTGTTGATGGTTTCTTTTGCTGTGCAGAAGCTTTTTATTTTGATGTAGTCCCATTTGTTCATTTTCTCTTTTGTTTCAAGTGCCCTAGGAGCTGTATCAGTGAAGAAATTGCTTCAGCATATGTCTGAGATTGTGTTGCCTTTGGATTCTTCTAGAATTTTTATGGTTTCCTGTCGTACATTTAAGTCCTTTATCCATTTTGAGTTTATTTTTGTGTATGGTGTAAGTTGGTGGTCTAGTTTCATTTTCTTGCATATATCTGTCCAATTTTCCCAACACCATTTATTGAAGAGACTATCTTGGCTCCATTGTATGTTGTTGCCTCCTTTGTCAAATATTAATTGAGCATATTGGTTCGGGCCGATTTCTGGGCTCTCTATTCTATTCCATTGATCTATATGCCTATTCTTGTGCCAGTACCAGACAGTTTTGAGAACAGTGGCTTGTAATACATCTTGATATCTGGTATTGAGATCCCAATCTTTTTCAGGATTGCTGCAGCTATTCGAGGTCTTTTTTTATTCCAGATGAATTTTTGGAGAGTTCGTTCTAGATCTCTGAAGTATGCCATTGGTATTTTAATGGGAAGTGCGTTGAATTTATAGATTGCTTTGGGTAGTATGGACATTTTAATGATGTTGATTCTACCAATCTATGAACACGGTATGTTCGTCCATCTGTTTATGTCGTCCTCTATATCTTTTTTCAACGTCCTGTAGTTTTCTGAGTAGAGGTCTTTTACCTCTTTAGTTAAGTTTATTCCTAGGTAGCTTAATTTTTTTGGTGCTATGGTAAATGGGATTGTTTTTATAATCTCTCTTTCTGAAAGTTCACTATTGGTGTATAGAAATGCCTCAGATTTCTTGGGGTTAATTTTGTATCCTGCTACATTGCCAAATTCATGTATTAAGTCTAGTAGCTTTTTGATGGAATCTCTAGGGTTTTGTATGTATAATATCATGTCGTCTGCAAATAAGGACAGTTTTACTTCCTCTTTTCCAATTTGGATGCCTTTTATTTCTTCTTCTTGCCGAATTGCAATGGCTAACACTTCCAGTACTATGTTGAACAGGAGTGGTGAGAGGGGGCATCCCTGTCTTGTTCCTGTTCTTAGGGAAAATGGTGTTAGTTTTTGTCCGTTGAGTATGATGCTGGCTGTGGGCCTGTCATATATGGCTTTTATTATGTGTAGGTATGATCCTTCTACTCCCACCTTACTGAGAGTTTTTATCAAAAATGGGTGTTGAATTTCGTCAAATGCTTTCTCTGCATCAATTGATATGACCATGTGGTTTTTTTCTTTCAATTTGTTTATGTGATGTATTACGTGTATTGATTTGTGGATATTGTACCATCCTTGCATCCCTGGGATAAATCCAACTTGGTCATGGTGTATGATCTTTCTGATGTACTGCTGGATCCGATTTGCTAAGATTTTGTTGAGCATTTTGGCATCTATGTTCATGAGGGATATTGGCCTGTAATTCTCTTTCATTGTGTTGTCTTTACCTGGTTTTGGTATTAGGGTGATGCTGGCTTCATAGAATGAGCTTGGAAGTGTTCCTTCCTCTTGAATTTTTTGTAGTAGTCTGAGGAGGATAGGTTTTATTTCTTCCTTGAATGTTTGGTAAAACTCCCCTGTGAAGCCGTCTGGTCCAGGGCTTTTGTTTGATGGAAGCTTTCTGATGACTGCCTCAATTTCTTCCATAGTTATTGGCCTGTTGAGATTTTTAGATTCTTCCTGATTGAGTTTTGGAATGTTGTATTTTTCTAGGAATTTGTCCATTTCCTCCAGGTTGTCTAGTTTGTTGGAGTAGAGCTGTCCATAGTATTTTTTAACAATCATTTGTATTTCTGTGGGGTCTGTTGTTATTTCGCCTCTATCGTTTCTGATTTTGTTTATTTGGGTCCTCTCTCTTTGCTTCTTGGTGAGTCTGGCTAGAGGTTTGTCAATCTTGTTTATCCTTTCAAAGAACCAGCTCTTGGTTTCATTGATTTTCTGTATTGTTTTTTTGGTCTCTATGTCATTTATTTCTGCTCTAATCATTATTATCTCCTTCCTTCTTCTCACTCTGGGGTTTTCTTGTTGCTCTCTTTCTAATTCTTTGAGTTGTAGAGTTAGATGGTTTACTACCATTTTTTCTTGTTTTTTGAGATAGGCCTGTAGAGCTATAAACTTCCCTCTCAGGACTGCTTTCATTGTGTCCCATAGGTTTTGGATTGTTGTGTTTTCATTGTCATTAGTTTCCAGGATGTTTTGAATTTCTTGTTTGATTTCATTGGTAACCCAATCAATATTTAATAGCATGCTATTCAGCTTCCAGGTGTTTGAGTATTTTGGGTTGTTTTTATTGTAGTTTATTTCTAATATTATGCCATCGTGGTCTGCGAAGACGCTTTTCATGATTTCAATCTTCTTGAATTTGGGGATACTTTGCTTGTGTCCCAATATATGGTCTATTTTTGAATATGTGTTATGAGCACTTGAGTAGAATGTATATTCCGTGGCATTGGGGTGAAGTGTTCTGAAGATGTTTATTAAGTCCATCTCATCTAGTGAGTCATTTAGGATTGCTGTATCTTTGCTGATTGTTTGTCTAGAGGACTTATCCAGTGCTGTCAGTGGTGTATTAAAGTCCCCTACTATGATTGTATTGTTGTCGATCTCTCCTTTGATATCTTCCAGGAGTTTTTTTATGAATTTGGGTGCTCCTGCATTGGGTGCATATATGTTTACCAGGGTTATATCTTGTTGTTGTATTGATCGCTTTAGTATTATGAAGTGGCCTTCCTTATCTCTCCTTATGGCCTTCACTTTGAGGTCTATTTTGTCCGATATAAGTATTGCTACCCCAGCTTTCTTTTCCTTTCCACTTGCCTGAAAGATATTTTTCCATCCTTTCACTTTCAGTCTGTGTGAGTCCCTTCTAATGAGGTGGGTTTCTTTAGACAGCAGATGTATGGGTCATGTTTTTTTTATCCATTCAGCCACTCGATGTCTTTTGTTTGGAGCATTTAGTCCGTTTATGTTTAAAGTTAGCGTATTCTAGCATTTTAGATACCCTCATATACAATTCCAACTACTATCATTTTGATTTCTTAGAGGTTTAGTCTAACCCCCACCATATTCCAAGGTATATTGAAGTGAATTTCAAAGGTTGTAACCAGGTTTCTTTTAAAAAGTGAACAGATTGACCCAGAATTATAAATGTAAACAGAATATTCGTCTTTTCACAGCTGTTTGAAAGTCAGCTTTCATTGTCTGAACACGGCCCCACAGACAGGAAGGCTGTATTTACTGGTTTCTAGGGTTTCAGATCCATTCCCATACAAGTCTAGGTCCACCCATTTTGATTTCTAAGCGTTTTAATCTAACTAACTTAGTGTTCTGAGTTCTATAGACTTGAATTTTATGGCTTTTATGCCGGGTTTTTAAAAACACCAAGATCTTGTACCGAGAATAGAAATGGATTCAGTCTCCTCGTGACCCAACAGCTGTTTCTATGAATGATTTCTGTGTTTGAACTCGGCCCTACCAAGATTAAGGGTCTACTGACATGTATTCTAGCATTTCAGATACCCCCCTACACAATTCAAAGTACTACCGTTTTGATTTCTTAGAGGTTCATTCTAACTTCCATCGTATTCCTAGGTCTATAGATGTGAATTTTAAAGCGTTGTAACCAGGTTTCTTTTAAAAATCGAACGGATTGAACTGGAATTATAAATGTAAACAGAATATTACTCTTTTCACAGCTGTTTGAAAGTGAGCTTTCAATGTCTGAACACGGCTCCAATAACAGGAAGGATGTATTTACTGGTTTGTAGCGTTTCAGATCCATTCCCATACAACTCTAGGTCCACTCATTTTGATTTCTAATCGCTTTAATCTAACTAACTTAGTGTTCTGAGTTCTATAGACTTGAATTTTATGGCTTTTATGACGGGTTTTTTAAAACGCCAAGTTGTTACGGAAATAGAAATTTATTCAGTATCCCAGTGACCCAACAGCTGTTTCTATGAGTGGTTTCAGTGTTTGAACACGGCCCCACCAATATTAAGGCTCTATTGACATGTATTCTAGAGTTTTAGATACCCTCCTATACAATTCCAACTACTATTGTATTGATTTCTTACAGGTTCAGTCTAACGCCCATCTTATTCTTAGGTCTACTGAAGTGAATTTCAAAGCGTTGTAACCAGGATTCTTTAAAAAGTGAACGGATTGACCCGGACTTATAAATGTAAACAGAATATTTGTCATTTCCCAGCTGTTTGAAAGTGAGCTTTCAGTGTCTGAACACGGCCCCACAGAAAGGAAGCCGTATTTACTGGTTTCCTAGGTTTCAGATCCATTCCCATACAACTCTAGGTTCCCTCATTTTAATTTCTAAGCTTTTTAATCTCACCAACTTAGTACTCTGAGTTCTATAGACTTGAATATATGGTTCCAGTACATACTTGTAAGAAAACCCTCTAATTGTGTTAAATCTCTTAAAATACGCAATTAGAGTTTCCAGAAATGTTTAAAAACTTGTAGGAAACACTTGAAATAAAAGTAAATAGATTCTTACTATATTTCCTGCCGTTTTTTAATCACAGACATTGCCAGTGGAAAGCTGGGAAATGACCAGAAAACTGATAATATTTAAAACTCCGGGCACTTTAGGGACCGTTTTCACTTGAATTTGCTTTCAAATATTAGGAATTCATGTTTATACAGCTCAAAATTTGTGTAGAAAGGCTGTAAGTGATGACTACACTGCTTATGTTTACAACTGAGGCCGAATTTCTCTGGCGTCTTTTTTGTGAATCAGTTAATATCCTGACGGTTCCAGTACATACTTGTAAGAAAACTCTCTAATTGTGGTAAATCTCTTAAAATACGCAATTAGAGTTTCCAGAAATGTTTAAAAACTTGTAGGAAACAATTGAAATAAAAGTAAATAGATTCTTACTACATTTCCTGCCGTTTTTTAATCCCAGACATTACCCGTGGAAAGGTGGGCAATGACCAGAAAACTGATAATATTTAAAACTCCGGGCACTTTAGGGATCGTTTTCACTAGATTTTGCTTTCAAATATTAGGAATTCATGTTTATACAGCTCAAAATTTGTGTAGAAAGGCTGTAAATGAGTACTATACTGCTTATGTTTACAATTGAGGCCGAATTTCTCTGGCGTCTTTTTTGTGAATCATTGAATATCCTGACGGTTCCTGTACATACTTGTAAGAAAACTCTCTAATTGTGGTAAATCTCTTAAAATACGCAATTAGTGTTTCAGGAATGATTAAAAACTTGTAAGAAACACTTGAAAAAAAATTAATTGATTCTTACTACATTTCATGCCGTTTTTTAATCACAGACATTACCAGTGGAAAGCTGGCAAATGACCAGAAAACCGCTAATATTTAGAACTCCGGCCACTTTAGGGAGCGTTTTCAGTAGAATTTGCTTTCAAATATTAGGAATTCATGTTTATACAGCTCAAAATTTGTGTAGAAAGGCTGTAAGTGAGGACTATACTGCTTATGTTTACAATTGAGGACGATTTCTCTGGCGTCTTTTTTGTGAATCAGTTAATATCCTGACAGTTCCAGTACGTAGTTGTAAGAAAACTCTCTAATTGGGGTAAATCTCTTAAAATACGCAATTAGAGTTTCCAGAAATGTTTAAAAACACTAGGAAACACTTGAAATAAAAGTAAATAGATTCTTACTACATTTCCAGCCGTTTTTTAATCCCAGACATTACCCGTGGAAAGCTGGGCAATGACCGGAAAACTGATGTTATTTACAACTCCGGCCACTTTAGGGAGCGTTTTCACTTGAATTTGCTTTCAAATATTAGGAATTCATATTTATACAGCTCAAAATTTTGTGGAAATACTGTAAATAAGGACTACACTGCTTACGTTTACAATTGAGACCGAATTTCTCTTGCGTCTTTTGTGTGAATCAGTTAATATCCTGATGGTTCCAGTACATACTTGTAAGAAAACTCTCTAATTGTGGTAAAACTCTTAAAATACGCAATTCGAGTTTCCCGATATAATTAAAAACTTGTAAGAAACACTTGAAAAAAAAATTAATAGATTCTTACTAAATTTCCTGCCTTTTTTTAATCATAGACATTACCAGTGGAAAGCTGGCAAATGACCAGAAAACTGATAATATTTACAACTTTGGGCACTTTAGGGACCGTTTTTACTAGAATTTGCTTTCCAATATTAGGAATTAATGTTTATACAGCTCAAAATTTCTTTAGAAAGACTGTAATTAAGGACTACACTACTTATGTTTACAATAGAGGCCGAATTTCACTGGCGTCTTTTGTGTGAATCAGTAAATATCCTAACGGTTCCAGTACATACTTGTAAGAAAACTCTCTAATTGTGGTAAAACTCTTAAAATACGCAATTAGACTTTCCAGAAATGATTAAAAACTTGTAAGAAACACTTGAAATAAAAGTAAATTGATTCTTACTACGTTTCCTGCCATTTCTTAATCCCAGACATTACCAGTGGAAAGCTGGGAAATGACCAGAAAACTGATAATATTTACAACTCCGGCCACTTCAGGGAGCGTTTTCACTTGAATTTGCTTTCAAATATTAGGAATTCATGTTTATACAGCTCAAAATTTGTGTAGGAAGACTGTAATCATACACTGCTTATGATTACAACTGAGGCCGAATTTCTCTAGCGTCTTTTGTGTGAATCAGTTAATATCCTGACTGTTCCAGTATATACTTGTAATAAAACTCTCTAATTGTGGTAAATCTCTTAAAATACGCAATTAGAGTTTCCAGAAATGTTTAAAAACTTGTAGGAAACACTTGAAATAAAAGTAAATAGATTCTTACTACGTTTCCTGCCGTTTTGGGTCACAGACATTATCAGTGGAAAGCTGGGAAATAACCAGAAAACTGACAATATTTAAAACTCCGGCCACTTTAGGGAGCGTTTTCACTTGAATTTGCTTTCCAATATTAGGAATTCATGTTTATACAGCTCAAAATTTGTGTAGAAAGGCTGTAAGTGAGGACTATACTGCTCATGTTTACGATTGAGGCCGAATTTCTCTGGCGTCTTTTGTGTGAATTGTGAGACCCCTGAAGCGGGCCCCTCACTCTGTCCCACAGATCGATGGCGACCCCAATCAACCGCAGGAGAGGTCACTTGATGCAAAACGCAAGAGGTTTTATTCTTTATTCCAGCACGCTGGGGCCCAACCCGTACTCACACAAGAGCAGAGGAGTTGTGCGCCCAGCAAGGGGTTTTTCAGCTATTTATATGTTCAAATCACACATCAGGGAGGGGTTGCATGCAGGAGGGTAAGAGGAGAACAAAGAAATTCCAAAAGGGTCTGGTTTGTGTCTTGATAGGGATAAGGCACTCCTTACAGCCTGTTCCTCTCAAGGTTGATTGAAGCTGGGTTTACTCAACCCATCCTTTGTTGGGGCTATCTCCTGTAATAGCCTTGGGGAGGGCGTCATTCCCTTCCATTCCTATCTCTAGCTTGAGAAACCTGGGGAGTTGAGATAAAACAGGCAGCTAGGCCTGGCAGCTGGGCCTGTGCAGTTTGTAACATTCTTTTATTCTTTCAGAATCAGTTAAAATCCTCATGGTTCCAGTACATACTTGGAAGAAAACTCTCTAATTGTGGTAAATCTCTTAAAATACGCAATTAGTGTTTCCAGAAATGTTTAAAAACTTGTAGGAAACACTTGAAATAAAAGCAAATACATTCTTACTACATTTCCTGCTGTTTTTTTAATCACAGGCCTTAATATTGGAAAGCTGGGAAATGACCAGAGAACTGATAATATTTACAACTCCGGCCACTTTAGGGAGCGTTTTCACTAGAATTTGCTTTCAAATATTAGGAATTCATGTTTATACAGCTCAAAATTTTTGTAGAAAGGCTGTAAGTGAAGACTATACTGCCTATGTTTACGATTGAGGCCGAATTTCTCTGGAGTCTTTTGTGTGAATCAGTTAAAATCCACATGGTTCCAGTACATACTTGTAAGAAAACTCTCTAATTTTGGTAAATCTCTTCAAATACACAATTAGAGTTTCGAGAAATGATTAAAAACTTGTAGGAAACACTTGAAATAAAGGTAAATAGATTCTAACTACATTTCCTGCTGTTTTTTAATCACAGACATTACCAGTGGTAAGCTGGCAAATGACCAAATAACAGATAATATTTTCAAATCCGGCTACTTTAGGGAGCATTTTCACTTGAATTTGCTTTCAAATATTAGGAATTCATGTTTATACAGCTCAAAATTTGTGTAGAAAGGCTGTAAGTGAGGACTATACTGCTTATGTTTACAATTGAGGACGATTTCTCTGGCGTCTTTTTTGTGAATCAGTTAATATCCTGACAGTTCCAGTACGTAGTTGTAAGAAAACTCTCTAATTGGGGTAAATCTCTTAAAATACGCAATTAGAGTTTCCAGAAATGTTTAAAAACACTAGGAAACACTTGAAATAAAAGTAAATAGATTCTTACTACATTTCCAGCCGTTTTTTAATCCCAGACATTACCCGTGGAAAGCTGGGCAATGACCGGAAAACTGATGTTATTTACAACTCCGGCCACTTTAGGGAGCGTTTTCACTTGAATTTGCTTTCAAATATTAGGAATTCATATTTATACAGCTCAAAATTTTGTGGAAATACTGTAAATAAGGACTACACTGCTTACGTTTACAATTGAGACCGAATTTCTCTTGCGTCTTTTGTGTGAATCAGTTAATATCCTGATGGTTCCAGTACATACTTGTAAGAATACTCTCTAATTGTGGTAAAACTCTTAAAATACGCAATTCGAGTTTCCCGATATAATTAAAAACTTGTAAGAAACACTTGAAAAAAAAATTAATAGATTCTTACTAAATTTCCTGCCTTTTTTTAATCATAGACATTACCAGTGGAAAGCTGGCAAATGACCAGAAAACTGATAATATTTACAACTTTGGGCACTTTAGGGACCGTTTTTACTAGAATTTGCTTTCCAATATTAGGAATTAATGTTTATACAGCTCAAAATTTCTTTAGAAAGACTGTAATTAAGGACTACACTACTTATGTTTACAATAGAGGCCGAATTTCACTGGCGTCTTTTGTGTGAATCAGTAAATATCCTAACGGTTCCAGTACATACTTGTAAGAAAACTCTCTAATTGTGGTAAAACTCTTAAAATACGCAATTAGACTTTCCAGAAATGATTAAAAACTTGTAAGAAACACTTGAAATAAAAGTAAATTGATTCTTACTACGTTTCCTGCCATTTCTTAATCCCAGACATTACCAGTGGAAAGCTGGGAAATGACCAGAAAACTGATAATATTTACAACTCCGGCCACTTCAGGGAGCGTTTTCACTTGAATTTGCTTTCAAATATTAGGAATTCATGTTTATACAGCTCAAAATTTGTGTAGGAAGACTGTAATCATACACTGCTTATGATTACAACTGAGGCCGAATTTCTCTAGCGTCTTTTGTGTGAATCAGTTAATATCCTGACTGTTCCAGTATATACTTGTAATAAAACTCTCTAATTGTGGTAAATCTCTTAAAATACGCAATTAGAGTTTCCAGAAATGTTTAAAAACTTGTAGGAAACACTTGAAATAAAAGTAAATAGATTCTTACTACGTTTCCTGCCGTTTTGGGTCACAGACATTATCAGTGGAAAGCTGGGAAATAACCAGAAAACTGACAATATTTAAAACTCCGGCCACTTTAGGGAGCGTTTTCACTTGAATTTGCTTTCCAATATTAGGAATTCATGTTTATACAGCTCAAAATTTGTGTAGAAAGGCTGTAAGTGAGGACTATACTGCTCATGTTTACGATTGAGGCCGAATTTCTCTGGCGTCTTTTGTGTGAATTGTGAGACCCCTGAAGCGGGCCCCTCACTCTGTCCCACAGATCGATGGCGACCCCAATCAACCGCAGGAGAGGTCACTTGATGCAAAACGCAAGAGGTTTTATTCTTTATTCCAGCACGCTGGGGCCCAACCCGTACTCACACAAGAGCAGAGGAGTTGTGCGCCCAGCAAGGGGTTTTTCAGCTATTTATATGTTCAAATCACACATCAGGGAGGGGTTGCATGCAGGAGGGTAAGAGGAGAACAAAGAAATTCCAAAAGGGTCTGGTTTGTGTCTTGATAGGGATAAGGCACTCCTTACAGCCTGTTCCTCTCAAGGTTGATTGAAGCTGGGTTTACTCAACCCATCCTTTGTTGGGGCTATCTCCTGTAATAGCCTTGGGGAGGGCGTCATTCCCTTCCATTCCTATCTCTAGCTTGAGAAACCTGGGGAGTTGAGATAAAACAGGCAGCTAGGCCTGGCAGCTGGGCCTGTGCAGTTTGTAACATTCTTTTATTCTTTCAGAATCAGTTAAAATCCTCATGGTTCCAGTACATACTTGGAAGAAAACTCTCTAATTGTGGTAAATCTCTTAAAATACGCAATTAGTGTTTCCAGAAATGTTTAAAAACTTGTAGGAAACACTTGAAATAAAAGCAAATACATTCTTACTACATTTCCTGCTGTTTTTTTAATCACAGGCCTTAATATTGGAAAGCTGGGAAATGACCAGAGAACTGATAATATTTACAACTCCGGCCACTTTAGGGAGCGTTTTCACTAGAATTTGCTTTCAAATATTAGGAATTCATGTTTATACAGCTCAAAATTTTTGTAGAAAGGCTGTAAGTGAAGACTATACTGCCTATGTTTACGATTGAGGCCGAATTTCTCTGGAGTCTTTTGTGTGAATCAGTTAAAATCCACATGGTTCCAGTACATACTTGTAAGAAAACTCTCTAATTTTGGTAAATCTCTTCAAATACACAATTAGAGTTTCGAGAAATGATTAAAAACTTGTAGGAAACACTTGAAATAAAGGTAAATAGATTCTAACTACATTTCCTGCTGTTTTTTAATCACAGACATTACCAGTGGTAAGCTGGCAAATGACCAAATAACAGATAATATTTTCAAATCCGGCTACTTTAGGGAGCATTTTCACTTGAATTTGCTTTCAAATATTAGGAATTCATGTTTATACAGCTCAAAATTTGTGTAGAAAGGCTGTAAGTGAGGACTATACTGCTTATGTTTACAATTGAGGACGATTTCTCTGGCGTCTTTTTTGTGAATCAGTTAATATCCTGACAGTTCCAGTACGTAGTTGTAAGAAAACTCTCTAATTGGGGTAAATCTCTTAAAATACGCAATTAGAGTTTCCAGAAATGTTTAAAAACACTAGGAAACACTTGAAATAAAAGTAAATAGATTCTTACTACATTTCCAGCCGTTTTTTAATCCCAGACATTACCCGTGGAAAGCTGGGCAATGACCGGAAAACTGATGTTATTTACAACTCCGGCCACTTTAGGGAGCGTTTTCACTTGAATTTGCTTTCAAATATTAGGAATTCATATTTATACAGCTCAAAATTTTGTGGAAATACTGTAAATAAGGACTACACTGCTTACGTTTACAATTGAGACCGAATTTCTCTTGCGTCTTTTGTGTGAATCAGTTAATATCCTGATGGTTCCAGTACATACTTGTAAGAAAACTCTCTAATTGTGGTAAAACTCTTAAAATACGCAATTCGAGTTTCCCGATATAATTAAAAACTTGTAAGAAACACTTGAAAAAAAATTAATAGATTCTTACTAAATTTCCTGCCTTTTTTTAATCATAGACATTACCAGTGGAAAGCTGGCAAATGACCAGAAAACTGATAATATTTACAACTTTGGGCACTTTAGGGACCGTTTTTACTAGAATTTGCTTTCCAATATTAGGAATTAATGTTTATACAGCTCAAAATTTCTTTAGAAAGACTGTAATTAAGGACTACACTACTTATGTTTACAATAGAGGCCGAATTTCACTGGCGTCTTTTGTGTGAATCAGTAAATATCCTAACGGTTCCAGTACATACTTGTAAGAAAACTCTCTAATTGTGGTAAAACTGTTAAAATACGCAATTAGACTTTCCAGAAATGATTAAAAACTTGTAAGAAACACTTGAAATAAAAGTAAATTGATTCTTACTACGTTTCCTGCCATTTCTTAATCCCAGACATTACCAGTGGAAAGCTGGGAAATGACCAGAAAACTGATAATATTTACAACTCCGGCCACTTCAGGGAGCGTTTTCACTTGAATTTGCTTTCAAATATTAGGAATTCATGTTTATACAGCTCAAAATTTGTGTAGGAAGACTGTAATCATACACTGCTTATGATTACAACTGAGGCCGAATTTCTCTAGCGTCTTTTGTGTGAATCAGTTAATATCCTGACTGTTCCAGTATATACTTGTAATAAAACTCTCTAATTGTGGTAAATCTCTTAAAATACGCAATTAGAGTTTCCAGAAATGTTTAAAAACTTGTAGGAAACACTTGAAATAAAAGTAAATAGATTCTTACTACGTTTCCTGCCGTTTTGGGTCACAGACATTATCAGTGGAAAGCTGGGAAATAACCAGAAAACTGACAATATTTAAAACTCCGGCCACTTTAGGGAGCGTTTTCACTTGAATTTGCTTTCCAATATTAGGAATTCATGTTTATACAGCTCAAAATTTGTGTAGAAAGGCTGTAAGTGAGGACTATACTGCTCATGTTTACGATTGAGGCCGAATTTCTCTGGCGTCTTTTGTGTGAATTGTGAGACCCCTGAAGCGGGCCCCTCACTCTGTCCCACAGATCGATGGCGACCCCAATCAACCGCAGGAGAGGTCACTTGATGCAAAACGCAAGAGGTTTTATTCTTTATTCCAGCACGCTGGGGCCCAACCCGTACTCACACAAGAGCAGAGGAGTTGTGCGCCCAGCAAGGGGTTTTTCAGCTATTTATATGTTCAAATCACACATCAGGGAGGGGTTGCATGCAGGAGGGTAAGAGGAGAACAAAGAAATTCCAAAAGGGTCTGGTTTGTGTCTTGATAGGGATAAGGCACTCCTTACAGCCTGTTCCTCTCAAGGTTGATTGAAGCTGGGTTTACTCAACCCATCCTTTGTTGGGGCTATCTCCTGTAATAGCCTTGGGGAGGGCGTCATTCCCTTCCATTCCTATCTCTAGCTTGAGAAACCTGGGGAGTTGAGATAAAACAGGCAGCTAGGCCTGGCAGCTGGGCCTGTGCAGTTTGTAACATTCTTTTATTCTTTCAGAATCAGTTAAAATCCTCATGGTTCCAGTACATACTTGGAAGAAAACTCTCTAATTGTGGTAAATCTCTTAAAATACGCAATTAGTGTTTCCAGAAATGTTTAAAAACTTGTAGGAAACACTTGAAATAAAAGCAAATACATTGTTACTACATTTCCTGCTGTTTTTTTAATCACAGGCCTTAATATTGGAAAGCTGGGAAATGACCAGAGAACTGATAATATTTACAACTCCGGCCACTTTAGGGAGCGTTTTCACTAGAATTTGCTTTCAAATATTAGGAATTCATGTTTATACAGCTCAAAATTTTTGTAGAAAGGCTGTAAGTGAAGACTATACTGCCTATGTTTACGATTGAGGCCGAATTTCTCTGGAGTCTTTTGTGTGAATCAGTTAAAATCCACATGGTTCCAGTACATACTTGTAAGAAAACTCTCTAATTTTGGTAAATCTCTTCAAATACACAATTAGAGTTTCGAGAAATGATTAAAAACTTGTAGGAAACACTTGAAATAAAGGTAAATAGATTCTAACTACATTTCCTGCTGTTTTTTAATCACAGACATTACCAGTGGTAAGCTGGCAAATGACCAAATAACTGATAATATTTTCAACTCCGGCTACTTTAGGGAGCATTTTCACTTGAATTTGCTTTCAAATATTAGGAATTCATGTTTATACAGCTCAAAATTTGTGTAGAAAGGCTGTAAGTGAGGACTATACTGCTTATGTTTACAATTGAGGACGATTTCTCTGGCGTCTTTTTTGTGAATCAGTTAATATCCTGACAGTTCCAGTACGTAGTTGTAAGAAAACTCTCTAATTGGGGTAAATCTCTTAAAATACGCAATTAGAGTTTCCAGAAATGTTTAAAAACACTAGGAAACACTTGAAATAAAAGTAAATAGATTCTTACTACATTTCCAGCCGTTTTTTAATCCCAGACATTACCCGTGGAAAGCTGGGCAATGACCGGAAAACTGATGTTATTTACAACTCCGGCCACTTTAGGGAGCGTTTTCACTTGAATTTGCTTTCAAATATTAGGAATTCATATTTATACAGCTCAAAATTTTGTGGAAATACTGTAAATAAGGACTACACTGCTTACGTTTACAATTGAGACCGAATTTCTCTTGCGTCTTTTGTGTGAATCAGTTAATATCCTGATGGTTCCAGTACATACTTGTAAGAAAACTCTCTAATTGTGGTAAAACTCTTAAAATACGCAATTCGAGTTTCCCGATATAATTAAAAACTTGTAAGAAACACTTGAAAAAAAAATTAATAGATTCTTACTAAATTTCCTGCCTTTTTTTAATCATAGACATTACCAGTGGAAAGCTGGCAAATGACCAGAAAACTGATAATATTTACAACTTTGGGCACTTTAGGGACCGTTTTTACTAGAATTTGCTTTCCAATATTAGGAATTAATGTTTATACAGCTCAAAATTTCTTTAGAAAGACTGTAATTAAGGACTACACTACTTATGTTTACAATAGAGGCCGAATTTCACTGGCGTCTTTTGTGTGAATCAGTAAATATCCTAACGGTTCCAGTACATACTTGTAAGAAAACTCTCTAATTGTGGTAAAACTGTTAAAATACGCAATTAGACTTTCCAGAAATGATTAAAAACTTGTAAGAAACACTTGAAATAAAAGTAAATTGATTCTTACTACGTTTCCTGCCATTTCTTAATCCCAGACATTACCAGTGGAAAGCTGGGAAATGACCAGAAAACTGATAATATTTACAACTCCGGCCACTTCAGGGAGCGTTTTCACTTGAATTTGCTTTCAAATATTAGGAATTCATGTTTATACAGCTCAAAATTTGTGTAGGAAGACTGTAATCATACACTGCTTATGATTACAACTGAGGCCGAATTTCTCTAGCGTCTTTTGTGTGAATCAGTTAATATCCTGACTGTTCCAGTATATACTTGTAATAAAACTCTCTAATTGTGGTAAATCTCTTAAAATACGCAATTAGAGTTTCCAGAAATGTTTAAAAACTTGTAGGAAACACTTGAAATAAAAGTAAATAGATTCTTACTACGTTTCCTGCCGTTTTGGGTCACAGACATTATCAGTGGAAAGCTGGGAAATAACCAGAAAACTGACAATATTTAAAACTCCGGCCACTTTAGGGAGCGTTTTCACTTGAATTTGCTTTCCAATATTAGGAATTCATGTTTATACAGCTCAAAATTTGTGTAGAAAGGCTGTAAGTGAGGACTATACTGCTCATGTTTACGATTGAGGCCGAATTTCTCTGGCGTCTTTTGTGTGAATTGTGAGACCCCTGAAGCGGGCCCCTCACTCTGTCCCACAGATCGATGGCGACCCCAATCAACCGCAGGAGAGGTCACTTGATGCAAAACGCAAGAGGTTTTATTCTTTATTCCAGCACGCTGGGGCCCAACCCGTACTCACACAAGAGCAGAGGAGTTGTGCGCCCAGCAAGGGGTTTTTCAGCTATTTATATGTTCAAATCACACATCAGGGAGGGGTTGCATGCAGGAGGGTAAGAGGAGAACAAAGAAATTCCAAAAGGGTCTGGTTTGTGTCTTGATAGGGATAAGGCACTCCTTACAGCCTGTTCCTCTCAAGGTTGATTGAAGCTGGGTTTACTCAACCCATCCTTTGTTGGGGCTATCTCCTGTAATAGCCTTGGGGAGGGCGTCATTCCCTTCCATTCCTATCTCTAGCTTGAGAAACCTGGGGAGTTGAGATAAAACAGGCAGCTAGGCCTGGCAGCTGGGCCTGTGCAGTTTGTAACATTCTTTTATTCTTTCAGAATCAGTTAAAATCCTCATGGTTCCAGTACATACTTGGAAGAAAACTCTCTAATTGTGGTAAATCTCTTAAAATACGCAATTAGTGTTTCCAGAAATGTTTAAAAACTTGTAGGAAACACTTGAAATAAAAGCAAATACATTCTTACTACATTTCCTGCTGTTTTTTTAATCACAGGCCTTAATATTGGAAAGCTGGGAAATGACCAGAGAACTGATAATATTTACAACTCCGGCCACTTTAGGGAGCGTTTTCACTAGAATTTGCTTTCAAATATTAGGAATTCATGTTTATACAGCTCAAAATTTTTGTAGAAAGGCTGTAAGTGAAGACTATACTGCCTATGTTTACGATTGAGGCCGAATTTCTCTGGAGTCTTTTGTGTGAATCAGTTAAAATCCACATGGTTCCAGTACATACTTGTAAGAAAACTCTCTAATTTTGGTAAATCTCTTCAAATACACAATTAGAGTTTCGAGAAATGATTAAAAACTTGTAGGAAACACTTGAAATAAAGGTAAATAGATTCTAACTACATTTCCTGCTGTTTTTTAATCACAGACATTACCAGTGGTAAGCTGGCAAATGACCAAATAACAGATAATATTTTCAAATCCGGCTACTTTAGGGAGCATTTTCACTTGAATTTGCTTTCAAATATTAGGAATTCATGTTTATACAGCTCAAAATTTGTGTAGAAAGGCTGTAAGTGAGGACTATACTGCTTATGTTTACAATTGAGGACGATTTCTCTGGCGTCTTTTTTGTGAATCAGTTAATATCCTGACAGTTCCAGTACGTAGTTGTAAGAAAACTCTCTAATTGGGGTAAATCTCTTAAAATACGCAATTAGAGTTTCCAGAAATGTTTAAAAACACTAGGAAACACTTGAAATAAAAGTAAATAGATTCTTACTACATTTCCAGCCGTTTTTTAATCCCAGACATTACCCGTGGAAAGCTGGGCAATGACCGGAAAACTGATGTTATTTACAACTCCGGCCACTTTAGGGAGCGTTTTCACTTGAATTTGCTTTCAAATATTAGGAATTCATATTTATACAGCTCAAAATTTTGTGGAAATACTGTAAATAAGGACTACACTGCTTACGTTTACAATTGAGACCGAATTTCTCTTGCGTCTTTTGTGTGAATCAGTTAATATCCTGATGGTTCCAGTACATACTTGTAAGAAAACTCTCTAATTGTGGTAAAACTCTTAAAATACGCAATTCGAGTTTCCCGATATAATTAAAAACTTGTAAGAAACACTTGAAAAAAAATTAATAGATTCTTACTAAATTTCCTGCCTTTTTTTAATCATAGACATTACCAGTGGAAAGCTGGCAAATGACCAGAAAACTGATAATATTTACAACTTTGGGCACTTTAGGGACCGTTTTTACTAGAATTTGCTTTCCAATATTAGGAATTAATGTTTATACAGCTCAAAATTTCTTTAGAAAGACTGTAATTAAGGACTACACTACTTATGTTTACAATAGAGGCCGAATTTCACTGGCGTCTTTTGTGTGAATCAGTAAATATCCTAACGGTTCCAGTACATACTTGTAAGAAAACTCTCTAATTGTGGTAAAACTGTTAAAATACGCAATTAGACTTTCCAGAAATGATTAAAAACTTGTAAGAAACACTTGAAATAAAAGTAAATTGATTCTTACTACGTTTCCTGCCATTTCTTAATCCCAGACATTACCAGTGGAAAGCTGGGAAATGACCAGAAAACTGATAATATTTACAACTCCGGCCACTTCAGGGAGCGTTTTCACTTGAATTTGCTTTCAAATATTAGGAATTCATGTTTATACAGCTCAAAATTTGTGTAGGAAGACTGTAATCATACACTGCTTATGATTACAACTGAGGCCGAATTTCTCTAGCGTCTTTTGTGTGAATCAGTTAATATCCTGACTGTTCCAGTATATACTTGTAATAAAACTCTCTAATTGTGGTAAATCTCTTAAAATACGCAATTAGAGTTTCCAGAAATGTTTAAAAACTTGTAGGAAACACTTGAAATAAAAGTAAATAGATTCTTACTACGTTTCCTGCCGTTTTGGGTCACAGACATTATCAGTGGAAAGCTGGGAAATAACCAGAAAACTGACAATATTTAAAACTCCGGCCACTTTAGGGAGCGTTTTCACTTGAATTTGCTTTCCAATATTAGGAATTCATGTTTATACAGCTCAAAATTTGTGTAGAAAGGCTGTAAGTGAGGACTATACTGCTCATGTTTACGATTGAGGCCGAATTTCTCTGGCGTCTTTTGTGTGAATTGTGAGACCCCTGAAGCGGGCCCCTCACTCTGTCCCACAGATCGATGGCGACCCCAATCAACCGCAGGAGAGGTCACTTGATGCAAAACGCAAGAGGTTTTATTCTTTATTCCAGCACGCTGGGGCCCAACCCGTACTCACACAAGAGCAGAGGAGTTGTGCGCCCAGCAAGGGGTTTTTCAGCTATTTATATGTTCAAATCACACATCAGGGAGGGGTTGCATGCAGGAGGGTAAGAGGAGAACAAAGAAATTCCAAAAGGGTCTGGTTTGTGTCTTGATAGGGATAAGGCACTCCTTACAGCCTGTTCCTCTCAAGGTTGATTGAAGCTGGGTTTACTCAACCCATCCTTTGTTGGGGCTATCTCCTGTAATAGCCTTGGGGAGGGCGTCATTCCCTTCCATTCCTATCTCTAGCTTGAGAAACCTGGGGAGTTGAGATAAAACAGGCAGCTAGGCCTGGCAGCTGGGCCTGTGCAGTTTGTAACATTCTTTTATTCTTTCAGAATCAGTTAAAATCCTCATGGTTCCAGTACATACTTGGAAGAAAACTCTCTAATTGTGGTAAATCTCTTAAAATACGCAATTAGTGTTTCCAGAAATGTTTAAAAACTTGTAGGAAACACTTGAAATAAAAGCAAATACATTGTTACTACATTTCCTGCTGTTTTTTTAATCACAGGCCTTAATATTGGAAAGCTGGGAAATGACCAGAGAACTGATAATATTTACAACTCCGGCCACTTTAGGGAGCGTTTTCACTAGAATTTGCTTTCAAATATTAGGAATTCATGTTTATACAGCTCAAAATTTTTGTAGAAAGGCTGTAAGTGAAGACTATACTGCCTATGTTTACGATTGAGGCCGAATTTCTCTGGAGTCTTTTGTGTGAATCAGTTAAAATCCACATGGTTCCAGTACATACTTGTAAGAAAACTCTCTAATTTTGGTAAATCTCTTCAAATACACAATTAGAGTTTCGAGAAATGATTAAAAACTTGTAGGAAACACTTGAAATAAAGGTAAATAGATTCTAACTACATTTCCTGCTGTTTTTTAATCACAGACATTACCAGTGGTAAGCTGGCAAATGACCAAATAACTGATAATATTTTCAACTCCGGCTACTTTAGGGAGCATTTTCACTTGAATTTGCTTTCAAATATTAGGAATTCATGTTTATACAGCTCAAAATTTGTGTAGAAAGGCTGTAAGTGAAGACTATACTGCCTATGTTTACGATTGAGGCCGAATTTCTCTGGAGTCTTTTGTGTGAATCAGTTAAAATCCACATGGTTCCAGTACATACTTGTAAGAAAACTCTCTAATTTTGGTAAATCTCTTCAAATACACAATTAGAGTTTCGAGAAATGATTAAAAACTTGTAGGAAACACTTGAAATAAAGGTAAATAGATTCTAACTACATTTCCTGCTGTTTTTTAATCACAGACATTACCAGTGGTAAGCTGGCAAATGACCAAATAACAGATAATATTTTCAAATCAGGCTACTTTAGGGAGCATTTTCACTTGAATTTGCTTATAAATATTAGGAATTCATGTTTATACAGCTAAAATTTGTGCAGAAAGGCTGTAAGTTAGGACTATACTGCTTATGTTTACAATTGAGGCCGAATTTCTCTGGCGTCTTTTGTGTGAATCAGTTAAAATCCTTATGTTTCCAGTACATACTTGTAAGGAAACTCTGTAATTGTCGTAAAACTCTTAAAATACGCAATTATGGTTTCCAGAAATGATTAAAAACTTGTAAGAAACACTTGAAATAAAAGTAAATAGATTCTTACTACATTTCCTGCTGTTTTTTAATCACAGACATTACCAGTGGTAAGCTGACAAATGACCAGATAACTGATAATATTTTCAACTCCGGTCACTTTAGAGAGTGTTTTCACTTGAATTTGCTTTCAAATATTAGGAATTCATGTTTATACAGCTAAAATTTGTGTAGAAAGGCTGTAAGTTAGGACTATACTGCTTATGTTTACAATTGAGGCCGAATTTCTCTGGCGTCTTTTGGGTGAATCAGTTAAAATCCTTATGTTTCCAGTACATACTTGTAAGAAAACTATCTAATTGTGGTAAAACTCTTAAAATACGCAATTAGAGTTTCCAGAAATGATTAAAAACTTGTAAGAAACACTTGAAATAAAAGTAAATTGATTTTTACTAGGTTTCCTGCCGTTTCATTATCACAGAAATTACCAGTGCAAAGCTGGGAAATGACCAGAAAACTGCTAATATTTAGAACCCCGGCCACTTTAGGGAGCGTTTTCACTTGAATTTGCTTTCAAATATTAGGAATTCATGCTTATACAGCTCAAAATTTGTGTAGGAAGACTGTAAGTAAGGCCTACACTGCTTATGGTTACAACTGAGGCTGAATTTCTCTAGCGTCTTTTGTGTGAATCAGTTAATATCCTGACTGTTCCAGTACATACTTGTAATAAAACCCTCAAATTGTGGTAAAACTCTTAAAATACGCAATTAGAATTTCCAGAAATGATTAAAACTTGTAAGAAACACTTGAAATAAAAGTAAATAGATTCTTACTACATTTCCTGCTGTTTTTTAATCACAGACATTACCAGTGGTAAGCTGGCAAATGACCAGATAACTGATAATATTTTCAACTCCGGCCACTTTAGGGAGCGTTTTCACTTGAATTTGCTTTCAAATATTAGGAATTCCTGTTTATATAGCTAAAATTTGTGTAGAAAGGCTGTAAGTTAGGACTATACTGCTTATGTTTACAATTGAGGCCGAATTTCTCTGGCGTCTTTTGTGTGAATCAGTTAAAATCCTTATGTTTCCAGTACATACTTGTAAGAAAACTATCTTATTGTGGTAAAACTCTTAAAATACGCAATTAGAGTTTCCAGAAATGATTAAAAACTTTTAAGAAACACTTGAAATAAAAGTAAATTGATTCTTACTAGGTTTCCTGCCGTTTCTTTATCATAGACATTACCAGTGGAAAGCTGGGAAATGACGTGAAAACTGCTAATATTTAGAACTGCGGCAACTTTAGGAAGCGTTTTCACTAGAATTTGCTTTCAAATATTAGGAATTCATGTTTATACAGCTCAAAATTTTTGTAGAAAGGCTGTAAGTGAAGACTATACTGCCTATGTTTACGACTGAGGCCGAATTTCTCTGGAGTCTTTTGTGTGAATCAGTTAAAATCCACATGGTTCCAGTACATACTTGTAAGAAAACTCTCTAATTGTGGTAAATCTCTTCAAATACGCAATTAGAGTTTCGAGAAATGATTAAAAACTTGCAGGAAACACTTGAAATAAAAGTAAATTGATTCTTACTAAGTTTCCTGCCGTTTCTTTATCACAGACATTACCAGTGGAAAGCTGGGCAATGACCAGAAAACTGCTAATATTTAGAACTCCGGCCACTTTAGGGAGCGTTTTCACTTGAATTTGCTTTCAAATATTAGGAATTCATGTTTATACAGCGCAAAATTTGTGTAGAAAGGCTTAAGTGAGGACTACACTGCTTATGTTTACAATTGAGGCCGAATTTCTCTGGCGTCTTTTTTGTGAATCAGTCAATATCCTGACGGTTCCAGTACATACTTGTAAGAAAACTGTCTAATTGTGGTAAATCTCTTAAAATACGCAATTAGAGTTTCCAGAAATGATTAAAAACTTTTAAGAAACACTTGAAATAAAAGTAAATTGATTCTTACTAGGTTTCCTGCCGTTTCTTTATCATAGACATTACCAGTGGAAAGCTGGGAAATGACGTGAAAACTGCTAATATTTAGAACTCCGGCAACTTTAGGAAGCGTTTTCACTAGAATTTGCTTTCAAATATTAGGAATTCATGTTTATACAGCTCAAAATTTTTGTAGAAAGGCTGTAAGTGAAGACTATACTGCCTATGTTTACGACTGAGGCCGAATTTCTCTGGAGTCTTTTGTGTGAATCAGTTAAAATCCACATGGTTCCAGTACATACTTGTAAGAAAACTCTCTAATTGTGGTAAATCTCTTCAAATACGCAATTAGAGTTTCGAGAAATGATTAAAAACTTGCAAGAAACACTTGAAATAAAAGTAAATTGATTCTTACTAAGTTTCCTGCCGTTTCTTTATCACAGACATTACCAGTGGAAAGCTGGGCAATGATCAAAAAACTGCTAATATTTAGAACTCCGGCCACTTTAGGGAGCGTTTTCACTTGAATTTGCTTTCAAATATTAGGAATTCATGTTTATACAGCGCAAAATTTGTGTAGAAAGGCTTAAGTGAGGACTACACTGCTTATGTTTACAATTGAGGCCGAATTTCTCTGGCGTCTTTTTTGTGAATCAGTCAATATCCTGACGGTTCCAGTACATACTTGTAAGAAAACTGTCTAATTGTGGTAAATCTCTTAAAATACGCAATTAGAGTTTCGAGAAATGAATAAAAACTTGTAGGAAACACTTGAAATAAAGGTAAATAGATTCTAACTACATTTCCTGCTGTTTTTTAATCAGAGTCATTACCAGTGGTAAGCTGGCAAATGACCAGATAACTGATAATATTTTCAACTCCGGCTACTTTAGGGAGCATTTTCACTTGAATTTGCTTTCAAATATTAGGAATTCATGTTTATACAGCTAAAATTTGTGTAGAAAGGCTGTAAGTTAGGACTATACTGCTTATGTTTACAATTGAGGCCGAATTTCTCTGGCGTCTTTTGGGTGAATCAGTTAAAATCCTTATGTTTCCAGTACATACTTGTAAGAAAACTATCTAATTGTGGTAAAACTCTTAAAATACGCAATTAGAGTTTCCAGAAATGATTAAAAACTTGTAAGAAACACTTGAAATAAAAGTAAATTGATTTTTACTAGGTTTCCTGCCGTTTCATTATCACAGAAATTACCAGTGCAAAGCTGGGAAATGACCAGAAAACTGCTAATATTTAGAACCCCGGCCACTTTAGGGAGCGTTTTCACTTGAATTTGCTTTCAAATATTAGGAATTCATGCTTATACAGCTCAAAATTTGTGTAGGAAGACTGTAAGTAAGGCCTACACTGCTTATGGTTACAACTGAGGCTGAATTTCTCTAGCGTCTTTTGTGTGAATCAGTTAATATCCTGACTGTTCCAGTACATACTTGTAATAAAACCCTCAAATTGTGGTAAAACTCTTAAAATACGCAATTAGAATTTCCAGAAATGATTAAAACTTGTAAGAAACACTTGAAATAAAAGTAAATAGATTCTTACTACATTTCCTGCTGTTTTTTAATCACAGACATTACCAGTGGTAAGCTGGCAAATGACCAGATAACTGATAATATTTTCAACTCCGGCCACTTTAGGGAGCGTTTTCACTTGAATTTGCTTTCAAATATTAGGAATTCCTGTTTATATAGCTAAAATTTGTGTAGAAAGGCTGTAAGTTAGGACTATACTGCTTATGTTTACAATTGAGGCCGAATTTCTCTGGCGTCTTTTGTGTGAATCAGTTAAAATCCTTATGTTTCCAGTACATACTTGTAAGAAAACTATCTTATTGTGGTAAAACTCTTAAAATACGCAATTAGAGTTTCCAGAAATGATTAAAAACTTTTAAGAAACACTTGAAATAAAAGTAAATTGATTCTTACTAGGTTTCCTGCCGTTTCTTTATCATAGACATTACCAGTGGAAAGCTGGGAAATGACGTGAAAACTGCTAATATTTAGAACTCCGGCAACTTTAGGAAGCGTTTTCACTAGAATTTGCTTTCAAATATTAGGAATTCATGTTTATACAGCTCAAAATTTTTGTAGAAAGGCTGTAAGTGAAGACTATACTGCCTATGTTTACGACTGAGGCCGAATTTCTCTGGAGTCTTTTGTGTGAATCAGTTAAAATCCACATGGTTCCAGTACATACTTGTAAGCAAACTCTCTAATTGTGGTAAATCTCTTCAAATACGCAATTAGAGTTTCGAGAAATGATTAAAAACTTGCAGGAAACACTTGAAATAAAAGTAAATTGATTCTTACTAAGTTTCCTGCCGTTTCTTTATCACAGACATTACCAGTGGAAAGCTGGGCAATGACCAGAAAACTGCTAATATTTAGAACTCCGGCCACTTTAGGGAGCGTTTTCACTTGAATTTGCTTTCAAATATTAGGAATTCATGTTTATACAGCGCAAAATTTGTGTAGAAAGGCTTAAGTGAGGACTACACTGCTTATGTTTACAATTGAGGCCGAATTTCTCTGGCGTCTTTTTTGTGAATCAGTCAATATCCTGACGGTTCCAGTACATACTTGTAAGAAAACTGTCTAATTGTGGTAAATCTCTTAAAATACGCAATTAGAGTTTCCAGAAATGATTAAAAACTTTTAAGAAACACTTGAAATAAAAGTAAATTGATTCTTACTAGGTTTCCTGCCGTTTCTTTATCATAGACATTACCAGTGGAAAGCTGGGAAATGACGTGAAAACTGCTAATATTTAGTACTCCGGCAACTTTAGGAAGCGTTTTCACTAGAATTTGCTTTCAAATATTAGGAATTCATGTTTATACAGCTCAAAATTTTTGTAGAAAGGCTGTAAGTGAAGACTATACTGCCTATGTTTACGACTGAGGCCGAATTTCTCTGGAGTCTTTTGTGTGAATCAGTTAAAATCCACATGGTTCCAGTACATACTTGTAAGAAAACTCTCTAATTGTGGTAAATCTCTTCAAATACGCAATTAGAGTTTCGAGAAATGATTAAAAACTTGCAAGAAACACTTGAAATAAAAGTAAATTGATTCTTACTAAGTTTCCTGCCGTTTCTTTATCACAGACATTACCAGTGGAAAGCTGGGCAATGACCAAAAAACTGCTAATATTTAGAACTCCGGCCACTTTAGGGAGCGTTTTCACTTGAATTTGCTTTCAAATATTAGGAATTCATGTTTATACAGCGCAAAATTTGTGTAGAAAGGCTTAAGTGAGGACTACACTGCTTATGTTTACAATTGAGGCCGAATTTCTCTGGCGTCTTTTTTGTGAATCAGTCAATATCCTGACGGTTCCAGTACATACTTGTAAGAAAACTGTCTAATTGTGGTAAATCTCTTAAAATACGCAATTAGAGTTTCGAGAAATGAATAAAAACTTGTAGGAAACACTTGAAATAAAGGTAAATAGATTCTAACTACATTTCCTGCTGTTTTTTAATCAGAGTCATTACCAGTGGTAAGCTGGCAAATGACCAGATAACTGATAATATTTTCAACTCCGGCTACTTTAGGGAGCATTTTCACTTGAATTTGCTTTCAAATATTAGGAATTCATGTTTATACAGCTAAAATTTGTGTAGAAAGGCTGTAAGTTAGGACTATACTGCTTATGTTTACAATTGAGGCCGAATTTCTCTGGCGTCTTTTGTGTGAATCAGTAAAAATCCTTATGTTTCCAGTACATACTTGTAAGAAAACTCTCTAATTGTGGTAAAACTCTTAAAATACGCAATTAGAGTTTCCAGAAATGATTAAAAACTTTTAAGAAACACTTGAAATAAAACTAAATTGATTCTTACTAGGTTTCCTGCCGTTTCTTTATCACAGACATTACCAGTGGAAAGCTGGGAAATGACCAGAAAACTGATAATATTTACAACTCCGGGCACTTTAGGGACCGTTTTCACTTGAATTTGCTTTCAAATATTAGGAATTCATGTTTATACAGCTCAAAATTTGTGTAGGAAGACTGTAAGTAAGGCCTACACTGCTTATGGTTACAACTGAGGCTGAATTTCTCTAGCGTCTTTTGTGTGAATCAGTTAATATCCTGACTGTTCCAGTACATACTTGTAATAAAACCCTCTAATTGTGGTAAAACTCTTAAAATACGCAATTAGAATTTCCAGAAATGATTAAAAACTTGTAAGAAACACTTGAAATAAAAGTAAATAGATTCTTACTACATTTCCTGCTGTTTTTTAATCACAGACATTACCAGTGGTAAGCTGGCAAATGACCAGATAACTGATAATATTTTCAACTCCGGCCACGTTACAGAGCGTTTTCACTTGAATTTGCTTTCAAATATTAGGAATTCATGTTTATACAGCTAAAATTTGTGTAGAAAGGCTGTAAGTTAGGACTATACTGCTTATGTTTACAATTGAGGCCGAATTTCTTAGGCATCTATTGTGTGAATCAGTTAAAATCCTTATGTTTCCAGTACATACTTTTAAGAAAACTATCTCATTGTGGTAAAACTCTTAAAATACGCAATAGGAATTTCCAGAAATGATTAAAAACTTGTAAGAAACACTTGAAAAAAAAGTAAATTGATTCTTACCTGTTCCCTCTGTTTCTTTATCACAGACATTACCAATGGAAAGCTTGGCAATGACCAGAAAAATGCTAATATTTAGAACTCCGGCCATTTTAGGGAGCGTTTTCACTTGAATTTGCTTTCAAATATTAGGAATTCATGTTTATACAGCGCAAAATTTGTGTAGAAAGGCTTAAGTGAGGACTACACTGCTTATGTTTACAATTGAGGCCGAATTTCTCTGGCGTCTTTTTTGTGAATCAGTCAATATCCTGACGGTTCCAGTACATACTTGTAAGAAAACTGTCTAATTGTGGTAAATCTCTTAAAATACGCAATTAGAGTTTCCAGAAATGAATAAAAACTTGTAGGAAACACTTGAAATAAAGGTAAATAGATTCTAACTACATTTCCTGCTGATTTTTAATCACAGCCATTACCAGTGGTAAGCTGGCAAATGACCAGATAACTGATAATATTTTCAACTCCGGCTACTTTAGGGAGCATTTTCACTTGAATTTGCTTTCAAATATTAGGAATTCATGTTTATACAGCTAAAATTTGTGTAGAAAGGCTGTAAGTTAGGACTATACTGCTTATGTTTACAATTGAGCCGAATTTCTCTGGCGTCTTTTGTGTGAATCAGTTAAAATCCTTATGTTTCCAGTACATACTTTTAAGAAAACTATCTCATTGTGGTAAAACTCTTAAAATACGCAATTATAGTTTCCAGAAATGATTAAAAACTTGTAAGAAACACTTGAAATAAAAGTAAATTGATTCTTACTACGTTTCCTGCCATTTCTTAATCCCAGACATTACCAGTGGAAAGCTGGGAAATGACCAGAAAACTGATAATATTTACAACTCCGGCCACTTCAGGGAGCGTTTTCACTTGAATTTGCTTTCAAATATTAGGAATTCATGTTTATACAGCTCAAAATTTGTGTAGGAAGACTGTAATCATACACTGCTTATGATTACAACTGAGGCCGAATTTCTCTAGCGTCTTTTGTGTGAATCAGTTAATATCCTGACTGTTCCAGTATATACTTGTAATAAAACTCTCTAATTGTGGTAAATCTCTTAAAATACGCAATTAGAGTTTCCAGAAATGTTTAAAAACTTGTAGGAAACACTTGAAATAAAAGTAAATAGATTCTTACTACGTTTCCTGCCGTTTTGGGTCACAGACATTATCAGTGGAAAGCTGGGAAATAACCAGAAAACTGACAATATTTAAAACTCCGGCCACTTTAGGGAGCGTTTTCACTTGAATTTGCTTTCCAATATTAGGAATTCATGTTTATACAGCTCAAAATTTGTGTAGAAAGGCTGTAAGTGAGGACTATACTGCTCATGTTTACGATTGAGGCCGAATTTCTCTGGCGTCTTTTGTGTGAATTGTGAGACCCCTGAAGCGGGCCCCTCACTCTGTCCCACAGATCGATGGCGACCCCAATCAACCGCAGGAGAGGTCACTTGATGCAAAACGCAAGAGGTTTTATTCTTTATTCCAGCACGCTGGGGCCCAACCCGTACTCACACAAGAGCAGAGGAGTTGTGCGCCCAGCAAGGGGTTTTTCAGCTATTTATATGTTCAAATCACACATCAGGGAGGGGTTGCATGCAGGAGGGTAAGAGGAGAACAAAGAAATTCCAAAAGGGTCTGGTTTGTGTCTTGATAGGGATAAGGCACTCCTTACAGCCTGTTCCTCTCAAGGTTGATTGAAGCTGGGTTTACTCAACCCATCCTTTGTTGGGGCTATCTCCTGTAATAGCCTTGGGGAGGGCGTCATTCCCTTCCATTCCTATCTCTAGCTTGAGAAACCTGGGGAGTTGAGATAAAACAGGCAGCTAGGCCTGGCAGCTGGGCCTGTGCAGTTTGTAACATTCTTTTATTCTTTCAGAATCAGTTAAAATCCTCATGGTTCCAGTACATACTTGGAAGAAAACTCTCTAATTGTGGTAAATCTCTTAAAATACGCAATTAGTGTTTCCAGAAATGTTTAAAAACTTGTAGGAAACACTTGAAATAAAAGCAAATACATTGTTACTACATTTCCTGCTGTTTTTTTAATCACAGGCCTTAATATTGGAAAGCTGGGAAATGACCAGAGAACTGATAATATTTACAACTCCGGCCACTTTAGGGAGCGTTTTCACTAGAATTTGCTTTCAAATATTAGGAATTCATGTTTATACAGCTCAAAATTTTTGTAGAAAGGCTGTAAGTGAAGACTATACTGCCTATGTTTACGATTGAGGCCGAATTTCTCTGGAGTCTTTTGTGTGAATCAGTTAAAATCCACATGGTTCCAGTACATACTTGTAAGAAAACTCTCTAATTTTGGTAAATCTCTTCAAATACACAATTAGAGTTTCGAGAAATGATTAAAAACTTGTAGGAAACACTTGAAATAAAGGTAAATAGATTCTAACTACATTTCCTGCTGTTTTTTAATCACAGACATTACCAGTGGTAAGCTGGCAAATGACCAAATAACAGATAATATTTTCAAATCAGGCTACTTTAGGGAGCATTTTCACTTGAATTTGCTTATAAATATTAGGAATTCATGTTTATACAGCTAAAATTTGTGCAGAAAGGCTGTAAGTTAGGACTATACTGCTTATGTTTACAATTGAGGCCGAATTTCTCTGGCGTCTTTTGTGTGAATCAGTTAAAATCCTTATGTTTCCAGTACATACTTGTAAGGAAACTCTGTAATTGTCGTAAAACTCTTAAAATACGCAATTATGGTTTCTAGAAATGATTAAAAACTTGTAAGAAACACTTGAAATAAAAGTAAATAGATTCTTACTACATTTCCTGCTGTTTTTTAATCACAGACATTACCAGTGGTAAGCTGACAAATGACCAGATAACTGATAATATTTTCAATTCCGGTCACTTTAGAGAGTGTTTTCACTTGAATTTGCTCTCAAATATTAGGAATTCATGTTTATACAGCTAAAATTTGTGTAGAAAGGCTGTAAGTTAGGACTATACTGCTTATGTTTACAATTGAGGCCGAATTTCTCTGGCGTCTTTTGGGTGAATCAGTTAAAATCCTTATGTTTCCAGTACATACTTGTAAGAAAACTATCTAATTGTGGTAAAACTCTTAAAATACGCAATTAGAGTTTCCAGAAATGATTAAAAACTTGTAAGAAACACTTGAAATAAAAGTAAATTGATTTTTACTAGGTTTCCTGCCGTTTCATTATCACAGAAATTACCAGTGCAAAGCTGGGAAATGACCAGAAAACTGCTAATATTTAGAACCCCGGCCACTTTAGGGAGCGTTTTCACTTGAATTTGCTTTCAAATATTAGGAATTCATGCTTATACAGCTCAAAATTTGTGTAGGAAGACTGTAAGTAAGGCCTACACTGCTTATGGTTACAACTGAGGCTGAATTTCTCTAGCGTCTTTTGTGTGAATCAGTTAATATCCTGACTGTTCCAGTACATACTTGTAATAAAACCCTCAAATTGTGGTAAAACTCTTAAAATACGCAATTAGAATTTCCAGAAATGATTAAAACTTGTAAGAAACACTTGAAATAAAAGTAAATAGATTCTTACTACATTTCCTGCTGTTTTTTAATCACAGACATTACCAGTGGTAAGCTGGCAAATGACCAGATAACTGATAATATTTTCAACTCCGGCCCTTTAGGGAGCGTTTTCACTTGAATTTGCTTTCAAATATTAGGAATTCCTGTTTATATAGCTAAAATTTGTGTAGAAAGGCTGTAAGTTAGGACTATACTGCTTATGTTTACAATTGAGGCCGAATTTCTCTGGCGTCTTTTGTGTGAATCAGTTAAAATCCTTATGTTTCCAGTACATACTTGTAAGAAAACTATCTTATTGTGGTAAAACTCTTAAAATACGCAATTAGAGTTTCCAGAAATGATTAAAAACTTTTAAGAAACACTTGAAATAAAAGTAAATTGATTCTTACTAGGTTTCCTGCCGTTTCTTTATCATAGACATTACCAGTGGAAAGCTGGGAAATGACGTGAAAACTGCTAATATTTAGAACTCCGGCAACTTTAGGAAGCGTTTTCACTAGAATTTGCTTTCAAATATTAGGAATTCATGTTTATACAGCTCAAAATTTTTGTAGAAAGGCTGTAAGTGAAGACTATACTGCCTATGTTTACGACTGAGGCCGAATTTCTCTGGAGTCTTTTGTGTGAATCAGTTAAAATCCACACGGTTCCAGTACATACTTGTAAGAAAACTCTCTAATTGTGGTAAATCTCTTCAAATACGCAATTAGAGTTTCGAGAAATGATTAAAAACTTGCAAGAAACACTTGAAATAAAAGTAAATTGATTCTTACTAAGTTTCCTGCCGTTTCTTTATCACAGACATTACCAGTGGAAAGCTGGGCAATGACCAGAAAACTGCTAATATTTAGAACTCCGGCCACTTTAGGGAGCGTTTTCACTTGAATTTGCTTTCAAATATTAGGAATTCATGTTTATACAGCGCAAAATTTGTGTAGAAAGGCTTAAGTGAGGACTACACTGCTTATGTTTACAATTGAGGCCGAATTTCTCTGGCGTCTTTTTTGTGAATCAGTCAATATCCTGACGGTTCCAGTACATACTTGTAAGAAAACTGTCTAATTGTGGTAAATCTCTTAAAATACGCAATTAGAGTTTCCAGAAATGATTAAAAACTTTTAAGAAACACTTGAAATAAAAGTAAATTGATTCTTACTAGGTTTCCTGCCGTTTCTTTATCATAGACATTACAAGTGGAAAGCTGGGAAATGACGTGAAAACTGCTAATATTTAGAACTCCGGCAACTTTAGGAAGCGTTTTCACTAGAATTTGCTTTCAAATATTAGGAATTCATGTTTATACAGCTCAAAATTTTTGTAGAAAGGCTGTAAGTGAAGACTATACTGCCTATGTTTACGACTGAGGCCGAATTTCTCTGGAGTCTTTTGTGTGAATCAGTTAAAATCCACATGGTTCCAGTACATACTTGTAAGAAAACTCTCTAATTGTGGTAAATCTCTTCAAATACGCAATTAGAGTTTCCAGAAATGATGAAAAACTTGTAAGAAACACTTGAAATAAAAGTAAATTGATTCTTAATAAGTTTCCTGCCGTTTCTTTATCACAGACATTACCAGTGGAAAGCTGGGCAATGACCAGAAAACTGCTAATATTTAGAACTCCGGCCACTTTAGGGAGCGTTTTCACTAGAATTTGCTTTCAAATATTAGGAATTCATGTTTATACAGCGCAAAATTTGTGTAGAAAGGCTTAAGTGAGGACTACACTGCTTATGTTTACAATTGAGGCCGAATTTCTCTGTTGTCTTTTTTGTGAATCAGTCAATATCCTGACGGTTCCAGTACATACTTGTAAGAAAACTGTCTAATTGTGGTAAATCTCTTAAAATACGCAATTAGAGTTTCCAGAAATGAATAAAAACTTGTAGGAAACACTTGAAATAAAGGTAAATAGATTCTAACTACATTTCCTGCTGATTTTTAATCAGAGTCATTACAAGTGGTAAGCTGGCAATTGACCAGATAACTGATAATATTTTCAACTCCGGCTACTTTAGGGAGCATTTTCACTTGAATTTGCTTTCAAATATTAGGAATTCATGTTTATACAGCTAAAATTAGTGTAGAAAGGCTGTAAGTTAGGACTATACTGCTTACGTTTACAATTGAGGCCAAATTTCTCTGGCGTCTTTTGTGTGAATCAGTTAAAATCCTTATGTTTCCAGTACATACTTTTAAGAAAACTCTCTAATTGTGGTAAAACTCTTAAAATACGCAATTAGAGTTTCCAGAAATGATTAAAAACTTGTAAGAAACACTTGAAATAAAAGTAAATAGATTCTTACTAGGTTTCCTGCCTTTTCTTTATCATAGACATTACCAGTGGAAAGCTGGGAAATGACCAGAAAACTGCTAATATTTAGAACTCCGGCCACTTTAGGAAGCGTTTTCACTAGAATTTGCTTTCAAATATTAGGAATTCATGTTTATACAGCGCAAAATTTGTGTAGAAAGGCTTAAGTGAGGACTACACTGCTTAGGTTTACAATTGAGGCCGAATTTCTCTGGCGTCTTTTTTGTGAATCAGTCAATATCCTGACTGTTCCATTACATACTTGTAAGAAAACTGTCTAATTGTGGTAAATCTCTTAAAATACGCAATTAGAGTTTCCAGAAATGAATAAAAACTTGTAGGAAACACTTGAAATAAAGGTAAATAGATTCTAACTACATTTCCTGCTGTTTTTTAATCACAGTCATTACCAGTGGTAAGCTGGCAAATGACCAGATAACTGATAATATTTTCAACTCCAGCTACTTTAGGGAGCATTTTCACTTGAATTTGCTTTCAAATATTAGGAATTCATGTTTATACAGCTAAAATTTGTGTAGAAAGGCTGTAAGTTAGGACTATACTGCTTATGTTTACAATTGAGGCCGAAATTCTCTGGCGTCTTTTGTGTGAATCAGTTAAAATCCTTATGTTTCCAGTACATACTTTTAAGAAAACTATCTCATTGTGGTAAAACTCTTAAAATACGCAATTATAGTTTCCAGAAATGATTAAAAACTTGTAAGAAACACTTGAAATAAAAGTAAATTGATTCTTACTAGGTTTCCTGCCGTTTCTTTATCATAGACATTACCAGTGGAAAGCTGGGAAATGACCAGAAAACTGCTAATATTTAGAACTCCGGCAACTTTAGGAAGCGTTTTCACTAGAATTTGCTTTCAAATATTAGGAATTCATGTTTATACAGCGCAAAATTTGTGTAGAAAGGCTTAAGTGAGGACTACACTGCTTATGTTTACAATTGAGGCCGAATTTCTCTGTTGTCTTTTTTGTGAATCAGTCAATATCCTGACGGTTCCAGTACATACTTGTAAGAAAACTGTCTAATTGTGGTAAATCTCTTAAAATACGCAATTATAGTTTCCAGAAATGAATAAAAACTTGTAGGAAACACTTGAAATAAAGGTAAATAGATTCTTACTACATTTCCTGCTGTTTTTTAATCACAGTCATTACCAGTGGTAAGCTGGCAATTGACCAGATAACTGATAAAATTTTCAACTCCGGCTACTTTAGGGAGCATTTTCACTTGAATTTGCTTTCAAATATTAGGAATTCATGTTTATACAGCTAAAATTTGTGTAGAAAGGCTGTAAGTTAGGACTATACTGCTTATGTTTACAATTGAGGCCGAATTTCTCAGGCGTCTTTTGTGTGAATCATTTAAAATCCACATCGTTCCAGTACATACTTGTAAGAAAACTCTCTAATTTTGGTAAATCTCTTCAAATACGCAATTAGAGTTTCGAGAAATGATTAAAAAGTTGTAAGAAACACTTGATATAAAAGTAAATTGATTCTTACTAAGTTCCCTCCGTTTCTTTATCACAGACATTACCAGTGGAAAGCTGGGCAATGACCAGAAAACTGCTAATATGTAGAACTCCGGCCACTTTAGGGAGCGTTTTCACTTGAATTTGCTTTCAAATATTAGGAATTCATGTTTATACAGCGCAAAATTTGTGTAGAAAGGCTTAAGTGAGGACTACACTGCTTATGTTTATAATTGAGGCCGAATTTCTCTGGTGTCTTTTTTGTGAATCAGTCAATATCCTGACGGTTCCAGTACATACTTGTAAGAAAACTGTCTAATTGTGGTAAATCTCTTAAAATACGCAATTAGAGTTTCCAGAAATGAATAAAAACTTGTAGGAAACACTTGAAATAAAGGTAAATAGATTCTAACTACATTTCCTGCTGATTTTTAATCACAGTCATTACCAGTGGTAAGCTGGCAAATGACCAGATAACTGATAATATTTTCAACTCCGGCCACGTTACGGAGCGTTTTCACTTGAATTTGCTTTCAAATATTAGGAATTCATGTTTATACAGCTAAAATTTGTGTAGAAAGGCTGTAAGTTAGGACTATACTGCTTATGTTTACAATTGAGGCCGAATTTCTTAGGCATCTATTGTGTGAATCAGTTAAAATCCTTATGTTTCCAGTACATACTTTTAAGAAAACTATCTCATTGTGGTAAAACTCTTAAAATACGCAATAGGAGTTTCCAGAAATGATTAAAAACTTGTAAGAAACACTTGAAAAAAAAGTAAATTGATTCTTACTAAGTTCCCTCTGTTTCTTTATCACAGACATTACCAATGGAAAGCTGGGCAATGACCAGAACACTGCTAATATTTAGAACTCTGGCCACGTTAGGGAGCGTTTTCACTTGAATTTGCTTTCAAATATTAGGAATTCATGTTTATACAGCTCAAAATTTGTGTAGGAAGACTGTAAGTAAGGGCTACACTGCTTATGGTTACAACTGAGGCTGAATTTCTCTACCGTCTTTTGTGTGAATCAGTTAATATCCTGACTGTTCCAGTACATACTTGTAATAAAACCCTCTAATTGTGGTAAAACTCTTAAAATACGCAATTAGAATTTCCAGAAATGATTAAAAACTTGTAAGAAACACTTGAAATAAAAGTAAATAGATTCTTACTACATTTCCTGCTGTTTTTTAATCACAGACATTACCAGTGGTAAGCTGGCAAATGATCAGATAACTGATAATATTTTCAAATCCGGCCACATTACGGAGCGTTTTCACTTGAATTTGCTTTCAAATATTAGGAATTCATGTTTATACAGCTAAAATTTGTGTAGAAAGGCTGAAAGTTAGGACTATACTGCTTATGTTTACAATTGAGGCCGAATTTCTCAGGCATCTATTGTGTGAATCAGTTAAAATCCTTATGTTTCCAGTACATACTTGTAAGAAAACTATCTAATTGTGGTAAAACTCTTAAAATACGCAATTATAGTTTCCAGAAATGATTAAAAACTTCTAAGAAACATTTGAAATAAAAGTAAATAGATTCCTATTAGGTTTCCTGACGTTTCTTTATCATAGACATTACCAGTGGAAAGCTGGGAAATGACCAGAAAACTGCTAATATGTAGAACTCCGGCCACTTTAGGAAGCGTTTTCAGTAGAATTTGCTTTGAAAAATTAGGAATTCATGTTTATACAGCTCAAAATTTTTGTAGAAAGGCTGTAAGTGAAGACTATACTGCCTATGTTTACGACTGAGGCCGAATTTCTCTGGAGTCTTTTGTGTGAATCAGTTAAAATCCACATGGTTCCAGTACATACTTGTAAGCAAACTCTCTAATTGTGGTAAATCTCTTCAAATACGCAATTAGAGTTTCCAGAAATGATGAAAAACTTGTAAGAAACACTTGAAATAAAAGTAAATTGATTCTTAATAAGTTTCCTGCCGTTTCTTTATCACAGACATTACCAGTGGAAAGCTGGGCAATGACCAGAAAACTGCTAATATTTAGAACTCCGGCCACTTTAGGGAGCGTTTTCACTAGAATTTGCTTTCAAATATTAGGAATTCATGTTTATACAGCGCAAAATTTGTGTAGAAAGGCTTAAGTGAGGACTACACTGCTTATGTTTACAATTGAGGCCGAATATCTCTGTTGTCTTTTTTGTGAATCAGTCAATATCCTGACGGTTCCAGTACATACTTGTAAGAAAACTGTCTAATTGTGGTAAATCTCTTAAAATACGCAATTAGAGTTTCCAGAAATGAATAAAAACTTGTAGGAAACACTTGAAATAAAGGTAAATAGATTCTAACTACATTTCCTGCTGATTTTTAATCAGAGTCATTACAAGTGGTAAGCTGGCAATTGACCAGATAACTGATAATATTTTCAACTCCGGCTACTTTAGGGAGCATTTTCACTTGAATTTGCTTTCAAATATTAGGAATTCATGTTTATACAGCTAAAATTTGTGTAGAAAGGCTGTAAGTTAGGACTATACTGCTTACGTTTACAATTGAGGCCAAATTTCTCTGGCGTCTTTTGTGTGAATCAGTTAAAATCCTTATGTTTCCAGTACATACTTTTAAGAAAACTCTCTAATTGTGGTAAAACTCTTAAAATACGCAATTAGAGTTTCCAGAAATGATTAAAAACTTGTAAGAAACACTTGAAATAAAAGTAAATAGATTCTTACTAGGTTTCCTGCCTTTTCTTTATCACAGACATTACCAGTGGAAAGCTGGGAAATGACCAGAAAACTGCTAATATTTAGAACTCCGGCCACTTTAGGAAGCGTTTTCACTAGAATTTGCTTTCAAATATTAGGAATTCATGTTTATACAGCGCAAAATTTGTGTAGAAAGGCTTAAGTGAGGACTACACTGCTTAGGTTTACAATTGAGGCCGAATTTCTCTGGCGTCTTTTTTGTGAATCAGTCAATATCCTGACTGTTCCATTACATACTTGTAAGAAAACTGTCTAATTGTGGTAAATCTCTTAAAATACGCAATTAGAGTTTCCAGAAATGAATAAAAACTTGTAGGAAACACTTGAAATAAAGGTAAATAGATTCTAACTACATTTCCTGCTGTTTTTTAATCACAGTCATTACCAGTGGTAAGCTGGCAAATGACCAGATAACTGATAATATTTTCAACTCCAGCTACTTTAGGGAGCATTTTCACTTGAATTTGCTTTCAAATATTAGGAATTCATGTTTATACAGCTAAAATTTGTGTAGAAAGGCTGTAAGTTAGGACTATACTGCTTATGTTTACAATTGAGGCCGAAATTCTCTGGCGTCTTTTGTGTGAATCAGTTAAAATCCTTATGTTTCCAGTACATACTTTTAAGAAAACTATCTCATTGTGGTAAAACTCTTAAAATACGCAATTATAGTTTCCAGAAATGATTAAAAACTTGTAAGAAACACTTGAAATAAAAGTAAATTGATTCTTACTAGGTTTCCTGCCGTTTCTTTATCATAGACATTACCAGTGGAAAGCTGGGAAATGACCAGAAAACTGCTAATATTTAGAACTCCGGCCACTTTAGGAAGCGTTTTCACTAGAATTTGCTTTCAAATATTAGGAATTCATGTTTATACAGCGCAAAATTTGTGTAGAAAGGCTTAAGTGAGGACTACACTGCTTATGTTTACAATTGAGGCCGAATTTCTCTGTTGTCTTTTTTGTGAATCAGTCAATATCCTGACGGTTCCAGTACATACTTGTAAGAAAACTGTCTAATTGTGGTAAATCTCTTAAAATACGCAATTATAGTTTCCAGAAATGAATAAAAACTTGTAGGAAACACTTGAAATAAAGGTAAATAGATTCTTACTACATTTCCTGCTGTTTTTTAATCACAGTCATTACCAGTGGTAAGCTGGCAATTGGCCAGATAACTGATAAAATTTTCAACTCCGGCTACTTTAGGGAGCATTTTCACTTGAATTTGCTTTCAAATATTAGGAATTCATGTTTATACAGCTAAAATTTGTGTAGAAAGGCTGTAAGTTAGGACTATACTGCTTATGTTTACAATTGAGGCCGAATTTCTCAGGCGTCTTTTGTGTGAATCATTTAAAATCCACATCGTTCCAGTACATACTTGTAAGAAAACTCTCTAATTTTGGTAAATCTCTTCAAATACGCAATTAGAGTTTCGAGAATTGATTAAAAAGTTGTAAGAAACACTTGATATAAAAGTAAATTGATTCTTACTAAGTTCCCTCCGTTTCTTTATCACAGACATTACCAGTGGAAAGCTGGGCAATGACCAGAAAACTGCTAATATGTAGAACTCCGGCCACTTTAGGGACCGTTTTCACTTGAATTTGCTTTCAAATATTAGGAATTCATGTTTATACAGCGCAAAATTTGTGTAGAAAGGCTTAAGTGAGGACTACACTGCTTATGTTTATAATTGAGGCCGAATTTCTCTGGTGTCTTTTTTGTGAATCAGTCAATATCCTGACGGTTCCAGTACATACTTGTAAGAAAACTGTCTAATTGTGGTAAATCTCTTAAAATACGCAATTAGAGTTTCCAGAAATGAATAAAAACTTGTAGGAAACACTTGAAATAAAGGTAAATAGATTCTAACTACATTTCCTGCTGATTTTTAATCACAGTCATTACCAGTGGTAAGCTGGCAAATGACCAGATAACTGATAATATTTTCAACTCCGGCCACGTTACGGAGCGTTTTCACTTGAATTTGCTTTCAAATATTAGGAATTCATGTTTATACAGCTAAAATTTGTGTAGAAAGGCTGTAAGTTAGGACTATACTGCTTATGTTTACAATTGAGGCCGAATTTCTTAGGCATCTATTGTGTGAATCAGTTAAAATCCTTATGTTTCCAGTACATACTTTTAAGAAAACTATCTCATTGTGGTAAAACTCTTAAAATACGCAATAGGAGTTTCCAGAAATGATTAAAAACTTGTAAGAAACACTTGAAAAAAAAGTAAATTGATTCTTACTAAGTTCCCTCTGTTTCTTTATCACAGACATTACCAATGGAAAGCTGGGCAATGACCAGAACACTGCTAATATTTAGAACTCTGGCCACGTTAGGGAGCGTTTTCACTTGAATTTGCTTTCAAATATTAGGAATTCATGTTTATACAGCTCAAAATTTGTGTAGGAAGACTGTAAGTAAGGGCTACACTGCTTATGGTTACAACTGAGGCTGAATTTCTCTACCGTCTTTTGTGTGAATCAGTTAATATCCTGACTGTTCCAGTACATACTTGTAATAAAACCCTCTAATTGTGGTAAAACTCTTAAAATACGCAATTAGAATTTCCAGAAATGATTAAAAACTTGTAAGAAACACTTGAAATAAAAGTAAATAGATTCTTACTACATTTCCTGCTGTTTTTTAATCACAGACATTACCAGTGGTAAGCTGGCAAATGATCAGATAACTGATAATATTTTCAAATCCGGCCACGTTACGGAGCGTTTTCACTTGAATTTGCTTTCAAATATTAGGAATTCATGTTTATACAGCTAAAATTTGTGTAGAAAGGCTGAAAGTTAGGACTATACTGCTTATGTTTACAATTGAGGCCGAATTTCCCAGGCATCTATTGTGTGAATCAGTTAAAATCCTTATGTTTCCAGTACATACTTGTAAGAAAACTATCTAATTGTGGTAAAACTCTTAAAATACGCAATTATAGTTTCCAGAAATGATTAAAAACTTGTAAGAAACATTTGAAATAAAAGTAAATAGATTCCTATTAGGTTTCCTGACGTTTCTTTATCATAGACATTACCAGTGGAAAGCTGGGAAATGACCAGAAAACTGCTAATATGTAGAACTCCGGCCACTTTAGGAAGCGTTTTCAGTAGAATTTGCTTTGAAAAATTAGGAATTCATGTTTATACAGCTCAAAATTTTTGTAGAAAGGCTGTAAGTGAAGACTATACTGCCTATGTTTACGACTGAGGCCGAATTTCTCTGGAGTCTTTTGTGTGAATCAGTTAAAATCCACATGGTTCCAGTACATACTTGTAAGCAAACTCTCTAATTGTGGTAAATCTCTTCAAATACGCAATTAGAGTTTCCAGAAATGATGAAAAACTTGTAAGAAACACTTGAAATAAAAGTAAATTGATTCTTAATAAGTTTCCTGCCGTTTCTTTATCACAGACATTACCAGTGGAAAGCTGGGCAATGACCAGAAAACTGCTAATATTTAGAACTCCGGCCACTTTAGGGAGCGTTTTCACTTGAATTTGCTTTCAAATATTAGGAATTCATGTTTATACAGCGCAAAATTTGTGTAGAAAGGCTTAAGTGAGGACTACACTGCTTATGTTTACAATTGAGGCCGAATTTCTCTGGCGTCTTTTTTGTGAATCAGTCAATATCCTGACGGTTCCAGTACATACTTGTAAGAAAACTGTCTAATTGTGGTAAATCTCTTAAAATACGCAATTAGAGTTTCCAGAAATGATTAAAAACTTTTAAGAAACACTTGAAATAAAAGTAAATTGATTCTTACTAGGTTTCCTGCCGTTTCTTTATCATAGACATTACAAGTGGAAAGCTGGGAAATGACGTGAAAACTGCTAATATTTAGAACTCCGGCAACTTTAGGAAGCGTTTTCACTAGAATTTGCTTTCAAATATTAGGAATTCATGTTTATACAGCTCAAAATTTTTGTAGAAAGGCTGTAAGTGAAGACTATACTGCCTATGTTTACGACTGAGGCCGAATTTCTCTGGAGTCTTTTGTGTGAATCAGTTAAAATCCACATGGTTCCAGTACATACTTGTAAGCAAACTCTCTAATTGTGGTAAATCTCTTCAAATACGCAATTAGAGTTTCCAGAAATGATGAAAAACTTGTAAGAAACACTTGAAATAAAAGTAAATTGATTCTTAATAAGTTTCCTGCCGTTTCTTTATCACAGACATTACCAGTGGAAAGCTGGGCAATGACCAGAAAACTGCTAATATTTAGAACTCCGGCCACTTTAGGGAGCGTTTTCACTAGAATTTGCTTTCAAATATTAGGAATTCATGTTTATACAGCGCAAAATTTGTGTAGAAAGGCTTAAGTGAGGACTACACTGCTTATGTTTACAATTGAGGCCGAATTTCTCTGTTGTCTTTTTTGTGAATCAGTCAATATCCTGACGGTTCCAGTACATACTTGTAAGAAAACTGTCTAATTGTGGTAAATCTCTTAAAATACGCAATTAGAGTTTCCAGAAATGAATAAAAACTTGTAGGAAACACTTGAAATAAAGGTAAATAGATTCTAACTACATTTCCTGCTGATTTTTAATCAGAGTCATTACAAGTGGTAAGCTGGCAATTGACCAGATAACTGATAATATTTTCAACTCCGGCTACTTTAGGGAGCATTTTCACTTGAATTTGCTTTCAAATATTAGGAATTCATGTTTATACAGCTAAAATTTGTGTAGAAAGGCTGTAAGTTAGGACTATACTGCTTACGTTTACAATTGAGGCCAAATTTCTCTGGCGTCTTTTGTGTGAATCAGTTAAAATCCTTATGTTTCCAGTACATACTTTTAAGAAAACTCTCTAATTGTGGTAAAACTCTTAAAATACGCAATTAGAGTTTCCAGAAATGATTAAAAACTTGTAAGAAACACTTGAAATAAAAGTAAATAGATTCTTACTAGGTTTCCTGCCTTTTCTTTATCACAGACATTACCAGTGGAAAGCTGGGAAATGACCAGAAAACTGCTAATATTTAGAACTCCGGCCACTTTAGGAAGCGTTTTCACTAGAATTTGCTTTCAAATATTAGGAATTCATGTTTATACAGCGCAAAATTTGTGTAGAAAGGCTTAAGTGAGGACTACACTGCTTAGGTTTACAATTGAGGCCGAATTTCTCTGGCGTCTTTTTTGTGAATCAGTCAATATCCTGACTGTTCCATTACATACTTGTAAGAAAACTGTCTAATTGTGGTAAATCTCTTAAAATACGCAATTAGAGTTTCCAGAAATGAATAAAAACTTGTAGGAAACACTTGAAATAAAGGTAAATAGATTCTAACTACATTTCCTGCTGTTTTTTAATCACAGTCATTACCAGTGGTAAGCTGGCAAATGACCAGATAACTGATAATATTTTCAACTCCAGCTACTTTAGGGAGCATTTTCACTTGAATTTGCTTTCAAATATTAGGAATTCATGTTTATACAGCTAAAATTTGTGTAGAAAGGCTGTAAGTTAGGACTATACTGCTTATGTTTACAATTGAGGCCGAAATTCTCTGGCGTCTTTTGTGTGAATCAGTTAAAATCCTTATGTTTCCAGTACATACTTTTAAGAAAACTATCTCATTGTGGTAAAACTCTTAAAATACGCAATTATAGTTTCCAGAAATGATTAAAAACTTGTAAGAAACACTTGAAATAAAAGTAAATTGATTCTTACTAGGTTTCCTGCCGTTTCTTTATCATAGACATTACCAGTGGAAAGCTGGGAAATGACCAGAAAACTGCTAATATTTAGAACTCCGGCCACTTTAGGAAGCGTTTTCACTAGAATTTGCTTTCAAATATTAGGAATTCATGTTTATACAGCGCAAAATTTGTGTAGAAAGGCTTAAGTGAGGACTACACTGCTTATGTTTACAATTGAGGCCGAATTTCTCTGTTGTCTTTTTTGTGAATCAGTCAATATCCTGACGGTTCCAGTACATACTTGTAAGAAAACTGTCTAATTGTGGTAAATCTCTTAAAATACGCAATTATAGTTTCCAGAAATGAATAAAAACTTGTAGGAAACACTTGAAATAAAGGTAAATAGATTCTTACTACATTTCCTGCTGTTTTTTAATCACAGTCATTACCAGTGGTAAGCTGGCAATTGGCCAGATAACTGATAAAATTTTCAACTCCGGCTACTTTAGGGAGCATTTTCACTTGAATTTGCTTTCAAATATTAGGAATTCATGTTTATACAGCTAAAATTTGTGTAGAAAGGCTGTAAGTTAGGACTATACTGCTTATGTTTACAATTGAGGCCGAATTTCTCAGGCGTCTTTTGTGTGAATCATTTAAAATCCACATCGTTCCAGTACATACTTGTAAGAAAACTCTCTAATTTTGGTAAATCTCTTCAAATACGCAATTAGAGTTTCGAGAATTGATTAAAAAGTTGTAAGAAACACTTGATATAAAAGTAAATTGATTCTTACTAAGTTCCCTCCGTTTCTTTATCACAGACATTACCAGTGGAAAGCTGGGCAATGACCAGAAAACTGCTAATATGTAGAACTCCGGCCACTTTAGGGACCGTTTTCACTTGAATTTGCTTTCAAATATTAGGAATTCATGTTTATACAGCGCAAAATTTGTGTAGAAAGGCTTAAGTGAGGACTACACTGCTTATGTTTATAATTGAGGCCGAATTTCTCTGGTGTCTTTTTTGTGAATCAGTCAATATCCTGACGGTTCCAGTACATACTTGTAAGAAAACTGTCTAATTGTGGTAAATCTCTTAAAATACGCAATTAGAGTTTCCAGAAATGAATAAAAACTTGTAGGAAACACTTGAAATAAAGGTAAATAGATTCTAACTACATTTCCTGCTGATTTTTAATCACAGTCATTACCAGTGGTAAGCTGGCAAATGACCAGATAACTGATAATATTTTCAACTCCGGCCACGTTACGGAGCGTTTTCACTTGAATTTGCTTTCAAATATTAGGAATTCATGTTTATACAGCTAAAATTTGTGTAGAAAGGCTGTAAGTTAGGACTATACTGCTTATGTTTACAATTGAGGCCGAATTTCTTAGGCATCTATTGTGTGAATCAGTTAAAATCCTTATGTTTCCAGTACATACTTTTAAGAAAACTATCTCATTGTGGTAAAACTCTTAAAATACGCAATAGGAGTTTCCAGAAATGATTAAAAACTTGTAAGAAACACTTGAAAAAAAAGTAAATTGATTCTTACTAAGTTCCCTCTGTTTCTTTATCACAGACATTACCAATGGAAAGCTGGGCAATGACCAGAACACTGCTAATATTTAGAACTCTGGCCACGTTAGGGAGCGTTTTCACTTGAATTTGCTTTCAAATATTAGGAATTCATGTTTATACAGCTCAAAATTTGTGTAGGAAGACTGTAAGTAAGGGCTACACTGCTTATGGTTACAACTGAGGCTGAATTTCTCTACCGTCTTTTGTGTGAATCAGTTAATATCCTGACTGTTCCAGTACATACTTGTAATAAAACCCTCTAATTGTGGTAAAACTCTTAAAATACGCAATTAGAATTTCCAGAAATGATTAAAAACTTGTAAGAAACACTTGAAATAAAAGTAAATAGATTCTTACTACATTTCCTGCTGTTTTTTAATCACAGACATTACCAGTGGTAAGCTGGCAAATGATCAGATAACTGATAATATTTTCAAATCCGGCCACGTTACGGAGCGTTTTCACTTGAATTTGCTTTCAAATATTAGGAATTCATGTTTATACAGCTAAAATTTGTGTAGAAAGGCTGAAAGTTAGGACTATACTGCTTATGTTTACAATTGAGGCCGAATTTCCCAGGCATCTATTGTGTGAATCAGTTAAAATCCTTATGTTTCCAGTACATACTTGTAAGAAAACTATCTAATTGTGGTAAAACTCTTAAAATACGCAATTATAGTTTCCAGAAATGATTAAAAACTTGTAAGAAACATTTGAAATAAAAGTAAATAGATTCCTATTAGGTTTCCTGACGTTTCTTTATCATAGACATTACCAGTGGAAAGCTGGGAAATGACCAGAAAACTGCTAATATGTAGAACTCCGGCCACTTTAGGAAGCGTTTTCAGTAGAATTTGCTTTGAAAAATTAGGAATTCATGTTTATACAGCTCAAAATTTTTGTAGAAAGGCTGTAAGTGAAGACTATACTGCCTATGTTTACGACTGAGGCCGAATTTCTCTGGAGTCTTTTGTGTGAATCAGTTAAAATCCACATGGTTCCAGTACATACTTGTAAGCAAACTCTCTAATTGTGGTAAATCTCTTCAAATACGCAATTAGAGTTTCCAGAAATGATGAAAAACTTGTAAGAAACACTTGAAATAAAAGTAAATTGATTCTTAATAAGTTTCCTGCCGTTTCTTTATCACAGACATTACCAGTGGAAAGCTGGGCAATGACCAGAAAACTGCTAATATTTAGAACTCCGGCCACTTTAGGGAGCGTTTTCACTTGAATTTGCTTTCAAATATTAGGAATTCATGTTTATACAGCGCAAAATTTGTGTAGAAAGGCTTAAGTGAGGACTACACTGCTTATGTTTACAATTGAGGCCGAATTTCTCTGGCGTCTTTTTTGTGAATCAGTCAATATCCTGACGGTTCCAGTACATACTTGTAAGAAAACTGTCTAATTGTGGTAAATCTCTTAAAATACGCAATTAGAGTTTCCAGAAATGATTAAAAACTTTTAAGAAACACTTGAAATAAAAGTAAATTGATTCTTACTAGGTTTCCTGCCGTTTCTTTATCATAGACATTACAAGTGGAAAGCTGGGAAATGACGTGAAAACTGCTAATATTTAGAACTCCGGCAACTTTAGGAAGCGTTTTCACTAGAATTTGCTTTCAAATATTAGGAATTCATGTTTATACAGCTCAAAATTTTTGTAGAAAGGCTGTAAGTGAAGACTATACTGCCTATGTTTACGACTGAGGCCGAATTTCTCTGGAGTCTTTTGTGTGAATCAGTTAAAATCCACATGGTTCCAGTACATACTTGTAAGCAAACTCTCTAATTGTGGTAAATCTCTTCAAATACGCAATTAGAGTTTCCAGAAATGATGAAAAACTTGTAAGAAACACTTGAAATAAAAGTAAATTGATTCTTAATAAGTTTCCTGCCGTTTCTTTATCACAGACATTACCAGTGGAAAGCTGGGCAATGACCAGAAAACTGCTAATATTTAGAACTCCGGCCACTTTAGGGAGCGTTTTCACTAGAATTTGCTTTCAAATATTAGGAATTCATGTTTATACAGCGCAAAATTTGTGTAGAAAGGCTTAAGTGAGGACTACACTGCTTATGTTTACAATTGAGGCCGAATTTCTCTGTTGTCTTTTTTGTGAATCAGTCAATATCCTGACGGTTCCAGTACATACTTGTAAGAAAACTGTCTAATTGTGGTAAATCTCTTAAAATACGCAATTAGAGTTTCCAGAAATGAATAAAAACTTGTAGGAAACACTTGAAATAAAGGTAAATAGATTCTAACTACATTTCCTGCTGATTTTTAATCAGAGTCATTACAAGTGGTAAGCTGGCAATTGACCAGATAACTGATAATATTTTCAACTCCGGCTACTTTAGGGAGCATTTTCACTTGAATTTGCTTTCAAATATTAGGAATTCATGTTTATACAGCTAAAATTAGTGTAGAAAGGCTGTAAGTTAGGACTATACTGCTTACGTTTACAATTGAGGCCAAATTTCTCTGGCGTCTTTTGTGTGAATCAGTTAAAATCCTTATGTTTCCAGTACATACTTTTAAGAAAACTCTCTAATTGTGGTAAAACTCTTAAAATACGCAATTAGAGTTTCCAGAAATGATTAAAAACTTGTAAGAAACACTTGAAATAAAAGTAAATAGATTCTTACTAGGTTTCCTGCCTTTTCTTTATCATAGACATTACCAGTGGAAAGCTGGGAAATGACCAGAAAACTGCTAATATTTAGAACTCCGGCCACTTTAGGAAGCGTTTTCACTAGAATTTGCTTTCAAATATTAGGAATTCATGTTTATACAGCGCAAAATTTGTGTAGAAAGGCTTAAGTGAGGACTACACTGCTTAGGTTTACAATTGAGGCCGAATTTCTCTGGCGTCTTTTTTGTGAATCAGTCAATATCCTGACTGTTCCATTACATACTTGTAAGAAAACTGTCTAATTGTGGTAAATCTCTTAAAATACGCAATTAGAGTTTCCAGAAATGAATAAAAACTTGTAGGAAACACTTGAAATAAAGGTAAATAGATTCTAACTACATTTCCTGCTGTTTTTTAATCACAGTCATTACCAGTGGTAAGCTGGCAAATGACCAGATAACTGATAATATTTTCAACTCCAGCTACTTTAGGGAGCATTTTCACTTGAATTTGCTTTCAAATATTAGGAATTCATGTTTATACAGCTAAAATTTGTGTAGAAAGGCTGTAAGTTAGGACTATACTGCTTATGTTTACAATTGAGGCCGAAATTCTCTGGCGTCTTTTGTGTGAATCAGTTAAAATCCTTATGTTTCCAGTACATACTTTTAAGAAAACTATCTCATTGTGGTAAAACTCTTAAAATACGCAATTATAGTTTCCAGAAATGATTAAAAACTTGTAAGAAACACTTGAAATAAAAGTAAATTGATTCTTACTAGGTTTCCTGCCGTTTCTTTATCATAGACATTACCAGTGGAAAGCTGGGAAATGACCAGAAAACTGCTAATATTTAGAACTCCGGCAACTTTAGGAAGCGTTTTCACTAGAATTTGCTTTCAAATATTAGGAATTCATGTTTATACAGCGCAAAATTTGTGTAGAAAGGCTTAAGTGAGGACTACACTGCTTATGTTTACAATTGAGGCCGAATTTCTCTGTTGTCTTTTTTGTGAATCAGTCAATATCCTGACGGTTCCAGTACATACTTGTAAGAAAACTGTCTAATTGTGGTAAATCTCTTAAAATACGCAATTATAGTTTCCAGAAATGAATAAAAACTTGTAGGAAACACTTGAAATAAAGGTAAATAGATTCTTACTACATTTCCTGCTGTTTTTTAATCACAGTCATTACAAGTGGTAAGCTGGCAATTGACCAGATAACTGATAAAATTTTCAACTCCGGTTACTTTAGGGAGCATTTTCACTTGAATTTGCTTTCAAATATTAGGAATTCATGTTTATACAGCTAAAATTTGTGTAGAAAGGCTGTAAGTTAGGACTATACTGCTTATGTTTACAATTGAGGCCGAATTTCTCAGGCGTCTTTTGTGTGAATCATTTAAAATCCACATCGTTCCAGTACATACTTGTAAGAAAACTCTCTAATTTTGGTAAATCTCTTCAAATACGCAATTAGAGTTTCGAGAAATGATTAAAAAGTTGTAAGAAACACTTGATATAAAAGTAAATTGATTCTTACTAAGTTCCCTCCGTTTCTTTATCACAGACATTACCAGTGGAAAGCTGGGCAATGACCAGAAAACTGCTAATATGTAGAACTCCGGCCACTTTAGGGAGCGTTTTCACTTGAATTTGCTTTCAAATATTAGGAATTCATGTTTATACAGCGCAAAATTTGTGTAGAAAGGCTTAAGTGAGGACTACACTGCTTATGTTTATAATTGAGGCCGAATTTCTCTGGTGTCTTTTTTGTGAATCAGTCAATATCCTGACGGTTCCAGTACATACTTGTAAGAAAACTGTCTAATTGTGGTAAATCTCTTAAAATACGCAATTAGAGTTTCCAGAAATGAATAAAAACTTGTAGGAAACACTTGAAATAAAGGTAAATAGATTCTAACTACATTTCCTGCTGATTTTTAATCACAGTCATTACCAGTGGTAAGCTGGCAAATGACCAGATAACTGATAATATTTTCAACTCCGGCCACGTTACGGAGCGTTTTCACTTGAATTTGCTTTCAAATATTAGGAATTCATGTTTATACAGCTAAAATTTGTGTAGAAAGGCTGTAAGTTAGGACTATACTGCTTATGTTTACAATTGAGGCCGAATTTCTTAGGCATCTATTGTGTGAATCAGTTAAAATCCTTATGTTTCCAGTACATACTTTTAAGAAAACTATCTCATTGTGGTAAAACTCTTAAAATACGCAATAGGAGTTTCCAGAAATGATTAAAAACTTGTAAGAAACACTTGAAAAAAAAGTAAATTGATTCTTACTAAGTTCCCTCTGTTTCTTTATCACAGACATTACCAATGGAAAGCTGGGCAATGACCAGAACACTGCTAATATTTAGAACTCTGGCCACGTTAGGGAGCGTTTTCACTTGAATTTGCTTTCAAATATTAGGAATTCATGTTTATACAGCTCAAAATTTGTGTAGGAAGACTGTAAGTAAGGGCTACACTGCTTATGGTTACAACTGAGGCTGAATTTCTCTACCGTCTTTTGTGTGAATCAGTTAATATCCTGACTGTTCCAGTACATACTTGTAATAAAACCCTCTAATTGTGGTAAAACTCTTAAAATACGCAATTAGAATTTCCAGAAATGATTAAAAACTTGTAAGAAACACTTGAAATAAAAGTAAATAGATTCTTACTAGGTTTCCTGCCTTTTCTTTATCATAGACATTACCAGTGGAAAGCTGGGAAATGACCAGAAAACTGCTAATATTTAGAACTCCGGCCACTTTAGGAAGCGTTTTCACTAGAATTTGCTTTCAAATATTAGGAATTCATGTTTATACAGCGCAAAATTTGTGTAGAAAGGCTTAAGTGAGGACTACACTGCTTAGGTTTACAATTGAGGCCGAATTTCTCTGGCGTCTTTTTTGTGAATCAGTCAATATCCTGACTGTTCCATTACATACTTGTAAGAAAACTGTCTAATTGTGGTAAATCTCTTAAAATACGCAATTAGAGTTTCCAGAAATGAATAAAAACTTGTAGGAAACACTTGAAATAAAGGTAAATAGATTCTAACTACATTTCCTGCTGTTTTTTAATCACAGTCATTACCAGTGGTAAGCTGGCAAATGACCAGATAACTGATAATATTTTCAACTCCAGCTACTTTAGGGAGCATTTTCACTTGAATTTGCTTTCAAATATTAAGAATTCATGTTTATACAGCTAAAATTTGTGTAGAAAGGCTGTAAGTTAGGACTATACTGCTTATGTTTACAATTGAGGCCGAAATTCTCTGGCGTCTTTTGTGTGAATCAGTTAAAATCCTTATGTTTCCAGTACATACTTTTAAGAAAACTATCTCATTGTGGTAAAACTCTTAAAATACGCAATTATAGTTTCCAGAAATGATTAAAAACTTGTAAGAAACACTTGAAATAAAAGTAAATTGATTCTTACTAGGTTTCCTGCCGTTTCTTTATCATAGACATTACCAGTGGAAAGCTGGGAAATGACCAGAAAACTGCTAATATTTAGAACTCCGGCCACTTTAGGAAGCGTTTTCACTAGAATTTGCTTTCAAATATTAGGAATTCATGTTTATACAGCGCAAAATTTGTGTAGAAAGGCTTAAGTGAGGACTACACTGCTTATGTTTACAATTGAGGCCGAATTTCTCTGTTGTCTTTTTTGTGAATCAGTCAATATCCTGACGGTTCCAGTACATACTTGTAAGAAAACTGTCTAATTGTGGTAAATCTCTTAAAATACGCAATTATAGTTTCCAGAAATGAATAAAAACTTGTAGGAAACACTTGAAATAAAGGTAAATAGATTCTTACTACATTTCCTGCTGTTTTTTAATCACAGTCATTACCAGTGGTAAGCTGGCAATTGACCAGATAACTGATAAAATTTTCAACTCCGGCTACTTTAGGGAGCATTTTCACTTGAATTTGCTTTCAAATATTAGGAATTCATGTTTATACAGCTAAAATTTGTGTAGAAAGGCTGTAAGTTAGGACTATACTGCTTATGTTTACAATTGAGGCCGAATTTCTCAGGCGTCTTTTGTGTGAATCATTTAAAATCCACATCGTTCCAGTACATACTTGTAAGAAAACTCTCTAATTTTGGTAAATCTCTTCAAATACGCAATTAGAGTTTCGAGAAATGATTAAAAAGTTGTAAGAAACACTTGATATAAAAGTAAATTGATTCTTACTAAGTTCCCTCCGTTTCTTTATCACAGACATTACCAGTGGAAAGCTGGGCAATGACCAGAAAACTGCTAATATGTAGAACTCCGGCCACTTTAGGGAGCGTTTTCACTTGAATTTGCTTTCAAATATTAGGAATTCATGTTTATACAGCGCAAAATTTGTGTAGAAAGGCTTAAGTGAGGACTACACTGCTTATGTTTATAATTGAGGCCGAATTTCTCTGGTGTCTTTTTTGTGAATCAGTCAATATCCTGACGGTTCCAGTACATACTTGTAAGAAAACTGTCTAATTGTGGTAAATCTCTTAAAATACGCAATTAGAGTTTCCAGAAATGAATAAAAACTTGTAGGAAACACTTGAAATAAAGGTAAATAGATTCTAACTACATTTCCTGCTGATTATTAATCACAGTCATTACCAGTGGTAAGCTGGCAAATGACCAGATAACTGATAATATTTTCAACTCCGGCCACGTTACGGAGCGTTTTCACTTGAATTTGCTTTCAAATATTAGGAATTCATGTTTATACAGCTAAAATTTGTGTAGAAAGGCTGTAAGTTAGGACTATACTGCTTATGTTTACAATTGAGGCCGAATTTCTTAGGCATCTATTGTGTGAATCAGTTAAAATCCTTATGTTTCCAGTACATACTTTTAAGAAAACTATCTCATTGTGGTAAAACTCTTAAAATACGCAATAGGAGTTTCCAGAAATGATTAAAAACTTGTAAGAAACACTTGAAAAAAAAGTAAATTGATTCTTACTAAGTTCCCTCTGTTTCTTTATCACAGACATTACCAATGGAAAGCTGGGCAATGACCAGAACACTGCTAATATTTAGAACTCTGGCCACGTTAGGGAGCGTTTTCACTTGAATTTGCTTTCAAATATTAGGAATTCATGTTTATACAGCTCAAAATTTGTGTAGGAAGACTGTAAGTAAGGGCTACACTGCTTATGGTTACAACTGAGGCTGAATTTCTCTACCGTCTTTTGTGTGAATCAGTTAATATCCTGACTGTTCCAGTACATATTTGTAATAAAACCCTCTAATTGTGGTAAAACTCTTAAAATACGCAATTAGAATTTCCAGAAATGATTAAAAACTTGTAAGAAACACTTGAAATAAAAGTAAATAGATTCTTACTACATTTCCTGCTGTTTTTTAATCACAGACATTACCAGTGGTAAGCTGGCAAATGATCAGATAACTGATAATATTTTCAAATCCGGCCACATTACGGAGCGTTTTCACTTGAATTTGCTTTCAAATATTAGGAATTCATGTTTATACAGCTAAAATTTGTGTAGAAAGGCTGAAAGTTAGGACTATACTGCTTATGTTTACAATTGAGGCCGAATTTCTCAGGCATCTATTGTGTGAATCAGTTAAAATCCTTATGTTTCCAGTACATACTTGTAAGAAAACTATCTAATTGTGGTAAAACTCTTAAAATACGCAATTATAGTTTCCAGAAAAGATTAAAAACTTGTAAGAAACATTTGAAATAAAAGTAAATAGATTCCTATTAGGTTTCCTGACGTTTCTTTATCATAGACATTACCAGTGGAAAGCTGGGAAATGACCAGAAAACTGCTAATATGTAGAACTCCGGCCACTTTAGGAAGCGTTTTCAGTAGAATTTGCTTTGAAAAATTAGGAATTCATGTTTATACAGCTCAAAATTTTTGTAGAAAGGCTGTAAGTGAAGACTATACTGCCTATGTTTACGACTGAGGCCGAATTTCTCTGGAGTCTTTTGTGTGAATCAGTTAAAATCCACATGGTTCCAGTACATACTTGTAAGCAAACTCTCTAATTGTGGTAAATCTCTTCAAATACGCAATTAGAGTTTCCAGAAATGATGAAAAACTTGTAAGAAACACTTGAAATAAAAGTAAATTGATTCTTAATAAGTTTCCTGCCGTTTCTTTATCACAGACATTACCAGTGGAAAGCTGGGCAATGACCAGAAAACTGCTAATATTTAGAACTCCGGCCACTTTAGGGAGCGTTTTCACTAGAATTTGCTTTCAAATATTAGGAATTCATGTTTATACAGCGCAAAATTTGTGTAGAAAGGCTTAAGTGAGGACTACACTGCTTATGTTTACAATTGAGGCCGAATATCTCTGTTGTCTTTTTTGTGAATCAGTCAATATCCTGACGGTTCCAGTACATACTTGTAAGAAAACTGTCTAATTGTGGTAAATCTCTTAAAATACGCAATTAGAGTTTCCAGAAATGAATAAAAACTTGTAGGAAACACTTGAAATAAAGGTAAATAGATTCTAACTACATTTCCTGCTGATTTTTAATCAGAGTCATTACAAGTGGTAAGCTGGCAATTGACCAGATAACTGATAATATTTTCAACTCCGGCTACTTTAGGGAGCATTTTCACTTGAATTTGCTTTCAAATATTAGGAATTCATGTTTATACAGCTAAAATTAGTGTAGAAAGGCTGTAAGTTAGGACTATACTGCTTACGTTTACAATTGAGGCCAAATTTCTCTGGCGTCTTTTGTGTGAATCAGTTAAAATCCTTATGTTTCCAGTACATACTTTTAAGAAAACTCTCTAATTGTGGTAAAACTCTTAAAATACGCAATTAGAGTTTCCAGAAATGATTAAAAACTTGTAAGAAACACTTGAAATAAAAGTAAATAGATTCTTACTAGGTTTCCTGCCTTTTCTTTATCACAGACATTACCAGTGGAAAGCTGGGAAATGACCAGAAAACTGCTAATATTTAGAACTCCGGCCACTTTAGGAAGCGTTTTCAGTAGAATTTGCTTTCAAATATTAGGAATTCATGTTTATACAGCGCAAAATTTGTGTAGAAAGGCTTAAGTGAGGACTACACTGCTTAGGTTTACAATTGAGGCCGAATTTCTCTGGCGTCTTTTTTGTGAATCAGTCAATATCCTGACTGTTCCATTACATACTTGTAAGAAAACTGTCTAATTGTGGTAAATCTCTTAAAATACGCAATTAGAGTTTCCAGAAATGAATAAAAACTTGTAGGAAACACTTGAAATAAAGGTAAATAGATTCTAACTACATTTCCTGCTGTTTTTTAATCACAGTCATTACCAGTGGTAAGCTGGCAAATGACCAGATAACTGATAATATTTTCAACTCCAGCTACTTTAGGGAGCATTTTCACTTGAATTTGCTTTCAAATATTAGGAATTCATGTTTATACAGCTAAAATTTGTGTAGAAAGGCTGTAAGTTAGGACTATACTGCTTATGTTTACAATTGAGGCCGAAATTCTCTGGCGTCTTTTGTGTGAATCAGTTAAAATCCTTATGTTTCCAGTACATACTTTTAAGAAAACTATCTCATTGTGGTAAAACTCTTAAAATACGCAATTATAGTTTCCAGAAATGATTAAAAACTTGTAAGAAACACTTGAAATAAAAGTAAATTGATTCTTACTAGGTTTCCTGCCGTTTCTTTATCATAGACATTACCAGTGGAAAGCTGGGAAATGACCAGAAAACTGCTAATATTTAGAACTCCGGCCACTTTAGGAAGCGTTTTCACTAGAATTTGCTTTCAAATATTAGGAATTCATGTTTATACAGCGCAAAATTTGTGTAGAAAGGCTTAAGTGAGGACTACACTGCTTATGTTTACAATTGAGGCCGAATTTCTCTGTTGTCTTTTTTGTGAATCAGTCAATATCCTGACGGTTCCAGTACATACTTGTAAGAAAACTGTCTAATTGTGGTAAATCTCTTAAAATACGCAATTAGAGTTTCCAGAAATGAATAAAAACTTGTAGGAAACACTTGAAATAAAGGTAAATAGATTCTTACTACATTTCCTGCTGTTTTTTAATCACAGTCATTACCAGTGGTAAGCTGGCAATTGGCCAGATAACTGATAAAATTTTCAACTCCGGCTACTTTAGGGAGCATTTTCACTTGAATTTGCTTTCAAATATTAGGAATTCATGTTTATACAGCTAAAATTTGTGTAGAAAGGCTGTAAGTTAGGACTATACTGCTTATGTTTACAATTGAGGCCGAATTTCTCAGGCGTCTTTTGTGTGAATCATTTAAAATCCACATCGTTCCAGTACATACTTGTAAGAAAACTCTCTAATTTTGGTAAATCTCTTCAAATACGCAATTAGAGTTTCGAGAATTGATTAAAAAGTTGTAAGAAACACTTGATATAAAAGTAAATTGATTCTTACTAAGTTCCCTCCGTTTCTTTATCACAGACATTACCAGTGGAAAGCTGGGCAATGACCTGAAAACTGCTAATATGTAGAACTCCGGCCACTTTAGGGACCGTTTTCACTTGAATTTGCTTTCAAATATTAGGAATTCATGTTTATACAGCGCAAAATTTGTGTAGAAAGGCTTAAGTGAGGACTACACTGCTTATGTTTATAATTGAGGCCGAATTTCTCTGGTGTCTTTTTTGTGAATCAGTCAATATCCTGACGGTTCCAGTACATACTTGTAAGAAAACTGTCTAATTGTGGTAAATCTCTTAAAATACGCAATTAGAGTTTCCAGAAATGAATAAAAACTTGTAGGAAACACTTGAAATAAAGGTAAATAGATTCTAACTACATTTCCTGCTGATTTTTAATCACAGTCATTACCAGTGGTAAGCTGGCAAATGACCAGATAACTGATAATATTTTCAACTCCGGCTACTTTAGGGAGCATTTTCACTTGAATTTGCTTTCAAATATTAGGAATTCATGTTTATACAGCTAAAATTTGTGTAGAAAGGCTGTAAGTTAGGACTATACTTCTTATGTTTACAATTGAGGCCGAATTTCTTAGGCATCTATTGTGTGAATCAGTTAAAATCCTTATGTTTCCAGTACATACTTTTAAGAAAACTATCTCATTGTGGTAAAACTCTTAAAATACGCAATAGGAGTTTCCAGAAATGATTAAAAACTTGTAAGAAACACTTGAAAAAAAAGTAAATTGATTCTTACTAAGTTCCCTCTGTTTCTTTATCACAGACATTACCAATGGAAAGCTGGGCAATGACCAGAACACTGCTAATATTTAGAACTCTGGCCACGTTAGGGAGCGTTTTCACTTGAATTTGCTTTCAAATATTAGGAATTCATGTTTATACAGCTCAAAATTTGTGTAGGAAGACTGTAAGTAAGGGCTACACTGCTTATGGTTACAACTGAGGCTGAATTTCTCTACCGTCTTTTGTGTGAATCAGTTAATATCCTGACTGTTCCAGTACATACTTGTAATAAAACCCTCTAATTGTGGTAAAACTCTTAAAATACGCAATTAGAATTTCCAGAAATGATTAAAAACTTGTAAGAAACACTTGAAATAAAAGTAAATAGATTCTTACTACATTTCCTGCTGTTTTTTAATCACAGACATTACCAGTGGTAAGCTGGCAAATGATCAGATAACTGATAATATTTTCAAATCCGGCCACGTTACGGAGCGTTTTCACTTGAATTTGCTTTCAAATATTAGGAATTCATGTTTATACAGCTAAAATTTGTGTAGAAAGGCTGAAAGTTAGGACTATACTGCTTATGTTTACAATTGAGGCCGAATTTCTCAGGCATCTATTGTGTGAATCAGTTAAAATCCTTATGTTTCCAGTACATACTTGTAAGAAAACTATCTAATTGTGGTAAAACTCTTAAAATACGCAATTATAGTTTCCAGAAATGATTAAAAACTTGTAAGAAACATTTGAAATAAAAGTAAATAGATTCCTATTAGGTTTCCTGACGTTTCTTTATCATAGACATTACCAGTGGAAAGCTGGGAAATGACCAGAAAACTGCTAATATGTAGAACTCCGGCCACTTTAGGAAGCGTTTTCAGTAGAATTTGCTTTGAAAAATTAGGAATTCATGTTTATACAGCTCAAAATTTTTGTAGAAAGGCTGTAAGTGAAGACTATACTGCCTATGTTTACGACTGAGGCCGAATTTCTCTGGAGTCTTTTGTGTGAATCAGTTAAAATCCACATGGTTCCAGTACATACTTGTAAGCAAACTCTCTAATTGTGGTAAATCTCTTCAAATACGCAATTAGAGTTTCCAGAAATGATGAAAAACTTGTAAGAAACACTTGAAATAAAAGTAAATTGATTCTTAATAAGTTTCCTGCCGTTTCTTTATCACAGACATTACCAGTGGAAAGCTGGGCAATGACCAGAAAACTGCTAATATTTAGAACTCCGGCCACTTTAGGGAGCGTTTTCACTAGAATTTGCTTTCAAATATTAGGAATTCATGTTTATACAGCGCAAAATTTGTGTAGAAAGGCTTAAGTGAGGACTACACTGCTTATGTTTACAATTGAGGCCGAATTTCTCTGTTGTCTTTTTTGTGAATCAGTCAATATCCTGACGGTTCCAGTACATACTTGTAAGAAAACTGTCTAATTGTGGTAAATCTCTTAAAATACGCAATTAGAGTTTCCAGAAATGAATAAAAACTTGTAGGAAACACTTGAAATAAAGGTAAATAGATTCTAACTACATTTCCTGCTGATTTTTAATCAGAGTCATTACAAGTGGTAAGCTGGCAATTGACCAGATAACTGATAATATTTTCAACTCCGGCTACTTTAGGGAGCATTTTCACTTGAATTTGCTTTCAAATATTAGGAATTCATGTTTATACAGCTAAAATTAGTGTAGAAAGGCTGTAAGTTAGGACTATACTGCTTACGTTTACAATTGAGGCCAAATTTCTCTGGCGTCTTTTGTGTGAATCAGTTAAAATCCTTATGTTTCCAGTACATACTTTTAAGAAAACTCTCTAATTGTGGTAAAACTCTTAAAATACGCAATTAGAGTTTCCAGAAATGATTAAAAACTTGTAAGAAACACTTGAAATAAAAGTAAATAGATTCTTACTAGGTTTCCTGCCTTTTCTTTATCATAGACATTACCAGTGGAAAGCTGGGAAATGACCAGAAAACTGCTAATATTTAGAACTCCGGCCACTTTAGGAAGCGTTTTCACTAGAATTTGCTTTCAAATATTAGGAATTCATGTTTATACAGCGCAAAATTTGTGTAGAAAGGCTTAAGTGAGGACTACACTGCTTAGGTTTACAATTGAGGCCGAATTTCTCTGGCGTCTTTTTTGTGAATCAGTCAATATCCTGACTGTTCCAGTACATACTTGTAAGAAAACTGTCTAATTGTGGTAAATCTCTTAATATACGCAATTAGAGTTTCCAGAAATGAATAAAAACTTGTAGGAAACACTTGAAATAAAGGTAAATAGATTCTAACTACATTTCCTGCTGTTTTTTAATCACAGTCATTACCAGTGGTAAGCTGGCAAATGACCAGATAACTGATAATATTTTCAACTCCAGCTACTTTAGGGAGCATTTTCACTTGAATTTGCTTTCAAATATTAGGAATTCATGTTTATACAGCTAAAATTTGTGTAGAAAGGCTGTAAGTTAGGACTATACTGCTTATGTTTACAATTGAGGCCGAAATTCTCTGGCGTCTTTTGTGTGAATCAGTTAAAATCCTTATGTTTCCAGTACATACTTTTAAGAAAACTATCTCATTGTGGTAAAACTCTTAAAATACGCAATTATAGTTTCCAGAAATGATTAAAAACTTGTAAGAAACACTTGAAATAAAAGTAAATTGATTCTTACTAGGTTTCCTGCCGTTTCTTTATCATAGACATTACCAGTGGAAAGCTGGGAAATGACCAGAAAACTGCTAATATTTAGAACTCCGGCCACTTTAGGGAGCGTTTTCACTAGAATTTGCTTTCAAATATTAGGAATTCATGTTTATACAGCGCAAAATTTGTGTAGAAAGGCTTAAGTGAGGACTACACTGCTTATGTTTACAATTGAGGCCGAATTTCTCTGTTGTCTTTTTTGTGAATCAGTCAATATCCTGACGGTTCCAGTACATACTTGTAAGAAAACTGTCTAATTGTGGTAAATCTCTTAAAATACGCAATTAGAGTTTCCAGAAATGAATAAAAACTTGTAGGAAACACTTGAAATAAAGGTAAATAGATTCTTACTACATTTCCTGCTGTTTTTTAATCACAGTCATTACCAGTGGTAAGCTGGCAATTGGCCAGATAACTGATAAAATTTTCAACTCCGGCTACTTTAGGGAGCATTTTCACTTGAATTTGCTTTCAAATATTAGGAATTCATGTTTATACAGCTAAAATTTGTGTAGAAAGGCTGTAAGTTAGGACTATACTGCTTATGTTTACAATTGAGGCCGAATTTCTCAGGCGTCTTTTGTGTGAATCATTTAAAATCCACATCGTTCCAGTACATACTTGTAAGAAAACTCTCTAATTTTGGTAAATCTCTTCAAATACGCAATTAGAGTTTCGAGAAATGATTAAAAAGTTGTAAGAAACACTTGATATAAAAGTAAATTGATTCTTACTAAGTTCCCTCCGTTTCTTTATCACAGACATTACCAGTGGAAAGCTGGGCAATGACCAGAAAACTGCTAATATGTAGAACTCCGGCCACTTTAGGGAGCGTTTTCACTTGAATTTGCTTTCAAATATTAGGAATTCATGTTTATACAGCGCAAAATTTGTGTAGAAAGGCTTAAGTGAGGACTACACTGCTTATGTTTATAATTGAGGCCGAATTTCTCTGGTGTCTTTTTTGTGAATCAGTCAATATCCTGACGGTTCCAGTACATACTTGTAAGAAAACTGTCTAATTGTGGTAAATCTCTTAAAATACGCAATTAGAGTTTCCAGAAATGAATAAAAACTTGTAGGAAACACTTGAAATAAAGGTAAATAGATTCTAACTACATTTCCTGCTGATTTTTAATCACAGTCATTACCAGTGGTAAGCTGGCAAATGACCAGATAACTGATAATATTTTCAACTCCGGCCACGTTACGGAGCGTTTTCACTTGAATTTGCTTTCAAATATTAGGAATTCATGTTTATACAGCTAAAATTTGTGTAGAAAGGCTGTAAGTTAGGACTATACTGCTTATGTTTACAATTGAGGCCGAATTTCTTAGGCATCTATTGTGTGAATCAGTTAAAATCCTTATGTTTCCAGTACATACTTTTAAGAAAACTATCTCATTGTGGTAAAACTCTTAAAATACGCAATAGGAGTTTCCAGAAATGATTAAAAACTTGTAAGAAACACTTGAAAAAAAAGTAAATTGATTCTTACTAAGTTCCCTCTGTTTCTTTATCACAGACATTACCAATGGAAAGCTGGGCAATGACCAGAACACTGCTAATATTTAGAACTCTGGCCACGTTAGGGAGCGTTTTCACTTGAATTTGCTTTCAAATATTAGGAATTCATGTTTATACAGCTCAAAATTTGTGTAGGAAGACTGTAAGTAAGGGCTACACTGCTTATGGTTACAACTGAGGCTGAATTTCTCTACCGTCTTTTGTGTGAATCAGTTAATATCCTGACTGTTCCAGTACATACTTGTAATAAAACCCTCTAATTGTGGTAAAACTCTTAAAATACGCAATTAGAATTTCCAGAAATGATTAAAAACTTGTAAGAAACACTTGAAATAAAAGTAAATAGATTCTTACTACATTTCCTGCTGTTTTTTAATCACAGACATTACCAGTGGTAAGCTGGCAAATGATCAGATAACTGATAATATTTTCAAATCCGGCCACGTTACGGAGCGTTTTCACTTGAATTTGCTTTCAAATATTAGGAATTCATGTTTATACAGCTAAAATTTGTGTAGAAAGGCTGAAAGTTAGGACTATACTGCTTATGTTTACAATTGAGGCCGAATTTCTCAGGCATCTATTGTGTGAATCAGTTAAAATCCTTATGTTTCCAGTACATACTTGTAAGAAAACTATCTAATTGTGGTAAAACTCTTAAAATACGCAATTATAGTTTCCAGAAATGATTAAAAACTTGTAAGAAACATTTGAAATAAAAGTAAATAGATTCCTATTAGGTTTCCTGACGTTTCTTTATCATAGACATTACCAGTGGAAAGCTGGGAAATGACCAGAAAACTGCTAATATGTAGAACTCCGGCCACTTTAGGAAGCGTTTTCAGTAGAATTTGCTTTGAAAAATTAGGAATTCATGTTTATACAGCTCAAAATTTTTGTAGAAAGGCTGTAAGTGAAGACTATACTGCCTATGTTTACGACTGAGGCCGAATTTCTCTGGAGTCTTTTGTGTGAATCAGTTAAAATCCACATGGTTCCAGTACATACTTGTAAGCAAACTCTCTAATTGTGGTAAATCTCTTCAAATACGCAATTAGAGTTTCCAGAAATGATGAAAAACTTGTAAGAAACACTTGAAATAAAAGTAAATTGATTCTTAATAAGTTTCCTGCCGTTTCTTTATCACAGACATTACCAGTGGAAAGCTGGGCAATGACCAGAAAACTGCTAATATTTAGAACTCCGGCCACTTTAGGGAGCGTTTTCACTAGAATTTGCTTTCAAATATTAGGAATTCATGTTTATACAGCGCAAAATTTGTGTAGAAAGGCTTAAGTGAGGACTACACTGCTTATGTTTACAATTGAGGCCGAATTTCTCTGTTGTCTTTTTTGTGAATCAGTCAATATCCTGACGGTTCCAGTACATACTTGTAAGAAAACTGTCTAATTGTGGTAAATCTCTTAAAATACGCAATTAGAGTTTCCAGAAATGAATAAAAACTTGTAGGAAACACTTGAAATAAAGGTAAATAGATTCTAACTACATTTCCTGCTGATTTTTAATCAGAGTCATTACAAGTGGTAAGCTGGCAATTGACCAGATAACTGATAATATTTTCAACTCCGGCTACTTTAGGGAGCATTTTCACTTGAATTTGCTTTCAAATATTAGGAATTCATGTTTATACAGCTAAAATTAGTGTAGAAAGGCTGTAAGTTAGGACTATACTGCTTACGTTTACAATTGAGGCCAAATTTCTCTGGCGTCTTTTGTGTGAATCAGTTAAAATCCTTATGTTTCCAGTACATACTTTTAAGAAAACTCTCTAATTGTGGTAAAACTCTTAAAATACGCAATTAGAGTTTCCAGAAATGATTAAAAACTTGTAAGAAACACTTGAAATAAAAGTAAATAGATTCTTACTAGGTTTCCTGCCTTTTCTTTATCACAGACATTACCAGTGGAAAGCTGGGAAATGACCAGAAAACTGCTAATATTTAGAACTCCGGCCACTTTAGGAAGCGTTTTCAGTAGAATTTGCTTTCAAATATTAGGAATTCATGTTTATACAGCGCAAAATTTGTGTAGGAAGACTGTAAGTAAGGGCTACACTGCTTATGGTTACAACTGAGGCTGAATTTCTCTACCGTCTTTTGTGTGAATCAGTTAATATCCTGACTGTTCCAGTACATACTTGTAATAAAACCCTCTAATTGTGGTAAAACTCTTAAAATACGCAATTAGAATTTCCAGAAATGATTAAAAACTTGTAAGAAACACTTGAAATAAAAGTAAATAGATTCTTACTACATTTCCTGCTGTTTTTTAATCACAGACATTACCAGTGGTAAGCTGGCAAATGATCAGATAACTGATAATATTTTCAAATCCGGCCACGTTACGGAGCGTTTTCACTTGAATTTGCTTTCAAATATTAGGAATTCATGTTTATACAGCGCAAAATTTGTGTAGAAAGGTTTAAGTGAGGACTACACTGCTTATGTTTACAATTGAGGCCGAATTTCTCTGGCGTCTTTTTTGTGAATCAGTCAATATCCTGACGGTTCCATTACATACTTGTAAGAAAAAGGTCTAATTGTGGTAAATCTCTTAAAATACGCAATTAGAGTTTCCAGAAATGAATAAAAACTTGTAGGAAACACTTGAAATAAAGGTAAATAGATTCTAACTACATTTCCTGCTGTTTTTTAATCACAGTCATTACCAGTGGTAAGCTGGCAAATGACCAGATAACTGATAATATTTACAATTCCGGCTACTTTAGGGAGCATTTTCACTTGAATTTGCTTTCAAATATTAGGAATTCATGTTTAAACAGCTAAAATTTGTGTAGAAAGGCTGTAAGTTAGGACTATACTGCTTATGTTTACAATTGAGGCCGAATTTCTCAGGCGTCTTTTGTGTGAATCAGTTAAAATCCTTATGTTTCCAGTACATACTTTTAAGAAAACTATCTAATTGTGGTAAAACTCTTAAAATACGCAATTATAGTTTCCAGAAATGATTAAAAACTTGTAAGAAACATTTGAAATAAAAGTAAATAGATTCCTATTAGGTTTCCTGACGTTTCTTTATCATAGACATTACCAGTGGAAAGCTGGGAAATGACCAGAAAACTGCTAATATGTAGAACTCCGGCCACTTTAGGAAGCGTTTTCACTAGAATTTGCTTTCAAATATTAAGGATTCATGTTTATACAGCTCAAAATTTTTGTAGAAAGGCTGTAAGTGAAGACTATACTGCCTATGTTTACGACTGAGGCCGAATTTCTCTGGAGTCTTTTGTGTGAATCAGTTAAAATCCACATAGTTCCAGTACATACTTGTAAGCAAACTCTCTAATTGTGGTAAATCTCTTCAAATACGCAATTAGAGTTTCCAGAAATGATGAAAAACTTGTAAGAAACACTTGAAATAAAAGTAAATTGATTCTTAATAAGTTTCCTGCCATTTCTTTATCACAGACATTACCAGTGGAAAGCTGGGAAATGACCAGAAAACTGCTAATATTTAGAACTCCGGCCACTTTAGGGAGCGTTTTCACTAGAATTTGCTTTCAAATATTAGGAATTCATGTTTATACAGCGCAAAATTTGTGTAGAAAGGCTTAAGTGAGGACTACACTGCTTATGTTTACAATTGAGGCCGAATTTCTCTGGTGTCTTTTTGTGAATCAGTCAATATCCTGACGGTTCCAGTACATACTTGTAAGAAAACTGTCTAATTGTGGTAAATCTCTTAAAATACGCAATTAGAGTTTCCAGAAATGAATAAAAACTTGTAGGAAACACTTGAAATAAAGGTAAATAGATTCTAACTACATTTCCTGCTGATTTTTAATCACAGTCATTACAAGTGGTAAGCTGGCAATTGACCAGATAACTGATAATATTTTCAACTCCGGCTACTTTAGGGAGCATTTTCACTTGAATTTGCTTTCAAATATTAGGAATTCATGTTTATACAGCTAAAATTTGTGTAGAAAGGCTGTATGTTAGGACTATACTGCTTACGTTTACAATCGAGGCCAAATTTCTCTGGCGTCTTTTGTGTGAATCAGTTCAAATCCTTATGTTTCCAGTACATACTTGTAAGAAAACTATCTAATTGTGGTAAAACTCTTAAAATACGCAATTATAGTTTCCAGAAATGATTAAAAACTTGTAAGAAACACTTGAAATAAAAGTAAATAGATTCTTACTAGGTTTCCTGCCTTTTCTTTATCATAGACATTACCAGTGGAAAGCTGGGAAATGACCAGAAAACTGCTAATATTTAGAACTCCGGCCACTTTAGGAAGCGTTTTCAGTAGAATTTGCTTTCAAATATTAGGAATTCATGTTTATACAGCGCAAAATTTGTGTAGAAAGGCTTAAGTGAGGACTCCACTGCTTAGGTTTACAATTGAGGCCGAATTTCTCTGGCGTCTTTTTTGTGAATCAGTCAATATCCTGACGGTTCCATTACATACTTGTAAGAAAACTGTCTAATTGTGGTAAATCTCTTAAAATACGCAATTAGAGTTTCCAGAAATGAATAAAAACTTGTAGGAAACACTTGAAATAAAGGTAAATAGATTCTAACTACATTTCCTGCTGTTTTTTAATCACAGTCATTACCAGTGGTAAGCTGGCAAATGACCAGATAACTGATAATATTTTCAACTCCAGCTACTTTAGGGAGCATTTTCACTTGAATTTGCTTTCAAATATTAGGAATTCATGTTTATACAGCTAAAATTTGTGTAGAAAGGCTGTAAGTTAGGACTATACTGCTTATGTTTACAATTGAGGCCGAAATTCTCTGGCGTCTTTTGTGTGAATCAGTTAAAATCCTTATGTTTCCAGTACATACTTGTAAGAAAACTATCTAATTGTGGTAAAACTCTTAAAATACGCAATTATAGGTTCCAGAAATGATTAAAAACTTGTAAAAAACACTTGAAATAAAAGTAAATAGATTCTTACTAGGTTTCCTGCCGTTTCTTTATCATAGACATTACCAGTAGAAAGCTGGGAAATGACGAGAAAACTGCTAATATTTAGAACTCCGGCCCCTTTAGGAAGCGTTTTCACTAGAATTTGCTTTCAAATATTAGGAATTCATGTTTATACAGCTCAAAATTTTTGTAGAAAGGCTGTAAGTGAAGACTATACTGCCTATGTTTACGACTGAGGCCTAATTTCTCTGGAGTCTTTTGTGTGAATCATTTAAAATGCACATGGTTCCAGTACATACTTGTAAGAAAACTCTCTAATTGTGGTAAATCTCTTCAAATACACAATTAGAGTTTCCAGAAATGATGAAAAACTTGTAAGAAACACTTGAAATAAAAGTAAATTGATTCTTACTAAGTTTCCTGCCGTTTCTTTATCACAGACATTACCAGTGGAAAGCTGGGCAATGACCAGAAAACTGCTAATATTTAGAACTCCGGCCACTTTAGGGAGCGTTTTCACTTGAATTTGCTTTCAAATATTAGGAATTCATGTTTATACAGCGCAAAATTTGTGTAGAAAGGCTTAAGTAGGACTACACTGCTTATGTTTACAATTGAGGCCGAATTTCTCTGGCGTCTTTTTTGTGAATCAGTCAATATCCTGACGGTTCCATTACATACTTGTAAGAAAACGGTCTAATTGTGGTAAATCTCTTAAATTACGGAATTAGAGTTTCCAGAAATGAATAAAAACTTGTAGGAAACACTTGAAATAAAGGTAAATAGATTCTAACTACATTTCCTGCTGTTTTTTAATCACAGTCATTACCAGTGGTAAGCTGGCAAATGACCAGATAACTGATAATATTTACAACTCCGGCTACTTTAGGGAGCATTTTCACTTGAATTTGCTTTCAAATATTAGGAATTCATGTTTATACAGCTAAAATTTGTGTAGAAAGGCTGTAAGTTAGGACTATACTGCTTATGTTTACAATTGAGGCCGAATTTCTCAGGCGTCTTTTGTGTGAATCAGTTAAAATCCTTATGTTTCCAGTACATACTTTTAAGAAAACTATCTAATTGTGGTAAAACTCTTAAAATACGCAATTATAGTTTCCAGAAATGATTAAAAACTTGTAAGAAACATTTGAAATAAAAGTAAATAGATTCCTATTAGGTTTCCTGACGTTTCTTTATCATAGACATTACCAGTGGAAAGCTGGGAAATGACCAGAAAACTGCTAATATGTAGAACTCCGGCCACTTTAGGAAGCGTTTTCACTAGAATTTGCTTTCAAATATTAGGAATTCATGTTTATACAGCGCAAAATTTGTGTAGAAAGGCTTAAGTGAGGACTACACTGCTTAGGTTTACAATTGAGGCCGAATTTCTCTGGCGTCTTTTTTGTGAATCAGTCAATATCCTGACGGTTCCATTACATACTTGTAAGAAAACTGTCTAATTGTGGTAAATCTCTTAAAATACGCAATTAGAGTTTCCAGAAATGAATAAAAACTTGTAGGAAACACTTGAAATAAAGGTAAATAGATTCTAACTACATTTCCTGCTGTTTTTTAATCACAGTCATTACCAGTGGTAAGCTGGCAAATGACCAGATAACTGATAATATTTTCAACTCCAGCTACTTTAGGGAGCATTTTCACTTGAATTTGCTTTCAAATATTAGGAATTCATGTTTATACAGCTAAAATTTGTGTAGAAAGGCTGTAAGTTAGGACTATACTGCTTATGTTTACAATTGAGGCCGAAATTCTCTGGCGTCTTTTGTGTGAATCAGTTAAAATCCTTATGTTTCCAGTACATACTTTTAAGAAAACTATCTCATTGTGGTAAAACTCTTAAAATACGCAATTATAGTTTCCAGAAATGATTAAAAACTTGTAAGAAACACTTGAAATAAAAGTAAATTGATTCTTACTAGGTTTCCTGCCGTTTCTTTATCATAGACATTACCAGTGGAAAGCTGGGAAATGACCAGAAAACTGCTAATATTTAGAACTCCGGCCACTTTAGGAAGCGTTTTCACTAGAATTTGCTTTCAAATATTAGGAATTCATGTTTATACAGCGCAAAATTTGTGTAGAAAGGCTTAAGTGAGGACTACACTGCTTATGTTTACAATTGAGGCCGAATTTCTCTGTTGTCTTTTTTGTGAATCAGTCAATATCCTGACGGTTCCAGTACATACTTGTAAGAAAACTGTCTAATTGTGGTAAATCTCTTAAAATACGCAATTAGAGTTTCCAGAAATGAATAAAAACTTGTAGGAAACACTTGAAATAAAGGTAAATAGATTCTTACTACATTTCCTGCTGTTTTTTAATCACAGTCATTACCAGTGGTAAGCTGGCAATTGGCCAGATAACTGATAAAATTTTCAACTCCGGCTACTTTAGGGAGCATTTTCACTTGAATTTGCTTTCAAATATTAGGAATTCATGTTTATACAGCTAAAATTTGTGTAGAAAGGCTGTAAGTTAGGACTATACTGCTTATGTTTGCAATTGAGGCCGAATTTCTCAGGCGTCTTTTGTGTGAATCATTTAAAATCCACATCGTTCCAGTACATACTTGTAAGAAAACTCTCTAATTTTGGTAAATCTCTTCAAATACGCAATTAGAGTTTCGAGAAATGATTAAAAAGTTGTAAGAAACACTTGATATAAAAGTAAATTGATTCTTACTAAGTTCCCTCCGTTTCTTTATCACAGACATTACCAGTGGAAAGCTGGGCAATGACCAGAAAACTGCTAATATGTAGAACTCCGGCCACTTTAGGGAGCGTTTTCACTTGAATTTGCTTTCAAATATTAGGAATTCATGTTTATACAGCGCAAAATTTGTGTAGAAAGGCTTAAGTGAGGACTACACTGCTTATGTTTATAATTGAGGCCGAATTTCTCTGGTGTCTTTTTTGTGAATCAGTCAATATCCTGACGGTTCCAGTACATACTTGTAAGAAAACTGTCTAATTGTGGTAAATCTCTTAAAATACGCAATTAGAGTTTCCAGAAATGAATAAAAACTTGTAGGAAACACTTGAAATAAAGGTAAATAGATTCTAACTACATTTCCTGCTGATTTTTAATCACAGTCATTACCAGTGGTAAGCTGGCAAATGACCAGATAACTGATAATATTTTCAACTCCGGCCACGTTACGGAGCGTTTTCACTTGAATTTGCTTTCAAATATTAGGAATTCATGTTTATACAGCTAAAATTTGTGTAGAAAGGCTGTAAGTTAGGACTATACTGCTTATGTTTACAATTGAGGCCGAATTTCTTAGGCATCTATTGTGTGAATCAGTTAAAATCCTTATGTTTCCAGTACATACTTTTAAGAAAACTATCTCATTGTGGTAAAACTCTTAAAATACGCAATAGGAGTTTCCAGAAATGATTAAAAACTTGTAAGAAACACTTGAAAAAAAAGTAAATTGATTCTTACTAAGTTCCCTCTGTTTCTTTATCACAGACATTACCAATGGAAAGCTGGGCAATGACCAGAACACTGCTAATATTTAGAACTCTGGCCACGTTAGGGAGCGTTTTCACTTGAATTTGCTTTCAAATATTAGGAATTCATGTTTATACAGCTCAAAATTTGTGTAGGAAGACTGTAAGTAAGGGCTACACTGCTTATGGTTACAACTGAGGCTGAATTTCTCTACCGTCTTTTGTGTGAATCAGTTAATATCCTGACTGTTCCAGTACATACTTGTAATAAAACCCTCTAATTGTGGTAAAACTCTTAAAATACGCAATTAGAATTTCCAGAAATGATTAAAAACTTGTAAGAAACACTTGAAATAAAAGTAAATAGATTCTTACTACATTTCCTGCTGTTTTTTAATCACAGACATTACCAGTGGTAAGCTGGCAAATGATCAGATAACTGATAATATTTTCAAATCCGGCCACGTTACGGAGCGTTTTCACTTGAATTTGCTTTCAAATATTAGGAATTCATGTTTATACAGCTAAAATTTGTGTAGAAAGGCTGAAAGTTAGGACTATACTGCTTATGTTTACAATTGAGGCCGAATTTCTCAGGCATCTATTGTGTGAATCAGTTAAAATCCTTATGTTTCCAGTACATACTTGTAAGAAAACTATCTAATTGTGGTAAAACTCTTAAAATACGCAATTATAGTTTCCAGAAATGATTAAAAACTTGTAAGAAACATTTGAAATAAAAGTAAATAGATTCCTATTAGGTTTCCTGACGTTTCTTTATCATAGACATTACCAGTGGAAAGCTGGGAAATGACCAGAAAACTGCTAATATGTAGAACTCCGGCCACTTTAGGAAGCGTTTTCAGTAGAATTTGCTTTGAAAAATTAGGAATTCATGTTTATACAGCTCAAAATTTTTGTAGAAAGGCTGTAAGTGAAGACTATACTGCCTATGTTTACGACTGAGGCCGAATTTCTCTGGAGTCTTTTGTGTGAATCAGTTAAAATCCACATGGTTCCAGTACATACTTGTAAGCAAACTCTCTAATTGTGGTAAATCTCTTCAAATACGCAATTAGAGTTTCCAGAAATGATGAAAAACTTGTAGGAAACACTTGAAATAAAAGTAAATTGATTCTTAATAAGTTTCCTGCCGTTTCTTTATCACAGACATTACCAGTGGAAAGCTGGGCAATGACCAGAAAACTGCTAATATTTAGAACTCCGGCCACTTTAGGGAGCGTTTTCACTAGAATTTGCTTTCAAATATTAGGAATTCATGTTTATACAGCGCAAAATTTGTGTAGAAAGGCTTAAGTGAGGACTACACTGCTTATGTTTACAATTGAGGCCGAATTTCTCTGTTGTCTTTTTTGTGAATCAGTCAATATCCTGACGGTTCCAGTACATACTTGTAAGAAAACTGTCTAATTGTGGTAAATCTCTTAAAATACGCAATTAGAGTTTCCAGAAATGAATAAAAACTTGTAGGAAACACTTGAAATAAAGGTAAATAGATTCTAACTACATTTCCTGCTGATTTTTAATCAGAGTCATTACAAGTGGTAAGCTGGCAATTGACCAGATAACTGATAATATTTTCAACTCCGGCTACTTTAGGGAGCATTTTCACTTGAATTTGCTTTCAAATATTAGGAATTCATGTTTATACAGCTAAAATTAGTGTAGAAAGGCTGTAAGTTAGGACTATACTGCTTACGTTTACAATTGAGGCCAAATTTCTCTGGCGTCTTTTGTGTGAATCAGTTAAAATCCTTATGTTTCCAGTACATACTTTTAAGAAAACTCTCTAATTGTGGTAAAACTCTTAAAATACGCAATTAGAGTTTCCAGAAATGATTAAAAACTTGTAAGAAACACTTGAAATAAAAGTAAATAGATTCTTACTAGGTTTCCTGCCTTTTCTTTATCACAGACATTACCAGTGGAAAGCTGGGAAATGACCAGAAAACTGCTAATATTTAGAACTCCGGCCACTTTAGGAAGCGTTTTCAGTAGAATTTGCTTTCAAATATTAGGAATTCATGTTTATACAGCGCAAAATTTGTGTAGAAAGGCTTAAGTGAGGACTACACTGCTTATGTTTACAATTGAGGCCGAATTTCTCTGGTGTCTTTTTGTGAATCAGTCAATATCCTGACGGTTCCAGTACATACTTGTAAGAAAACTGTCTAATTGTGGTAAATCTCTTAAAATACGCAATTAGAGTTTCCAGAAATGAATAAAAACTTGTAGGAAACAATTGAAATAAAGGTAAATAGATTCTAACTACATTTCCTGCTGATTTTTAATCACAGTCATTACAAGTGGTAAGCTGGCAATTGACCAGATAACTGATAATATTTTCAACTCCGGCTACTTTAGGGAGCATTTTCACTTGAATTTGCTTTCAAATATTAGGAATTCATGTTTATACAGCTAAAATTTGTGTAGAAAGGCTGTATGTTAGGACTATACTGCTTACGTTTACAATCGAGGCCAAATTTCTCTGGCGTCTTTTGTGTGAATCAGTTAAAATCCTTATGTTTCCAGTACATACTTGTAAGAAAACTATCTAATTGTGGTAAAACTCTTAAAATACGCAATTATAGTTTCCAGAAATGATTAAAAACTTGTAAGAAACACTTGAAATAAAAGTAAATAGATTCTTACTAGGTTTCCTGCCTTTTCTTTATCATAGACATTACCAGTGGAAAGCTGGGAAATGACCAGAAAACTGCTAATATTTAGAACTCCGGCCACTTTAGGAAGCGTTTTCAGTAGAATTTGCTTTCAAATATTAGGAATTCATGTTTATACAGCGCAAAATTTGTGTAGAAAGGCTTAAGTGAGGACTCCACTGCTTAGGTTTACAATTGAGGCCGAATTTCTCTGGCGTCTTTTTTGTGAATCAGTCAATATCCTGACGGTTCCATTACATACTTGTAAGAAAACTGTCTAATTGTGGTAAATCTCTTAAAATACGCAATTAGAGTTTCCAGAAATGAATAAAAACTTGTAGGAAACACTTGAAATAAAGGTAAATAGATTCTAACTACATTTCCTGCTGTTTTTTAATCACAGTCATTACCAGTGGTAAGCTGGCAAATGACCAGATAACTGATAATATTTTCAACTCCAGCTACTTTAGGGAGCATTTTCACTTGAATTTGCTTTCAAATATTAGGAATTCATGTTTATACAGCTAAAATTTGTGTAGAAAGGCTGTAAGTTAGGACTATACTGCTTATGTTTACAATTGAGGCCGAAATTCTCTGGCGTCTTTTGTGTGAATCAGTTAAAATCCTTATGTTTCCAGTACATACTTGTAAGAAAACTATCTAATTGTGGTAAAACTCTTAAAATACGCAATTATAGGTTCCAGAAATGATTAAAAACTTGTAAAAAACACTTGAAATAAAAGTAAATAGATTCTTACTAGGTTTCCTGCCGTTTCTTTATCATAGACATTACCAGTAGAAAGCTGGGAAATGACGAGAAAACTGCTAATATTTAGAACTCCGGCCCCTTTAGGAAGCGTTTTCACTAGAATTTGCTTTCAAATATTAGGAATTCATGTTTATACAGCTCAAAATTTTTGTAGAAAGGCTGTAAGTGAAGACTATACTGCCTATGTTTACGACTGAGGCCTAATTTCTCTGGAGTCTTTTGTGTGAATCATTTAAAATGCACATGGTTCCAGTACATACTTGTAAGAAAACTCTCTAATTGTGGTAAATCTCTTCAAATACACAATTAGAGTTTCCAGAAATGATGAAAAACTTGTAAGAAACACTTGAAATAAAAGTAAATTGATTCTTACTAAGTTTCCTGCCGTTTCTTTATCACAGACATTACCAGTGGAAAGCTGGGCAATGACCAGAAAACTGCTAATATTTAGAACTCCGGCCACTTTAGGGAGCGTTTTCACTTGAATTTGCTTTCAAATATTAGGAATTCATGTTTATACAGCGCAAAATTTGTGTAGAAAGGCTTAAGTAGGACTACACTGCTTATGTTTACAATTGAGGCCGAATTTCTCTGGCGTCTTTTTTGTGAATCAGTCAATATCCTGACGGTTCCATTACATACTTGTAAGAAAACGGTCTAATTGTGGTAAATCTCTTAAATTACGGAATTAGAGTTTCCAGAAATGAATAAAAACTTGTAGGAAACACTTGAAATAAAGGTAAATAGATTCTAACTACATTTCCTGCTGTTTTTTAATCACAGTCATTACCAGTGGTAAGCTGGCAAATGACCAGATAACTGATAATATTTACAACTCCGGCTACTTTAGGGAGCATTTTCACTTGAATTTGCTTTCAAATATTAGGAATTCATGTTTATACAGCTAAAATTTGTGTAGAAAGGCTGTAAGTTAGGACTATACTGCTTATGTTTACAATTGAGGCCGAATTTCTCAGGCGTCTTTTGTGTGAATCAGTTAAAATCCTTATGTTTCCAGTACATACTTTTAAGAAAACTATCTAATTGTGGTAAAACTCTTAAAATACGCAATTATAGTTTCCAGAAATGATTAAAAACTTGTAAGAAACATTTGAAATAAAAGTAAATAGATTCCTATTAGGTTTCCTGACGTTTCTTTATCATAGACATTACCAGTGGAAAGCTGGGAAATGACCAGAAAACTGCTAATATGTAGAACTCCGGCCACTTTAGGAAGCGTTTTCACTAGAATTTGCTTTCAAATATTAGGAATTCATGTTTATACAGCGCAAAATTTGTGTAGAAAGGCTTAAGTGAGGACTACACTGCTTAGGTTTACAATTGAGGCCGAATTTCTCTGGCGTCTTTTTTGTGAATCAGTCAATATCCTGACGGTTCCATTACATACTTGTAAGAAAACTGTCTAATTGTGGTAAATCTCTTAAAATACGCAATTAGAGTTTCCAGAAATGAATAAAAACTTGTAGGAAACACTTGAAATAAAGGTAAATAGATTCTAACTACATTTCCTGCTGTTTTTTAATCACAGTCATTACCAGTGGTAAGCTGGCAAATGACCAGATAACTGATAATATTTTCAACTCCAGCTACTTTAGGGAGCATTTTCACTTGAATTTGCTTTCAAATATTAGGAATTCATGTTTATACAGCTAAAATTTGTGTAGAAAGGCTGTAAGTTAGGACTATACTGCTTATGTTTACAATTGAGGCCGAAATTCTCTGGCGTCTTTTGTGTGAATCAGTTAAAATCCTTATGTTTCCAGTACATACTTTTAAGAAAACTATCTCATTGTGGTAAAACTCTTAAAATACGCAATTATAGTTTCCAGAAATGATTAAAAACTTGTAAGAAACACTTGAAATAAAAGTAAATTGATTCTTACTAGGTTTCCTGCCGTTTCTTTATCACAGACATTACCAGTGGAAAGCTGGGCAATGACCAGAAAACTGCTAATATGTAGAACTCCGGCCACTTTAGGGAGCGTTTTCACTTGAATTTGCTTTCAAATATTAGGAATTCATGTTTATACAGCGCAAAATTTGTGTAGAAAGGCTTAAGTGAGGACTACACTGCTTATGTTTATAATTGAGGCCGAATTTCTCTGGTGTCTTTTTTGTGAATCAGTCAAAATCCTGACGGTTCCAGTACATACTTGTAAGAAAACTGTCTAATTGTGGTAAATCTCTTAAAATACGCAATTAGAGTTTCCAGAAATGAATAAAAACTTGTAGGAAACACTTGAAATAAAGGTAAATAGATTCTAACTACATTTCCTGCTGATTTTTAATCACAGTCATTACCAGTGGTAAGCTGGCAAATGACCAGATAACTGATAATATTTTCAACTCCGGCCACGTTACGGAGCGTTTTCACTTGAATTTGCTTTCAAATATTAGGAATTCATGTTTATACAGCTAAAATTTGTGTAGAAAGGCTGTAAGTTAGGACTATACTGCTTATGTTTACAATTGAGGCCGAATTTCTTAGGCATCTATTGTGTGAATCAGTTAAAATCCTTATGTTTCCAGTACATACTTTTAAGAAAACTATCTCATTGTGGTAAAACTCTTAAAATACGCAATAGGAGTTTCCAGAAATGATTAAAAACTTGTAAGAAACACTTGAAAAAAAAGTAAATTGATTCTTACTAAGTTCCCTCTGTTTCTTTATCACAGACATTACCAATGGAAAGCTGGGCAATGACCAGAACACTGCTAATATTTAGAACTCTGGCCACGTTAGGGAGCGTTTTCACTTGAATTTGCTTTCAAATATTAGGAATTCATGTTTATACAGCTCAAAATTTGTGTAGGAAGACTGTAAGTAAGGGCTACACTGCTTATGGTTACAACTGAGGCTGAATTTCTCTACCGTCTTTTGTGTGAATCAGTTAATATCCTGACTGTTCCAGTACATACTTGTAATAAAACCCTCTAATTGTGGTAAAACTCTTAAAATACGCAATTAGAATTTCCAGAAATGATTAAAAACTTGTAAGAAACACTTGAAATAAAAGTAAATAGATTCTTACTACATTTCCTGCTGTTTTTTAATCACAGACATTACCAGTGGTAAGCTGGCAAATGATCAGATAACTGATAATATTTTCAAATCCGGCCACGTTACGGAGCGTTTTCACTTGAATTTGTTTTCAAATATTAGGAATTCATGTTTATACAGCTAAAATTTGTGTAGAAAGGCTGAAAGTTAGGACTATACTGCTTATGTTTACAATTGAGGCCGAATTTCTCAGGCATCTATTGTGTGAATCAGTTAAAATCCTTATGTTTCCAGTACATACTTGTAAGAAAACTATCTAATTGTGGTAAAACTCTTAAAATACGCAATTATAGTTTCCAGAAATGATTAAAAACTTGTAAGAAACATTTGAAATAAAAGTAAATAGATTCCTATTAGGTTTCCTGACGTTTCTTTATCATAGACATTACCAGTGGAAAGCTGGGAAATGACCAGAAAACTGCTAATATGTAGAACTCCGGCCACTTTAGGAAGCGTTTTCAGTAGAATTTGCTTTGAAAAATTAGGAATTCATGTTTATACAGCTCAAAATTTTTGTAGAAAGGCTGTAAGTGAAGACTATACTGCCTATGTTTACGACTGAGGCCGAATTTCTCTGGAGTCTTTTGTGTGAATCAGTTAAAATCCACATGGTTCCAGTACATACTTGTAAGCAAACTCTCTAATTGTGGTAAATCTCTTCAAATACACAATTAGAGTTTCCAGAAATGATGAAAAACTTGTAAGAAACACTTGAAATAAAAGTAAATTGATTCTTAATAAGTTTCCTGCCGTTTCTTTATCACAGACATTACCAGTGGAAAGCTGGGCAATGACCAGAAAACTGCTAATATTTAGAACTCCGGCCACTTTAGGGAGCGTTTTCACTAGAATTTGCTTTCAAATATTAGGAATTCATGTTTATACAGCGCAAAATTTGTGTAGAAAGGCTTAAGTGAGGACTACACTGCTTATGTTTACAATTGAGGCCGAATTTCTCTGTTGTCTTTTTTGTGAATCAGTCAATATCCTGACGGTTCCAGTACATACTTGTAAGAAAACTGTCTAATTGTGGTAAATCTCTTAAAATACGCAATTAGAGTTTCCAGAAATGAATAAAAACTTGTAGGAAACACTTGAAATAAAGGTAAATAGATTCTAACTACATTTCCTGCTGATTTTTAATCAGAGTCATTACAAGTGGTAAGCTGGCAATTGACCAGATAACTGATAATATTTTCAACTCCGGCTACTTTAGGGAGCATTTTCACTTGAATTTGCTTTCAAATATTAGGAATTCATGTTTATACAGCTAAAATTAGTGTAGAAAGGCTGTAAGTTAGGACTATACTGCTTACGTTTACAATTGAGGCCAAATTTCTCTGGCGTCTTTTGTGTGAATCAGTTAAAATCCTTATGTTTCCAGTACATACTTTTAAGAAAACTCTCTAATTGTGGTAAAACTCTTAAAATACGCAATTAGAGTTTCCAGAAATGATTAAAAACTTGTAAGAAACACTTGAAATAAAAGTAAATAGATTCTTACTAGGTTTCCTGCCTTTTCTTTATCACAGACATTACCAGTGGAAAGCTGGGAAATGACCAGAAAACTGCTAATATTTAGAACTCCGGCCACTTTAGGAAGCGTTTTCAGTAGAATTTGCTTTCAAATATTAGGAATTCATGTTTATACAGCGCAAAATTTGTGTAGAAAGGCTTAAGTGAGGACTACACTGCTTAGGTTTACAATTGAGGCCGAATTTCTCTGGCGTCTTTTTTGTGAATCAGTCAATATCCTGACTGTTCCATTACATACTTGTAAGAAAACTGTCTAATTGTGGTAAATCTCTTAAAATACGCAATTAGAGTTTCCAGAAATGAATAAAAACTTGTAGGAAACACTTGAAATAATGGTAAATAGATTCTAACTACATTTCCTGCTGTTTTTTAATCACAGTCATTACCAGTGGTAAGCTGGCAAATGACCAGATAACTGATAATATTTTCAACTCCAGCTACTTTAGGGAGCATTTTCACTTGAATTTGCTTTCAAATATTAGGAATTCATGTTTATACAGCTAAAATTTGTGTAGAAAGGCTGTAAGTTAGGACTATACTGCTTATGTTTACAATTGAGGCCGAAATTCTCTGGCGTCTTTTGTGTGAATCAGTTAAAATCCTTATGTTTCCAGTACATACTTTTAAGAAAACTATCTCATTGTGGTAAAACTCTTAAAATACGCAATTATAGTTTCCAGAAATGATTAAAAACTTGTAAGAAACACTTGAAATAAAAGTAAATTGATTCTTACTAGGTTTCCTGCCGTTTCTTTATCATAGACATTACCAGTGGAAAGCTGGGAAATGACCAGAAAACTGCTAATATTTAGAACTCCGGCCACTTTAGGAAGCGTTTTCACTAGAATTTGCTTTCAAATATTAGGAATTCATGTTTATACAGCGCAAAATTTGTGTAGAAAGGCTTAAGTGAGGACTACACTGCTTATGTTTACAATTGAGGCCGAATTTCTCTGTTGTCTTTTTTGTGAATCAGTCAATATCCTGACGGTTCCAGTACATACTTGTAAGAAAACTGTCTAATTGTGGTAAATCTCTTAAAATACGCAATTAGAGTTTCCAGAAATGAATAAAAACTTGTAGGAAACACTTGAAATAAAGGTAAATAGATTCTTACTACATTTCCTGCTGTTTTTTAATCACAGTCATTACCAGTGGTAAGCTGGCAATTGGCCAGATAACTGATAAAATTTTCAACTCCGGCTACTTTAGGGAGCATTTTCACTTGAATTTGCTTTCAAATATTAGGAATTCATGTTTATACAGCTAAAATTTGTGTAGAAAGGCTGTAAGTTAGGACTATACTGCTTATGTTTACAATTGAGGCCGAATTTCTCAGGCGTCTTTTGTGTGAATCATTTAAAATCCACATCGTTCCAGTACATACTTGTAAGAAAACTCTCTAATTTTGGTAAATCTCTTCAAATACGCAATTAGAGTTTCGAGAAATGATTAAAAAGTTGTAAGAAACACTTGATATAAAAGTAAATTGATTCTTACTAAGTTCCCTCCGTTTCTTTATCACAGACATTACCAGTGGAAAGCTGGGCAATGACCAGAAAACTGCTAATATGTAGAACTCCGGCCACTTTAGGGAGCGTTTTCACTTGAATTTGCTTTCAAATATTAGGAATTCATGTTTATACAGCGCAAAATTTGTGTAGAAAGGCTTAAGTGAGGACTACACTGCTTATGTTTATAATTGAGGCCGAATTTCTCTGGTGTCTTTTTTGTGAATCAGTCAATATCCTGACGGTTCCAGTACATACTTGTAAGAAAACTGTCTAATTGTGGTAAATCTCTTAAAATACGCAATTAGAGTTTCCAGAAATGAATAAAAACTTGTAGGAAACACTTGAAATAAAGGTAAATAGATTCTAACTACATTTCCTGCTGATTTTTAATCACAGTCATTACCAGTTGTAAGCTGGCAAAAGACCAGATAACTGATAATATTTTCAACTCCGGCCACGTTACGGAGCGTTTTCACTTGAATTTGCTTTCAAATATTAGGAATTCATGTTTTTACAGCTAAAATTTGTGTAGAAAGGCTGTAAGTTAGGACTATACTGCTTATGTTTACAATTGAGGCCGAATTTCTTAGGCATCTATTGTGTGAATCAGTTAAAATCCTTATGTTTCCAGTACATACTTTTAAGAAAACTATCTCATTGTGGTAAAACTCTTAAAATACGCAATAGGAGTTTCCAGAAATGATTAAAAACTTGTAAGAAACACTTGAAAAAAAAGTAAATTGATTCTTACTAAGTTCCCTCTGTTTCTTTATCACAGACATTACCAATGGAAAGCTGGGCAATGACCAGAACACTGCTAATATTTAGAACTCTGGCCACGTTAGGGAGCGTTTTCACTTGAATTTGCTTTCAAATATTAGGAATTCATGTTTATACAGCTCAAAATTTGTGTAGGAAGACTGTAAGTAAGGGCTACACTGCTTATGGTTACAACTGAGGCTGAATTTCTCTACCGTCTTTTGTGTGAATCAGTTAATATCCTGACTGTTCCAGTACATACTTGTAATAAAACCCTCTAATTGTGGTAAAACTCTTAAAATACGCAATTAGAATTTCCAGAAATGATTAAAAACTTGTAAGAAACACTTGAAATAAAAGTAAATAGATTCTTACTACATTTCCTGCTGTTTTTTAATCACAGACATTACCAGTGGTAAGCTGGCAAATGATCAGATAACTGATAATATTTTCAAATCCGGCCACGTTACGGAGCGTTTTCACTTGAATTTGCTTTCAAATATTAGGAATTCATGTTTATACAGCGCAAAATTTGTGTAGAAAGGCTTAAGTGAGGACTACACTGCTTATGTTTACAATTGAGGCCGAATTTCTCTGGCGTCTTTTTTGTGAATCAGTCAATATCCTGACGGTTCCATTACATACTTGTAAGAAAACGGTCTAATTGTGGTAAATCTCTTAAAATACGCAATTAGAGTTTCCAGAAATGAATAAAAACTTGTAGGAAACACTTGAAATAAAGGTAAATAGATTCTAACTACATTTCCTGCTGTTTTTTAATCACAGTCATTACCAGTGGTAAGCTGGCAATTGACCAGATAACTGATAATATTTTCAACTCCGGCTACTTTAGGGAGCATTTTCACTTGAATTTGCTTTCAAATATTAGGAATTCATGTTTATACAGCTAAAATTTGTGTAGAAAGGCTGTATGTTAGGACTATACTGCTTACGTTTACAATCGAGGCCAAATTTCTCTGGCGTCTTTTGTGTGAATCAGTTCAAATCCTTATGTTTCCAGTACATACTTGTAAGAAAACTATCTAATTGTGGTAAAACTCTTAAAATACGCAATTATAGTTTCCAGAAATGATTAAAAACTTGTAAGAAACACTTGAAATAAAAGTAAATAGATTCTTACTAGGTTTCCTGCCTTTTCTTTATCATAGACATTACCAGTGGAAAGCTGGGAAATGACCAGAAAACTGCTAATATTTAGAACTCCGGCCACTTTAGGAAGCGTTTTCAGTAGAATTTGCTTTCAAATATTAGGAATTCATGTTTATACAGCGCAAAATTTGTGTAGAAAGGCTTAAGTGAGGACTCCACTGCTTAGGTTTACAATTGAGGCCGAATTTCTCTGGCGTCTTTTTTGTGAATCAGTCAATATCCTGACGGTTCCATTACATACTTGTAAGAAAACTGTCTAATTGTGGTAAATCTCTTAAAATACGCAATTAGAGTTTCCAGAAATGAATAAAAACTTGTAGGAAACACTTGAAATAAAGGTAAATAGATTCTAACTACATTTCCTGCTGTTTTTTAATCACAGTCATTACCAGTGGTAAGCTGGCAAATGACCAGATAACTGATAATATTTTCAACTCCAGCTACTTTAGGGAGCATTTTCACTTGAATTTGCTTTCAAATATTAGGAATTCATGTTTATACAGCTAAAATTTGTGTAGAAAGGCTGTAAGTTAGGACTATACTGCTTATGTTTACAATTGAGGCCGAAATTCTCTGGCGTCTTTTGTGTGAATCAGTTAAAATCCTTATGTTTCCAGTACATACTTGTAAGAAAACTATCTAATTGTGGTAAAACTCTTAAAATACGCAATTATAGGTTCCAGAAATGATTAAAAACTTGTAAAAAACACTTGAAATAAAAGTAAATAGATTCTTACTAGGTTTCCTGCCGTTTCTTTATCATAGACATTACCAGTAGAAAGCTGGGAAATGACGAGAAAACTGCTAATATTTAGAACTCCGGCCCCTTTAGGAAGCGTTTTCACTAGAATTTGCTTTCAAATATTAGGAATTCATGTTTATACAGCTCAAAATTTTTGTAGAAAGGCTGTAAGTGAAGACTATACTGCCTATGTTTACGACTGAGGCCTAATTTCTCTGGAGTCTTTTGTGTGAATCATTTAAAATGCACATGGTTCCAGTACATACTTGTAAGAAAACTCTCTAATTGTGGTAAATCTCTTCAAATACACAATTAGAGTTTCCAGAAATGATGAAAAACTTGTAAGAAACACTTGAAATAAAAGTAAATTGATTCTTACTAAGTTTCCTGCCGTTTCTTTATCAGAGACATTACCAGTGGAAAGCTGGGCAATGACCAGAAAACTGCTAATATTTAGAACTCCGGCCACTTTAGGGAGCGTTTTCACTTGAATTTGCTTTCAAATATTAGGAATTCATGTTTATACAGCGCAAAATTTGTGTAGAAAGGCTTAAGTAGGACTACACTGCTTATGTTTACAATTGAGGCCGAATTTCTCTGGCGTCTTTTTTGTGAATCAGTCAATATCCTGACGGTTCCATTACATACTTGTAAGAAAACGGTCTAATTGTGGTAAATCTCTTAAATTACGGAATTAGAGTTTCCAGAAATGAATAAAAACTTGTAGGAAACACTTGAAATAAAGGTAAATAGATTCTAACTACATTTCCTGCTGTTTTTTAATCACAGTCATTACCAGTGGTAAGCTGGCAAATGACCAGATAACTGATAATATTTACAACTCCGGCTACTTTAGGGAGCATTTTCACTTGAATTTGCTTTCAAATATTAGGAATTCATGTTTATACAGCTAAAATTTGTGTAGAAAGGCTGTAAGTTAGGACTATACTGCTTATGTTTACAATTGAGGCCGAATTTCTCAGGCGTCTTTTGTGTGAATCAGTTAAAATCCTTATGTTTCCAGTACATACTTTTAAGAAAACTATCTAATTGTGGTAAAACTCTTAAAATACGCAATTATAGTTTCCAGAAATGATTAAAAACTTGTAAGAAACATTTGAAATAAAAGTAAATAGATTCCTATTAGGTTTCCTGACGTTTCTTTATCATAGACATTACCAGTGGAAAGCTGGGAAATGACCAGAAAACTGCTAATATGTAGAACTCCGGCCACTTTAGGAAGCGTTTTCACTAGAATTTGCTTTCAAATATTAGGAATTCATGTTTATACAGCGCAAAATTTGTATAGAAAGGCTTAAGTGAGGACTACACTGCTTAGGTTTACAATTGAGGCCGAATTTCTCTGGCGTCTTTTTTGTGAATCAGTCAATATCCTGACGGTTCCATTACATACTTGTAAGAAAAGTGTCTAATTGTGGTAAATCTCTTAAAATACGCAATTAGAGTTTCCAGAAATGAATAAAAACTTGTAGGAAACACTTGAAATAAAGGTAAATAGATTCTAACTACATTTCCTGCTATTTTTTAATCACAGTCATTACCAGTGGTAAGCTGGCAAATGACCAGATAACTGATAATATTTTCAACTCCAGCTACTTTAGGGAGCATTTTCACTTGAATTTGCTTTCAAATATTAGGAATTCATGTTTATACAGCTAAAATTTGTGTAGAAAGGCTGTAAGTTAGGACTATACTGCTTATGTTTACAATTGAGGCCGAAATTCTCTGGCGTCTTTTGTGTGAATCAGTTAAAATCCTTATGTTTCCAGTACATACTTTTAAGAAAACTATCTCATTGTGGTAAAACTCTTAAAATACGCAATTAGAGTTTCCAGAAATGATTAAAAACTTGTAAGAAACACTTGAAATAAAAGTAAATTGATTCTTACTAGGTTTCCTGCCGTTTCTTTATCATAGACATTACCAGTGGAAAGCTGGGAAATGACCAGAAAACTGCTAATATTTAGAACTCCGGCCACTTTAGGAAGCGTTTTCACTAGAATTTGCTTTCAAATATTAGGAATTCATGTTTATACAGCGCAAAATTTGTGTAGAAAGGCTGTAAGTTAGGACTATACTGCTTATGTTTACAATTGAGGCCGAATTTCTCAGGCGTCTTTTGTGTGAATCATTGAAAATCCACATGGTTCCAGTACATACTTGTAAGAAAACTCTCTAATTTTGGTAAATCTCTTCAAATACGCAATTAGAGTTTCGAGAAATGATTAAAAAGTTGTAAGAAACACTTGATATAAAAGTAAATTGATTCTTACTAAGTTCCCTCCGTTTCTTTATCACAGACATTACCAGTGGAAAGCTGGGCAATGACCAGAAAACTGCTAATATGTAGAACTCCGGCCACTTTAGGGAGCGTTTTCACTTGAATTTGCTTTGAAATATTAGGAATTCATGTTTATACAGCGCAAAATTTGTGTAGAAAGGCTTAAGTGAGGACTACACTGCTTATGTTTATAATTGAGGCCGAATTTCTCTGGTGTCTTTTTTGTGAATCAGTCAATATCCTGACGGTTCCAGTACATACTTGTAAGAAAACTGTCTAATTGTGGTAAATCTCTTAAAATACGCAATTAGAGTTTCCAGAAATGAATAAAAACTTGTAGGAAACACTTGAAATAAAGGTAAATAGATTCTAACTACATTTCCTGCTGATTTTTAATCACAGTCATTACCAGTGGTAAGCTGGCAATTGACCAGATAACTGATAATATTTTCAACTCCGGCTACTTTAGGGAGCATTTTCACTTGAATTTGCTTTCAAATATTAGGAATTCATGTTTATACAGCTAAAATTTGTGTAGAAAGGCTGTAAGTTAGGCCTATACTGCTTACGTTTACAATTGAGGCCGAATTTCTCTGGCGTCTTTTGTGTGAATCAGTTAAAATCCTTATGTTTCCAGTACAGACTTGTAAGGAAAATCTCTAATTGTGGTAAAACTCTTAAAATACGCAATTAGAGTTTCCAGAAATGATTAAAAACTTGTAAGAAACACTTGAAATAAAAGTAAATTGATTCTTACTAGGTTTCCTGCCGTTTCTTTATCACAGACATTACCAGTGGAAAGCTGGGCAATGACCAGAAAACTGCTAATATTTAGAACTCCGGCCACTTTAGGGAGCGTTTTCACTAGAATTTGCTTTCAAATATTAGGAATTCATGTTTATACAGCTAAAATTTGTGTAGAAAGGCTGAAAGTTAGGACTATACTACTTACGTTTACAATTGAGGCCGAATTTCTCTGGCGTCTTTTGTGTGAATCAGTTAAAATCCTTATGTTTCCAGTACATACTTGTAAGAAAACTATCTAATTGTGGTAAAACTCTTAAAATACGCAATTATAGGTTCCAGAAATGATTAAAAACTTGTAAAAAACACTTGAAATAAAAGTAAATAGATTCTTACTAGGTTTCCTGCCGTTTCTTTATCATAGACATTACCAGTAGAAAGCTGGGAAATGACGAGAAAACTGCTAATATTTAGAACTCCGGCCCCTTTAGGAAGCGTTTTCACTAGAATTTGCTTTCAAATATTAGGAATTCATGTTTATACAGCGCAAAATTTGTGTAGAAAGGCTTAAGTGAGGACTACACTGCTTATGTTTACAATTGAGGCCGAATTTCTCTGGCGTCTTTTTTGTGAATCAGTCAATATCCTGACGGTTCCATTACATACTTGTAAGAAAACGGTCTAATTGTGGTAAATCTCTTAAAATACGCAATTAGAGTTTCCAGAAATGAATAAAAACTTGTAGGAAACACTTGAAATAAAGGTAAATAGATTCTAACTACATTTCCTGCTGTTTTTTAATCACAGTCATTACCAGTGGTAAGCTGGCAAATGACCAGATAACTGATAATATTTACAACTCCGGCTACTTTAGGGAGCATTTTCACTTGAATTTGCTTTCAAATATTAGGAATTCATGTTTAAACAGCTAAAATTTGTGTAGAAAGGCTGTAAGTTAGGACTATACTGCTTATGTTTACAATTGAGGCCGAATTTCTCAGGCGTCTTTTGTGTGAATCAGTTAAAATCCTTATGTTTCCAGTACATACTTTTAAGAAAACTATCTAATTGTGGTAAAACTCTTAAAATACGCAATTATAGTTTCCAGAAATGATTAAAAACTTGTAAGAAACATTTGAAATAAAAGTAAATAGATTCCTATTAGGTTTCCTGACGTTTCTTTATCATAGACATTACCAGTGGAAAGCTGGGAAATGACCAGAAAACTGCTAATATGTAGAACTCCGGCCACTTTAGGAAGCGTTTTCAGTAGAATTTGCTTTCAAATATTAGGAATTCATGTTTATACAGCTCAAAATTTTTGTAGAAAGGCTGTAAGTGAAGACTATACTGCCTATGTTTACGACTGAGGCCGAATTTCTCTGGAGTCTTTTGTGTGAATCAGTTAAAATCCACATGGTTCCAGTACATACTTGTAAGAAAACTCTCTAATTTTGGTAAATCTCTTCAAATACGCAATTAGAGTTTCGAGAAATGATTAAAAAGTTGTAAGAAACACTTGATATAAAAGTAAATTGATTCTTACTAAGTTCCCTCCGTTTCTTTATCACAGACATTACCAGTGGAAAGCTGGGCAATGACCAGAAAACTGCTAATATGTAGAACTCCGGCCACTTTAGGGAGCGTTTTCACTTGAATTTGCTTTCAAATATTAGGAATTCATGTTTATACAGCGCAAAATTTGTGTAGAAAGGCTTAAGTGAGGACTACACTGCTTATGTTTATAATTGAGGCCGAATTTCTCTGGTGTCTTTTTTGTGAATCAGTCAATATCCTGACGGTTCCAGTACATACTTGTAAGAAAACTGTCTAATTGTGGTAAATCTCTTAAAATACGCAATTAGAGTTTCCAGAAATGAATAAAAACTTGTAGGAAACACTTGAAATAAAGGTAAATAGATTCTAACTACATTTCCTGCTGATTTTTAATCACAGTCATTACCAGTGGTAAGCTGGCAATTGACCAGATAACTGATAATATTTTCAACTCCGGCTACTTTAGGGAGCATTTTCACTTGAATTTGCTTTCAAATATTAGGAATTCATGTTTATACAGCTAAAATTTGTGTAGAAAGGCTGTATGTTAGGACTATACTGCTTACGTTTACAATCGAGGCCAAATTTCTCTGGCGTCTTTTGTGTGAATCAGTTAAAATCCTTATGTTTCCAGTACATACTTGTAAGAAAACTATCTAATTGTGGTAAAACTCTTAAAATACGCAATTATAGTTTCCAGAAATGATTAAAAACTTGTAAGAAACACTTGAAATAAAAGTAAATAGATTCTTACTAGGTTTCCTGCCTTTTCTTTATCATAGACATTACCAGTGGAAAGCTGGGAAATGACCAGAAAACTGCTAATATTTAGAACTCCGGCCACTTTAGGAAGCGTTTTCAGTAGAATTTGCTTTCAAATATTAGGAATTCATGTTTATACAGCGCAAAATTTGTGTAGAAAGGCTTAAGTGAGGACTCCACTGCTTAGGTTTACAATTGAGGCCGAATTTCTCTGGCGTCTTTTTTGTGAATCAGTCAATATCCTGACGGTTCCATTACATACTTGTAAGAAAACTGTCTAATTGTGGTAAATCTCTTAAAATACGCAATTAGAGTTTCCAGAAATGAATAAAAACTTGTAGGAAACACTTGAAATAAAGGTAAATAGATTCTAACTACATTTCCTGCTGTTTTTTAATCACAGTCATTACCAGTGGTAAGCTGGCAAATGACCAGATAACTGATAATATTTTCAACTCCAGCTACTTTAGGGAGCATTTTCACTTGAATTTGCTTTCAAATATTAGGAATTCATGTTTATACAGCTAAAATTTGTGTAGAAAGGCTGTAAGTTAGGACTATACTGCTTATGTTTACAATTGAGGCCGAAATTCTCTGGCGTCTTTTGTGTGAATCAGTTAAAATCCTTATGTTTCCAGTACATACTTGTAAGAAAACTATCTAATTGTGGTAAAACTCTTAAAATACGCAATTATAGGTTCCAGAAATGATTAAAAACTTGTAAAAAACACTTGAAATAAAAGTAAATAGATTCTTACTAGGTTTCCTGCCGTTTCTTTATCATAGACATTACCAGTAGAAAGCTGGGAAATGACGAGAAAACTGCTAATATTTAGAACTCCGGCCCCTTTAGGAAGCGTTTTCACTAGAATTTGCTTTCAAATATTAGGAATTCATGTTTATACAGCTCAAAATTTTTGTAGAAAGGCTGTAAGTGAAGACTATACTGCCTATGTTTACGACTGAGGCCGAATTTCTCTGGAGTCTTTTGTGTGAATCATTTAAAATGCACATGGTTCCAGTACATACTTGTAAGAAAACTCTCTAATTGTGGTAAATCTCTTCAAATACACAATTAGAGTTTCCAGAAATGATGAAAAACTTGTAAGAAACACTTGAAATAAAAGTAAATTGATTCTTACTAAGTTTCCTGCCGTTTCTTTATCACAGACATTACCAGTGGAAAGCTGGCCAATGACCAGAAAACTGCTAATATTTAGAACTCCGGCCACTTTAGGGAGCGTTTTCACTTGAATTTGCTTTCAAATATTAGGAATTCATGTTTATACAGCGCAAAATTTGTGTAGAAAGGCTTAAGTGAGGACTACACTGCTTATGTTTACAATTGAGGCCGAATTTCTCTGGCGTCTTTTTTGTGAATCAGTCAATATCCTGACGGTTCCATTACATACTTGTAAGAAAACGGTCTAATTGTGGTAAATCTCTTAAATTACGGAATTAGAGTTTCCAGAAATGAATAAAAACTTGTAGGAAACACTTGAAATAAAGGTAAATAGATTCTAACTACATTTCCTGCTGTTTTTTAATCACAGTCATTACCAGTGGTAAGCTGGCAAATGACCAGATAACTGATAATATTTACAACTCCGGCTACTTTAGGGAGCATTTTCACTTGAATTTGCTTTCAAATATTAGGAATTCATGTTTATACAGCTAAAATTTGTGTAGAAAGGCTGTAAGTTAGGACTATACTGCTTATGTTTACAATTGAGGCCGAAATTCTCTGGCGTCTTTTGTGTGAATCAGTTAAAATCCTTATGTTTCCAGTACATACTTTTAAGAAAACTATCTAATTGTGGTAAAACTCTTAAAATACGCAATTAGAGTTTCCAGAAATGATGAAAAACTTGTAAGAAACACTTGAAATAAAAGTAAATTGATTCTTACTAAGTTTCCTGCCGTTTCTTTATCACAGACATTACCAGTGGAAAGCTGGGAAATGACCAGAAAACTGCTAATATGTAGAACTCCGGCCACTTTAGGAAGCGTTTTCAGTAGAATTTGCTTTCAAATATTAGGAATTCATGTTTATACAGCTCAAAATTTTTGTAGAAAGGCTGTAAGTGAAGACTATACTGCCTATGTTTACGACTGAGGCCGAATTTCTCTGGAGTCTTTTGTGTGAATCAGTTAAAATCCACATGGTTCCAGTACATACTTGTAAGCAAACTCTCTAATTGTGGTAAATCTCTTCAAATACGCAATTAGAGTTTCCAGAAATGATGAAAAACTTGTAAGAAACACTTGAAATAAAAGTAAATTGATTCTTAATAAGTTTCCTGCCGTTTCTTTATCACAGACATTACCAGTGGAAAGCTGGGAAATGACCAGAAAACTGCTAATATTTAGAACTCCGGCCACTTTAGGGAGCGTTTTCACTAGAATTTGCTTTCAAATATTAGGAATTCATGTTTATACAGCGCAAAATTTGTGTAGAAAGGCTTAAGTGAGGACTACACTGCTTATGTTTACAATTGAGGCCAAATTTCTCTGGTGTCTTTTTGTGAATCAGTCAATATCCTGACGGTTCCAGTACATACTTGTAAGAAAACTGTCTAATTGTGGTAAATCTCTTAAAATACGCAATTAGAGTTTCCAGAAATGAATAAAAACTTGTAGGAAACACTTGAAATAAAGGTAAATAGATTCTAACTACATTTCCTGCTGATTTTTAATCAGAGTCATTACAAGTGGTAAGCTGGCAATTGACCAGATAACTGATAATATTTTCAACTCCGGCTACTTTAGGGAGCATTTTCACTTGAATTTGCTTTCAAATATTAGGAATTCATGTTTATACAGCTAAAATTTGTGTAGAAAGGCTGTATGTTAGGACTATACTGCTTACGTTTACAATCGAGGCCAAATTTCTCTGGCGTCTTTTGTGTGAATCAGTTAAAATCCTTATGTTTCCAGTACATACTTGTAAGAAAACTATCTAATTGTGGTAAAACTCTTAAAATACGCAATTATAGTTTCCAGAAATGATTAAAAACTTGTAAGAAACACTTGAAATAAAAGTAAATAGATTCTTACTAGGTTTCCTGCCTTTTCTTTATCATAGACATTACCAGTGGAAAGCTGGGAAATGACCAGAAAACTGCTAATATTTAGAACTCCGGCCACTTTAGGAAGCGTTTTCAGTAGAATTTGCTTTCAAATATTAGGAATTCATGTTTATACAGCGCAAAATTTGTGTAGAAAGGCTTAAGTGAGGACTCCACTGCTTAGGTTTACAATTGAGGCCGAATTTCTCTGGCGTCTTTTTTGTGAATCAGTCAATATCCTGACGGTTCCATTACATACTTGTAAGAAAACTGTCTAATTGTGGTAAATCTCTTAAAATACGCAATTAGAGTTTCCAGAAATGAATAAAAACTTGTAGGAAACACTTGAAATAAAGGTAAATAGATTCTAACTACATTTCCTGCTGTTTTTTAATCACAGTCATTACCAGTGGTAAGCTGGCAAATGACCAGATAACTGATAATATTTTCAACTCCAGCTACTTTAGGGAGCATTTTCACTTGAATTTGCTTTCAAATATTAGGAATTCATGTTTATACAGCTAAAATTTGTGTAGAAAGGCTGTAAGTTAGGACTATACTGCTTATGTTTACAATTGAGGCCGAAATTCTCTGGCGTCTTTTGTGTGAATCCTTTAAAATCCTTATGTTTCCAGTACATACTTGTAAGAAAACTATCTAATTGTGGTAAAACTCTTAAAATACGCAATTATAGGTTCCAGAAATGATTAAAAACTTGTAAAAAACACTTGAAATAAAAGTAAATTGATTCTTACTAGGTTTCCTGCCGTTTCTTTATCATAGACATTACCAGTAGAAAGCTGGGAAATGACGAGAAAACTGCTAATATTTAGAACTCCGGCCCCTTTAGGAAGCGTTTTCACTAGAATTTGCTTTCAAATATTAGGAATTCATGTTTATACAGCTCAAAATTTTTGTAGAAAGGCTGTAAGTGAAGACTATACTGCCTATGTTTACGACTGAGGCCGAATTTCTCTGGAGTCTTTTGTGTGAATCAGTTAAAATCCACATGGTTCCAGTACATACTTGTAAGCAAACTCTCTAATTGTGGTAAATCTCTTCAAATACGCAATTAGAGTTTCCAGAAATGATGAAAAACTTGTAAGAAACACTTGAAATAAAAGTAAATTGATTCTTACTAAGTTTCCTGCCGTTTCTTTATCACAGACATTACCAGTGGAAAGCTGGGAAATGACCAGAAAACTGCTAATATGTAGAACTCCGGCCACTTTAGGAAGCGTTTTCAGTAGAATTTGCTTTCAAATATTAGGAATTCATGTTTATACAGCTCAAAATTTTTGTAGAAAGGCTGTAAGTGAAGACTATACTGCCTATGTTTACGACTGAGGCCGAATTTCTCTGGAGTCTTTTGTGTGAATCAGTTAAAATCCACATGGTTCCAGTACATACTTGTAAGCAAACTCTCTAATTGTGGTAAATCTCTTCAAATACGCAATTAGAGTTTCCAGAAATGATTAAAAACTTGTAAGAAACACTTGAAATAAAAGTAAATTGATTCTTAATAAGTTTCCTGCCGTTTCTTTATCACAGACATTACCAGTGGAAAGCTGGGAAATGACCAGAAAACTGCTAATATTTAGAACTCCGGCCACTTTAGGGAGCGTTTTCACTAGAATTTGCTTTCAAATATTAGGAATTCATGTTTATACAGCGCAAAATTTGTGTAGAAAGGCTTAAGTGAGGACTACACTGCTTATGTTTACAATTGAGGCCGAATTTCTCTGGTGTCTTTTTGTGAATCAGTCAATATCCTGACGGTTCCAGTACATACTTGTAAGAAAACTGTCTAATTGTGGTAAATCTCTTAAAATACGCAATTAGAGTTTCCAGAAATGAATAAAAACTTGTAGGAAACACTTGAAATAAAGGTAAATAGATTCTAACTACATTTCCTGCTGATTTTTAATCAGAGTCATTACAAGTGGTAAGCTGGCAATTGACCAGATAACTGATAATATTTTCAACTCCGGCTACTTTAGGGAGCATTTTCACTTGAATTTGCTTTCAAATATTAGGAATTCATGTTTATACAGCTAAAATTTGTGTAGAAAGGCTGTATGTTAGGACTATACTGCTTACGTTTACAATCGAGGCCAAATTTCTCTGGCGTCTTTTGTGTGAATCAGTTAAAATCCTTATGTTTCCAGTACATACTTGTAAGAAAACTATCTAATTGTGGTAAAACTCTTAAAATACGCAATTATAGTTTCCAGAAATGATTAAAAACTTGTAAGAGACACTTGAAATAAAAGTAAATAGATTCTTACTAGGTTTCCTGCCTTTTCTTTATCATAGACATTACCAGTGGAAAGCTGGGAAATGACCAGAAAACTGCTAATATTTAGAACTCCGGCCACTTTAGGAAGCGTTTTCAGTAGAATTTGCTTTCAAATATTAGGAATTCATGTTTATACAGCGCAAAATTTGTGTAGAAAGGCTTAAGTGAGGACTCCACTGCTTAGGTTTACAATTGAGGCCGAATTTCTCTGGCGTCTTTTTTGTGAATCAGTCAATATCCTGACGGTTCCATTACATACTTGTAAGAAAACTGTCTAATTGTGGTAAATCTCTTAAAATACGCAATTAGAGTTTCCAGAAATGAATAAAAACTTGTAGGAAACACTTGAAATAAAGGTAAATAGATTCTAACTACATTTCCTGCTGTTTTTTAATCACAGTCATTACCAGTGGTAAGCTGGCAAATGACCAGATAACTGATAATATTTTCAACTCCAGCTACTTTAGGGAGCATTTTCACTTGAATTTGCTTTCAAATATTAGGAATTCATGTTTATACAGCTAAAATTTGTGTAGAAAGGCTGTAAGTTAGGACTATACTGCTTATGTTTACAATTGAGGCCGAAATTCTCTGGCGTCTTTTGTGTGAATCCTTTAAAATCCTTATGTTTCCAGTACATACTTGTAAGAAAACTATCTAATTGTGGTAAAACTCTTAAAATACGCAATTATAGGTTCCAGAAATGATTAAAAACTTGTAAAAAACACTTGAAATAAAAGTAAATTGATTCTTACTAGGTTTCCTGCCGTTTCTTTATCATAGACATTACCAGTAGAAAGCTGGGAAATGACGAGAAAACTGCTAATATTTAGAACTCCGGCCCCTTTAGGAAGCGTTTTCACTAGAATTTGCTTTCAAATATTAGGAATTCATGTTTATACAGCTCAAAATTTTTGTAGAAAGGCTGTAAGTGAAGACTATACTGCCTATGTTTACGACTGAGGCCGAATTTCTCTGGAGTCTTTTGTGTGAATCAGTTAAAATCCACATGGTTCCAGTACATACTTGTAAGCAAACTCTCTAATTGTGGTAAATCTCTTCAAATACGCAATTAGAGTTTCCAGAAATGATGAAAAACTTGTAAGAAACACTTGAAATAAAAGTAAATTGATTCTTACTAAGTTTCCTGCCGTTTCTTTATCACAGACATTACCAGTGGAAAGCTGGGAAATGACCAGAAAACTGCTAATATGTAGAACTCCGGCCACTTTAGGAAGCGTTTTCAGTAGAATTTGCTTTCAAATATTAGGAATTCATGTTTATACAGCTCAAAATTTTTGTAGAAAGGCTGTAAGTGAAGACTATACTGCCTATGTTTACGACTGAGGCCGAATTTCTCTGGAGTCTTTTGTGTGAATCAGTTAAAATCCACATGGTTCCAGTACATACTTGTAAGCAAACTCTCTAATTGTGGTAAATCTCTTCAAATACGCAATTAGAGTTTCCAGAAATGATGAAAAACTTGTAAGAAACACTTGAAATAAAAGTAAATTGATTCTTAATAAGTTTCCTGCCGTTTCTTTATCACAGACATTACCAGTGGAAAGCTGGGAAATGACCAGAAAACTGCTAATATTTAGAACTCCGGCCACTTTAGGGAGCGTTTTCACTAGAATTTGCTTTCAAATATTAGGAATTCATGTTTATACAGCGCAAAATTTGTGTAGAAAGGCTTAAGTGAGGACTACACTGCTTATGTTTACAATTGAGGCCGAATTTCTCTGGTGTCTTTTTGTGAATCAGTCAATATCCTGACGGTTCCAGTACATACTTGTAAGAAAACTGTCTAATTGTGGTAAATCTCTTAAAATACGCAATTAGAGTTTCCAGAAATGAATAAAAACTTGTAGGAAACACTTGAAATAAAGGTAAATAGATTCTAACTACATTTCCTGCTGATTTTTAATCAGAGTCATTACAAGTGGTAAGCTGGCAATTGACCAGATAACTGATAATATTTTCAACTCCGGCTACTTTAGGGAGCATTTTCACTTGAATTTGCTTTCAAATATTAGGAATTCATGTTTATACAGCTAAAATTTGTGTAGAAAGGCTGTATGTTAGGACTATACTGCTTACGTTTACAATCGAGGCCAAATTTCTCTGGCGTCTTTTGTGTGAATCAGTTAAAATCCTTATGTTTCCAGTACATACTTGTAAGAAAACTATCTAATTGTGGTAAAACTCTTAAAATACGCAATTATAGTTTCCAGAAATGATTAAAAACTTGTAAGAGACACTTGAAATAAAAGTAAATAGATTCTTACTAGGTTTCCTGCCTTTTCTTTATCATAGACATTACCAGTGGAAAGCTGGGAAATGACCAGAAAACTGCTAATATTTAGAACTCCGGCCACTTTAGGAAGCGTTTTCAGTAGAATTTGCTTTCAAATATTAGGAATTCATGTTTATACAGCGCAAAATTTGTGTAGAAAGGCTTAAGTGAGGACTCCACTGCTTAGGTTTACAATTGAGGCCGAATTTCTCTGGCGTCTTTTTTGTGAATCAGTCAATATCCTGACGGTTCCATTACATACTTGTAAGAAAACTGTCTAATTGTGGTAAATCTCTTAAAATACGCAATTAGAGTTTCCAGAAATGAATAAAAACTTGTAGGAAACACTTGAAATAAAGGTAAATAGATTCTAACTACATTTCCTGCTGTTTTTTAATCACAGTCATTACCAGTGGTAAGCTGGCAAATGACCAGATAACTGATAATATTTTCAACTCCAGCTACTTTAGGGAGCATTTTCACTTGAATTTGCTTTCAAATATTAGGAATTCATGTTTATACAGCTAAAATTTGTGTAGAAAGGCTGTAAGTTAGGACTATACTGCTTATGTTTACAATTGAGGCCGAAATTCTCTGGCGTCTTTTGTGTGAATCCTTTAAAATCCTTATGTTTCCAGTACATACTTGTAAGAAAACTATCTAATTGTGGTAAAACTCTTAAAATACGCAATTATAGGTTCCAGAAATGATTAAAAACTTGTAAAAAACACTTGAAATAAAAGTAAATTGATTCTTACTAGGTTTCCTGCCGTTTCTTTATCATAGACATTACCAGTAGAAAGCTGGGAAATGACGAGAAAACTGCTAATATTTAGAACTCCGGCCCCTTTAGGAAGCGTTTTCACTAGAATTTGCTTTCAAATATTAGGAATTCATGTTTATACAGCTCAAAATTTTTGTAGAAAGGCTGTAAGTGAAGACTATACTGCCTATGTTTACGACTGAGGCCGAATTTCTCTGGAGTCTTTTGTGTGAATCAGTTAAAATCCACATGGTTCCAGTACATACTTGTAAGCAAACTCTCTAATTGTGGTAAATCTCTTCAAATACGCAATTAGAGTTTCCAGAAATGATGAAAAACTTGTAAGAAACACTTGAAATAAAAGTAAATTGATTCTTACTAAGTTTCCTGCCGTTTCTTTATCACAGACATTACCAGTGGAAAGCTGGGAAATGACCAGAAAACTGCTAATATGTAGAACTCCGGCCACTTTAGGAAGCGTTTTCAGTAGAATTTGCTTTCAAATATTAGGAATTCATGTTTATACAGCTCAAAATTTTTGTAGAAAGGCTGTAAGTGAAGACTATACTGCCTATGTTTACGACTGAGGCCGAATTTCTCTGGAGTCTTTTGTGTGAATCAGTTAAAATCCACATGGTTCCAGTACATACTTGTAAGCAAACTCTCTAATTGTGGTAAATCTCTTCAAATACGCAATTAGAGTTTCCAGAAATGATTAAAAACTTGTAAGAAACACTTGAAATAAAAGTAAATTGATTCTTAATAAGTTTCCTGCCGTTTCTTTATCACAGACATTACCAGTGGAAAGCTGGGAAATGACCAGAAAACTGCTAATATTTAGAACTCCGGCCACTTTAGGGAGCGTTTTCACTAGAATTTGCTTTCAAATATTAGGAATTCATGTTTATACAGCGCAAAATTTGTGTAGAAAGGCTTAAGTGAGGACTACACTGCTTATGTTTACAATTGAGGCCGAATTTCTCTGGTGTCTTTTTGTGAATCAGTCAATATCCTGACGGTTCCAGTACATACTTGTAAGAAAACTGTCTAATTGTGGTAAATCTCTTAAAATACGCAATTAGAGTTTCCAGAAATGAATAAAAACTTGTAGGAAACACTTGAAATAAAGGTAAATAGATTCTAACTACATTTCCTGCTGATTTTTAATCAGAGTCATTACAAGTGGTAAGCTGGCAATTGACCAGATAACTGATAATATTTTCAACTCCGGCTACTTTAGGGAGCATTTTCACTTGAATTTGCTTTCAAATATTAGGAATTCATGTTTATACAGCTAAAATTTGTGTAGAAAGGCTGTATGTTAGGACTATACTGCTTACGTTTACAATCGAGGCCAAATTTCTCTGGCGTCTTTTGTGTGAATCAGTTAAAATCCTTATGTTTCCAGTACATACTTGTAAGAAAACTATCTAATTGTGGTAAAACTCTTAAAATACGCAATTATAGTTTCCAGAAATGATTAAAAACTTGTAAGAGACACTTGAAATAAAAGTAAATAGATTCTTACTAGGTTTCCTGCCTTTTCTTTATCATAGACATTACCAGTGGAAAGCTGGGAAATGACCAGAAAACTGCTAATATTTAGAACTCCGGCCACTTTAGGAAGCGTTTTCAGTAGAATTTGCTTTCAAATATTAGGAATTCATGTTTATACAGCGCAAAATTTGTGTAGAAAGGCTTAAGTGAGGACTCCACTGCTTAGGTTTACAATTGAGGCCGAATTTCTCTGGCGTCTTTTTTGTGAATCAGTCAATATCCTGACGGTTCCATTACATACTTGTAAGAAAACTGTCTAATTGTGGTAAATCTCTTAAAATACGCAATTAGAGTTTCCAGAAATGAATAAAAACTTGTAGGAAACACTTGAAATAAAGGTAAATAGATTCTAACTACATTTCCTGCTGTTTTTTAATCACAGTCATTACCAGTGGTAAGCTGGCAAATGACCAGATAACTGATAATATTTTCAACTCCAGCTACTTTAGGGAGCATTTTCACTTGAATTTGCTTTCAAATATTAGGAATTCATGTTTATACAGCTAAAATTTGTGTAGAAAGGCTGTAAGTTAGGACTATACTGCTTATGTTTACAATTGAGGCCGAAATTCTCTGGCGTCTTTTGTGTGAATCCTTTAAAATCCTTATGTTTCCAGTACATACTTGTAAGAAAACTATCTAATTGTGGTAAAACTCTTAAAATACGCAATTATAGGTTCCAGAAATGATTAAAAACTTGTAAAAAACACTTGAAATAAAAGTAAATTGATTCTTACTAGGTTTCCTGCCGTTTCTTTATCATAGACATTACCAGTAGAAAGCTGGGAAATGACGAGAAAACTGCTAATATTTAGAACTCCGGCCCCTTTAGGAAGCGTTTTCACTAGAATTTGCTTTCAAATATTAGGAATTCATGTTTATACAGCTCAAAATTTTTGTAGAAAGGCTGTAAGTGAAGACTATACTGCCTATGTTTACGACTGAGGCCGAATTTCTCTGGAGTCTTTTGTGTGAATCAGTTAAAATCCACATGGTTCCAGTACATACTTGTAAGCAAACTCTCTAATTGTGGTAAATCTCTTCAAATACGCAATTAGAGTTTCCAGAAATGATGAAAAACTTGTAAGAAACACTTGAAATAAAAGTAAATTGATTCTTACTAAGTTTCCTGCCGTTTCTTTATCACAGACATTACCAGTGGAAAGCTGGGAAATGACCAGAAAACTGCTAATATGTAGAACTCCGGCCACTTTAGGAAGCGTTTTCAGTAGAATTTGCTTTCAAATATTAGGAATTCATGTTTATACAGCTCAAAATTTTTGTAGAAAGGCTGTAAGTGAAGACTATACTGCCTATGTTTACGACTGAGGCCGAATTTCTCTGGAGTCTTTTGTGTGAATCAGTTAAAATCCACATGGTTCCAGTACATACTTGTAAGCAAACTCTCTAATTGTGGTAAATCTCTTCAAATACGCAATTAGAGTTTCCAGAAATGATTAAAAACTTGTAAGAAACACTTGAAATAAAAGTAAATTGATTCTTAATAAGTTTCCTGCCGTTTCTTTATCACAGACATTACCAGTGGAAAGCTGGGAAATGACCAGAAAACTGCTAATATTTAGAACTCCGGCCACTTTAGGGAGCGTTTTCACTAGAATTTGCTTTCAAATATTAGGAATTCATGTTTATACAGCGCAAAATTTGTGTAGAAAGGCTTAAGTGAGGACTACACTGCTTATGTTTACAATTGAGGCCGAATTTCTCTGGTGTCTTTTTGTGAATCAGTCAATATCCTGACGGTTCCAGTACATACTTGTAAGAAAACTGTCTAATTGTGGTAAATCTCTTAAAATACGCAATTAGAGTTTCCAGAAATGAATAAAAACTTGTAGGAAACACTTGAAATAAAGGTAAATAGATTCTAACTACATTTCCTGCTGATTTTTAATCAGAGTCATTACAAGTGGTAAGCTGGCAATTGACCAGATAACTGATAATATTTTCAACTCCGGCTACTTTAGGGAGCATTTTCACTTGAATTTGCTTTCAAATATTAGGAATTCATGTTTATACAGCTAAAATTTGTGTAGAAAGGCTGTATGTTAGGACTATACTGCTTACGTTTACAATCGAGGCCAAATTTCTCTGGCGTCTTTTGTGTGAATCAGTTAAAATCCTTATGTTTCCAGTACATACTTGTAAGAAAACTATCTAATTGTGGTAAAACTCTTAAAATACGCAATTATAGTTTCCAGAAATGATTAAAAACTTGTAAGAGACACTTGAAATAAAAGTAAATAGATTCTTACTAGGTTTCCTGCCTTTTCTTTATCATAGACATTACCAGTGGAAAGCTGGGAAATGACCAGAAAACTGCTAATATTTAGAACTCCGGCCACTTTAGGAAGCGTTTTCAGTAGAATTTGCTTTCAAATATTAGGAATTCATGTTTATACAGCGCAAAATTTGTGGAGAAAGGCTTAAGTGAGGACTCCACTGCTTAGGTTTACAATTGAGGCCGAATTTCTCTGGCGTCTTTTTTGTGAATCAGTCAATATCCTGACGGTTCCATTACATACTTGTAAGAAAACTGTCTAATTGTGGTAAATCTCTTAAAATACGCAATTAGAGTTTCCAGAAATGAATAAAAACTTGTAGGAAACACTTGAAATAAAGGTAAATAGATTCTAACTACATTTCCTGCTGTTTTTTAATCACAGTCATTACCAGTGGTAAGCTGGCAAATGACCAGATAACTGATAATATTTTCAACTCCAGCTACTTTAGGGAGCATTTTCACTTGAATTTGCTTTCAAATATTAGGAATTCATGTTTATACAGCTAAAATTTGTGTAGAAAGGCTGTAAGTTAGGACTATACTGCTTATGTTTACAATTGAGGCCGAAATTCTCTGGCGTCTTTTGTGTGAATCAGTTAAAATCCTTATGTTTCCAGTACATACTTTTAAGAAAACTATCTAATTGTGGTAAAACTCTTAAAATACGCAATTATAGTTTCCAGAAATGATTAAAAACTTGTAAGAAACATTTGAAATAAAAGTAAATAGATTCCTATTAGGTTTCCTGACGTTTCTTTATCATAGACATTACCAGTGGAAAGCTGGGAAATGACCAGAAAACTGCTAATATGTAGAACTCCGGCCACTTTAGGAAGCGTTTTCAGTAGAATTTGCTTTCAAATATTAGGAATTCATGTTTATACAGCTCAAAATTTTTGTAGAAAGGCTGTAAGTGAAGACTATACTGCCTATGTTTACGACTGAGGCCGAATTTCTCTGGAGTCTTTTGTGTGAATCAGTTAAAATCCACATGGTTCCAGTACATACTTGTAAGAAAACTCTCTAATTTTGGTAAATCTCTTCAAATACGCAATTAGAGTTTCGAGAAATGATTAAAAAGTTGTAAGAAACACTTGATATAAAAGTAAATTGATTCTTACTAAGTTCCCTCCGTTTCTTTATCACAGACATTACCAGTGGAAAGCTGGGCAATGACCAGAAAACTGCTAATATGTAGAACTCCGGCCACTTTAGGGAGCGTTTTCACTTGAATTTGCTTTCAAATATTAGGAATTCATGTTTATACAGCGCAAAATTTGTGTAGAAAGGCTTAAGTGAGGACTACACTGCTTATGTTTATAATTGAGGCCGAATTTCTCTGGTGTCTTTTTTGTGAATCAGTCAATATCCTGACGGTTCCAGTACATACTTGTAAGAAAACTGTCTAATTGTGGTAAATCTCTTAAAATACGCAATTAGAGTTTCCAGAAATGAATAAAAACTTGTAGGAAACACTTGAAATAAAGGTAAATAGATTCTAACTACATTTCCTGCTGATTTTTAATCACAGTCATTACCAGTGGTAAGCTGGCAATTGACCAGATAACTGATAATATTTTCAACTCCGGCTACTTTAGGGAGCATTTTCACTTGAATTTGCTTTCAAATATTAGGAATTCATGTTTATACAGCTAAAATTTGTGTAGAAAGGCTGTATGTTAGGACTATACTGCTTACGTTTACAATCGAGGCCAAATTTCTCTGGCGTCTTTTGTGTGAATCAGTTAAAATCCTTATGTTTCCAGTACATACTTGTAAGAAAACTATCTAATTGTGGTAAAACTCTTAAAATACGCAATTATAGTTTCCAGAAATGATTAAAAACTTGTAAGAAACACTTGAAATAAAAGTAAATAGATTCTTACTAGGTTTCCTGCCTTTTCTTTATCATAGACATTACCAGTGGAAAGCTGGGAAATGACCAGAAAACTGCTAATATTTAGAACTCCGGCCACTTTAGGAAGCGTTTTCAGTAGAATTTGCTTTCAAATATTAGGAATTCATGTTTATACAGCGCAAAATTTGTGTAGAAAGGCTTAAGTGAGGACTCCACTGCTTAGGTTTACAATTGAGGCCGAATTTCTCTGGCGTCTTTTTTGTGAATCAGTCAATATCCTGACGGTTCCATTACATACTTGTAAGAAAACTGTCTAATTGTGGTAAATCTCTTAAAATACGCAATTAGAGTTTCCAGAAATGAATAAAAACTTGTAGGAAACACTTGAAATAAAGGTAAATAGATTCTAACTACATTTCCTGCTGTTTTTTAATCACAGTCATTACCAGTGGTAAGCTGGCAAATGACCAGATAACTGATAATATTTTCAACTCCAGCTACTTTAGGGAGCATTTTCACTTGAATTTGCTTTCAAATATTAGGAATTCATGTTTATACAGCTAAAATTTGTGTAGAAAGGCTGTAAGTTAGGACTATACTGCTTATGTTTACAATTGAGGCCGAAATTCTCTGGCGTCTTTTGTGTGAATCAGTTAAAATCCTTATGTTTCCAGTACATACTTGTAAGAAAACTATCTAATTGTGGTAAAACTCTTAAAATACGCAATTATAGGTTCCAGAAATGATTAAAAACTTGTAAAAAACACTTGAAATAAAAGTAAATAGATTCTTACTAGGTTTCCTGCCGTTTCTTTATCATAGACATTACCAGTAGAAAGCTGGGAAATGACGAGAAAACTGCTAATATTTAGAACTCCGGCCCCTTTAGGAAGCGTTTTCACTAGAATTTGCTTTCAAATATTAGGAATTCATGTTTATACAGCTCAAAATTTTTGTAGAAAGGCTGTAAGTGAAGACTATACTGCCTATGTTTACGACTGAGGCCGAATTTCTCTGGAGTCTTTTGTGTGAATCATTTAAAATGCACATGGTTCCAGTACATACTTGTAAGAAAACTCTCTAATTGTGGTAAATCTCTTCAAATACACAATTAGAGTTTCCAGAAATGATGAAAAACTTGTAAGAAACACTTGAAATAAAAGTAAATTGATTCTTACTAAGTTTCCTGCCGTTTCTTTATCACAGACATTACCAGTGGAAAGCTGGCCAATGACCAGAAAACTGCTAATATTTAGAACTCCGGCCACTTTAGGGAGCGTTTTCACTTGAATTTGCTTTCAAATATTAGGAATTCATGTTTATACAGCGCAAAATTTGTGTAGAAAGGCTTAAGTGAGGACTACACTGCTTATGTTTACAATTGAGGCCGAATTTCTCTGGCGTCTTTTTTGTGAATCAGTCAATATCCTGACGGTTCCATTACATACTTGTAAGAAAACGGTCTAATTGTGGTAAATCTCTTAAATTACGGAATTAGAGTTTCCAGAAATGAATAAAAACTTGTAGGAAACACTTGAAATAAAGGTAAATAGATTCTAACTACATTTCCTGCTGTTTTTTAATCACAGTCATTACCAGTGGTAAGCTGGCAAATGACCAGATAACTGATAATATTTACAACTCCGGCTACTTTAGGGAGCATTTTCACTTGAATTTGCTTTCAAATATTAGGAATTCATGTTTATACAGCTAAAATTTGTGTAGAAAGGCTGTAAGTTAGGACTATACTGCTTATGTTTACAATTGAGGCCGAAATTCTCTGGCGTCTTTTGTGTGAATCAGTTAAAATCCTTATGTTTCCAGTACATACTTTTAAGAAAACTATCTAATTGTGGTAAAACTCTTAAAATACGCAATTAGAGTTTCCAGAAATGATGAAAAACTTGTAAGAAACACTTGAAATAAAAGTAAATTGATTCTTACTAAGTTTCCTGCCGTTTCTTTATCACAGACATTACCAGTGGAAAGCTGGGAAATGACCAGAAAACTGCTAATATGTAGAACTCCGGCCACTTTAGGAAGCGTTTTCAGTAGAATTTGCTTTCAAATATTAGGAATTCATGTTTATACAGCTCAAAATTTTTGTAGAAAGGCTGTAAGTGAAGACTATACTGCCTATGTTTACGACTGAGGCCGAATTTCTCTGGAGTCTTTTGTGTGAATCAGTTAAAATCCACATGGTTCCAGTACATACTTGTAAGCAAACTCTCTAATTGTGGTAAATCTCTTCAAATACGCAATTAGAGTTTCCAGAAATGATGAAAAACTTGTAAGAAACACTTGAAATAAAAGTAAATTGATTCTTAATAAGTTTCCTGCCGTTTCTTTATCACAGACATTACCAGTGGAAAGCTGGGAAATGACCAGAAAACTGCTAATATTTAGAACTCCGGCCACTTTAGGGAGCGTTTTCACTAGAATTTGCTTTCAAATATTAGGAATTCATGTTTATACAGCGCAAAATTTGTGTAGAAAGGCTTAAGTGAGGACTACACTGCTTATGTTTACAATTGAGGCCAAATTTCTCTGGTGTCTTTTTGTGAATCAGTCAATATCCTGACGGTTCCAGTACATACTTGTAAGAAAACTGTCTAATTGTGGTAAATCTCTTAAAATACGCAATTAGAGTTTCCAGAAATGAATAAAAACTTGTAGGAAACACTTGAAATAAAGGTAAATAGATTCTAACTACATTTCCTGCTGATTTTTAATCAGAGTCATTACAAGTGGTAAGCTGGCAATTGACCAGATAACTGATAATATTTTCAACTCCGGCTACTTTAGGGAGCATTTTCACTTGAATTTGCTTTCAAATATTAGGAATTCATGTTTATACAGCTAAAATTTGTGTAGAAAGGCTGTATGTTAGGACTATACTGCTTACGTTTACAATCGAGGCCAAATTTCTCTGGCGTCTTTTGTGTGAATCAGTTAAAATCCTTATGTTTCCAGTACATACTTGTAAGAAAACTATCTAATTGTGGTAAAACTCTTAAAATACGCAATTATAGTTTCCAGAAATGATTAAAAACTTGTAAGAAACACTTGAAATAAAAGTAAATAGATTCTTACTAGGTTTCCTGCCTTTTCTTTATCATTGACATTACCAGTGGAAAGCTGGGAAATGACCAGAAAACTGCTAATATTTAGAACTCCGGCCACTTTAGGAAGCGTTTTCAGTAGAATTTGCTTTCAAATATTAGGAATTCATGTTTATACAGCGCAAAATTTGTGTAGAAAGGCTTAAGTGAGGACTCCACTGCTTAGGTTTACAATTGAGGCCGAATTTCTCTGGCGTCTTTTTTGTGAATCAGTCAATATCCTGACGGTTCCATTACATACTTGTAAGAAAACTGTCTAATTGTGGTAAATCTCTTAAAATACGCAATTAGAGTTTCCAGAAATGAATAAAAACTTGTAGGAAACACTTGAAATAAAGGTAAATAGATTCTAACTACATTTCCTGCTGTTTTTTAATCACAGTCATTACCAGTGGTAAGCTGGCAAATGACCAGATAACTGATAATATTTTCAACTCCAGCTACTTTAGGGAGCATTTTCACTTGAATTTGCTTTCAAATATTAGGAATTCATGTTTATACAGCTAAAATTTGTGTAGAAAGGCTGTAAGTTAGGACTATACTGCTTATGTTTACAATTGAGGCCGAAATTCTCTGGCGTCTTTTGTGTGAATCCTTTAAAATCCTTATGTTTCCAGTACATACTTGTAAGAAAACTATCTAATTGTGGTAAAACTCTTAAAATACGCAATTATAGGTTCCAGAAATGATTAAAAACTTGTAAAAAACACTTGAAATAAAAGTAAATTGATTCTTACTAGGTTTCCTGCCGTTTCTTTATCATAGACATTACCAGTAGAAAGCTGGGAAATGACGAGAAAACTGCTAATATTTAGAACTCCGGCCCCTTTAGGAAGCGTTTTCACTAGAATTTGCTTTCAAATATTAGGAATTCATGTTTATACAGCTCAAAATTTTTGTAGAAAGGCTGTAAGTGAAGACTATACTGCCTATGTTTACGACTGAGGCCGAATTTCTCTGGAGTCTTTTGTGTGAATCAGTTAAAATCCACATGGTTCCAGTACATACTTGTAAGCAAACTCTCTAATTGTGGTAAATCTCTTCAAATACGCAATTAGAGTTTCCAGAAATGATGAAAAACTTGTAAGAAACACTTGAAATAAAAGTAAATTGATTCTTACTAAGTTTCCTGCCGTTTCTTTATCACAGACATTACCAGTGGAAAGCTGGGAAATGACCAGAAAACTGCTAATATGTAGAACTCCGGCCACTTTAGGAAGCGTTTTCAGTAGAATTTGCTTTCAAATATTAGGAATTCATGTTTATACAGCTCAAAATTTTTGTAGAAAGGCTGTAAGTGAAGACTATACTGCCTATGTTTACGACTGAGGCCGAATTTCTCTGGAGTCTTTTGTGTGAATCAGTTAAAATCCACATGGTTCCAGTACATACTTGTAAGCAAACTCTCTAATTGTGGTAAATCTCTTCAAATACGCAATTAGAGTTTCCAGAAATGATTAAAAACTTGTAAGAAACACTTGAAATAAAAGTAAATTGATTCTTAATAAGTTTCCTGCCGTTTCTTTATCACAGACATTACCAGTGGAAAGCTGGGAAATGACCAGAAAACTGCTAATATTTAGAACTCCGGCCACTTTAGGGAGCGTTTTCACTAGAATTTGCTTTCAAATATTAGGAATTCATGTTTATACAGCGCAAAATTTGTGTAGAAAGGCTTAAGTGAGGACTACACTGCTTATGTTTACAATTGAGGCCGAATTTCTCTGGTGTCTTTTTGTGAATCAGTCAATATCCTGACGGTTCCAGTACATACTTGTAAGAAAACTGTCTAATTGTGGTAAATCTCTTAAAATACGCAATTAGAGTTTCCAGAAATGAATAAAAACTTGTAGGAAACACTTGAAATAAAGGTAAATAGATTCTAACTACATTTCCTGCTGATTTTTAATCAGAGTCATTACAAGTGGTAAGCTGGCAATTGACCAGATAACTGATAATATTTTCAACTCCGGCTACTTTAGGGAGCATTTTCACTTGAATTTGCTTTCAAATATTAGGAATTCATGTTTATACAGCTAAAATTTGTGTAGAAAGGCTGTATGTTAGGACTATACTGCTTACGTTTACAATCGAGGCCAAATTTCTCTGGCGTCTTTTGTGTGAATCAGTTAAAATCCTTATGTTTCCAGTACATACTTGTAAGAAAACTATCTAATTGTGGTAAAACTCTTAAAATACGCAATTATAGTTTCCAGAAATGATTAAAAACTTGTAAGAGACACTTGAAATAAAAGTAAATAGATTCTTACTAGGTTTCCTGCCTTTTCTTTATCATAGACATTACCAGTGGAAAGCTGGGAAATGACCAGAAAACTGCTAATATTTAGAACTCCGGCCACTTTAGGAAGCGTTTTCAGTAGAATTTGCTTTCAAATATTAGGAATTCATGTTTATACAGCGCAAAATTTGTGTAGAAAGGCTTAAGTGAGGACTCCACTGCTTAGGTTTACAATTGAGGCCGAATTTCTCTGGCGTCTTTTTTGTGAATCAGTCAATATCCTGACGGTTCCATTACATACTTGTAAGAAAACTGTCTAATTGTGGTAAATCTCTTAAAATACGCAATTAGAGTTTCCAGAAATGAATAAAAACTTGTAGGAAACACTTGAAATAAAGGTAAATAGATTCTAACTACATTTCCTGCTGTTTTTTAATCACAGTCATTACCAGTGGTAAGCTGGCAAATGACCAGATAACTGATAATATTTTCAACTCCAGCTACTTTAGGGAGCATTTTCACTTGAATTTGCTTTCAAATATTAGGAATTCATGTTTATACAGCTAAAATTTGTGTAGAAAGGCTGTAAGTTAGGACTATACTGCTTATGTTTACAATTGAGGCCGAAATTCTCTGGCGTCTTTTGTGTGAATCCTTTAAAATCCTTATGTTTCCAGTACATACTTGTAAGAAAACTATCTAATTGTGGTAAAACTCTTAAAATACGCAATTATAGGTTCCAGAAATGATTAAAAACTTGTAAAAAACACTTGAAATAAAAGTAAATTGATTCTTACTAGGTTTCCTGCCGTTTCTTTATCATAGACATTACCAGTAGAAAGCTGGGAAATGACGAGAAAACTGCTAATATTTAGAACTCCGGCCCCTTTAGGAAGCGTTTTCACTAGAATTTGCTTTCAAATATTAGGAATTCATGTTTATACAGCTCAAAATTTTTGTAGAAAGGCTGTAAGTGAAGACTATACTGCCTATGTTTACGACTGAGGCCGAATTTCTCTGGAGTCTTTTGTGTGAATCAGTTAAAATCCACATGGTTCCAGTACATACTTGTAAGCAAACTCTCTAATTGTGGTAAATCTCTTCAAATACGCAATTAGAGTTTCCAGAAATGATGAAAAACTTGTAAGAAACACTTGAAATAAAAGTAAATTGATTCTTACTAAGTTTCCTGCCGTTTCTTTATCACAGACATTACCAGTGGAAAGCTGGGAAATGACCAGAAAACTGCTAATATGTAGAACTCCGGCCACTTTAGGAAGCGTTTTCAGTAGAATTTGCTTTCAAATATTAGGAATTCATGTTTATACAGCTCAAAATTTTTGTAGAAAGGCTGTAAGTGAAGACTATACTGCCTATGTTTACGACTGAGGCCGAATTTCTCTGGAGTCTTTTGTGTGAATCAGTTAAAATCCACATGGTTCCAGTACATACTTGTAAGCAAACTCTCTAATTGTGGTAAATCTCTTCAAATACGCAATTAGAGTTTCCAGAAATGATTAAAAACTTGTAAGAAACACTTGAAATAAAAGTAAATTGATTCTTAATAAGTTTCCTGCCGTTTCTTTATCACAGACATTACCAGTGGAAAGCTGGGAAATGACCAGAAAACTGCTAATATTTAGAACTCCGGCCACTTTAGGGAGCGTTTTCACTAGAATTTGCTTTCAAATATTAGGAATTCATGTTTATACAGCGCAAAATTTGTGTAGAAAGGCTTAAGTGAGGACTACACTGCTTATGTTTACAATTGAGGCCAAATTTCTCTGGTGTCTTTTTGTGAATCAGTCAATATCCTGACGGTTCCAGTACATACTTGTAAGAAAACTGTCTAATTGTGGTAAATCTCTTAAAATACGCAATTAGAGTTTCCAGAAATGAATAAAAACTTGTAGGAAACACTTGAAATAAAGGTAAATAGATTCTAACTACATTTCCTGCTGATTTTTAATCAGAGTCATTACAAGTGGTAAGCTGGCAATTGACCAGATAACTGATAATATTTTCAACTCCGGCTACTTTAGGGAGCATTTTCACTTGAATTTGCTTTCAAATATTAGGAATTCATGTTTATACAGCTAAAATTTGTGTAGAAAGGCTGTATGTTAGGACTATACTGCTTACGTTTACAATCGAGGCCAAATTTCTCTGGCGTCTTTTGTGTGAATCAGTTAAAATCCTTATGTTTCCAGTACATACTTGTAAGAAAACTATCTAATTGTGGTAAAACTCTTAAAATACGCAATTATAGTTTCCAGAAATGATTAAAAACTTGTAAGAGACACTTGAAATAAAAGTAAATAGATTCTTACTAGGTTTCCTGCCTTTTCTTTATCATAGACATTACCAGTGGAAAGCTGGGAAATGACCAGAAAACTGCTAATATTTAGAACTCCGGCCACTTTAGGAAGCGTTTTCAGTAGAATTTGCTTTCAAATATTAGGAATTCATGTTTATACAGCGCAAAATTTGTGGAGAAAGGCTTAAGTGAGGACTCCACTGCTTAGGTTTACAATTGAGGCCGAATTTCTCTGGCGTCTTTTTTGTGAATCAGTCAATATCCTGACGGTTCCATTACATACTTGTAAGAAAACTGTCTAATTGTGGTAAATCTCTTAAAATACGCAATTAGAGTTTCCAGAAATGAATAAAAACTTGTAGGAAACACTTGAAATAAAGGTAAATAGATTCTAACTACATTTCCTGCTGTTTTTTAATCACAGTCATTACCAGTGGTAAGCTGGCAAATGACCAGATAACTGATAATATTTTCAACTCCAGCTACTTTAGGGAGCATTTTCACTTGAATTTGCTTTCAAATATTAGGAATTCATGTTTATACAGCTAAAATTTGTGTAGAAAGGCTGTAAGTTAGGACTATACTGCTTATGTTTACAATTGAGGCCGAAATTCTCTGGCGTCTTTTGTGTGAATCAGTTAAAATCCTTATGTTTCCAGTACATACTTTTAAGAAAACTATCTAATTGTGGTAAAACTCTTAAAATACGCAATTATAGTTTCCAGAAATGATTAAAAACTTGTAAGAAACATTTGAAATAAAAGTAAATAGATTCCTATTAGGTTTCCTGACGTTTCTTTATCATAGACATTACCAGTGGAAAGCTGGGAAATGACCAGAAAACTGCTAATATGTAGAACTCCGGCCACTTTAGGAAGCGTTTTCAGTAGAATTTGCTTTCAAATATTAGGAATTCATGTTTATACAGCTCAAAATTTTTGTAGAAAGGCTGTAAGTGAAGACTATACTGCCTATGTTTACGACTGAGGCCGAATTTCTCTGGAGTCTTTTGTGTGAATCAGTTAAAATCCACATGGTTCCAGTACATACTTGTAAGAAAACTCTCTAATTTTGGTAAATCTCTTCAAATACGCAATTAGAGTTTCGAGAAATGATTAAAAAGTTGTAAGAAACACTTGATATAAAAGTAAATTGATTCTTACTAAGTTCCCTCCGTTTCTTTATCACAGACATTACCAGTGGAAAGCTGGGCAATGACCAGAAAACTGCTAATATGTAGAACTCCGGCCACTTTAGGGAGCGTTTTCACTTGAATTTGCTTTCAAATATTAGGAATTCATGTTTATACAGCGCAAAATTTGTGTAGAAAGGCTTAAGTGAGGACTACACTGCTTATGTTTATAATTGAGGCCGAATTTCTCTGGTGTCTTTTTTGTGAATCAGTCAATATCCTGACGGTTCCAGTACATACTTGTAAGAAAACTGTCTAATTGTGGTAAATCTCTTAAAATACGCAATTAGAGTTTCCAGAAATGAATAAAAACTTGTAGGAAACACTTGAAATAAAGGTAAATAGATTCTAACTACATTTCCTGCTGATTTTTAATCACAGTCATTACCAGTGGTAAGCTGGCAATTGACCAGATAACTGATAATATTTTCAACTCCGGCTACTTTAGGGAGCATTTTCACTTGAATTTGCTTTCAAATATTAGGAATTCATGTTTATACAGCTAAAATTTGTGTAGAAAGGCTGTATGTTAGGACTATACTGCTTACGTTTACAATCGAGGCCAAATTTCTCTGGCGTCTTTTGTGTGAATCAGTTAAAATCCTTATGTTTCCAGTACATACTTGTAAGAAAACTATCTAATTGTGGTAAAACTCTTAAAATACGCAATTATAGTTTCCAGAAATGATTAAAAACTTGTAAGAAACACTTGAAATAAAAGTAAATAGATTCTTACTAGGTTTCCTGCCTTTTCTTTATCATAGACATTACCAGTGGAAAGCTGGGAAATGACCAGAAAACTGCTAATATTTAGAACTCCGGCCACTTTAGGAAGCGTTTTCAGTAGAATTTGCTTTCAAATATTAGGAATTCATGTTTATACAGCGCAAAATTTGTGTAGAAAGGCTTAAGTGAGGACTCCACTGCTTAGGTTTACAATTGAGGCCGAATTTCTCTGGCGTCTTTTTTGTGAATCAGTCAATATCCTGACGGTTCCATTACATACTTGTAAGAAAACTGTCTAATTGTGGTAAATCTCTTAAAATACGCAATTAGAGTTTCCAGAAATGAATAAAAACTTGTAGGAAACACTTGAAATAAAGGTAAATAGATTCTAACTACATTTCCTGCTGTTTTTTAATCACAGTCATTACCAGTGGTAAGCTGGCAAATGACCAGATAACTGATAATATTTTCAACTCCAGCTACTTTAGGGAGCATTTTCACTTGAATTTGCTTTCAAATATTAGGAATTCATGTTTATACAGCTAAAATTTGTGTAGAAAGGCTGTAAGTTAGGACTATACTGCTTATGTTTACAATTGAGGCCGAAATTCTCTGGCGTCTTTTGTGTGAATCAGTTAAAATCCTTATGTTTCCAGTACATACTTGTAAGAAAACTATCTAATTGTGGTAAAACTCTTAAAATACGCAATTATAGGTTCCAGAAATGATTAAAAACTTGTAAAAAACACTTGAAATAAAAGTAAATAGATTCTTACTAGGTTTCCTGCCGTTTCTTTATCATAGACATTACCAGTAGAAAGCTGGGAAATGACGAGAAAACTGCTAATATTTAGAACTCCGGCCCCTTTAGGAAGCGTTTTCACTAGAATTTGCTTTCAAATATTAGGAATTCATGTTTATACAGCTCAAAATTTTTGTAGAAAGGCTGTAAGTGAAGACTATACTGCCTATGTTTACGACTGAGGCCGAATTTCTCTGGAGTCTTTTGTGTGAATCATTTAAAATGCACATGGTTCCAGTACATACTTGTAAGAAAACTCTCTAATTGTGGTAAATCTCTTCAAATACACAATTAGAGTTTCCAGAAATGATGAAAAACTTGTAAGAAACACTTGAAATAAAAGTAAATTGATTCTTACTAAGTTTCCTGCCGTTTCTTTATCACAGACATTACCAGTGGAAAGCTGGCCAATGACCAGAAAACTGCTAATATTTAGAACTCCGGCCACTTTAGGGAGCGTTTTCACTTGAATTTGCTTTCAAATATTAGGAATTCATGTTTATACAGCGCAAAATTTGTGTAGAAAGGCTTAAGTGAGGACTACACTGCTTATGTTTACAATTGAGGCCGAATTTCTCTGGCGTCTTTTTTGTGAATCAGTCAATATCCTGACGGTTCCATTACATACTTGTAAGAAAACGGTCTAATTGTGGTAAATCTCTTAAATTACGGAATTAGAGTTTCCAGAAATGAATAAAAACTTGTAGGAAACACTTGAAATAAAGGTAAATAGATTCTAACTACATTTCCTGCTGTTTTTTAATCACAGTCATTACCAGTGGTAAGCTGGCAAATGACCAGATAACTGATAATATTTACAACTCCGGCTACTTTAGGGAGCATTTTCACTTGAATTTGCTTTCAAATATTAGGAATTCATGTTTATACAGCTAAAATTTGTGTAGAAAGGCTGTAAGTTAGGACTATACTGCTTATGTTTACAATTGAGGCCGAAATTCTCTGGCGTCTTTTGTGTGAATCAGTTAAAATCCTTATGTTTCCAGTACATACTTTTAAGAAAACTATCTAATTGTGGTAAAACTCTTAAAATACGCAATTAGAGTTTCCAGAAATGATGAAAAACTTGTAAGAAACACTTGAAATAAAAGTAAATTGATTCTTACTAGGTTTCCTGCCGTTTCTTTATCACAGACATTACCAGTGGAAAGCTGGGAAATGACCAGAAATCTGCTAATATTTAGAACTCCGGCCAGTTTAGGGAGCGTTTTCACTTGAATTTGCGTTCAAATATTAGGAATTCATGTTTATACAGCTCAAAATTTTTGTAGAAAGGCTGTAAGTGAAGACTATACTGCCTATGTTTACGACTGAGGCCGAATTTCTCTGGAGTCTTTTGTGTGAATCAGTTAAAATCCACATGGTTCCAGTACATACTTGTAAGAAAACTCTCTAATTGTGGTAAATCTCTTCAAATACGCAATTAGAGTTTCCAGAAATGATTAAAAACTTGTAAGAAACACTTGAAATAAAAGTAAATTGATTCTTACTAAGTTTCCTGCCGTTTCTTTATCACAGACATTACCAGTGGAAAGCTGGGCAATGACCAGGAAACTGCTAATATTTAGAACTCCGGCCACTTTAGGGAGCGTTTTCACTTGAATTTGCTTTCAAATATTAGGAATTCATGTTTATACAGCGCAAAATTTGTGTAGAAAGGCTTAAGTGAGGACTACACTGCTTATGTTTACAAATGAGGCCGAATTTCTCTGGCGTTTTTTTTGTGAATCAGTCAATATCCTGACGGTTCCAGTACATACTTGTAAGAAAACTCTCTAATTTTGGTAAATCTCTTCAAATACGCAATTAGAGTTTCGAGAAATGATTAAAAACTTGTAGGAAACACTTGAAATAATGGTAAATAGATTCTAACTACATTTCCTGCTGTTTTTTAATCACAGACATTACCAGTGGTAAGCTGGCAAATGACCAGATAACTGATAATATTTTCAACTCCGGCTACTTTAGGGAGCATTTTCACTTGAATTTGCTTTCAAATATTAGGAATTCATGTTTATACAGCTAAAATTTGTGTAGAAAGGCTGTAAGTTAGGACTATACTGCTTACGTTTACAATTGAGGCCGAATTTCTCTGGCGTCTTTTGTGTGAATCAGTTAAAATCCTTATGTTTCCAGTACATAGTTGTAAGGAAACTCTCTAATTGTGGTAAAACTCTTAAAATACGCAATTAGAGTTTCCAGAAATGATTAAAAACTTGTAAGAAACACTTGAAATAATGGTAAATTGATTCTTACTAGGTTTCCTGCCGTTTCTTTATCACAGACATTACCAGTGGAAAGCTGGGAAATGACCAGAAATCTGCTAATATTTAGAACTCCGGCCAGTTTAGGGAGCGTTTTCACTTGAATTTGCGTTCAAATATTAGGAATTCATGTTTATACAGCTCAAAATTTGTGTAGGAAGACTGTAAGTAAGGCGTACACTGCTTATGGTTACAACTGAGACTGAATTTCTCTAGCGTCTTTTGTGTGAATCAGTTAATATCCTGACTGTTCCAGTTCATACTTGTAATAAAACCCTCTAATTGTGGTAAAACTCTTAAAATACGCAATTAGAATTTCCAGAAATGATTAAAAACTTGTAAGAAACACTTGAAGTAAAAGTAAATTGATTCTTACTAGGTTTCCTGCCATTTCTTTATCACAGACATTACCAGTGGAAAGCTGGGCAATGACCAGAAAACTGATAATATTTTCAACTCCGGCCACGTTAGGGAGGGTTTTCACTTGAATTTGCTTTCAAATATTAGGAATTCATGTTTATACAGCTAAAATTTGTGTAGAAAGGCTGTAAGTTAGGACTATACTGGTTATGTTTACAATTGAGGCCGAATTTCTCTGGCGACTTTTGTGTGAATCAGTTAAAATCCCTATGTTTCCAGTCCATACTTGTAAGAAAACTATCCAATTGAGGTAAAACTCTTAAAATACGCAATTAGAGTTTCTAGAAATGATTAAAAACTTGTAAGAAACACTTGAAATAAAAGTAAATAGATTCCTACTAAGTTTCCTGCCGTTTCTTTATCACAGACATTACCAGTGGAAAGCTGGGCAATGACCAGAAAACTGCTAATATTTAGAACTCCGGCCACTTTAGGGAGCGTTTTCACTTGAATTTGCTTTCAAATATTAGGAATTCATGTTTATACAGCGCAATATTTGTGTAGAAAGGCTTAAGTGAGGACTACACTGCTTATGTTTACAAATGAGGCCGAATTTCTCTGGCGTTTTTTTTGTGAATCAGTCAATATCCTGACGGTTCCAGTACATACTTGTAAGAAAACTCTCTAATTTTGGTAAATCTCTTCAAATACGCATTTAGAGTTTCGAGAAATGATTAAAAACTTGTAGGAAACACTTGAAATAATGGTAAATAGATTCTAACTACATTTCCTGCTGTTTTTTAATCACAGACATTACCAGTGGTAAGCTGGCAAATGACCAAATAACTGATAATATTTTCAACTCCGGCTACTTTAGGGAGCATTTTCACTTGAATTTGCTTTCAAATATTAGGAATTCATGTTTATACAACTAAAATTTGTGTAGAAAGGCTGTAAGTTAGGACTATACTGCTTACGTTTACAATTGAGGCCGAATTTCTCTGGCGTCTTTTGTGTGAATCAGTTAAAATCCTTATGTTTCCAGTACATACTTGTAAGGAAACTCTCTAATTGTGGTAAAACTCTTAAAATACGCAATTAGAGTTTCCAGAAATGATTAAAAACTTGTAAGAAACACTTGAAATAAAAGTAAATTGATTCTTATTAGGTTTCCTGCCGTTTCTTTATCACAGACATTACCAGTGGAAAGCTGGGAAATGACCAGAAAACTGCTAATATTTAGAACTCCGACCACTTTAGGGAGCGTTTTCACTTGAATTTGCTTTCAAATATTAGGAATTCATGTTTATACAGCTCAAAATTTGTGCAGGAAGACTGTAAGTAAGGCCTACACTGCTTATGGTTACAACTGAGGCTGAATTTCTCTTGAGTCTTTTGTGTGAATCAGTTAAAATCCACATGGTTCCAGTACATACTTGTAAGAAAACTCTCTAATTGTGGTAAATCTCTTTAAATACGCAATTAGAGTTTCCAGAAATGATTAAAAACTTGTAAGAAACACTTGAAATAAAAGTAAATTGATTCTTACTAAGTTTCCTGCCGTTTCTTTATCACAGACATTACCAGTGGAAAGCTGGGAAATGACCAGAAAACTGCTAATATTTAGAACTCCGGCCACTTTAGGGAGCGTTTTCCCTTGAATTTCCGTTCAAATATTAGGAATTCATGTTTATACAGCTCAAAATTTGTGTAGGAATACTGTAAGTAAGGCCTACACTGCTTATGGTTACAACTGAGGCTGAATTTCTCTAGCGTCTTTTGTGTGAATCAGTTAATATCCTGACTGTTCCAGTTCATACTTGTAATAAAACCCTCTAATTGTGGTAAAACTCTTAAAATACGCGATTAGAATTTCCAGAAATGATTAAAAACTTGTAAGAAAAACTTGAAATAAAAGTAAATTGATTCTTAATAGGTTTCCTGCCATTTCTTTATCACAGACATTACCAGTGGAAAGCTGGGCAATGACCAGAAAACTGCTAATATTTAGAACTCCGGCCACTTTTGGAAGCGTTTTCACTAGAATTTGCTTTCAAATATTAGGAATTCATGTTTATACAGCTCAAAATTTTTGTAGAAAGGCTGTAAGTGAAGGCTATACTGCCTATGTTTACGACTGAGGCCGAATTTCTCTGGAGTCTTTTGTGTGAATCAGTTAAAATCCACATGGTTCCAGTACATACTTGTAAGACAACTCTCTAATTGTGGTAAATCTCTTCAAATACGCAATTAGAGTTTCCAGAAATGATTAAAAACTTGTAAGAAACACTTGAAATAAAAGTAAATTGATTCTTACTAAGTTTCCTGCCGTTTCTTTATCACAGACATTACCAGTGGAAAGCTGGGCAATGACCAGGTAACTGCTAATATTTAGAACTCCGGCCACTTTAGGGAGCGTTTTCACTTGAATTTGCTTTCAAATATTAGGAATTCATGTTTATACAGCGCAATATTTGTGTAGAAAGGCTTAAGTGAGGACTACACTGCTTATGTTTACAAATGAGGCCGAATTTCTCTGGCGTTTTTTTTGTGAATCAGTCAATATCCTGACGGTTCCAGTACATACTTGTAAGAAAACTCTCTAATTTTGGTAAATCTCTTCAAATACGCAATTAGAGTTTCGAGAAATGATTAAAAACTTGTAGGAAACACTTGAAATAATGGTAAATAGATTCTAACTACATTTCCTGCTGTTTTTTAATCACAGACATTACCAGTGGTAAGCTGGCAAATGACCAAATAACTGATAATATTTTCAACTCCGGCTACTTTAGGGAGCATTTTCACTTGAATTTGCTTTCAAATATTAGGAATTCATGTTTATACAGCTAAAATTTGTGTAGAAAGGCTGTAAGTTAGGACTATACTGCTTATGTTTACAATTGAGGCCGAATTTCTCTGGCGTCTTTTGTGTGAATCAGTTAAAATCCTTATGTTTCCCGTACATGCTTGTAAGAAAACTCTCTAATTGTGGTAAAACTCTTAAAATACGCAATTAGAGTTTCCAGAAATGATTAAAAACTTGTAAGAAACACTTGAAATAAAAGTAAATTGATTCTTACTAGGTTTCCTGCCGTTTCTTTATCACAGACATTACCAGTGGAAAGCTGGGAAATGACCAGAAAACTGCTAATATTTAGAACTCCGGCCAGTTTAGGGAGCGTTTTCACTTGAATTTGCGTTCAAATATTAGGAATTCATGTTTATACAGCTCAAAATTTGTGTAGGAAGACTGTAAGTAAGGCGTACACTGCTTATGGTTACAACTCAGACTGAATTTCTCTAGCGTCTTTTGTGTGAATCAGTTAATATCCTGACTGTTCCAGTTCATACTTGTAATAAAACCCTCTAATTGTGGTAAAACTCTTAAAATACGCAATTAGAATTTCCAGAAATGATTAAAAACTTGTAAGAAACACTTGAAATAAAAGTAAATTGATTCTTACTAGGTTTCCTGCCGTTTCTTTATCACAGACATTACCAGTGGAAAGCTGGGAAATGACCAGAAAACTGCTAATATTTAGAACTCCGGCCAGTTTAGGGAGCGTTTTCACTTGAATTTGCGTTCAAATATTAGGAATTCATGTTTATACAGCTCAAAATTTGTGTAGGAAGACTGTAAGTAAGGCGTACACTGCTTATGGTTACAACTGAGACTGAATTTCTCTAGCGTCTTTTGTGTGAATCAGTTAATATCCTGACTGTTCCAGTTCATACTTGTAATAAAACCCTCTAATTGTGGTAAAACTCTTAAAATACGCAATTAGAATTTCCAGAAATGATTAAAAACTTGTAAGAAACACTTGAAGTAAAAGTAAATTGATTCTTACTAGGTTTCCTGCCATTTCTTTATCACAGACATTACCAGTGGAAAGCTGGGCAATGACCAGAAAACTGATAATATTTTCAACTCCGGCCACGTTAGGGAGGGTTTTCACTTGAATTTGCTTTCAAATATTAGGAATTCATGTTTATACAGCTAAAATTTGTGTAGAAAGGCTGTAAGTTAGGACTATACTGGTTATGTTTACAATTGAGGCCGAATTTCTCTGGCGACTTTTGTGTGAATCAGTTAAAATCCCTATGTTTCCAGTCCATACTTGTAAGAAAACTATCCAATTGAGGTAAAACTCTTAAAATACGCAATTAGAGTTTCTAGAAATGATTAAAAACTTGTAAGAAACACTTGAAATAAAAGTAAATAGATTCCTACTAAGTTTCCTGCCGTTTCTTTATCACAGACATTACCAGTGGAAAGCTGGGCAATGACCAGAAAACTGCTAATATTTAGAACTCCGGCCACTTTAGGGAGCGTTTTCACTTGAATTTGCTTTCAAATATTAGGAATTCATGTTTATACAGCGCAATATTTGTGTAGAAAGGCTTAAGTGAGGACTACACTGCTTATGTTTACAAATGAGGCCGAATTTCTCTGGCGTTTTTTTTGTGAATCAGTCAATATCCTGACGGTTCCAGTACATACTTGTAAGAAAACTCTCTAATTTTGGTAAATCTCTTCAAATACGCAATTAGAGTTTCGAGAAATGATTAAAAACTTGTAGGAAACACTTGAAATAATGGTAAATAGATTCTAACTACATTTCCTGCTGTTTTTTAATCACAGACATTACCAGTGGTAAGCTGGCAAATGACCAAATAACTGATAATATTTTCAACTCCGGCTACTTTAGGGAGCATTTTCACTTGAATTTGCTTTCAAATATTAGGAATTCATGTTTATACAGCTAAAATTTGTGTAGAAAGGCTGTAAGTTAGGACTATACTGCTTACGTTTACAATTGAGGCCGAATTTCTCTGGCGTCTTTTGTGAGAATCAGTTAAAATCCTTATGTTTCCCGTACATACTTGTAAGGAAACTCTCTAATTGTGGTAAAACTCTTAAAATACGCAATTAGAGTTTCCAGAAATGATTAAAAACTTGTAAGAAACACTTGAAATAAAAGTAAATTGATTCTTATTAGGTTTCCTGCCGTTTCTTTATCACAGACATTACCAGTGGAAAGCTGGGAAATGACAAGAAAACTGCTAATATTTAGAACTCCGACCACTTTAGGGAGCGTTTTCACTTGAATTTGCTTTCAAATATTAGGAATTCATGTTTATACAGCTCAAAATTTGTGTAGGAAGACTGTAAGTAAGGCCTACACTGCTTATGGTTACAACTGAGGCTGAATTTCTCTTGAGTCTTTTGTGTGAATCAGTTAAAATCCACATGGTTCCAGTACATACTTGTAAGAAAACTCTCTAATTGTGGTAAATCTCTTCAAATACGCAATTAGAGTTTCCAGAAATGATTAAAAACTTGTAAGAAACACTTGAAATAAAAGTAAATTGATTCTTACTAAGTTTCCTGCCGTTTCTTTATCACAGACATTACCAGTGGTAAGCTGGGAAATGACCAGAAAACTGCTAATATTTAGAACTCCGGCCACTTTAGGGAGCGTTTTCCCTTGAATTTCCGTTCAAATATTAGGAATTCATGTTTATACAGCTCAAAATTTGTGTAGGAAGACTGTAAGTAAGGCCTACACTGCTTATGGTTACAACTGAGGCTGAATTTCTCTAGCGTCTTTTGTGTGAATCAGTTAATATCCTGACTGTTCCAGTTCATACTTGTAATAAAACCCTCTAATTGTGGTAAAACTCTTAAAATACGCGATTAGAATTTCCAGAAATGATTAAAAACTTGTAAGAAAAACTTGAAATAAAAGTAAATTGATTCTTACTAGGTTTCCTGCCATTTCTTTATCACAGACATTACCAGTGGAAAGCTGGGCAATGACCAGAAAACTGCTAATATTTAGAACTCCGGCCACTTTAGGAAGCGTTTTCACTAGAATTTGCTTTCAAATATTAGGAATTCATGTTTATACAGCTCAAAATTTTTGTAGAAAGGCTGTAAGTGAAGGCTATACTACCTATGTTTACGACTGAGGCCGAATTTCTCTGGAGTCTTTTGTGTGAATCAGTTAAAATCCACATGGTTCCAGTACATACTTGTAAGACAACTCTCTAATTGTGGTAAATCTCTTCAAATACGCAATTAGAGTTTCCAGAAATGATTAAAAACTTGTAAGAAACACTTGAAATAAAAGTAAATTGATTCTTACTAAGTTTCCTGCCGTTTCTTTATCACAGACATTACCAGTGGAAAGCTGGGCAATGACCAGAAAACTGCTAATATTTAGAACTCTGGCCACTTTAGGGAGCGTTTTCACTTGAATTTGCTTTCAAATATTAGGAATTCATGTTTATACAGCGCAAAATTTGTGTAGAAAGGCTTAAGTGAGGACTACACTGCTTATGTTTACAATTGAGACCGAATTTCTCTGGCGTCTTTTTTGTGAATCAGTCAATATTGACGGTTCCAGTACATACTGGTAAGAAAACAGTCTAATTGTGGTAAATCTCTTAAAATACGCAATTAGAGTTTCCAGAAATGATTAAAAACTTGTAAGAAACACTTGAAATAAAAGTAAATTGATTCTTACTAGGTTTCCTGCCGTTTCTTTATCACAGACATTACCAGTGGAAAGCTGGGAAATGACCAGAAAACTGCTAATATTTAGAACTCCGGCCAGTTTAGGGAGCGTTTTCACTTGAACTTGCGTTCAAATATTAGGAATTCATGTTTATACAGCTCAAAATTTGTGTAGGAAGACTGTAAGTAAGGCCTACAGTGCTTATGGTTACAACTGAGGCTGAATTTCTCTAGCGTCTTTTGTGTGAATCAGTTAATATCCTGACTGTTCCAGTTCATACTTGTAATAAAACCCTCTAATTGTGGTAAAACTCTTAAAATACGCAATGAGAATTTCCAGAAATGATTAAAAACTTGTAAGAAAAACTTGAAATAAAAGTAAATTGATTCTTACTAGGTTTCCTGCCGTTTCTTTATCACAGACATTACCAGTGGAAAGCTGGGAAATGACCAGAAAACTGCTAATATTTAGAACTCCGACCACTTTAGGGAGCGTTTTCACTTGAATTTGCTTTCAAATATTAGGAATTCATGTTTATACAGCTCAAAATTTGTGTAGGAAGACTGTAAGTAAGGCCTACACTCCTTATGGTTACAACTGAGGCTGAATTTCTCTAGCGTCTTTTGTGTGAATCAGTTAATATCCTGACTGTTCCAGTACATACTTGTAATAAAACCCTCTAATTGTGGTAAAACACTTAAAATACGCAATTAGAATTTCCAGAAATGATGAAAAAATTGTAAGAAACAGTTGAAATAAAAGTAAATAGATTCTTACTACATTTCCTGCTGTTTTTTAATCACAGACATTACCAGTGGTAAGCTGGCAAATGACCAGATAACTGATAATATTTTCAATTCCGGCAACTTTAGGGAGCGTTTTCACTTGAATTTGCTTTCAAATATTAGGAATTCATGTTTATATAGCTAAAATTTGTGTAGAAATGCTGAAAGTTAGGACTATACTGCTTATGTTTACAATGGAGGCCGAATTTCTCTGGCGTCTTTTGTGTGAATCAGGTAAAATCCTTATGTTTCCAGTACATACTTGTAAGAAAACTCTCTAATTGTGGTAAAACTCTTAAAATACGCAATTAGAGTTTCCAGAAATGATTAAAAACTTGTAAGAAACACTTGAAATAAAAGTAAATTGATTCTTACTAGGTTTCCTGCCATTTCTTTATCATAGACATTACCAGTGGAAAGCTGGGAAATGACCAGAAAACTGCTAATATTTAGAACTCCGACCACTTTAGGGAGCGTTTTCACTTGAATTTGCGTTCAAATATTAGGAATTCATGTTTATACAGCTCAAAATTTGTGTAGGAAGACTGTAAGTAAGGCCTACACTGCTTATGGTTACAACTGAGGCTGAATTTCTCTAGCGTCTTTTGTGTGAATCAGTTAATATCCTGACTGTTCCAGTTCATACTTGTAATAAAACCCTCTAATTGTGGTAAAACTCTTAAAATACGCGATTAGAATTTCCAGAAATGATTAAAAACTTGTAAGAAAAACTTGAAATAAAAGTAAATTGATTCTTACTAGGTTTCCTGCCATTTCTTTATCACAGACATTACCAGTGGAAAGCTGGGCAATGACCAGAAAACTGCTAATATTTAGAACTCCGGCCACTTTAGGAAGCGTTTTCACTAGAATTTGCTTTCAAATATTAGGAATTCATGTTTATACAGCTCAAAATTTTTGTAGAAAGGCTGTAAGTGAAGGCTATACTGCCTATGTTTACGACTGAGGCCGAATTTCTCTGGAGTCTTTTGTGTGAATCAGTTAAAATCCACGTGGTTCCAGTACATACTTGTAAGACAACTCTCTAATTGTGGTAAATCTCTTCAAATACGCAATTAGAGTTTCCAGAAATGATTAAAAACTTGTAAGAAACACTTGAAATAAAAGTAAATTGATTCTTACTAAGTTTCCTGCCGTTTCTTTATCACAGACATTACCAGTGGAAAGCTGGGCAATGACCAGGTAACTGCTAATATTTAGAACTCCGGCCACTTTAGGGAGCGTTTTCACTTGAATTTGCTTTCAAATATTAGGAATTCATGTTTATACAGCGCAATATTTGTGTAGAAAGGCTTAAGTGAGGACTACACTGCTTATGTTTACAAATGAGGCCGAATTTCTCTGGCGTTTTTTTTGTGAATCAGTCAATATCCTGACGGTTCCAGTACATACTTGTAAGAAAACTCTCTAATTTTGGTAAATCTCTTCAAATACGCAATTAGAGTTTCGAGAAATGATTAAAAACTTGTAGGAAACACTTGAAATAATGGTAAATAGATTCTAACTACATTTCCTGCTGTTTTTTAATCACAGACATTACCAGTGGTAAGCTGGCAAATGACCAAATAACTGATAATATTTTCAACTCCGGCTACTTTAGGGAGCATTTTCACTTGAATTTGCTTTCAAATATTAGGAATTCATGTTTATACAGCTAAAATTTGTGTAGAAAGGCTGTAAGTTAGGACTATACTGCTTATGTTTACAATTGAGGCCGAATTTCTCTGGCGTCTTTTGTGTGAATCAGTTAAAATCCTTATGTTTCCAGTACATACTTGTAAGAAAACTCTCTAATTGTGGTAAAACTCTTAAAATACGCAATTAGAGTTTCCAGAAATGATTAAAAACTTGTAAGAAACACTTGAAATAAAAGTAAATTGATTCTTACTAGGTTTCCTGCCGTTTCTTTATCACAGACATTACCAGTGGAAAGCTGGGAAATGACCAGAAAACTGCTAATATTTAGAACTCCGGCCAGTATAGGGAGCGTTTTCACTTGAATTTGCGTTCAAATATTAGGAATTCATGTTTATACAGCTCAAAATTTGTGTAGGAAGACTGTAAGTAAGGCGTACACTGCTTATGGTTACAACTGAGACTGAATTTCTCTAGCGTCTTTTGTGTGAATCAGTTAATGTCCTGACTGTTCCAGTTCATACTTGTAATAAAACCCTCTAATTGTGGTAAAACTCTTAAAATACGCAATTAGAATTTCCAGAAATGATTAAAAACTTGTAAGAAACACTTGAAGTAAAAGTAAATTGATTCTTACTAGGTTTCCTGCCATTTCTTTATCACAGACATTACCAGTGGAAAGCTGGGCAATGACCAGAAAACTGATAATATTTTCAATTCCGGCCACGTTAGGGAGGGTTTTCACTTGAATTTGCTTTCAAATATTAGGAATTCATGTTTATACAGCTAAAATTTGTGTAGAAAGGCTGTAAGTTAGGACTATACTGGTTATGTTTACAATTGAGGCCGAATTTCTCTGGCGACTTTTGTGTGAATCAGTTAAAATCCCTATGTTTCCAGTCCATACTTGTAAGAAAACTATCCAATTGAGGTAAAACTCTTAAAATACGCAATTAGAGTTTCTAGAAATGATTAAAAACTTGTAAGAAACACTTGAAATAAAAGTAAATAGATTCCTACTAAGTTTCCTGCCGTTTCTTTATCATAGACATTACCAGTGGAAAGCTGGGCAATGACCAGGTAACTGCTAATATTTAGAACTCCGGCCACTTTAGGGAGCGTTTTCACTTGAATTTGCTTTCAAATATTAGGAATTCATGTTTATACAGCGCAATATTTGTGTAGAAAGGCTTAAGTGAGGACTACACTGCTTATGTTTACAAATGAGGCCGAATTTCTCTGGCGTTTTTTTTGTGAATCAGTCAATATCCTGACGGTTCCAGTACATACTTGTAAGAAAACTCTCTAATTTTGGTAAATCTCTTCAAATACGCAATTAGAGTTTCGAGAAATGATTAAAAACTTGTAGGAAACACTTGAAATAATGGTAAATAGATTCTAACTACATTTCCTGCTGTTTTTTAATCACAGACATTACCAGTGGTAAGCTGGCAAATGACCAAATAACTGATAATATTTTCAACTCCGGCTACTTTAGGGAGCATTTTCACTTGAATTTGCTTTCAAATATTAGGAATTCATGTTTATACAGCTAAAATTTGTGTAGAAAGGCTGTAAGTTAGGACTATACTGCTTATGTTTACAATTGAGGCCGAATTTCTCTGGCGTCTTTTGTGTGAATCAGTTAAAATCCTTATGTTTCCAGTACATACTTGTAAGAAAACTCTCTAATTGTGGTAAAACTCTTAAAATACGCAATTAGAGTTTCCAGAAATGATTAAAAACTTGTAAGAAACACTTGAAATAAAAGTAAATTGATTCTTACTAGGTTTCCTGCCGTTTCTTTATCACAGACATTACCAGTGGAAAGCTGGGAAATGACCAGAAAACTGCTAATATTTAGAACTCCGGCCAGTTTAGGGAGCGTTTTCACTTGAATTTGCGTTCAAATATTAGGAATTCATGTTTATACAGCTCAAAATTTGTGTAGGAAGACTGTAAGTAAGGCGTACACTGCTTATGGTTACAACTCAGACTGAATTTCTCTAGCGTCTTTTGTGTGAATCAGTTAATATCCTGACTGTTCCAGTTCATACTTGTAATAAAACCCTCTAATTGTGGTAAAACTCTTAAAATACGCAATTAGAATTTCCAGAAATGATTAAAAACTTGTAAGAAACACTTGAAGTAAAAGTAAATTGATTCTTACTAGGTTTCCTGCCATTTCTTTATCACAGACATTACCAGTGGAAAGCTGGGCAATGACCAGAAAACTGATAATATTTTCAACTCCGGCCACGTTAGGGAGGGTTTTTACTTGAATTTGCTTTCAAATATTAGGAATTCATGTTTATACAGCTAAAATTTGTGTAGAAAGGCTGTAAGTTAGGACTATACTGGTTATGTTTACAATTGAGGCCGAATTTCTCTGGCGACTTTTGTGTGAATCAGTTAAAATCCCTATGTTTCCAGTCCATACTTGTAAGAAAACTATCCAATTGAGGTAAAACTCTTAAAATAAGCAATTAGAGTTTCTAGAAATGATTAAAAACTTGTAAGAAACACTTGAAATAAAAGTAAATAGATTCCTACTAAGTTTCCTGCCGTTTCTTTATCACAGACATTACCAGTGGAAAGCTGGGCAATGACCAGAAAACTGCTAATATTTAGAACTCCGGCCACTTTAGGGAGCGTTTTCACTTGAATTTGCTTTCAAATATTAGGAATTCATGTTTATACAGCGCAATATTTGTGTAGAAAGGCTTAAGTGAGGACTACACTGCTTATGTTTACAAATGAGGCCGAATTTCTCTGGCGTTTTTTTTGTGAATCAGTCAATATCCTGACGGTTCCAGTACATACTTGTAAGAAAACTCTCTAATTTTGGTAAATCTCTTCAAATACGCAATTAGAGTTTCGAGAAATGATTAAAAACTTGTAGGAAACACTTGCAATAATGGTAAATAGATTCTAACTACATTTCCTGCTGTTTTTTAATCACAGACATTACCAGTGGTAAGCTGGCAAATGACCAAATAACTGATAATATTTTCAACTCCGGCTACTGTAGGGAGCATTTTCACTTGAATTTGCTTTCAAATATTAGGAATTCATGTTTATACAGCTAAAATTTGTGTAGAAAGGCTGTAAGTTAGGACTATACTGCTTACGTTTACAATTGAGGCCGAATTTCTCTGGCGTCTTTTGTGAGAATCAGTTAAAATCCTTATGTTTCCAGTACATACTTGTAAGGAAACTCTCTAATTGTGGTAAAACTCTTAAAATACGCAATTAGAGTTTCCAGAAATGATTAAAAACTTGTAAGAAACACTTGAAATAAAAGTAAATTGATTCTTATTAGGTTTCCTGCCATTTCTTTATCACAGACATTACCAGTGGAAAGCTGGGAAATGACCAGAAAACTGCTAATATTTAGAACTCCGACCACTTTAGGGAGCGTTTTCACTTGAATTTGCTTTCAAATATTAGGAATTCATGTTTATACAGCTCAAAATTTGTGTAGGAAGACTGTAAGTAAGGCCTACACTGCTTATGGTTACAACTGAGGCTGAATTTCTCTTGAGTCTTTTGTGTGAATCAGTTAAAATCCACATGGTTCCAGTACACACTTGTAAGAAAACTCTCTAATTGTGGTAAATCTCTTCAAATACGCAAGTAGAATTTTGAGAAATGATTAAAAACTTGTAAGAAACACTTGAAATAAAAGTAAATTGATTCTTACTAGGTTTCCTGCCGTTTCTTTATCACAGACATTACCAGTGGAAAGCTGGGAAATGACCAGAAAACTGCTAATATTTAGAACTCCGGCCAGTTTAGGGAGCGTTTTCACTTGAATTTGCGTTCAAATATTAGGAATTCATGTTTATACAGCTCAAAATTTGTGTAGGAAGACTGTAAGTAAGGCGTACACTGCTTATGGTTACAACTCAGACTGAATTTCTCTAGCGTCTTTTGTGTGAATCAGTTAATATCCTGACTGTTCCAGTTCATACTTGTAATAAAACCCTCTAATTGTGGTAAAACTCTTAAAATACGCAATTAGAATTTCCAGAAATGATTAAAAACTTGTAAGAAACACTTGAAGTAAAAGTAAATTGATTCTTACTAGGTTTCCTGCCATTTCTTTATCACAGACATTACCAGTGGAAAGCTGGGCAATGACCAGAAAACTGATAATATTTTCAACTCCGGCCACGTTAGGGAGGGTTTTTACTTGAATTTGCTTTCAAATATTAGGAATTCATGTTTATACAGCTAAAATTTGTGTAGAAAGGCTGTAAGTTAGGACTATACTGCTTATGTTTACAATTGAGGCCGAATTTCTCTGGCGACTTTTGTGTGAATCAGTTAAAATCCCTATGTTTCCAGTCCATACTTGTAAGAAAACTATCCAATTGAGGTAAAACTCTTAAAATAAGCAATTAGAGTTTCTAGAAATGATTAAAAACTTGTAAGAAACACTTGAAATAAAAGTAAATAGATTCCTACTAAGTTTCCTGCCGTTTCTTTATCACAGACATTACCAGTGGAAAGCTGGGCAATGACCAGAAAACTGCTAATATTTAGAACTCCGGCCACTTTAGGGAGCGTTTTCACTTGAATTTGCTTTCAAATATTAGGAATTCATGTTTATACAGCGCAATATTTGTGTAGAAAGGCTTAAGTGAGGACTACACTGCTTATGTTTACAAATGAGGCCGAATTTCTCTGGCGTTTTTTTTGTGAATCAGTCAATATCCTGACGGTTCCAGTACATACTTGTAAGAAAACTCTCTAATTTTGGTAAATCTCTTCAAATACGCAATTAGAGTTTCGAGAAATGATTAAAAACTTGTAGGAAACACTTGCAATAATGGTAAATAGATTCTAACTACATTTCCTGCTGTTTTTTAATCACAGACATTACCAGTGGTAAGCTGGCAAATGACCAAATAACTGATAATATTTTCAACTCCGGCTACTGTAGGGAGCATTTTCACTTGAATTTGCTTTCAAATATTAGGAATTCATGTTTATACAGCTAAAATTTGTGTAGAAAGGCTGTAAGTTAGGACTATACTGCTTACGTTTACAATTGAGGCCGAATTTCTCTGGCGTCTTTTGTGAGAATCAGTTAAAATCCTTATGTTTCCAGTACATACTTGTAAGGAAACTCTCTAATTGTGGTAAAACTCTTAAAATACGCAATTAGAGTTTCCAGAAATGATTAAAAACTTGTAAGAAACACTTGAAATAAAAGTAAATTGATTCTTATTAGGTTTCCTGCCATTTCTTTATCACAGACATTACCAGTGGAAAGCTGGGAAATGACCAGAAAACTGCTAATATTTAGAACTCCGACCACTTTAGGGAGCGTTTTCACTTGAATTTGCTTTCAAATATTAGGAATTCATGTTTATACAGCTCAAAATTTGTGTAGGAAGACTGTAAGTAAGGCCTACACTGCTTATGGTTACAACTGAGGCTGAATTTCTCTTGAGTCTTTTGTGTGAATCAGTTAAAATCCACATGGTTCCAGTACACACTTGTAAGAAAACTCTCTAATTGTGGTAAATCTCTTCAAATACGCAAGTAGAATTTTGAGAAATGATTAAAAACTTGTAAGAAACACTTGAAATAAAAGTAAATTGATTCTTACTAAGTTTCCTGCCGTTTCTTTATCACAGACATTACCAGTGGAAAGCTGGGAAATGACCAGAAAACTGCTAATATTTAGAACTCCGGCCACTTTAGGGAGCGTTTTCCCTTGAATTTCCATTCAAATATTAGGAATTCATGTTTATACAGCTCAAAATTTGTGTAGGAAGACTGTAAGTAAGGCCTACACTGCTTATGGTTACAACTGAGGCTGAATTTCTCTAGCGTCTTTTGTGTGAATCAGTTAATATCCTGACTGTTCCAGTTCATACTTGTAATAAAACCCTCTAATTGTGGTAAAACTCTTAAAATACGCGATTAGAATTTCCAGAAATGATTAAAAACTTGTAAGAAAAACTTGAAAGAAAAGTAAATTGATTCTTACTAGGTTTCCTGCCATTTCTTTATCACAGACATTACCAGTGGAAAGCTGGGCAATGACCAGAAAACTGCTAATATTTAGAACTCCGGCCACTTTAGGAAGCGTTTTCACTAGAATTTGCTTTCAAATATTAGGAATTCATGTTTATACAGCTCAAAATTTTTGTAGAAAGGCTGTAAGTGAAGGCTATACTGCCTATGTTTACGACTGAGGCCGAATTTCTCTGGAGTCTTTTGTGTGAATCAGTTAAAATCCACATGGTTCCAGTACATACTTGTAAGACAACTCTCTAATTGTGGTAAATCTCTTCAAATACGCAATTAGAGTTTCCAGAAATGATTAAAAACTTGTAAGAAACACTTGAAATAAAAGTAAATTGATTCTTACTAAGTTTCCTGCCGTTTCTTTATCACAGACATTACCAGTGGAAAGCTGGGCAATGACCAGGTAACTGCTAATATTTAGAACTCCGGCCACTTTAGGGAGCGTTTTCACTTGAATTTGCTTTCAAATATTAGGAATTCATGTTTATACAGCGCAATATTTGTGTAGAAAGGCTTAAGTGAGGACTACACTGCTTATGTTTACAAATGAGGCCGAATTTCTCTGGCGTTTTTTTTGTGAATCAGTCAATATCCTGACGGTTCCAGTACATACTTGTAAGAAAACTCTCTAATTTTGGTAAATCTCTTCAAATACGCAATTAGAGTTTCGAGAAATGATTAAAAACTTGTAGGAAACACTTGAAATAATGGTAAATAGATTCTAACTACATTTCCTGCTGTTTTTTAATCACAGACATTACCAGTGGTAAGCTGGCAAATGACCAAATAACTGATAATATTTTCAACTCCGGCTACTTTAGGGAGCATTTTCACTTGAATTTGCTTTCAAATATTAGGAATTCATGTTTATACAGCTAAAATTTGTGTAGAAAGGCTGTAAGTTAGGACTATACTGCTTACGTTTACAATTGAGGCCGAATTTCTCTGGCGTCTTTTGTGAGAATCAGTTAAAATCCTTATGTTTCCAGTACATACTTGTAAGGAAACTCTCTAATTGTGGTAAAACTCTTAAAATACGCAATTAGAGTTTCCAGAAATGATTAAAAACTTGTAAGAAACACTTGAAATAAAAGTAAATTGATTCTTATTAGGTTTCCTGCCGTTTCTTTATCACAGACATTACCAGTGGAAAGCTGGGAAATGACCAGAAAACTGCTAATATTTAGAACTCCGACCACTTTAGGGAGCGTTTTCACTTGAATTTGCTTTCAAATATTAGGAATTCATGTTTATACAGCTCAAAATTTGTGTAGGAAGACTGTAAGTAAGGCCTACACTGCTTATGGTTACAACTGAGGCTGAATTTCTCTTGAGTCTTTTGTGTGAATCAGTTAAAATCCACATGGTTCCAGTACATACTTGTAAGAAAACTCTCTAATTGTGGTAAATCTCTTCAAATACGCAATTAGAATTTTGAGAAATGATTAAAAACTTGTAAGAAACACTTGAAATAAAAGTAAATTGATTCTTACTAAGTTTCCTGCCGTTTCTTTATCACAGACATTACCAGTGGAAAGCTGGGCAATGACCAGAAAACTGCTAATATTTAGAACTCTGGCCACTTTAGGGAGCGTTTTCACTTGAATTTGCTTTCAAATATTAGGAATTCATGTTTATACAGCGCAAAATTTGTGTAGAAAGGCTTAAGTGAGGACTACACTGCTTATGTTTACAATTGAGACCGAATTTCTCTGGCGTCTTTTTTGTGAATCAGTCAATATTGACGGTTCCAGTACATACTGGTAAGAAAACAGTCTAATTGTGGTAAATCTCTTAAAATACGCAATTAGAGTTTCCAGAAATGATTAAAAACTTGTAAGAAACACTTGAAATAAAAGTAAATTGATTCTTACTAGGTTTCCTGCCGTTTCTTTATCACAGACATTACCAGTGGAAAGCTGGGAAATGACCAGAAAACTGCTAATATTTAGAACTCCGGCCAGTTTAGGGAGCGTTTTCACTTGAATTTGCGTTCAAATATTAGGAATTCATGTTTATACAGCTCAAAATTTGTGTAGGAAGACTGTAAGTAAGGCCTACAGTGCTTATGGTTACAACTGAAGCTGAATTTCTCTAGCGTCTTTTGTGTGAATCAGTTAATATCCTGACTGTTCCAGTTCATACTTGTAATAAAACCCTCTAATTGTGGTAAAACTCTTAAAATACGCAATGAGAATTTCCAGAAATGATTAAAAACTTGTAAGAAAAACTTGAAATAAAAGTAAATTGATTCTTACTAGGATTCCTGCCATTTCTTTATCACAGACATTACCAGTGGAAAGCTGGGCAATGACCAGAAAACTGCTAATATTTAGAACTCTGGCCACTTTAGGAAGCGTTTTCACTAGAATTTGCTTTCAAATATTAGGAATTCATGTTTATACAGCTCAAAATTTGTGTAGGTAGACTGTAAGTAAGGCCTACACTGCTTATGGTTACAACTGAGGCTGAATTTCTCTAGCGTCTTTTGTGTGAATCAATTAATATCCTGACTGTTCCAGTACATACTTGTAATAAAACCCTCTAATTGTGGTAAAACTCTTAAAATACGCAATTAGAATTTCCAGAAATGATTAAAAACTTGGAAGAAACACTTGAAATAAAAGTAAAAGATTCTTACTACATTTCCTGCTGTTTTTTAATCACAGACATTACCAGTGGTAAGCTGGCAAATGACCAGATAACTGATAATATTTTCAATTCCGGCCACTTTAGGGAGCGTTTTCACTTGAATTTGCTTTCAAATATTAGGAATTCATGTTTATATAGCTAAAATTTGTGTAGAAAGGCTGAAAGTTAGGACTATACTGCTTATGTTTACAATGGAGGCCGAATTTCTCTGGCGTCTTTTGTGTGAATCAGGTAAAATCCTTATGTTTCCAGTACATACTTGTAAGAAAACTCTCTAATTGTGGTAAAACTCTTAAAATACGCAATTAGAGTTTCCAGAAATGATTAAAAACTTGTAAGAAACACTTGAAATAAAAGTAAATTGATTCTTACTAGGTTTCCTGCCGTTTCTTTATCATAGACATTACCAGTGGAAAGCTGGGAAATGACCAGAAAACTGCTAATATTTAGAACTCCGACCACTTTAGGGAGCGTTTTCACTTGAATTTGCTTTCAAATATTAGGAATTCATGTTTATACAGCTCAAAATTTGTGTAGGAAGACTGTAAGTAAGGCCTACACTGCTTATGGTTACAACTGAGGCTGAATTTCTCTAGCGTCTTTTGTGTGAATCAGTTAATATCCTTGCCAGGGTTCAGCCGCAGCGGGTCCAGGGGTCCCCAAAGGTGTAGACGGAGTTGGCGAAGAAGGAATGACACGGAGACAGCGTTCAGTTGATCAGCAGCCTAGCCAGGATCTCTAGCCCGGATCTCCAGAGAGGTTCTGCTTCGGATCTCCAGCGAGGTTCTGTAGCCATGTTCCCTCGCTAGGTTCTCCAGCCAGGTTCTGTCCAGGCTCTCCAGTCAGGTTCAGTGTCCAGGTTCCAGTCAGGCTCTTCCTGCCAATCTCCGCAGTCAGGTTCAGTCCAGGATCCCCTGCCATGCTCTCTTGCTAGGTTCTGTCTCTAGGTTCTGAGGCCAGTTTCTGTCCAGGATCTTTTGCCATGCTCTCTCCAGCGAAGCTCCCCCGTCTCTAGGCGCTGTCTTCTGAATTCTGTCTCCTGAGTTCTGTGTTCTGAGTTCTGAGTGTTTCTGTCTTGTTACAACTGTATTTATACCAGTTGATTCAATCCTTTCAATCTCTATTACAAAGGTTAGGGCGTTTCTTATCTCCATTCCAGGGAGAAAAGATTATGTAGTTTAAGCATGATTGTTCGTAGTTAAAGGGATTAATTACCCGCCTGGCACTTAGTTGAGGGGTTTTATTCCCTCCCTAACTTCAGGGGAAAATCCCTACCTGGGGATTCAACCTTTCTCGGAGAGGTGACCTTGGTTAAAACACAGCGCCAAGAAGGTGAGCAAACATATTAAGAACCGTATGCCATATATGCCAGGTCCCTTGAAACAGCAAGGATGGACCGGCTCCCGGCATATCCTGACTGTTCCAGTACATACTTGTAATAAAACCCTCTAATTGTGGTAAAACTCTTAAAATACGCAATTAGAATTTCCAGAAATGATTAAAAACTTGTAAGAAACACTTGAAATAAAAGTAAATTGATTCTTACTAGGTTTCCTGCCGTTTCTTTATCATAGACATTACCAGTGGAAAGCTGGGCAATGACCAGAAAACTGCTAATATTTAGAACTCTGGCCACTTTAGGAAGCGTTTTCACTAGAATTTGCTTTCAAATATTAGGAATTCATGTTTATACAGCTCAAAATTTGTGTAGGAAGACTGTAAGTAAGGCCTACACTGCTTATGGTTACAACTGAGGCTGAATTTCTCTAGCGTCTTTTGTGTGAATCAGTTAATATCCTGACTGTTCCAGTTCATACTTGTAATAAAACCCTCTAATTGTGGTAAAACTCTTAAAATACGCAATTAGAATTTCCAGAAATGATTAAAAACTTGTAAGAAAAACTTGAAATAAAAGTAAATTGATTCTTACTAGGTTTCCTGCCGTTTCTTTATCACAGACATTACCAGTGGAAAGCTGGGAAATGACCAGAAAACTGCTAATATTTAGAACTCCGACCACTTTAGGGAGCGTTTTCACTTGAATTTGCTTTCAAATATTAGGAATTCATGTTTATACAGCTCAAAATTTGTGTAGGAAGACTGTAAGTAAGGCCTACACTCCTTATGGTTACAACTGAGGCTGAATTTCTCTAGCGTCTTTTGTGTGAATCAGTTAATATCCTGACTGTTCCAGTACATACTTGTAATAAAACCCTCTAATTGTGGTAAAACTCTTAAAATACGCAATTAGAATTTCCAGAAATGATGAAAAAATTGTAAGAAACACTTGAAATAAAAGTAAATAGATTCTTACTACATTTCCTGCTGTTTTTTAATCACAGACATTACCAGTGGTAAGCTGGCAAATGACCAGATAACTGATAATATTTTCAATTCCGGCCACTTTAGGGAGCGTTTTCACTTGAATTTGCTTTCAAATATTAGGAATTCATGTTTATATAGCTAAAATTTGTGTAGAAAGGCTGAAAGTTAGGACTATACTGCTTATGTTTACAATGGAGGCCGAATTTCTCTGGCGTCTTTTGTGTGAATCAGGTAAAATCCTTATGTTTCCAGTACATACTTGTAAGAAAACTCTCTAATTGTGGTAAAACTCTTAAAATACGCAATTAGAGTTTCCAGAAATGATTAAAAACTTGTAAGAAACACTTGAAATAAAAGTAAATTGATTCTTACTAGGTTTCCTGCCGTTTCTTTATCATAGACATTACCAGTGGAAAGCTGGGAAATGACCAGAAAACTGCTAATATTTAGAACTCCGACCACTTTAGGGAGCGTTTTCACTTGAATTTGCTTTCAAATATTAGGAATTCATGTTTATACAGCTCAAAATTTGTGTAGGAAGACTGTAAGTAAGGTCTACACTGCTTATGGTTACAACTGAGGCTGAATTTCTCTAGCGTCTTTTGTGTGAATCAGTTAATATCCTTGCCAGGGTTCAGCCCCAGCGGGTCCAGGGGTCCCCAAAGGTGTAGACGGAGTTGGCGAAGAAGGAATGACACGGAGACAGCGTTCAGTTGATCAGCAGCCTAGCCAGGATCTCTAGCCCTTATCTCCAGAGAGGTTCTGCTTCGGATCTCCAGCGAGGTTCTGTAGCCATGTTCCCTCGCTAGGTTCTCCAGCCAGGTTCTGTCCAGGCTCTCCAGTCAGGTTCAGTGTCCAGGTTCCAGTCAGGCTCTTCCTGCCAATCTCCGCAGTCAGGTTCAGTCCAGGATCCCCTGCCATGCTCTCTTGCTAGGTTCTGTCTCTAGGTTCTGAGGCCAGTTTCTGTCCAGGATCTTTTGCCATGCTCTCTCCAGCGAAGCTCCCCCGTCTCTAGGCGCTGTCTTCTGAATTCTGTCTCCTGAGTTCTGTGTTCTGAGTTCTGAGTGTTTCTGTCTTGTTACAACTGTATTTATACCAGTTGATTCAATCCTATCAATCTCTATTACAAAGGTTAGGGCGTTTCTTATCTCCATTCCAGGGAGAAAAGATTATGTAGTTTAAGCATGATTGTTCGTAGTTAAAGGGATTAATTACCCGCCTGGCACTTAGTTGAGGGGTTTTATTCCCTCCCTAACTTCAGGGGAAAATCCCTACCTGGGGATTCAACCTTTCTCGGAGAGGTGACCTTGGTTAAAACACAGCGCCAAGAAGGTGAGCAAACATATTAAGAACCGTATGCCATATATGCCAGGTCCCTTGAAACAGCAAGGATGGACCGGCTCCCGGCATATCCTGACTGTTCCAGTACATACTTGTAATAAAACCCTCTAATTGTGGTAAAACTCTTAAAATACGCAATTAGAATTTCCAGAAATGATTAAAAACTTGTAAGAAACACTTGAAATAAAAGTAAATTGATTCTTACTAGGTTTCCTGCCGTTTCTTTATCATAGACATTACCAGTGGAAAGCTGGGCAATGACCAGAAAACTGCTAATATTTAGAACTCTGGCCACTTTAGGAAGCGTTTTCACTAGAATTTGCTTTCAAATATTAGGAATTCATGTTTATACAGCTCAAAATTTGTGTAGGAAGACTGTAAGTAAGGCCTACACTGCTTATGGTTACAACTGAGGCTGAATTTCTCTAGCGTCTTTTGTGTGAATCAGTTAATATCCTGACTGTTCCAGTTCATACTTGTAATAAAACCCTCTAATTGTGGTAAAACTCTTAAAATACGCAATTAGAATTTCCAGAAATGATTAAAAACTTGTAAGAAAAACTTGAAATAAAAGTAAATTGATTCTTACTAGGTTTCCTGCCGTTTCTTTATCACAGACATTACCAGTGGAAAGCTGGGAAATGACCAGAAAACTGCTAATATTTAGAACTCCGACCACTTCAGGGAGCGTTTTCACTTGAATTTGCTTTCAAATATTAGGAATTCATGTTTATACAGCTCAAAATTTGTGTAGGAAGACTGTAAGTAAGGCCTACACTCCTTATGGTTACAACTGAGGCTGAATTTCTCTAGCGTCTTTTGTGTGAATCAGTTAATATCCTGACTGTTCCAGTACATACTTGTAATAAAACCCTCTAATTGTGGTAAAACTCTTAAAATACGCAATTAGAATTTCCAGAAATGATGAAAAAATTGTAAGAAACACTTGAAATAAAAGTAAATAGATTCTTACTACATTTCCTGCTGTTTTTTAATCACAGACATTACCAGTGGTAAGCTGGCAAATGACCAGATAACTGATAATATTTTCAATTCCGGCCACTTTAGGGAGCGTTTTCACTTGAATTTGCTTTCAAATATTAGGAATTCATGTTTATATAGCTAAAATTTGTGTAGAAAGGCTGAAAGTTAGGACTATACTGCTTATGTTTACAATGGAGGCCGAATTTCTCTGGCGTCTTTTGTGTGAATCAGGTAAAATCCTTATGTTTCCAGTACATACTTGTAAGAAAACTCTCTAATTGTGGTAAAACTCTTAAAATACGCAATTAGAGTTTCCAGAAATGATTAAAAACTTGTAAGAAACACTTGAAATAAAAGTAAATTGATTCTTACTAGGTTTCCTGCCGTTTCTTTATCATAGACATTACCAGTGGAAAGCTGGGAAATGACCAGAAAACTGCTAATATTTAGAACTCCGACCACTTTAGGGAGCGTTTTCACTTGAATTTGCTTTCAAATATTAGGAATTCATGTTTATACAGCTCAAAATTTGTGTAGGAAGACTGTAAGTAAGGCCTACACTGCTTATGGTTACAACTGAGGCTGAATTTCTCTAGCGTCTTTTGTGTGAATCAGTTAATATCCTTGCCAGGGTTCAGCCCCAGCGGGTCCGGGGGTCCCCAAAGGTGTAGACGGAGTTGGCGAAGAAGGAATGACACGGAGACAGCGTTCAGTTGATCAGCAGCCTAGCCAGGATCTCTAGCCCGGATCTCCAGAGAGGTTCTGCTTCGGATCTCCAGCGAGGTTCTGTAGCCATGTTCCCTCGCTAGGTTCTCCAGCCAGGTTCTGTCCAGGCTCTCCAGTCAGGTTCAGTGTCCAGGTTCCAGTCAGGCTCTTCCTGCCAATCTCCGCAGTCAGGTTCAGTCCAGGATCCCCTGCCATGCTCTCTTGCTAGGTTCTGTCTCTAGGTTCTGAGGCCAGTTTCTGTCCAGGATCTTTTGCCATGCTCTCTCCAGCGAAGCTCCCCTGTCTCTAGGCGCTGTCTTCTGAATTCTGTCTCCTGAGTTCTGTGTTCTGAGTTCTGAGTGTTTCTGTCTTGTTACAACTGTATTTATACCAGTTGATTCAATCCTATCAATCTCTATTACAAAGGTTAGGGCGTTTCTTATCTCCATTCCAGGGAGAAAAGATTATGTAGTTTAAGCATGATTGTTCGTAGTTAAAGGGATTAATTACCCGCCTGGCACTTAGTTGAGGGGTTTTATTCCCTCCCTAACTTCAGGGGAAAATCCCTACCTGGGGATTCAACCTTTCTCGGAGAGGTGACCTTGGTTAAAACACAGCGCCAAGAAGGTGAGCAAACATATTAAGAACCGTATGCCATATATGCCAGGTCCCTTGAAACAGCAAGGATGGACCGGCTCCCGGCATATCCTGACTGTTCCAGTACATACTTGTAATAAAACCCTCTAATTGTGGTAAAACTCTTAAAATACGCAATTAGAATTTCCAGAAATGATTAAAAACTTGTAAGAAACACTTGAAATAAAAGTAAATAGATTCTTACTACATTTCCTGCTGTTTTTTAATCACAGACATTACCAGTGGTAAGCTGGCAAATGACCAGATAACTGATAATATTTTCAACTCCGGCCACGTTAGGGAGCGTTTTCACTTGAATTTGCTTTCAAATATTAGGAATTCATGTTTATACAGCTAAATTTGTGTAGAAAGGCTGTAAGTTAGGACTATACTGCTTATGTTTACAATTGAGGCCGAATTTCTCTGGCGTCTTTTGTGTGAATCAGTTAAAATCCCTATGTTTCCAGTACATACTTGTAAGAAAACTATCTAATTGTGGTAAAACTCTTAAAATACGCAATTATAGTTTCCAGAAATGATTAAAAACTTGTAAGAAACACTTGAAATAAAAGTAAATAGATTCCTACTAGGTTTCCTGCCGTTTCTTTATCATAGACATTACCAGTGGAAAGCTGGGCAATGACCAGAAAACTGCTAATATTTAGAACTCTGGCCACTTTAGGAAGCGTTTTCACTAGAATTTGCTTTCAAATATTAGGAATTCATGTTTATACAGCTCAAAATTTTTGTAGAAAGGCTGTAAGTGAAGACTATACTGCCTATGTTTACGACTGAGCCCGAATTTCTCTGGAGTCTTTTGTGTGAATCAGTTAAAATCCACATGGTTCCAGTACATACTTGTAAGAAAACTCTCTAATTGTGGTAAATCTCTTCAAATACGCAATTAGAGTTTCCAGAAATGATTAAAAACTTGTAAGAAACACTTGAAATAAAAGTAGATTGCTTCTTACTAAGTTTCCTGCCGTTTCTTTATCACAGACATTACCAGTGTAAAGCTGGGCAATGACCAGAAAACTGGTAATATTTAGAACTCCGGCCACTTTAGGGAGCGTTTTCACTTGAATTTGCTTTCAAATATTAGGAATTCATGTTTATACAGCGCAAAATTTGTGTAGAAAGGCTTAAGTGAGGACTACACTGCTTATGTTTACAATTGAGACCAAATTTCTCTGGCGTCTTTTTTGTGAATCAGTCAATATCCTGACGGTTCCAGTACATACTTGTAAGAAAACTCTCTAATTTTGGTAAATCTCTTCAAATACGCAATTAGAGTTTCGAGAAATGATTAAAAACTTGTAGGAAACACTTGAAATAATGGTAAATAGATTCTAACTACATTTCCTGCTGTTTTTTAATCACAGACATTACCAGTGGTAAGCTGGCAAATGACCAAATAACTGATAATATTTTCAACTCCGGCTACTTTAGGGAGCATTTTCACTTGAATTTGCTTTCAAATATTAGGAATTCATGTTTATACAGCTAAAATTTGTGTAGAAAGGCTGTAAGTTAGGACTATACTGCTTACGTTTACAATTGAGGCCGAATTTCTCTGGCGTCTTTTGTGTGAATCAGTTAAAATCCTTATGTTTCCAGTACATACTTGTAAGGTAACTCTCTAATTGAGGTAAAACTCTTAAAATACGCAATTAGAGTTTCCAGAAATGATTAAAAACTTGTAAGAAACACTTGAAATAAAAGTAAATTGATTCTTACTAGGTTTCCTGCCGTTTCTTTATCACAGACAGTACCATTGGAAAGCTGGGAAATGACCAGAAAACTGCTAATATTTAGAACTCTGGCCACTTTAGGGAGCGTTTTCACTTGAATTTGCTTTCAAATATTAGGAATTCATGTTTATACAGCTCAAAATTTGTGTAGGAAGACTGTAAGTAAGGCCTACACTGCTTATGGTTACAACTGAGGCTGAATTTCTCTAGCGTCTTTTGTGTGAATCAGTTAATATCCTGACTGTTCCAGTACATACTTGTAATAAAACCCTCTAATTGTGGTAAAACTCTTAAAATACGCAATTAGAATTTCCAGAAATGATGAAAAACTTGTAAGAAACACTTGAAATAAAAGTAAATAGATTCTTACTACATTTCCTGCTGTTTTTTAATCACAGACATTACCAGTGGTAAGCTGGCAAATGACCAGATAACTGATAATATTTTCAACTCCGGCCACTTTAGGGAGCGTTTTCACTTGAATTTGCTTTCAAATATTAGGAATTCATGTTTATACAGCTAAAATTTGTGTAGAAAGGCTGAAAATTAGGACTATACTGCTTATGTTTACAATGGAGGCCGAATTTCTCTGGCGTCTTTTGTGTGAATCAGGTAAAATCCTTATGTTTCCTGTACATACTTGTAAGAAAACTCTCTAATTGGGGTAAAACTCTTAAAATACGCAATTATAGTTTCCAGAAATGATTAAAAACTTGTAAGAAACACTTGAAATAAAAGTAAATTGATTCTTACTAGGTTTCCTGCCATTTCTTTATCATAGACATTACCAGTGGAAAGCGGGGAAATGACGAGAAAACTGCTAATATTTAGAACTCCGGCCACTTTAGGAAGCGTTTTCACTAGAATTTGCTTTCAAATATTAGAAATTCATGTTTATACAGCTCAAAATTTTTGTAGAAAGGCTGTAAGTGAAGACTATACTGCCTATGTTAACGACTGAGGCCGAATTTCTCTTGAGTCTTTTGTGTGAATCAGTTAAAATCCACATGGTTCCAGTACATACTTGTAAGAAAACTCTCTAATTGTGGTAAATCTCTTCAAGTACGCAATTAGAATTTCGAGAAATGATTAAAAACTTGTAAGAAACACTTGAAATAAAAGTAAATTGATTCTTACTAAGTTTCCTGCCGTTTCTTTATCACAGACATTACCAGTGGAAAGCTGGGCAATGACCAGAAAACTGCTAATATTTAGAACTCTGGCCACTTTAGGGAGCGTTTTCACTTGAATTTGCTTTCAAATATTAGGAATTCATGTTTATACAGCTCAAAATTTGTGTAGGAAGACTGTAAGTAAGGCCTACACTGCTTATGGTTACAACTGAGGCTGAATTTCTCTAGCGTCTTTTGTGTGAATCAGTTAATATCCTGACTGTTCCAGTACATACTTGTAACAAAACCCTCAAATTGTGGTAAAACTCTTAAAATACGCAAGTAGAATTTCCAGAAATGATGAAAAACTTGTAAGAAACACTTGAAATAAAAGTAAATAGATTCTTACTACATTTCCTGCTGTTTTTTAATCACAGACATTACCAGTGGTAAGCTGGCAAATGACCAGATAACTGATAATATTTTCAATTCCGGCGACTTTAGGGAGCGTTTTCACTTGAATTTGCTTTCAAATATTAGGAATTCATGTTTATACAGCTAAAATTTGTGTAGAAAGGCTGAAAGTTAGGACTACACTGCTTATGTTTACAATGGAGGACGAATTTCTCTGGCGTCTTTTGTGTGAATCAGTTAAAATCCTTATGTTTCCAGTACATACTTGTAAGGAAACTCTCTAATTGTGGTAAAACTCTTAAAATACGCAATTAGAGTTTCCAGAAATGATTAAAAACTTGTAAGAATCACTTGAAATAAAAGTAAATTGATTCTTACTAGGTTTCCTGCCATTTCTTAATCACAGACATTACCAGTGGAAAGCTGGGAAATGACCAGAAAACTGCTAATATTTAGAACTCCGACCACTTTAGGGAGCTTTTCACTTGAATTTGCGTTCAAATATTAGGAATTCATGTTTATACAGCTCAAAATTTGTGTAGGAAGACTGTAAGTAAGGCCTACACTGCTTATGGTTACTACTGAGGCTGAATTTCTCTAACTTCTTTTGTGTGAATCAGTTAATATCCTGACTGTTCCAGTTCATTCTTGTAATAAAACCCTGTTATTGTGGTAAAACTCTTAAAATACACAATTAGAATTTCCAGAAATGATTAAAAACTTGTAAGAAACACTTGAAATAAAAGTAAATAGATTCTTACTACATTTCCTGCTGTTTTTTAATCACAGACATTACCAGTGGTAAGCTGGCAAATGACCAGATAACTGATAATGTTTTCAACTCGGCCACGTTAGGGAGCGTTTTCACTTGAATTTGCTTTCAAATATTAGGAATTCATGTTTATACAGCTAAAATTTGTGTAGAAAGGCTGTAACTTAGGACTATACTGCTTATGTTTACAATTGAGGCCGAATTTCTCAGGCGACTTTTGTGTGAATCAGTTAAAATCCCTATGTTTCCAGTACATACTTGTAAGAAAACTATCTAATTGTGGTAAAACTCTTAAAATACGCAATTATAGTTTCCAGAAATGATTAAAAACTTGTAAGAAACACTTGAAATAAAAGTAAATTGATTCTTACTAGGTTTCCTGCCGTTTCTTTATCACAGACATTACCAGTGGACAGCTGGGAAATGACCAGAAAACTGCTAATATTTAGAACTCCGACCACTTTAGGGAGCGTTTTCACTTGAATTTATTTTCAAATATTAGGAATTCATGTTTATACAGCTCAAAATTTGTGTAGGAAGACTGTAAGTAAGGCCTACACTGCTTACGGTTACAACTGAGGCTGAATTTCTCTAGCGTCTTTTGTGTGAATCAGTTAATATCCTGACTGTTCCAGTACATACTTGTAATAAAACCCTCTAATTGTGGTAAAACTCTTAAAATACGCAATTAGAATTTCCAGAAATGATTAAAAACTTGTAAGAAACACTTGAAATACAAGTAAATAGATTCTTACTACATTTCCTGCTGTTTTTTAATCACAGACATTACCAGTGGTAAGCTTGCAAATGACCAGATAACTGATAATATTTTCAACTCCGGCCACTTTAGGGAGCGTTTTCACTTGAATTTGCTTTCAAATATTAGGAATTCATGTTTATACAGCTAAAATTTGTGTAGAAAGGCTGAAAGTTAAGACTATACTGCTTATGTTTACAATGGAGGCCGAATTTCTCTGGCGTCTTTTGTGTGAATCAGGTAAAATCTTTATGTTTCCAGTACATACTTGTAAGAAAACTCTCTAATTGTGGTAAAACTCTTAAAATACGCAATTAGAGTTTCCAGAAATGATTAAAAACTTGTAAGAAACACTTGAAATAAAAGTAAATTGATTCTTACTAGGTTTCCTGCCGTTTCTTTATCATAGACATTATCAGTGGAAAGCGGGGAAATGACGAGAAAACTGCTAATATTTAGAACTCCGGCCACTTTAGGAAGCGTTTTCACTAGAATTTGCTTTCAAATATTAGGAATTCATGTTTATACAGCTCAAAATTTTTGTAGAAAGGCTGTAAGTGAAGACTATACTGCCTATGTTTACGACTGAGGCCGAATTTCTCTTGAGTCTTTTGTGTGAATCAGTTAAAATCCACATGGTTCCAGTACATACTTGTAAGAAAACTCTCTAATTGTGGTAAATCTCTTCAAGTACGCAATTAGAATTTCGAGAAATGATTAAAAACTTGTACGAAACACTTGAAATAAAAGTGAATTGATTCTTACTAAGTTTCCTGCCGTTTCTTTATCACAGACATTACCACTGGAAAGCTGGGCAATGACCAGAAAACTGCTAATATTTAGAACTACGGCCACGTTAGGGAGCGTTTTCACTTGAATTTGCTTTCAAATATTAGGAATTCATGTTTATACAGCTAAAATTTGTGTAGAAAGGCTGTAAGTTAGGACTATACTGCTTATGTTTACAATTGAGGCCAAATTTCTCTGGCGTCTTTTGTGTGAATCAGTTAAAATCCCTATGTTTCCAGTACATACTTGTAAGAAAACTATCTAATTGTGGTAAAACTCTTAAAATACGCAATTATAGTTTCCAGAAATGATTAAAAACTTGTAAGAAACACTTGAAATAAAAGTAAATAGATTCCTACTAGGTTTCCTGCCGTTTCTTTATCATAGACATTACCAGTGGAAAGCTGGGCAATGACCAGAAAACTGCTAATATTTAGAACTCCGGCCACTTTAGGAAGCGTTTTCACTAGAATTTGCTTTCAAATATTAGGAATTCATGTTTATACAGCTCAAAATTTTTGTAGAAAGGCTGTAAGTGAAGACTATACTGCCTATGTTTACGACTGAGCCCGAATTTCTCTGGAGTCTTTTGTGTGAATCAGTTAAAATCCACATTGTTCCAGTACATACTTGTAAGAAAACTCTCTAATTGTGGTAAATCTCTTCAAATACGCAATTAGAGTTTCCAGAAATGATTAAAAACTTGTAAGAAACACTTGAAATAAAAGTAGATTGCTTCTTACTAAGTTTCCTGCCGTTTCTTTATCACAGACATTACCAGTGGAAAGCTGGGCAATGACCAGAAAACTGGTAATATTTAGAACTCCGGCCACTTTAGGGAGCGTTTTCACTTGAATTTGCTTTCAAATATTAGGAATTCATGTTTATACAGCGCAAAATTTGTGTAGAAAGGCTTAAGTGAGGACTACACTGCTTATGTTTACAAATGAGGCCGAATTTCTCTGGCGTTTTTTTTGTGAATCAGTCAATATCCTGACGGTTCCAGTACATACTTGTAAGAAAACTCTCTAATTTTGGTAAATCTCTTCAAATACGCAATTAGAGTTTCGAGAAATGATTAAAAACTTGTAGGAAACACTTGAAATAATGGTAAATAGATTCTAACTACATTTCCTGCTGTTTTTTAATCACAGACATTACCAGTGGTAAGCTGGCAAATGACCAAATAACTGATATTTTCAACTCCGGCTACTTTAGGGAGCATTTTCACTTGAATTTGCTTTCAAATATTAGGAATTCATGTTTATACAGCTAAAATTTGTGTAGAAAGGCTGTAAGTTAGGATTATACTGCTTACGTTTACAATTGAGGCCGAATTTCTCTGGCGTCTTTTGTGTGAATCAGTTAAAATCCTTATGTTTCCAGTACATACTTGTAAGGAAACTCTCTAATTGAGGTAAAACTCTTAAAATACGAAATTAGAGTTTCCAGAAATGATTAAAAACTTGTAAGAAACACTTGAAATAAAAGTAAATTGATTCTTACTAGGTTTCCTGCCGTTTCTTTATCACAGACATTACCAGTGGAAAGCTGGGAAATGACCAGAAAACTGCTAATATTTAGAACTCTGGCCACTTTAGGGAGCGTTTTCACTTGAATTTGCTTTCAAATATTAGGAATTCATGTTTATACAGCTCAAAATTTGTGTAGGAAGACTGTAAGTAAGGTCTACACTGCTTATGGTTACAACTGAGGCTGAATTTCTCTAGCGTCTTTTGTGTGAATCAGTTAATATCCTGACTGTTCCAGTACATACTTGTAAGAAAACCCTCTAATTGTGGTAAAACTCTTAAAATACGCAATTAGAATTTCCAGAAATGATGAAAAACTTGTAAGAAACACTTGAAATAAAAGTAAATAGATTCTTACTACATTTCCTGCCGTTTTTTAATCACAGACATTACCAGTGGTAAGCTGGCAAATGACCAGATAACTGATAATATTTTCAACTCCGGCCACTTTAGGGAGCGTTTTCACTTGAATTTGCTTTCAAATATTAGGAATTCATGTTTATACAGCTAAAATTTGTGTAGAAAGGCTGAAAGTTAGGACTATACTGCTTATGTTTACAATGGAGGCCGAATTTCTCTGGCGTCTTTTGTGTGAATCAGGTAAAATCCTTATGTTTCCTGTACATACTTGTAAGAAAACTCTCTAATTGGGGTAAAACTCTTAAAATACGCAATTATAGTTTCCAGAAATGATTAAAAACTTGTAAGAAACACTTGAAATAAAAGTAAATTGATTCTTACTAGGTTTCCTGCCGTTTCTTTATCATAGACATTACCAGTGGAAAGCGGGGAAATGACGAGAAAACTGCTAATATTTAGAACTCCGGCCACTTTAGGAAGCGTTTTCACTAGGATTTGCTTTCAAATATTAGAAATTCATGTTTATACAGCTCAAAATTTTTGTAGAAAGGCTGTAAGTGAAGACTATACTGCCTATGTTTACGACTGAGGCCGAATTTCTCTTGAGTCTTTTGTGTGAATCAGTTAAAATCCACATGGTTCCAGTACATACTTGTAAGAAAACTATCTAATTGTGGTAAATCTCTTCAAGTACGCAATTAGAATTTCGAGAAATGATTAAAAACTTGTAAGAAACACTTGAAATAAAAGTAAATTGATTCTTACTAAGTTTCCTGCCGTTTCTTTATCACAGACATTACCAGTGGAAAGCTGGGCAATGACCAGAAAACTGCTAATATTTAGAACTCTGGCCACTTTAGGGAGCGTTTTCACTTGAATTTGCTTTCAAATATTAGGAATTCATGTTTATACAGCTCAAAATTTGTGTAGGAAGACTGTAAGTAAGGCCTACACTGCTTATGGTTACAACTGAGGCTGAATTTCTCTAGCGTCTTTTGTGTGAATCAGTTAATATCCTGACTGTTCCAGTACATACTTGTAACAAAACCCTCAAATTGTGGTAAAACTCTTAAAATACGCAATTAGAATTTCCAGAAATGATGAAAAACTTGTAAGAAACACTTGAAATAAAAGTAAATAGATTCTTACTACATTTCCTGCTGTTTTTTAATCACAGACATTACCAGTGGTAAGCTGGCAAATGACCAGATAACTGATAATATTTTCAATTCCGGCGACTTTAGGGAGCGTTTTCACTTGAATTTGCTTTCAAATATTAGGAATTCATGTTTATACAGCTAAAATTTGTGTAGAAAGGCTGAAAGTTAGGACTACACTGCTTATGTTTACAATGGAGGACGAATTTCTCTGGCGTCTTTTGTGTGAATCAGTTAAAATCCTTATGTTTCCAGTACATACTTGTAAGGAAACTCTCTAATTGTGGTAAAACTCTTAAAATACGCAATTAGAGTTTCCAGAAATGATTAAAAACTTGTAAGAAACACTTGAAATAAAAGTAAATTGATTCTTACTAGGTTTCCTGCCATTTCTTAATCACAGACATTACCAGTGGAAAGCTGGGAAAGGACCAGAAAACTGCTAATATTTAGAACTCCGACCACTTTAGGGAGCGTTTTCACTTGAATTTGCGTTCAAATATTAGGAATTCATGTTTATACAGCTCAAAATTTGTGTAGGAAGACTGTAAGTAAGGCCTACACTGCTTATGGTTACAACTGAGGCTGAATTTCTCTAACTTCTTTTGTGTGAATCAGTTAATATCCTGACTGTTCCAGTTCATTCTTGTAATAAAACCCTGTTATTGTGGTAAAACTCTTAAAATACACAATTAGAATTTCCAGAAATGATTAAAAACTTGTAGGAAACACTTGAAATAAAAGTAAATAGATTCTTACTACATTTCCTGCTGTTTTTTAATCACAGACATTACCAGTGGTAAGCTGGCAAATGACCAGATAACTGATAATATTTTCAACTCCGGCCACGTTAGGGAGCGTTTTCACTTGAATTTGCTTTCAAATATTAGGAATTCATGTTTATACAGCTAAAATTTGTGTAGAAAGGCTGTAACTTAGGACTATACTGCTTATGTTTACAATTGAGGCCGAATTTCTCAGGCGACTTTTGTGTGAATCAGTTAAAATCCACATGGTTCCAGTACATACTTGTAAGAAAACTCTCTAATTGTGGTAAATCTCTTCAAGTACGCAATTAGAATTTCGAGAAATGATTAAAAACTTGTAAGAAACACTTGAAATAAAAGTAAATTGATTCTTACTAAGTTTCCTGCCGTTTCTTTATCACAGACATTACCAGTGGAAAGCTGGGCAATGACCAGAAAACTGCTAATATTTAGAACTCTGGCCACTTTAGGGAGCGTTTTCACTTGAATTTGCTTTCAAATATTAGGAATTCATGTTTATACAGCTCAAAATTTGTGTAGGAAGACTGTAAGTAAGGCCTACACTGCTTATGGTTACAACTGAGGCTGAATTTCTCTAGCGTCTTTTGTGTGAATCAGTTAATATCCTGACTGTTCCAGTACATACTTGTAACAAAACCCTCAAATTGTGGTAAAACTCTTAAAATACGCAATTAGAATTTCCAGAAATGATGAAAAACTTGTAAGAAACACTTGAAATAAAAGTAAATAGATTCTTACTACATTTCCTGCTGTTTTTTAATCACAGACATTACCAGTGGTAAGCTGGCAAATGACCAGATAACTGATAATATTTTCAATTCCGGCGACTTTAGGGAGCGTTTTCACTTGAATTTGCTTTCAAATATTAGGAATTCATGTTTATACAGCTAAAATTTGTGTAGAAAGGCTGAAAGTTAGGACTACACTGCTTATGTTTACAATGGAGGACGAATTTCTCTGGTGTCTTTTGTGTGAATCAGTTAAAATCCTTATGTTTCCAGTACATACTTGTAAGGAAACTCTCTAATTGTGGTAAAACTCTTAAAATACGCAATTAGAGTTTCCAGAAATGATTAAAAACTTGTAAGAAACACTTGAAATAAAAGTAAATTGATTCTTACTAGGTTTCCTGCCATTTCTTAATCACAGACATTACCAGTGGAAAGCTGGGAAATGACCAGAAAACTGCTAATATTTAGAACTCCGACCACTTTAGGGAGCGCTTTCACTTGAATTTGCGTTCAAATATTAGGAATTCATGTTTATACAGCTCAAAATTTGTGTAGGAAGACTGTAAGTAAGGCCTACACTGCTTATGGTTACAACTGAGGCTGAATTTCTCTAACTTCTTTTGTGTGAATCAGTTAATATCCTGACTGTTCCAGTTCATTCTTGTAATAAAACCCTGTTATTGTGGTAAAACTCTTAAAATACACAATTAGAATTTCCAGAAATGATTAAAAACTTGTAGGAAACACTTGAAATAAAAGTAAATAGATTCTTACTACATTTCCTGCTGTTTTTTAATCACAGACATTACCAGTGGTAAGCTGGCAAATGACCAGATAACTGATAATATTTTCAACTCCGGCCACGTTAGGGAGCGTTTTCACTTGAATTTGCTTTCAAATATTAGGAATTCATGTTTATACAGCTAAAATTTGTGTAGAAAGGCTGTAACTTAGGACTATACTGCTTATGTTTACAATTGAGGCCGAATTTCTCAGGCGACTTTTGTGTGAATCAGTTAAAATCCCTATGTTTCCAGTACATACTTGTAAGAAAACTATCTAATTGTGGTAAAACTCTTAAAATACGCAATTATAGTTTCCAGAAATGATTAAAAACTTGTAAGAAACACTTGAAATAAAAGTAAATTGATTCTTACTAGGTTTCCTGCCGTTTCTTTATCACAGACATTACCAGTGGAAAGCTGGGAAATGACCAGAAAACTGCTAATATTTAGAACTCTGGCCACTTTAGGGAGCGTTTTCACTTGAATTTGCTTTCAAATATTAGGAATTCATGTTTATACAGCTCAAAATTTGTGTAGGAAGACTGTAAGTAAGGCCTACACTGCTTATGGTTACAACTGAGGCTGAATTTCTCTAGCGTCTTTTGTGTGAATCAGTTAATATCCTGACTGTTCCAGTACATACTTGTAACAAAACCCTCAAATTGTGGTAAAACTCTTAAAATACGCAATTAGAATTTCCAGAAATGATGAAAAACTTGTAAGAAACACTTGAAATAAAAGTAAATAGATTCTTACTACATTTCCTGCTGTTTTTTAATCACAGACATTACCAGTGGTAAGCTGGCAAATGACCAGATAACTGATAATATTTTCAACTCCGGCCACTTTAGGGAGCGTTTTCACTTGAATTTGCTTTCAAATATTAGGAATTCATGTTTATACAGCTAAAATTTGTGTAGAAAGGCTGAAAGTTAGGACTATACTGCTTATGTTTACAATGGAGGCCGAATTTCTCTGGCGTCTTTTGTGTGAATCAGGTAAAATCCTTATGTTTCCTGTACATACTTGTAAGAAAACTCTCTAATTGGGCTAAAACTCTTAAAATACGCAATTATAGTTTCCAGAAATGATTAAAAACTTGTAAGAAACACTTGAAATGAAAGTAAATTGATTCTTACTAGGTTTCCTGCCGTTTCTTTATCATAGACATTACCAGTGGAAAGCGGGGAAATGACGAGAAAACTGCTAATATTTAGAACTCCGGCCACTTTAGGAAGCGTTTTCACTAGGATTTGCTTTCAAATATTAGAAATTCATGTTTATACAGCTCAAAATTTTTGTAGAAAGGCTGTAAGTGAAGACTATACTGCCTATGTTTACGACTGAGGCCGAATTTCTCTTGAGTCTTTTGTGTGAATCAGTTAAAATCCACATGGTTCCAGTACATACTTGTAAGAAAACTATCTAATTGTGGTAAATCTCTTCAAGTACGCAATTAGAATTTCGAGAAATGATTAAAAACTTGTAAGAAACACTTGAAATAAAAGTAAATTGATTCTTACTAAGTTTCCTGCCGTTTCTTTATCACAGACATTACCAGTGGAAAGCTGGGCAATGACCAGAAAACTGCTAATATTTAGAACTCTGGCCACTTTAGGGAGCGTTTTCACTTGAATTTGCTTTCAAATATTAGGAATTCATGTTTATACAGCTCAAAATTTGTGTAGGAAGACTGTAAGTAAGGCCTACACTGCTTATGGTTACAACTGAGGCTGAATTTCTCTAGCGTCTTTTGTGTGAATCAGTTAATATCCTGACTGTTCCAGTACATACTTGTAACAAAACCCTCAAATTGTGGTAAAACTCTTAAAATACGCAATTAGAATTTCCAGAAATGATGAAAAACTTGTAAGAAACACTTGAAATAAAAGTAAATAGATTCTTACTACATTTCCTGCTGTTTTTTAATCACAGACATTACCAGTGGTAAGCTGGCAAATGACCAGATAACTGATAATATTTTCAATTCCGGCGACTTTAGGGAGCGTTTTCACTTGAATTTGCTTTCAAATATTAGGAATTCATGTTTATACAGCTAAAATTTGTGTAGAAAGGCTGAAAGTTAGGACTACACTGCTTATGTTTACAATGGAGGACGAATTTCTCTGGCGTCTTTTGTGTGAATCAGTTAAAATCCTTATGTTTCCAGTACATACTTGTAAGGAAACTCTCTAATTGTGGTAAAACTCTTAAAATACGCAATTAGAGTTTCCAGAAATGATTAAAAACTTGTAAGAAACACTTGAAATAAAAGTAAATTGATTCTTACTAGGTTTCCTGCCATTTCTTAATCACAGACATTACCAGTGGAAAGCTGGGAAATGACCAGAAAACTGCTAATATTTAGAACTCCGACCACTTTAGGGAGCGTTTTCACTTGAATTTGCGTTCAAATATTAGGAATTCATGTTTATACAGCTCAAAATTTGTGTAGGAAGACTGTAAGTAAGGCCTACACTGCTTATGGTTACAACTGAGGCTGAATTTCTCTAACTTCTTTTGTGTGAATCAGTTAATATCCTGACTGTTCCAGTTCATTCTTGTAATAAAACCCTGTTATTGTGGTAAAACTCTTAAAATACACAATTAGAATTTCCAGAAATGATTAAAAACTTGTAGGAAACACTTGAAATAAAAGTAAATAGATTCTTACTACATTTCCTGCTGTTTTTTAATCACAGACATTACCAGTGGTAAGCTGGCAAATGACCAGATAACTGATAATATTTTCAACTCCGGCCACGTTAGGGAGCGTTTTCACTTGAATTTGCTTTCAAATATTAGGAATTCATGTTTATACAGCTAAAATTTGTGTAGAAAGGCTGTAACTTAGGACTATACTGCTTATGTTTACAATTGAGGCCGAATTTCTCAGGCGACTTTTGTGTGAATCAGTTAAAATCCACATGGTTCCAGTACATACTTGTAAGAAAACTCTCTAATTGTGGTAAATCTCTTCAAGTACGCAATTAGAATTTCGAGAAATGATTAAAAACTTGTAAGAAACACTTGAAATAAAAGTAAATTGATTCTTACTAAGTTTCCTGCCGTTTCTTTATCACAGACATTACCAGTGGAAAGCTGGGCAATGACCAGAAAACTGCTAATATTTAGAACTCTGGCCACTTTAAGGAGCGTTTTCACTTGAATTTGCTTTCAAATATTAGGAATTCATGTTTATACAGCTCAAAATTTGTGTAGGAAGACTGTAAGTAAGGCCTACACTGCTTATGGTTACAACTGAGGCTGAATTTCTCTAGCGTCTTTTGTGTGAATCAGTTAATATCCTGACTGTTCCAGTACATACTTGTAACAAAACCCTCAAATTGTGGTAAAACTCTTAAAATACGCAATTAGAATTTCCAGAAATGATGAAAAACTTGTAAGAAACACTTGAAATAAAAGTAAATAGATTCTTACTACATTTCCTGCTGTTTTTTAATCACAGACATTACCAGTGGTAAGCTGGCAAATGACCAGATAACTGATAATATTTTCAATTCCGGCGACTTTAGGGAGCGTTTTCACTTGAATTTGCTTTCAAATATTAGGAATTCATGTTTATACAGCTAAAATTTGTGTAGAAAGGCTGAAAGTTAGGACTACACTGCTTATGTTTACAATGGAGGACGAATTTCTCTGGCGTCTTTTGTGTGAATCAGTTAAAATCCTTATGTTTCCAGTACATACTTGTAAGGAAACTCTCTAATTGTGGTAAAACTCTTAAAATACGCAATTAGAGTTTCCAGAAATGATTAAAAACTTGTAAGAAACACTTGAAATAAAAGTAAATTGATTCTTACTAGGTTTCCTGCCATTTCTTAATCACAGACATTACCAGTGGAAAGCTGGGAAATGACCAGAAAACTGCTAATATTTAGAACTCCGACCACTTTAGGGAGCGTTTTCACTTGAATTTGCGTTCAAATATTAGGAATTCATGTTTATACAGCTCAAAATTTGTGTAGGAAGACTGTAAGTAAGGCCTACACTGCTTATGGTTACAACTGAGGCTGAATTTCTCTAACTTCTTTTGTGTGAATCAGTTAATATCCTGACTGTTCCAGTTCATTCTTGTAATAAAACCCTGTTATTGTGGTAAAACTCTTAAAATACACAATTAGAATTTCCAGAAATGATTAAAAACTTGTAGGAAACACTTGAAATAAAAGTAAATAGATTCTTACTACATTTCCTGCTGTTTTTTAATCACAGACATTACCAGTGGTAAGCTGGCAAATGACCAGATAACTGATAATATTTTCAACTCCGGCCACGTTAGGGAGCGTTTTCACTTGAATTTGCTTTCAAATATTAGGAATTCATGTTTATACAGCTAAAATTTGTGTAGAAAGGCTGTAACTTAGGACTATACTGCTTATGTTTACAATTGAGGCCGAATTTCTCAGGCGACTTTTGTGTGAATCAGTTAAAATCCACATGGTTCCAGTACATACTTGTAAGAAAACTCTCTAATTGTGGTAAATCTCTTCAAGTACGCAATTAGAATTTCGAGAAATGATTAAAAACTTGTAAGAAACACTTGAAATAAAAGTAAATTGATTCTTACTAAGTTTCCTGCCGTTTCTTTATCACAGACATTACCAGTGGAAAGCTGGGCAATGACCAGAAAACTGCTAATATTTAGAACTCTGGCCACTTTAAGGAGCGTTTTCACTTGAATTTGCTTTCAAATATTAGGAATTCATGTTTATACAGCTCAAAATTTGTGTAGGAAGACTGTAAGTAAGGCCTACACTGCTTATGGTTACAACTGAGGCTGAATTTCTCTAGCGTCTTTTGTGTGAATCAGTTAATATCCTGACTGTTCCAGTACATACTTGTAACAAAACCCTCAAATTGTGGTAAAACTCTTAAAATACGCAATTAGAATTTCCAGAAATGATGAAAAACTTGTAAGAAACACTTGAAATAAAAGTAAATAGATTCTTACTACATTTCCTGCTGTTTTTTAATCACAGACATTACCAGTGGTAAGCTGGCAAATGACCAGATAACTGATAATATTTTCAATTCCGGCGACTTTAGGGAGCGTTTTCACTTGAATTTGCTTTCAAATATTAGGAATTCATGTTTATACAGCTAAAATTTGTGTAGAAAGGCTGAAAGTTAGGACTACACTGCTTATGTTTACAATGGAGGACGAATTTCTCTGGCGTCTTTTGTGTGAATCAGTTAAAATCCTTATGTTTCCAGTACATACTTGTAAGGAAACTCTCTAATTGTGGTAAAACTCTTAAAATACGCAATTAGAGTTTCCAGAAATGATTAAAAACTTGTAAGAAACACTTGAAATAAAAGTAAATTGATTCTTACTAGGTTTCCTGCCATTTCTTAATCACAGACATTACCAGTGGAAAGCTGGGAAATGACCAGAAAACTGCTAATATTTAGAACTCCGACCACTTTAGGGAGCGTTTTCACTTGAATTTGCGTTCAAATATTAGGAATTCATGTTTATACAGCTCAAAATTTGTGTAGGAAGACTGTAAGTAAGGCCTACACTGCTTATGGTTACAACTGAGGCTGAATTTCTCTAACTTCTTTTGTGTGAATCAGTTAATATCCTGACTGTTCCAGTTCATTCTTGTAATAAAACCCTGTTATTGTGGTAAAACTCTTAAAATACACAATTAGAATTTCCAGAAATGATTAAAAACTTGTAGGAAACACTTGAAATAAAAGTAAATAGATTCTTACTACATTTCCTGCTGTTTTTTAATCACAGACATTACCAGTGGTAAGCTGGCAAATGACCAGATAACTGATAATATTTTCAACTCCGGCCACGTTAGGGAGCGTTTTCACTTGAATTTGCTTTCAAATATTAGGAATTCATGTTTATACAGCTAAAATTTGTGTAGAAAGGCTGTAACTTAGGACTATACTGCTTATGTTTACAATTGAGGCCGAATTTCTCAGGCGACTTTTGTGTGAATCAGTTAAAATCCCTATGTTTCCAGTACATACTTGTAAGAAAACTATCTAATTGTGGTAAAACTCTTAAAATACGCAATTATAGTTTCCAGAAATGATTAAAAACTTGTAAGAAACACTTGAAATAAAAGTAAATTGATTCTTACTAGGTTTCCTGCCGTTTCTTTATCACAGACATTACCAGTGGAAAGCTGGGAAATGACCAGAAAACTGCTAATATTTAGAACTCTGGCCACTTTAGGGAGCGTTTTCACTTGAATTTGCTTTCAAATATTAGGAATTCATGTTTATACAGCTCAAAATTTGTGTAGGAAGACTGTAAGTAAGGCCTACACTGCTTATGGTTACAACTGAGGCTGAATTTCTCTAGCGTCTTTTGTGTGAATCAGTTAATATCCTGACTGTTCCAGTACATACTTGTAATAAAACCCTCAAATTGTGGTAAAACTCTTAAAATACGCAATTAGAATTTCCAGAAATGATGAAAAACTTGTAAGAAACACTTGAAATAAAAGTAAATAGATTCTTACTACATTTCCTGCTGTTTTTTAATCACAGACATTACCAGTGGTAAGCTGGCAAATGACCAGATAACTGATAATATTTTCAATTCCGGCGACTTTAGGGAGCGTTTTCACTTGAATTTGCTTTCAAATATTAGGAATTCATGTTTATACAGCTAAAATTTGTGTAGAAAGGCTGAAAGTTAGGACTACACTGCTTATGTTTACAATGGAGGACGAATTTCTCTGGCGTCTTTTGTGTGAATCAGTTAAAATCCTTATGTTTCCAGTACATACTTGTAAGGAAACTCTCTAATTGTGGTAAAACTCTTAAAATACGCAATTAGAGTTTCCAGAAATGATTAAAAACTTGTAAGAAACACTTGAAATAAAAGTAAATTGATTCTTACTAGGTTTCCTGCCATTTCTTAATCACAGACATTACCAGTGGAAAGCTGGGAAATGACCAGAAAACTGCTAATATTTAGAACTCCGACCACTTTAGGGAGCGTTTTCACTTGAATTTGCGTTCAAATATTAGGAATTCATGTTTATACAGCTCAAAATTTGTGTAGGAAGACTGTAAGTAAGGCCTACACTGCTTATGGTTACAACTGAGGCTGAATTTCTCTAACTTCTTTTGTGTGAATCAGTTAATATCCTGACTGTTCCAGTTCATTCTTGTAATAAAACCCTGTTATTGTGGTAAAACTCTTAAAATACACAATTAGAATTTCCAGAAATGATGAAAAACTTGTAAGAAACACTTGAAATAAAAGTAAATAGATTATTACTACATTTCCTGCTGTTTTTTAATCACAGACATTACCAGTGGTAAGCTGGCAAATGACCAGATAACTGATAATATTTTCAACTCCGGCCACTTTTGGGAGCGTTTTCACTTGAATTTGCTTTCAAATATTAGGAATTCATGTTTATACAGCTAAAATTTGTGTAGAAAGGCTGTAACTTAGGACTATACTGCTTATGTTTACAATTGAGGCCGAATTTCTCAGGCGACTTTTGTGTGAATCAGTTAAAATCCCTATGTTTCCAGTACATACTTGTAAGAAAACTATCTAATTGTGGTAAAACTCTTAAAATACGCAAATATAGTTTCCAGAAATGATTAAAAACTTGTAAGAAACACTTGAAATAAAAGTAAATAGATTCCTACTAGGTTTCCTGCCGTTTCTTTATCATAGACATTACCAGTGGAAAGCTGGGCAATGACCAGAAAACTGCTAATATTTAGAACTCCGGCCACTTTAGGAAGCGTTTTCACTAGAATTTGCTTTCAAATATTAGGAATTCATGTTTATACAGCTCAAAATTTTTGTAGAAAGGCTGTAAGTGAAGACTATACTGCCTACGTTTACGACTGAGGCCGAATTTCTCTGGAGTCTTTTGTGTGAATCAGTTAAAATCCACATGGTTCCAGTACATACTTGTAAGAAAACTCTCTAATTGTGGTAAATCTCTTCAAATACGCAATTAGAGTTTCCAGAAATGATTAAAAACTTGTAAGAAACACTTGAAATCAAAGTAGATTGCTTCTTACTAAGTTTCCTGCCGTTTCTTTATCACAGACATTACCAGTGGAAAGCTGGGCAATGACCAGAAAACTGCTAATATTTAGAACTCCAGCCACTTCAGGGAGCGTTTTCACTTGAATTTGCTATCAAATATTAGGAATTCATGTTCATACAGCGCAAAATTTGTGTAGAAAGGCTTAAGTGAGGACTACACTGCTTATGTTTACAATTGAGGCCGAATTTCTCTGGCGTCTTTTTTGTGAATCAGTCAATATCCTGACGGTTCCAGTTCATACTTGTAATAAAACCCTCTAATTGTGGTAAAACTCTTAAAATACGCAATTAGAATTTCCAGAAATGATGAAAAACTTGTAAAAAACAGTTGAAATAAAAGTAAATAGATTCTTACTACATTTCCTGCTGTTTTTTAATCACAGACATTACCAGTGGTAAGCTGGCAAATGACCAGATAAGTGATAATATTTTCAATTCCGGCCACTTTAGGGAGCGTTTTCACTTGAATTTTCTTTCAAATATTAGGAATTCATGTTTATAGAGCTAAAATTTGCGTAGAAAGGCTGAAAGTTAGGACTATACTGCTTATGTTTACAATGGAGGCCGAATTTCTCTGGCGTCTTTTGTGTGAATCAGTTAAAATCCTTATGTTTCCAGTACATACTTGTAAGAAAACTTTCTAATTGTGGTAAAACTCTTAAAATACGCAATTAGAGTTTCGAGAAATGATTAAAAACTTGTAAGAAACACTTGAAATAAAAGTAAATTGATTCTTACTAGGTTTCCTGCCATTTCTTTATCATAGACATTACCAGTGGAAAGCGGGAAAATGATGAGAAAACTGCTAATATTTAGAACTCCGGCCACTTTAGGAAGCGTTTTCACTAGAATTTGCTTTCAAATATTAGGAATTCATGTTTATACAGCTCAAAATTTTTGTAGAAAGGCTGTAAGTGAAGACTATACTGCCTATGTTTACGACTGAGGCTGAATTTCTCTTGAGGCTTTTTTCTGAATCAGTTAAAATCCACATGGTTCCAGTACATACTTGTAAGAAAACTCTCTAATTGTGGTAAATCTCTTCAAATACGCAATTAGAGTTTCCAGAAATGATTAAAAACTTGTAGGAAACACTTGAAATAATGGTAAATAGATTCTAACTACATTTCCTGCTGTTTTTTAATCACAGACATTACCAGTGGTAAGCTGGCAAATGACCAAATAACTGATAATATTTTCAACTCCGGCTACTTTAGGGAGCATTTTCACTTGAATTTGCTTTCAAATATTAGGAATTCATGTTTATACAGCTAAAATTTGTGTAGAAAGGCTGTAAGTTAGGACTATACTTCTTACGTTTACAATTGAGGCCGAATTTCTCTGGCGTCTTTTGTGTGAATCAGTTAAAATCCTTATGTTTCCAGTACATACTTGTAAGGAAACTCTCTAATTGTGGTAAAACTCTTAAAATACGCAATTAGAGTTTCCAGAAATGATTAAAAACTTGTAAGAAACACTTGAAATAAAAGTAAATTGATTCTTACTAGGTTTCCTGCCATTTCTTTATCACAGACATTACCAGTGGAAAGCTGGGAAATGACCATAAAACTGCTAATATTTAGAAGTCCGGCCAGTTTATGGAGCGTTTTCACTTGAATTTGCTTTCAAATATTAGGAATTCATGTTTATACAGCTCAAAATTTGTGTAGGAAGACTGTAAGTAAGGTCTACACTGCTTATGATTACAACTGGGGCTGAATTTCTCTAGCGTCTTTTGTGTGAATCAGTTAATATCCTGACTTTTCCAGTTCATACTTGTAATAAAACCCTCTAATTGTGGTAAAACTCTTAAAATACGCAATTAGAATTTCCAGAAATGATTAAAAACTTGTAAGAAACACTTGAAATAAAAGTAAATAGATTCTTACTACATTTCCTGCTGTTTTTTAATCACAGACATTACCAGTGGTAAGCTGGCAAATGACCAGATAACTGATAATATTTTCAACTCTGGCCACGTTAGGGAGCGTTTTCACTTGAATTTGCTTTCAAATATTAGAAATTCATGTTTATACAGCTAAAATTTGTGTAGAAAGGCTGTAAGTTAGGACTATACTGCTTATGTTTACAATTGAGGCCAAATTTCTCTGGCGTCTTTTGTGTGAATCAGTTAAAATCCCTATGTTTCCAGTACATACTTGTAAGGAAACTCTCTAATTGTGGTAAAACTCTTAAAATACGCAATTAGAGTTTCCAGAAATGATTAAAAACTTGTGAGAAACACTTGAAATAAAAGTAAATTGATTCTTACTAGGTTTCCTGCCGTTTCTTTATCACAGACATTACCAGTGGAAAGCGGGGAAATGACCAGAAAACTGCTAATATTTAGAACTCCGACCACTTTAGGGAGCGTTTTCACTTGAATTTGCTTTCAAATATTAGGAATTCATGTTTATACAGCGCAAAATTTGTGTAGAAAGGCTTAAGTGAGGACTACACTGCTTATGTTTACAATTGAGACCGAATTTCTCTGGCGTCTTTTTTGTGAATCAGTCAATATCCTGACGGTTCCAGTACATACTGGTAAGAAAACTCTCTAATTGTGGTAACACTCTTAAAATACGCAATTAGAGTTTCCAGAAATGATTAAAAACTTGTAAGAAACACTTGAAATAAAAGTAAATTGATTCTTACTAGGTTTCCTGCCGTTTCTTTATCAGAGACATTACCAGTGGAAAGCTGGTAATGACCAGAAAACTGCTAATATTTAGAACTCCGGCCAGTTTAGGGAGCGTTTTCACTTGAATTTGCGTTCAAATATTAGGAATTCATGTTTATACAGCTCAAAATTTGTGTAGGAAGACTGTAAGTAAGGCCTACACTGCTTATGGTTACAACTGATGCTGAATTTCTCTAGCGTCTTTTGTGTGAATCAGTTAATATCCTGACTGTTCCAGTTCATACTTGTAATAAAACCCTCTAATTGTGGTAAAACTCTTAAAATACGCAATTAGAATTTCCAGAAATGATGAAAAACTTGTAAGAAACACTTGAAATAAAAGTAAATAGATTCTTACTACATTTCCTGCTGTTTTTTAATCACAGACATTACCAGTGGTAAGCTGGCAAATGACCAGATAACTGATAATATTTTCAATTCCGGCCACTTTAGGGAGCGTTTTCACTTGAATTTGCTTTCAAATATTAGGAATTCATGTTTATAGAGCTAAAATTTGCGTAGAAAGGCTGAAAGTTAGGACTATACTGCTTATGTTTACAATGGAGGCCGAATTTCTCTGGCGTCTTTTGTGTGAATCAGTTCAAATCCTTATGTTTCCAGTACATACTTGTAAGAAAACTTTCTAATTGTGGTAAAACTCTTAAAATACGCAATTAGAGTTTCCAGAAATGATTAAAAACTTGTAAGAAACACTTGAAATAAAAGTAAATTGATTCTTACTAGGTTTCCTGCCATTTCTTTATCATAGACATTACCAGTGGAAAGCGGGAAAATGATGAGAAAACTGCTAATATTTAGAACTCCGGCCACTTTAGGAAGCGTTTTCACTAGAATTTGCTTTCAAATATTAGGAATTCATGTTTATACAGCTCAAAATTTTTGTAGAAAGGCTGTAAGTGAAGACTATACTGCCTATGTTTACGACTGAGGCCGAATTTCTCTTGAGGCTTTTTTCTGAATCAGTTAAAATCCACATGTTTCCAGTACATACTTGTAAGAAAACTCTCTAATTGTGGTAAATCTCTTCAAATACGCAATTAGAGTTTCCAGAAATGATTAAAAACTTGTAGGAAACACTTGAAATAATGGTAAATAGATTCTAACTACATTTCCTGCTGTTTTTTAATCACAGACATTACCAGTGGTAAGCTGGCAAATGACCAAATAACTGATAATATTTTCAACTCCGGCTACTTTAGGGAGCATTTTCACTTGAATTTGCTTTCAAATATTAGGAATTCATGTTTATACAGCTAAAATTTGTGTAGAAATGCTGTAAGTTAGGACTATACTTCTTACGTTTACAATTGAGGCCGAATTTCTCTGGCGTCTTTTGTGTGAATCAGTTAAAATCCTTATGTTTCCAGTACATACTTGTAAGGAAACTCTCTAATTGTGGTAAAACTCTTAAAATACGCAATTAGAGTTTCCAGAAATGATTAAAAACTTGTAAGAAACACTTGAAATAAAAGTAAATTGATTCTTACTAGGTTTCCTGCCATTTCTTTATCACAGACATTACCAGTGGAAAGCTGGGAAATGACCATAAAACTGCTAATATTTAGAACTCCGGCCAGTTTATGGAGCGTTTTCACTTGAATTTGCGTTCAAATATTAGGAATTCATGTTTATACAGCTCAAAATTTGTGTAGGAAGACTGTAAGTAAGGTCTACACTGCTTATGATTACAACTGGGGCTGAATTTCTCTAGCGTCTTTTGTGTGAATCAGTTAATATCCTGACTTTTCCAGTTCATACTTGTAATAAAACCCTCTAATTGTGGTAAAACTCTTAAAATACGCAATTAGAATTTCCAGAAATGATTAAAAACTTGTAAGAAACACTTGAAATAAAAGTAAATAGATTCTTACTACATTTCCTGCTGTTTTTTAATCACAGACATTACCAGTGGTAAGCTGGCAAATGACCAGATAACTGATAATATTTTCAACTCTGGCCACGTTAGGGAGCGTTTTCACTTGAATTTGCTTTCAAATATTAGAAATTCATGTTTATACAGCTAAAATTTGTGTAGAAAGGCTGTAAGTTAGGACTATACTGCTTATGTTTACAATTGAGGCCAAATTTCTCTGGCGTCTTTTGTGTGAATCAGTTAAAATCACTATGTTTCCAGTACATACTTGTAAGGAAACTCTCTAATTGTGGTAAAACTCTTAAAATACGCAATTAGAGTTTCCAGAAATGATTAAAAACTTGTAAGAAACACTTGAAATAAAAGTAAATTGATTCTTACTAGGTTTCCTGCCGTTTCTTTATCACAGACATTACCAGTGGAAAGCTGGGAAATGACCAGAAAACTGCTAATATTTAGAACTCCGGCCAGTTTAGGGAGCGTTTTCACTTGAATTTGCGTTCAAATGTTAGGAATTCATGTTTATACAGCTCAAAATTTGTTTAGGAAGACTGTAAGTAAGGTCTACACTGCTTATGGTTACAACTGGGGCTGAATTTCTCTAGCGTCTTTTGTGTGAATCAGTTAATATCCTGACTTTTCCAGTTCATACTTGTAATAAAACCCTCTAATTGTGGTCAAACTCTTCAAATACGCAATTAGAGTTTCCAGAAATGATTAAAAACTTGTAGGAAACACTTGAAATAATGGTAAATAGATTCTAACTACATTTCCTGCTGTTTTTTAATCACAGACATTACCAGTGGTAAGCTGGCAAATGACCAAATAACTGATAATATTTTCAACTCCGGCTACTTTAGGGAGCATTTTCACTTGAATTTGCTTTCAAATATTAGGAATTCATGTTTATACAGCTAAAATTTGTGTAGAAAGGCTGTAAGTTAGGACTATACTGCTTACGTTTACAATTGAGGCCGAATTTCTCTGGCGTCTTTTGTGTGAATCAGTTAAAATCCTTATGTTTCCAGTACATACTTGTAAGGAAACTCTCTAATTGTGGTAAAACTCTTAAAATACGCAATTAGAGTTTCCAGAAATGATTAAAAACTTGTAAGAAACACTTGAAATAAAAGTAAATTGATTCTTACTAGGTTTCCTGCCATTTCTTTATCACAGACATTACCAGTGGAAAGCTGGGAAATGACCATAAAACTGCTAATATTTAGAACTCCGGCCAGTTTATGGAGCGTTTTCACTTGAATTTGCGTTCAAATATTAGGAATTCATGTTTATACAGCTCAAAATTTGTGTAGGAAGACTGTAAGTAAGGTCTACACTGCTTATGATTACAACTGGGGCTGAATTTCTCTAGCGTCTTTTGTGTGAATCAGTTAATATCCTGACTTTTCCAGTTCATACTTGTAATAAAACCCTCTAATTGTGGTAAAACTCTTAAAATACGCAATTAGAATTTCCAGAAATGATTAAAAACTTGTAAGAAACACTTGAAATAAAAGTAAATAGATTCTTACTACATTTCCTGCTGTTTTTTAATCACAGACATTACCAGTGGTAAGCTGGCAAATGACCAGATAACTGATAATATTTTCAACTCTGGCCACGTTAGGGAGCGTTTTCACTTGAATTTGCTTTCAAATATTAGAAATTCATGTTTATACAGCTAAAATTTGTGTAGAAAGGCTGTAAGTTAGGACTATACTGCTTATGTTTACAATTGAGGCCAAATTTCTCTGGCGTCTTTTGTGTGAATCAGTTAAAATCCCTATGTTTCCAGTACATACTTGTAAGGAAACTCTCTAATTGTGGTAAAACTCTTAAAATACGCAATTAGAGTTTCCAGAAATGATTAAAAACTTGTAAGAAACACTTGAAATAAAAGTAAATTGATTCTTACTAGGTTTCCTGCCGTTTCTTTATCACAGACATTACCAGTGGAAAGCTGGGAAATGACCAGAAAACTGCTAATATTTAGAACTCCGGCCAGTTTAGGGAGCGTTTTCACTTGAATTTGCGTTCAAATATTAGGAATTCATGTTTATACAGCTCAAAATTTGTTTAGGAAGACTGTAAGTAAGGTCTACACTGCTTATGGTTACAACTGGGGCTGAATTTCTCTAGCGTCTTTTGTGTGAATCAGTTAATATCCTGACTTTTCCAGTTCATACTTGTAATAAAACCCTCTAATTGTGGTCAAACTCTTCAAATACGCAATTAGAGTTTCCAGAAATGATTAAAAACTTGTAGGAAACACTTGAAATAATGGTAAATAGATTCTAACTACATTTCCTGCTGTTTTTTAATCACAGACATTACCAGTGGTAAGCTGGCAAATGACCAAATAACTGATAATATTTTCAACTCCGGCTACTTTAGGGAGCATTTTCACTTGAATTTGCTTTCAAATATTAGGAATTCATGTTTATACAGCTAAAATTTGTGTAGAAAGGCTGTAAGTTAGGACTATACTGCTTACGTTTACAATTGAGGCCGAATTTCTCTGGCGTCTTTTGTGTGAATCAGTTAAAATCCTTATGTTTCCAGTACATACTTGTAAGGAAACTCTCTAATTGTGGTAAAACTCTTAAAATACGCAATTAGAGTTTCCAGAAATGATTAAAAACTTGTAAGAAACACTTGAAATAAAAGTAAATTGATTCTTACTAGGTTTCCTGCCATTTCTTTATCACAGACATTACCAGTGGAAAGCTGGGAAATGACCATAAAACTGCTAATATTTAGAACTCCGGCCAGTTTATGGAGCGTTTTCACTTGAATTTGCGTTCAAATATTAGGAATTCATGTTTATACAGCTCAAAATTTGTGTAGGAAGACTGTAAGTAAGGTCTACACTGCTTATGATTACAACTGGGGCTGAATTTCTCTAGCGTCTTTTGTGTGAATCAGTTAATATCCTGACTTTTCCAGTTCATACTTGTAATAAAACCCTCTAATTGTGGTAAAACTCTTAAAATACGCAATTAGAATTTCCAGAAATGATTAAAAACTTGTAAGAAACACTTGAAATAAAAGTAAATAGATTCTTACTACATTTCCTGCTGTTTTTTAATCACAGACATTACCAGTGGTAAGCTGGCAAATGACCAGATAACTGATAATATTTTCAACTCTGGCCACGTTAGGGAGCGTTTTCACTTGAATTTGCTTTCAAATATTAGAAATTCATGTTTATACAGCTAAAATTTGTGTAGAAAGGCTGTAAGTTAGGACTATACTGCTTATGTTTACAATTGAGGCCAAATTTCTCTGGCGTCTTTTGTGTGAATCAGTTAAAATCCCTATGTTTCCAGTACATACTTGTAAGGAAACTCTCTAATTGTGGTAAAACTCTTAAAATACGCAATTAGAGTTTCCAGAAATGATTAAAAACTTGTAAGAAACACTTGAAATAAAAGTAAATTGATTCTTACTAGGTTTCCTGCCGTTTCTTTATCACAGACATTACCAGTGGAAAGCGGGGAAATGACCAGAAAACTGCTAATATTTAGAACTCCGACCACTTTAGGGAGCGTTTTCACTTGAATTTGCTTTCAAATATTAGGAATTCATGTTTATACAGCGCAAAATTTGTGTAGAAAGGCTTAAGTGAGGACTACACTGCTTATGTTTACAATTGAGACCGAATTTCTCTGGCGTCTTTTTTGTGAATCTGTCAATATCCTGACGGTTCCAGTACATACTGGTAAGAAAACTCTCTAATTGTGGTAATACTCTTAAAATACGCAATTAGAGTTTCCAGAAATGATTAAAAACTTGTAAGAAACACTTGAAATAAAAGTAAATTGATTCTTACTAGGTTTCCTGCCGTTTCTTTATCAGAGACATTACCAGTGGAAAGCTGGGTAATGACCAGAAAACTGCTAATATTTAGAACTCCGGCCAGTTTAGGGAGCGTTTTCACTTGAATTTGCGTTCAAATATTAGGAATTCATGTTTATACAGCTCAAAATTTGTGTAGGAAGACTGTAAGTAAGGCCTACACTGCTTATGGTTACAACTGAGGCTGAATTTCTCTAGCGTCTTTTGTGTGAATCAGTTAATATCCTGACTGTTCCAGTTCATACTTGTAATAAAACCCTCTAATTGTGGGAAAACTCTTAAAATACGCAATTAGAATTTCCAGAAATGATGAAAAACTTGTAAGAAACACTTGAAATAAAAGTAAATAGATTCTTACTACATTTCCTGCTGTTTTTTAATCACAGACATTACCAGTGGTAAGCTGGCAAATGACCAGATAAGTGATAATATTTTCAATTCCGGCCACTTTAGGGAGCGTTTTCACTTGAATTTGCTTTCAAATATTAGGAATTCATGTTTATAGAGCTAAAATTTGCGTAAAAAGGCTGAAAGTTAGGACTATACTGCTTATGTTTACAATGGAGGCCGAATTTCTCTGGCGTCTTCTGTGTGAATCAGTTAAAATCCTTATGTTTCCAGTACATACTTGTAAGAAAACTCTCTAATTGTGGTAAAACTCTTAAAATATGCAATTAGAGTTTCCAGAAATGATTAAAAACTTGTAAGAAACACTTGAAATAAAAGTAAATTGATTCTTACTAGGTTTCCTGCCGTTTCTTTATCATAGACATTACCAGTGGAAAGCGGGGAAATGACGAGAAAACTGCTAATATTTAGAACTCCGGCCACTTTAGGAAGCGTTTTCACTAGAATTTGCTTTCAAATATTAGGAATTCATGTTTATACAGCTCAAAATTTTGGTAGAAAGGCTGTAAGTGAAGACTATACTGCCTATGTTTACGACTGAGGCCGAATTTGTCTTGAGTCTTTTTTCTGAATCAGTTAAAATCCACATGGTTCCAGTACATACTTGTAAGAAAACTCTCTAATTGTGATAAATCTCTTCAAATACGCAATTAGAGTTTCCAGAAATGATTAAAAACTTGTAGGAAACACTTGAAATAATGGTAAATAGATTCTAACTACATTTCCTGCTGTTTTTTAATCACAGACATTACCAGTGGTAAGCTGGCAAATGACCAAATAACTGATAATATTTTCAACTCCGGCTACTTTAGGGAGCATTTTCACTTGAATTTGCTTTCAAATATTAGGAATTCATGTTTATACAGCTAAAATTTGTGTAGAAAGGCTGTAAGTTAGGACTATACTGCTTACGTTTACAATTGAGGCCGAATTTCTCTGGCGTCTTTTGTGTGAATCAGTAAAAATCCTTATGTTTCCAGTACATACTTGTAAGGAAACTCTCTAATTGTGGTAAAACTCTTAAAATACGCAATTAGAGTTTCCAGAAATGATTAAAAACTTGTAAGAAACACTTGAAATAAAAGTAAATTGATTCTTACTAGGTTTCCTGCCATTTCTTTATCACAGACATTACCAGTGGAAAGCTGGGAAATGACCAGAAAACTGCTAATATTTAGAACTCCGGCCAGTTTAGGGAGCGTTTTCACTTGAATTTGCGTTCAAATATTAGGAATTCATGTTTATACAGCTCAAAATTTGTGTAGGAAGACTGTAAGTAAGGTCTACACTGCTTATGGTTACAACTGGGGCTTAATTTCTCTAGCGTCTTTTGTGTGAATCAGTTAATATCCTGACTTTTCCAGTTCATACTTGTAATAAAACCCTCTAATTGTGGTAAAACTCTTAAAATACCCAATTAGAGTTTCCAGAAATGATTAAAAACTTGTAAGAAACACTTGAAATAAAAGTAAATTGATTCTTACAAGGTGTCCTGCCATTTCTTTATCACAGACATTACCAGTGGAAAGCTGGGAAATGACCAGAAAACTGCTAATATTTAGAACTCCGGCCAGTTTAGGGAGCGTTTTCATTTGAATTTGCGTTCAAATATTAGGAATTCATGTTTATACAGCTCAAAATTTGTGTAGGAAGACTGTAAGTAAGGCCTACACTGCTTATGGTTATAACTGAGGCTGAATTTCTCTAGCTTCTTTTGTGTGAATCAGTTAATATCCTGACAGTTCCAATTCATACTTGTAATAAAACCCTCTAATTGTGGTAAAACTCTTAAAATACGCAATTAGAATTTCCAGAAATGATGAAAAACTTGTAAGAAACACTTGAAATAAAAGTAAATAGATTCTTACTACATTTCCTGCTGTTTTTTAATCACAGACATTACCAGTGGAAAGCTGGGCAATGACCAGAACACTGCTCATATTTAGAACTCTGGCCACTTTAGGGAGCGTTTTCACTTGAATTTGCTTTCAAATATTAGGAATTCATGTTTATACAGCGCAAAATTTGTGTAGAAAGGCTTAAGTGAGGACTACACTTCTTATGTTTACAAATGAGGCCGAATTTCTCTGGCGTTTTTTTTGTGAATCAGTCAATATCCTGACGGTTCCAGTACATACTTGTAAGAAAACTCTCTAATTTTGGTAAATCTCTTCAAATACGCAATTAGAGTTTCGAGAAATGATTAAAAACTTGTAGGAAACACTTGAAAAAATGGTAAATAGATGCTAACTACATTTCCTGCCATTTCTTTATCACAGACATTACCAGTGGAAAGCTGCGCAATGACCAGAAAACTGCTAATATTTAGAACTCCGGCCACTTTAGGGAGCGTTTTCACTTGAATTTGCTTTCAAATATTAGGAATTCATGTTTACACAGCTAAAATTTGTGTAGAAAGGCTGAAAGTTAGGACTATACTGCTTATGTTTACAATGGAGGCCGAATTTCTCTGGCGTCTTTTGTGTGAATCAGTTAAAATCCTTATGTTTCCAGTACATACTTGTAAGGAAACTCTCTAATTGTGGTAAAACTCTTAAAATACGCAATTTGAGTTTCCAGAAATGATTAAAAACTTGTAAGAAACACTTGAAATAAAAGTAAATTGATTCTTACTAAGTTTCCTGCCGTTTCTTTATCACAGACATTACCAGTGGAAAGCTGGGCAATGACCAGAAAACTGCTAATATTTAGAACTCTGGCCACTTTAGGGAGCGTTTTCACTTGAATTTGCTTTCAAATATTAGGAATTCATGTTTATACAGCTAAAATTTGTGTAGAAAGGCTTTAAGTTAGGACTATACTGCTTATGTTTACAATTGAGGCCGAATTTCTCCGGCGTGTTTTGTGTGAATCAGTTAAAATCCTTATGTTTCCAGTACATACTTGTAAGAAAACTCTCTAATTGTGGTAACACTCTTAAAATACGCAATTAGAGTTTCCAGAAATGATTAAAAACTTGTAAGAAACACTTGAAATAAAAGTAAATTGATTCTTACAAGGTGTCCTGCCATTTCTTTATCACAGACATTACCAGTGGAAAGCTGGGAAATGACCAGAAAACTGCTAATATTTAGAACTCCGGCCAGTTTAGGGAGCGTTTTCACTTGAATTTGCGTTCAAATATTAGGAATTCATGTTTATACAGCTCAAAATTTGTGTAGGAAGACTGTAAGTAAGGCCTACACTGCTTATGTTTACAATTGAGACCGAATTTCTCTGGCGTCTTTTTTGTGAATCAGTTAAAATCCTTATGTTTCCAGTACATACTTGTAAGAAAACTCTCTAATTGTGGTAAAACTCTTAAAATACGCAATTATAGTTTCCAGAAATGATTAAAAACTTGTAAGAAACACTTGAAATAAAAGTACATAGATTCCTACTAGGTTTCCTGCCGTTTCTTTATCATAGACATTACCAGTGGAAAGCTGGGCAATGACCAGAAAACTGTTAATATTTAGAACTCCGGCCACTTTAGGAAGCGTTTTCACTAGAATTTGCTTTCAAATATTAGGAATTCATGTTTATACAGCTCAAAATTTTTGTAGAAAGGCTGTAAGTGAAGACTATACTGCCTATGTTTACGACTGAGGCCGAATTTCTCTGGAGTCTTTTGTGTGAATCAGTTAAAATCCACATAGTTCCAGTACATACTTGTAAGAAAACTCTCTAATTGTGGTAAATCTCTTCAAATACGCAATTAGAGTTTCCAGAAATGATTAAAAACTTGTAAGAAACACTTGAAATAAAAGTAAATTGATTCTTATAAGTTTCCTGCCGTTTCTTTATCACAGACATTACCAGTGGAAAGCTGGGCAATGACCAGAACACTGCTAATATTTAGAACTCTGGCCACTTTAGGGAGCGTTTTCACTTGAATTTGCTTTCAAATATTAGGAATTCATGTTTATACAGCGCAAAATTTGTGTAGAAAGGCTTAAGTGAGGACTACACTTCTTATGTTTACAAATGAGGCCGAATTTCTCTGGCGTTTTTTTTGTGAATCAGTCAATATCCTGACGGTTCCAGTACATACTTGTAAGAAAACTCTCTAATTTTGGTAAATCTCTTCAAATACGCAATTAGAGTTTCGAGAAATGATTAAAAACTTGTAGGAAACACTTGAAATAATGGTAAATAGATGCTAACTACATTTCCTGCCATTTCTTTATCACAGACATTACCAGTGGAAAGCTGCGCAATGACCAGAAAACTGCTAATATTTAGAACTCCGGCCACTTTAGGGAGCGTTTTCACTTGAATTTGCTTTCAAATATTAGGAATTCATGTTTACACAGCTAAAATTTGTGTAGAAAGGCTGAAAGTTAGGACTATACTGCTTATGTTTACAATGGAGGCCGAATTTCTCTGGCGTCTTTTGTGTGAATCAGTTAAAATCCTTATGTTTCCAGTACATACTTGTAAGGAAACTCTCTAATTGTGGTAAAACTCTTAAAATACGCAATTTGAGTTTCCAGAAATGATTAAAAACTTGTAAGAAACACTTGAAATAAAAGTAAATTGATTCTTACTAAGTTTCCTGCCGTTTCTTTATCACAGACATTACCAGTGGAAAGCTGGGCAATGACCAGAAAACTGCTAATATTTAGAACTCTGGCCACTTTAGGGAGCGTTTTCACTTGAATTTGCTTTCAAATATTAGGAATTCATGTTTATACAGCTAAAATTTGTGTAGAAAGGCTTTAAGTTAGGACTATACTGCTTATGTTTACAATTGAGGCCGAATTTCTCTGGCGTGTTTTGTGTGAATCAGTTAAAATCCTTATGTTTCCAGTACATACTTGTAAGAAAACTCTCTAATTGTGGTAACACTCTTAAAATACGCAATTAGAGTTTCCAGAAATGATTAAAAACTTGTAAGAAACACTTGAAATAAAAGTAAATTGATTCTTACAAGGTGTCCTGCCATTTCTTTATCACAGACATTACCAGTGGAAAGCTGGGAAATGACCAGAAAACTGCTAATATTTAGAACTCCGGCCAGTTTAGGGAGCGTTTTCACTTGAATTTGCGTTCAAATATTAGGAATTCATGTTTATACAGCTCAAAATTTGTGTAGGAAGACTGTAAGTAAGGCCTACACTGCTTATGTTTACAATTGAGACCGAATTTCTCTGGCGTCTTTTTTGTGAATCAGTTAAAATCCTTATGTTTCCAGTACATACTTGTAAGAAAACTCTCTAATTGTGGTAAAACTCTTAAAATACGCAATTATAGTTTCCAGAAATGATTAAAAACTTGTAAGAAACACTTGAAATAAAAGTACATAGATTCCTACTAGGTTTCCTGCCGTTTCTTTATCATAGACATTACCAGTGGAAAGCTGGGCAATGACCAGAAAACTGTTAATATTTAGAACTCCGGCCACTTTAGGAAGCGTTTTCACTAGAATTTGCTTTCAAATATTAGGAATTCATGTTTATACAGCTCAAAATTTTTGTAGAAAGGCTGTAAGTGAAGACTATACTGCCTATGTTTACGACTGAGGCCGAATTTCTCTGGAGTCTTTTCTGTGAATCAGTTAAAATCCACATAGTTCCAGTACATACTTGTAAGAAAACTCTCTAATTGTGGTAAATCTCTTCAAATACGCAATTAGAGTTTCCAGAAATGATTAAAAACTTGTAAGAAACACTTGAAATAAAAGTAAATTGATTCTTATAAGTTTCCTGCCGTTTCTTTATCACAGACATTACCAGTGGAAAGCTGGGCAATGACCAGAACACTGCTAATATTTAGAACTCTGGCCACTTTAGGGAGCGTTTTCACTTGAATTTGCTTTCAAATATTAGGAATTCATGTTTATACAGCGCAAAATTTGTGTAGAAAGGCTTAAGTGAGGACTACACTTCTTATGTTTACAAATGAGGCCGAATTTCTCTGGCGTTTTTTTTGTGAATCAGTCAATATCCTGACGGTTCCAGTACATACTTGTAAGAAAACTCTCTAATTTTGGTAAATCTCTTCAAATACGCAATTAGAGTTTCGAGAAATGATTAAAAACTTGTAGGAAACACTTGAAATAATGGTAAATAGATTCTAACTACATTTCCTGCCATTTCTTTATCACAGACATTACCAGTGGAAAGCTGGGCAATGACCAGAAAACTGCTAATATTTAGAACTCCGGCCACTTTAGGGAGCTTTTTCACTTGAATTTGCTTTCAAGTATTAGGAATTCATGTTTATACAGCGCAAAATTTGTGTAGAAAGGCTTAAGTGAGTACTACACTTCTTATGTTTACAAATGAGGCCGAATTTCTCTGGCGTTTTTTTTGTGAATCAGTCAATATCCTGACGGTTCCAGTACATACTTGTAAGAAAACTCTCTAATTTTGGTAAATCTCTTCAAATACGCAATTAGAGTTTCGAGAAATGATTAAAAACTTGTAGGAAACACTTGATATAATGGTAAATAGATTCTAACTACATTTCCTGCTGTTTTTTAATCACAGACATTACCAGTGGTAAGCTGGCAAATGACCAGATAACTGATAATATTTTCAATTCCGGCCACTTTTGGGAGCGTTTTCACTTGAATTTGCTTTCAAATATTAGGAATTCATGTTTATACAGCTAAAATTTGTGTAGAAAGGCTGAAAGTTAGGACTATACTGCTTATGTTTACAATGGAGGCCGAATTTCTCTGGCGTCTTTTGTGTGAATCAGTTAAAATCCTTATGTTTCCAGTACATACTTGTAAGAAAACTCTCTAATTGTGGTAAAACTCTTAAAATACGCAATTTGATTTTCCAGAAATGATTAAAAACTTGTAAGAAACACTTGAAATAAAAGAAAATTGATTCTTACTAGGTTTCCTGCCATTTCTTTATCAGAGACATTACCAGTGGAAAGCTGGGCAATGACCAGAAAACTGCTAATATTTAGAACTCCGGCCACTTTAGGAAGCGTTTTCACTGGAATTTGCTTTCAAATATTAGGAATTCATGTTTATATAGCTCAAAATTTTTGTAGAAAGGCTGTAAGTGAAGACTATACTGCCTATGTTTACGACTGAGGCCGAATTTCTCTGGAGTCTTTTGTGTGAATCAGTTAAAATCCACATGGTTCCAGTACATACTTGTAAGAAAACTCTCTAATTGTGGTAAATCTCTTCAAATACGCAATTAGAGTTTCCAGAAATGATTAAAAACTTGTAAGAAACACTTGAAATAAAAGTAAATTGATTCTTACTAAGTTTCCTGCTGTTTCTTTATCACAGACATTACCAGTGGAAAGCTGGGCAATGACCAGAAAACTGCTAATATTTAGAACTCTGGCCACTTTAGGGAGCGTTTTCACTTGAATTTGCTTTCAAATATTAGGAATTCATGTTTATACAGCGCAAAATTTGTGTAGAAAGGCTTAAGTGAGGACTACACTTCTTATGTTTACAAATGAGGCCGAATTTCTCTGGCGTTTTTTTTGTGAATCAGTCAATATCCTGACGGTTCCAGTACATACTTGTAAGAAAACTCTCTAATTTTGGTAAATCTCTTCAAATACGCAATTAGAGTTTCGAGAAATGATTAAAAACTTGTAGGAAACACTTGATATAATGGTAAATAGATTCTAACTACATTTCCTGCTGTTTTTTAATCACAGACATTACCAGTGGTAAGCTGGCAAATGACCAGATAACTGATAATATTTTCAATTCCGGCCACTTTTGGGAGCGTTTTCACTTGAATTTGCTTTCAAATATTAGGAATTCATGTTTATACAGCTAAAATTTGTGTAGAAAGGCTGAAAGTTAGGACTATACTGCTTATGTTTACAATGGAGGCCGAATTTCTCTGGCGTCTTTTGTGTGAATCAGTTAAAATCCTTATGTTTCCAGTACATACTTGTAAGAAAACTCTCTAATTGTGGTAAAACTCTTAAAATACGTAATTTGAGTTTCCAGAAATGATTAAAAACTTGTAAGAAACACTTGAAATAAAAGAAAATTGATTCTTACTAGGTTTCCTGCCATTTCTTTATCAGAGACATTACCAGTGGAAAGCTGGGCAATGACCAGAAAACTGCTAATATTTAGAACTCCGGCCACTTTAGGGAGCGTTTTCACTGGAATTTGCTTTCAAATATTAGGAATTCATGTTTATACAGCTAAAATTTGTGTAGAAAGGCTGAAAGTTAGGACTATACTGCTTATGTTTACAATGGAGGCCGAATTTCTCTGGCGTTTTTTTTTGTGAATCAGTCAATATCCTGACGGTTCCAGTACATACTTGTAAGAAAACTCTCTAATTTTGGTAAATCTCTTCAAATACGCAATTAGAGTTTCGAGAAATGATTAAAAACTTGTAGGAAACACTTGAAATAATGGTAAATAGATTCTAACTACATTTCCTGCCGTTTCTTTATCACAGACATTACCAGTGGAAAGCAGGGCAATGACCAGAAAACTGCTAATATTTAGAACTCCGGCCACTTTAGGGAGCGTTTTCACTTGAATTTGCTTTCAAGTATTAGGAATTCATGTTTATACAGCGCAAAATTTGTGTAGAAAGGCTTAAGTGAGTACTACACTTCTGATGTTTACAAATGAGGCCGAATTTCTCTGGCGTTTTTTTTGTGAATCAGTCAATATCCTGACGGTTCCAGTACATACTTGTAAGAAAACTCTCTAATTTTGGTAAATCTCTTCAAATACGCAATTAGAGTTTCGAGAAATGATTAAAAACTTGTAGGAAACACTTGATATAATGGTAAATAGATTCTAACTACATTTCCTGCTGTTTTTTAATCACAGACATTACCAGTGGTAAGCTGGCAAATGACCAGATAACTGATAATATTTTCAATTCCGGCCACTTTTGGGAGCGTTTTCACTTGAATTTGCTTTCAAATATTAGGAATTCATGTTTATACAGCTAAAATTTGTGTAGAAAGGCTGAAAGTTAGGACTATACTGCTTATGTTTACAATGGAGGCCGAATTTCTCTGGCGTCTTTTGTGTGAATCAGTTAAAATCCTTATGTTTCCAGTACATACTTGTAAGAAAACTCTCTAATTGTGGTAAAACTCTTAAAATACGCAATTTGAGTTTCCAGAAATGATTAAAAACTTGTAAGAAACACTTGAAATAAAAGAAAATTGATTCTTACTAGGTTTCCTGCCATTTCTTTATCAGAGACATTACCAGTGGAAAGCTGGGCAATGACCAGAAAACTGCTAATATTTAGAACTCCGGCCACTTTAGGAAGCGTTTTCACTGGAATTTGCTTTCAAATATTAGGAATTCATGTTTATATAGCTCAAAATTTTTGTAGAAAGGCTGTAAGTGAAGACTATACTGCCTATGTTTACGACTGAGGCCGAATTTCTCTGGAGTCTTTTGTGTGAATCAGTTAAAATCCACATGGTTCCAGTACATACTTGTAAGAAAACTCTCTAATTGTGGTAAATCTCTTCAAATACGCAATTAGAGTTTCGAGAAATGATTAAAAACTTGTAGGAAACACTTGAAATAATGGTAAATAGATTCTAACTACATTTCCTGCCGTTTCTTTATCACAGACATTACCAGTGGAAAGCAGGGCAATGACCAGAAAACTGCTAATATTTAGAACTCCGGCCACTTTAGGGAGCGTTTTCACTTGAATTTGCTTTCAAGTATTAGGAATTCATGTTTATACAGCGCAAAATTTGTGTAGAAAGGCTTAAGTGAGTACTACACTTCTGATGTTTACAATTGAGGCCGAATTTCTCTGGCGTTTTTTTTGTGAATCAGTCAATATCCTGACGGTTCCAGTACATACTTGTAAGAAAACTCTCTAATTTTGGTAAATCTCTTCAAATACGCAATTAGAGTTTCGAGAAATGATTAAAAACTTGTAGGAAACACTTGATATAATGGTAAATAGATTCTAACTACATTTCCTGCTGTTTTTTAATCACAGACATTACCAGTGGTAAGCTGGCAAATGACCAGATAACTGATAATATTTTCAATTCCGGCCACTTTTGGGAGCGTTTTCACTTGAATTTGCTTTCAAATATTAGGAATTCATGTTTATACAGCTAAAATTTGTGTAGAGAGGCTGAAAGTTAGGACTATACTGCTTATGTTTACAATGGAGGCCGAATTTCTCTGGCGTCTTTTGTGTGAATCAGTTAAAATCCTTATGTTTCCAGTACATACTTGTAAGAAAACTCTCTAATTGTGGTAAAACTCTTAAAATACGCAATTTGAGTTTCCAGAAATGATTAAAAACTTGTAAGAAACACTTGAAATAAAAGAAAATTGATTCTTACTAGGTTTCCTGCCATTTCTTTATCAGAGACATTACCAGTGGAAAGCTGGGCAATGACCAGAAAACTGCTAATATTTAGAACTCCGGCCACTTTAGGAAGCGTTTTCACTGGAATTTGCTTTCAAATATTAGGAATTCATGTTTATATAGCTCAAAATTTTTGTAGAAAGGCTGTAAGTGAAGACTATACTGCCTATGTTTACGACTGAGGCCGAATTTCTCTGGAGTCTTTTGTGTGAATCAGTTAAAATCCACATGGTTCCAGTACATACTTGTAAGAAAACTCTCTAATTGTGGTAAATCTCTTCAAATACGCAATTAGAGTTTCCAGAAATGATTAAAAACTTGTAAGAAACACTTGAAATAAAAGTAAATTGATTCTTATAAGTTTCCTGCTGTTTCTTTATCACAGACATTACCAGTGGAAAGCTGGGCAATGACCAGAATACTGCTAATATTTAGAACTCCGGCCACTTTAGGGAGCGTTTTCACTTGAATTTGCTTTCAAATATTAGGAATTCATGTTTATACAGCGCAAAATTTGTGTAGAAAGGCTTAAGTGAGGACTACACTTCTTATGTTTACAAATGAGGCCGAATTTCTCTGGCGTTTTTTTTGTGAATCAGTCAATATCCTGACGGTTCCAGTACATACTTGTAAGAAAACTCTCTAATTTTGGTAAATCTCTTCAAATACGCAATTAGAGTTTCGAGAAATGATTAAAAACTTGTAGGAAACACTTGATATAATGGTAAATAGATTCTAACTACATTTCCTGCTGTTTTTTAATTACAGACATTACCAGTGGTAAGCTGGCAAATGACCACATAACTGATAATATTTTCAACTCCGGCTACTTTAGGGAGCATTTTCACTTGAATTTGCTTTCAAATATTAGGAATTCATGTTTATACAGCTAAAATTTGTGTAGAAAGGCTGTAAGTTAGGACTATACTGCTTACGTTTAAAATTGAGGTCGAATTTCTCTGGCGTCTTTTGTGTGAATCAGTTAAAACACTTATGTTTCCAGTACATACTTGTAAGGAAACTCTCTAATTGTGGTAAAACTCTTAAAATACGCAATTAGAGTTTCCAGAAATGATTAAAAACTTGTAAGAAACACTTGAAATAAAAGTAAATTGATTCTTACTAGGTTTCCTGCCATTTCTTTATCACAGACATTACCAGTGGAAAGCTGGGCAATGACCAGAAAACTGCTAATATTTAGAACTCCGGCCACTTTAGGGAGCGTTTTCACTGGAATTTGCTTTCAAATATTAGGAATTCATGTTTATACAGCTAAAATTTGTGTAGAAAGGCTGAAAGTTAGGACTATACTGCTTATGTTTACAATGGAGGCCGAATTTCTCTGGCGTTTTTTTTGTGAATCAGTCAATATCCTGACGGTTCCAGTACATACTTGTAAGAAAACTCTCTAATTTTGGTAAATCTCTTCAAATACGCAATTAGAGTTTTGAGAAATGATTAAAAACTTGTAGGAAACACTTGAAATAATGGTAAATAGATTCTAACTACATTTCCTGCTGTTTTTTAATCACAGACATTACCAGTGGTAAGCTGGCAAATGACCAGATAACTGATAATATTTTCAATTCCGGCCACTTTTGGGAGCGTTTTCACTTGAATTTGCTTTCAAGTATTAGGAATTCATGTTTATACAGCGCAAAATTTGTGTAGAAAGGCTTAAGTGAGTACTACACTTCTGATGTTTACAAATGAGGCCGAATTTCTCTGGCGTTTTTTTTGTGAATCAGTCAATATCCTGACGGTTCCAGTACATACTTGTAAGAAAACTCTCTAATTTTGGTAAATCTCTTCAAATACGCAATTAGAGTTTCGAGAAATGATTAAAAACTTGTAGGAAACACTTGATATAATGGTAAATAGATTCTAACTACATTTCCTGCTGTTTTTTAATCACAGACATTACCAGTGGTAAGCTGGCAAATGACCAGATAACTGATAATATTTTCAATTCCGGCCACTTTTGGGAGCGTTTTCACTTGAATTTGCTTTCAAATATTAGGAATTCATGTTTATACAGCTAAAATTTGTGTAGAAAGGCTGAAAGTTAGGACTATACTGCTTATGTTTACAATGGAGGCCGAATTTCTCTGGCGTCTTTTGTGTGAATCAGTTAAAATCCTTATGTTTCCAGTACATACTTGTAAGAAAACTCTCTAATTGTGGTAAAACTCTTAAAATACGCAATTTGAGTTTCCAGAAATGATTAAAAACTTGTAAGAAACACTTGAAATAAAAGAAAATTGATTCTTACTAGGTTTCCTGCCATTTCTTTATCAGAGACATTACCAGTGGAAAGCTGGGCAATGACCAGAAAACTGCTAATATTTAGAACTCCGGCCACTTTAGGAAGCGTTTTCACTGGAATTTGCTTTCAAATATTAGGAATTCATGTTTATATAGCTCAAAATTTTTGTAGAAAGGCTGTAAGTGAAGACTATACTGCCTATGTTTACGACTGAGGCCGAATTTCTCTGGAGTCTTTTGTGTGAATCAGTTAAAATCCACATGGTTCCAGTACATACTTGTAAGAAAACTCTCTAATTGTGGTAAATCTCTTCAAATACGCAATTAGAGTTTCCAGAAATGATTAAAAACTTGTAAGAAACACTTGAAATAAAAGTAAATTGATTCTTATAAGTTTCCTGCTGTTTCTTTATCACAGACATTACCAGTGGAAAGCTGGGCAATGACCAGAATACTGCTAATATTTAGAACTCCGGCCACTTTAGGGAGCGTTTTCACTTGAATTTGCTTTCAAATATTAGGAATTCATGTTTATACAGCGCAAAATTTGTGTAGAAAGGCTTAAGTGAGGACTACACTTCTTATGTTTACAAATGAGGCCGAATTTCTCTGGCGTTTTTTTTGTGAATCAGTCAATATCCTGACGGTTCCAGTACATACTTGTAAGAAAACTCTCTAATTTTGGTAAATCTCTTCAAATACGCAATTAGAGTTTCGAGAAATGATTAAAAACTTGTAGGAAACACTTGATATAATGGTAAATAGATTCTAACTACATTTCCTGCTGTTTTTTAATTACAGACATTACCAGTGGTAAGCTGGCAAATGACCACATAACTGATAATATTTTCAACTCCGGCTACTTTAGGGAGCATTTTCACTTGAATTTGCTTTCAAATATTAGGAATTCATGTTTATACAGCTAAAATTTGTGTAGAAAGGCTGTAAGTTAGGACTATACTGCTTACGTTTAAAATTGAGGCCAAATTTCTCTGGCGTCTTTTGTGTGAATCAGTTAAAACACTTATGTTTCCAGTACATACTTGTAAGGAAACTCTCTAATTGTGGTAAAACTCTTAAAATACGCAATTAGAGTTTCCAGAAATGATTAAAAACTTGTAAGAAACACTTGAAATAAAAGTAAATTGATTCTTACTAGGTTTCCTGCCGTTTCTTTATCACAGAAATTACCAGTGGAAAGCTGGGAAATGACCAGAAAAGTGATAATATTTAGAACTCCGACCACTTTAGGGAGCGTTTTCACTTGAATTTGCGTTCAAATATTAGGAATTCATGTTTATACAGCTCAAAATTTGTGTAGGAAGACTGTAAGTAAGGCCTACACTGCTTATGGTTACAACTGAGGCTGAATTTCTCTAGCGTCTTTTGGGTGAATCAGTTAAAATCCACATGGTTCCAGTACATACTTGTAAGAAAACTCTCTAATTGTGGTAAATCTCTTCAAATACGCAATTAGAATTTCAAGAAATGATTAAAAACTTGTAAGAAACACTTGAAATGAAAGTAAATTGATTCTTACTAAGTTTCCTGCCGTTTCTTTATCACAGACATTACCAGTGGAAAGCTGGGCAATGACCAGAAAACTGCTAATATTTAGAACTCTGGCCACTTTAGGGAGCGTTTTCACTTGAATTTGCTTTCAAATATTAGGAATTCATGTTTATACAGCTAAAATTTGTGTAGAAAGGCTGTAAGTTAGGACTATACTGCTTATGTTTACAATTGAGGCCGAATTTCTCTGGCGTGTTTTGTGTGAATCAGTTAAAATCCTTATGTTTCCAGTACATACTTGTAAGAAAACTCTCTAATTGTGGTAAATCTCTTCAAATACGCAATTAGAGTTTGGAGAAATGATTAAAAACTTGTAAGAAACACTTGAAATAAAAGTAAATTGATTCTTACTAGGTTTCCTGCCATTTCTTTATCACAGACATTACCAGTGGAAAGCTGGGAAATGACCAGAAAACTGCTAATATTTAGAACTCCGGCCAGTTTAGGGAGCGTTTTCACTTGAATTTGCGTTCAAATATTAGGAATTCATGTTTATACAGCTCAAAATTTGTGTACGAAGACTGTAAGTAAGGCCTACAGTGCTTATGGTTACAACTGAGGCTGAATTTCTCTAGCGTCTTTTGTGTGAATCAGTTAATATCCTGACTGTTCCAGTTCATACTTGAAATAAAACCCACTAATTGTGGTAAAACTCTTAAAATACGCAATTAGAATTTCCAGAAATGATTAAAAACTTGTAAGAAACACTTGAAATAAAAGTAAATAGATTCTTACTACATTTCCTGCTGTTTTTTAATCACAGACATTACCAGTGGTAAGCTGGCAAATGATCAGATAACTGATAATATTTTCAACTCCGGCCACGTTAGGGAGCGTTTTCACTTGAATTTGCTTTCAAATATTAGGAATTCATGTTTATACAGCTAAAATTTGTGTAGAAAGGCTGTAAGTTAGGACTATACTGCTTATGTTTACAATTGAGGCCGAATTTCTCTGGCGTCTTTTGTGTGAATCAGTTAAAATCCCTATGTTTCCAGTACATACTTGTAAGAAAACTATCTAATTGTGGTAAAACTCTTAAAATACGCAATTTGAGTTTCCAGAAATGATTAAAAACTTGTAAGAAACACTTGAAATAAAAGAAAATTGATTCTTACTAGGTTTCCTGCCATTTCTTTATCAGAGACATTACCAGTGGAAAGCTGGGCAATGACCAGAAAACTGCTAATATTTAGAACTCCGGCCACTTTAGGAAGCGTTTTCACTGGAATTTGCTTTCAAATATTAGGAATTCATGTTTATATAGCTCAAAATTTTTGTAGAAAGGCTGTAAGTGAAGACTATACTGCCTATGTTTACGACTGAGGCCGAATTTCTCTGGAGTCTTTTGTGTGAATCAGTTAAAATCCACATGGTTCCAGTACATACTTGTAAGAAAACTCTCTAATTGTGGTAAATCTCTTCAAATACGCAATTAGAGTTTCCAGAAATGATTAAAAACTTGTAAGAAACACTTGAAATAAAAGTAAATTGATTCTTACTAAGTTTCCTGCTGTTTCTTTATCACAGACATTACCAGTGGAAAGCTGGGCAATGACCAGAAAACTGCTAATATTTAGAACTCTGGCCACTTTAGGGAGCGTTTTCACTTGAATTTGCTTTCAAATATTAGGAATTCATGTTTATACAGCGCAAAATTTGTGTAGAAAGGCTTAAGTGAGGACTACACTTCTTATGTTTACAAATGAGGCCGAATTTCTCTGGCGTTTTTTTTGTGAATCAGTCAATATCCTAACGGTTCCAGTACATACTTGTAAGAAAACTCTCTAATTTTGGTAAATCTCTTCAAATACGCAATTAGAGTTTCGAGAAATGATTAAAAACTTGTAGGAAACACTTGATATAATGGTAAATAGATTCTAACTACATTTCCTGCTGTTTTTTAATCACAGACATTACCAGTGGTAAGCTGGCAAATGACCAGATAACTGATAATATTTTCAATTCCGGCCACATTTGGGAGCGTTTTCACTTGAATTTGCTTTCAAATATTAGGAATTCATGTTTATACAGCTAAAATTTGTGTAGAAAGGCTGAAAGTTAGGACTATACTGCTTATGTTTACAATGGAGGCCGAATTTCTCTGGCGTCTTTTGTGTGAATCAGTTAAAATCCTTATGTTTCCAGTACATACTTGTAAGAAAACTCTCTAATTGTGGTAAAACTCTTAAAATACGTAATTTGAGTTTCCAGAAATGATTAAAAACTTGTAAGAAACACTTGAAATAAAAGAAAATTGATTCTTACTAGGTTTCCTGCCATTTCTTTATCAGAGACATTACCAGTGGAAAGCTGGGCAATGACCAGAAAACTGCTAATATTTAGAACTCCGGCCACTTTAGGGAGCGTTTTCACTTGAATTTGCTTTCAAATATTAGGAATTCATGTTTATACAGCTAAAATTTGTGTAGAAAGGCTGAAAGTTAGGACTATACTGCTTATGTTTACAATGGAGGCCGAATTTCTCTGGTGTTTTTTTTGTGAATCAGTCAATATCCTGACGGTTCCAGTACATACTTGTAAGAAAACTCTCTAATTTTGGTAAATCTCTTCAAATACGCAATTAGAGTTTCGAGAAATGATTAAAAACTTGTAGGAAACACTTGAAATAATGGTAAATAGATTCTAACTACATTTCCTGCCGTTTCTTTATCACAGACATTACCAGTGGAAAGCTGTGCAATGACCAGAAAACTGCTAATATTTAGAACTCCGGCCACTTTAGGGAGCGTTTTCACTTGAATTTGCTTTCAAGTATTAGGAATTCATGTTTATACAGCGCAAAATTTGTGTAGAAAGGCTTAAGTGAGTACTACACTTCTGATGTTTACAAATGAGGCCGAATTTCTCTGGCGATTTTTTTGTGAATCAGTCAATATCCTGACGGTTCCAGTACATACTTGTAAGAAAACTCTCTAATTTTGGTAAATCTCTTCAAATACGCAATTAGAGTTTCGAGAAATGATTAAAAACTTGTAGGAAACACTTGATATAATGGTAAATAGATTCTAACTACATTTCCTGCTGTTTTTTAATTACAGACATTACCAGTGGTAAGCTGGCAAATGACCACATAACTGATAATATTTTCAACTCCGGCTACTTTAGGGAGCATTTTCACTTGAATTTGCTTTCAAATATTAGGAATTCATGTTTATACAGATAAAATTTGTGTAGAAAGGCTGTAAGTTAGGACTATACTGCTTACGTTTAAAATTGAGGCCGAATTTCTCTGGCGTCTTTTGTGTGAATCAGTTAAAACACTTATGTTTCCAGTACATACTTGTAAGGAAACTCTCTAATTGTGGTAAAACTCTTAAAATACGCAATTAGAGTTTCCAGAAATGATTAAAAACTTGTAAGAAACACTTGAAATAAAAGTAAATTGATTCTTACTAGGTTTCCTGCCATTTCTTTATCACAGACATTACCAGTGGAAAGCTGGGCAATGACCAGAAAACTGCTAATATTTAGAACTCCGGCCACTTTAGGGAGCGTTTTCACTGGAATTTGCTTTCAAATATTAGGAATTCATGTTTATACAGCTAAAATTTGTGTAGAAAGGCTGAAAGTTAGGACTATACTGCTTATGTTTACAATGGAGGCCGAATTTCTCTGGCGTTTTTTTTGTGAATCAGTCAATATCCTGACGGTTCCAGTACATACT